>NC_089506.1:210939497-211545651 GCF_036850995.1 Saccopteryx leptura
AAGACAGGTATCTGTGAAGGAGCATCTGGGGACCGCCACAGGGCATACTCTGAGGATACACCGGGCGTGGGGGACACCTACCTGGAGGGAGAGCACTGGCAGGCCTTCCTGGGGCCCCTGTGGTGGCATTCCTGGCCTTGGGCCTGCCCCTGCAGCTTCACAGGGCACCTCTTTCACTTGACTGTGGTCACTGCAGGTAACTTTATGAAGTAGGTCTCTCTCAATCATCTTCCTTCTCTCTCTTCGGATGGCTCTCCGGTTTGCAGAGTCTGAGCCCTCCTGAACCAAGGAGGCGGCATCTCGGTTGGTCCTCTGGTCTCCTTCTGGGAGACAGAGGGTGGCTTCTTCCTGCGGCCCCCAGGGTGGACTTGAGGATCCTTTTGTGTTGAAGGATATGCCCCGAAAGTCACCTTCCTGCCACGTGGGGGTCTCCTCGAGCACCCTGAGAAGAGAGCTGCTCTCACCACTTCTCTCCAGGGGCTGGCCAGGATCCCTTCCTTTTTTTGACCTTGCGTTCCGTTCACCCCAGGGCTCTGCTGAGAACTCCACAGGCTCCACAGGTGGCTATTGATAAAACAGGTGTCCTCAGTTAGCAGCCTCACAAACATACTTTAGTGAAGTTATTTGTGGTAAAATATGTATATAGCAAACTTTGTCATTTTAACTACTTAATCTTTTTTTTTAATTTTTAGAGAGAAAGAGAAACAGAGAAAGTGGGGTGAAGTGGGAAGCATCAGCTCATAGTAGTTGCTTCCTGTATGTCCCTTGACCAGGCAAGCCTGGGGTTTTGAACTGGCAACCTCAGCATTCCAGGTGGACGCTTTATCCACTGAGCCACCACGGGTCAGGCAACCGCTATTATATGTAAAGTTCAGTGTAATTAACCATGTTCATAATGCTGGGCAACCATCACCAGCTGTCCATTTATTTCCCTTTAAGCTCTTTCATCCCCCCCCCCAAATAGACACTGTACCTCCCCTCACCCAGCCCCTGGTAAACTCTAACCTACTTTCTGGCTCTATGAATTTGCCTAAGCTAGATATGTCATAGAAGTAGAACCATGCACTCCTGTCCTTTTGTGCCCTTTCACTTAGCTCAGCGTTTCCAAGGTTCATCATGTTATAACAGCATGTGTTGGTACTCCATTCCTTTCTGTGGTCTGAATACTATTCCATTGTATAGCTAGAGTGCATTTTGCTAATCCATTTTGTTTGTTGATGGGCATGTGAGTGGCTTCCACCTTTGGCCACTGTGAGTAGGCCACTCAGCTGTTAAGGGGTGGACAAGATAAAATCCAGGCCCCCTGACTCCAGAGCAAGCCCACGGCTCCACCCTCACGTTGGTACAGACTTTTCCATTTCATTTAAAAAAAAAAAACTGTCTAGAAGAATTGTTGCGATAATTGTAGGAATGAAGAAAACAAAATAGTCACATGGACATCACTTCACTTGGACTAACCAGGAGTCTTGGCAGCCCTGGGAATGTCTCCTGTTTAGGGTTCTTTCACAGATTCTTCTAGGCATAGCTAAGTGAGTAGATGGCATCTGTCACATTGATAGGGAGAGGACATGCCCTGGCTCTGTACGATGGCCCTGTGTCAGTGCTCGTACTGAGAACTGAGTGTAGCTGGGGGCTAAGATGAATAGCAGGGGCAAAATCAGACATAAAATAAGTCCCACCCTGGTCCTGAGTGTGCTGGGTTCCTGGAAGCGTGCTGCGCACGAGGTGGGTAGATCTTTGGTATTAGAACTCTATCAGTCGTACCTGAGTGTGCAGAGATGCGGTTTCAGGGGTTTAACCTCTTTGACCCACACTGCTGTTAGAGTCCCCTGACAGCCATGAACACCCGCTCGCACACCCCAGTCTGCCAGCTGGGTCCCCAGCTTTGGGGGTCCCTGGAGCCTGTATCCCACAGACCTCAGGAGGAGACCTGTCAGCCTGAGTGACACATGCCCCGTCAGGGTCTTCAGCCAGTTCTTCTGACAAGTCTGGAATCAGGGTGGTTTGATTCCGCTGGAAGATGAACAGCTCTTCTCCGCAGTCTGACTGTAGACAGGAAAGAGAGCTTTGGGGTGACAGGGTAGTGGGCAGAGCCAGCAGATCTTCGTCCCCACCTACCCTCGCCCGGCCCCACCCTGACCTGCCCAGCAGCTGGGGAACAGTAGGGACAATCAGTCCTTTACCAAATGGCCTGGCCTTACGCTGGTTCCAGCTGCTGATTTAGAAAAGTGGGCTCAGCAGCACCACCTTGTGGAGGTGAGATCCAGGACTTCTAGCTCTGCTCTACCTGCCATCCTTTATTTTTTTAGATTTTATTTATTCATTTTTATTAGAGAGAGAGAGGGGGGAGAGAGAGAGAGAGAGAGAGAGAGAACAGGGGGAGGAGCAGGAAGCATCAACTCCCATATGTACCCTGACCAGGCAAGCCCAGGGTTTCGAACTGGCGACCTCAGCATTCCAGGTCGACGCTTTATCCACTGCGCCACCACAGGTCAGGCTCTACCTGCCATCCTTAAGATGTTGCACACAACAGGTGCTCAGTGAATGCCTGGAGCTGAATGAATTGGGCATCGAAGTGGGAGCTGAAAGAGTAGAGTCCAGCCTTCCCCATGACTTGAGCTATCATTTAATGACATATAGTCTTGGTTTGTTACCTCTAAGTCAGGGTATGGGGGGCACTTATAGTCACCCACCCATCTCACAGGGGTATTCTGAAGATGAAAGCAAATGAGACTGAAGACATGAAAAGGCACTGGGGTTGCATTATCTACTCTCTACTAGCCTTGCTATGCACTAGAATATCCCTGAGGTCCAAGCTGTGTCATGTTCATCTCTGCAGGTACCACACACAGGACCTAAACCTGACTTACCTCTACATCTTTGCCCTTTCTCTAAACACCCAGCTCCAACCTGTGTGTTTGATATACACTGCTGAGGAGCTCCTACTGGGTGCACTGCCCACTTTGCTCTGTTTGAAGGTTCTCTGTCACATCTTCCATGGGTGCACATGCCTAATTTCTACTATATGGAGATGGTACAGCTCACTAAAGCCTAAATTTGGAGTCACTTTTGTCACCATCAGTCTCTTTGTCAGTAGAAACTAGAAACACAATTACCATCATGGTGAAGCAGTGAGCCCTGCTTCCACAGTATGTAATGTTACAAAGGGCTCCTGGAACCTGACCTGTGGTGGCACAGTGGATAAAGCGTCGACCTGGGAACACTGAGGTTGCCGGTTCAAAACCCTGCACTTGCCTGGTCAAGGCATATATGGGAGTTGATGCTTCCAGCTCCTCCCCCCCTTCTCTCTCTCTCTCTCCCCCTCCCTCCTCTCTAAAATGAATAAATAAAAATAAATAAATAAATAAACAAACAACAAAGGGCTCCTGGTCCTTGAAGAGGTTGAGTAGGCTCTTTAAATGTTTGCTGAATGAATGCATGTGATCAATAATAAAATACTTTGCATTATACACTCATCATGTGCAAAGCACTGTGCTCTAATGTAGATTATTTAATCCTTACAACTTACAATGTGGAGCCTCAGTCCTTAACTCTTATAGGATATACTTCTCTGTTTGTCATCACCTCCATAAAGCAAACTGGAGTGTTTGCCAGGATGAGAAAAAGGCTAGGATATGGATGATTTTGTTAACTCTACTTATTGAGCACCTACTCTAGGCCACGCACTTTACATACAGAATCCCAAATTTGTACCAGTGATAACTATCTGTATTTTGTAGCAAGGAACCTGAGGCTGACCCAGTTGTGGCAACTGCTCACAGGTTATATGGTAAATTAGCAACTGAGTGGGGATGGGACCCAGGTCTGCTTGATGCTGAAGCCCCTGCTCTTCCTTCTCTGCTGAGGTGCTGTTCTTGATTCTTTGTTGGGCCAAGACTTGGCCAGAACCACCACTGAGCGTGGCTGCCATTTCAGTGCATTGTGATAAACCCTCAGAGGAATTCTCCAGTTGTGGTTTGGGGTCACTGGTACAGATCGGGAAGATGCTCAGCACCAATAAATGTATTCAGAAAACAACAACAGAGATGATGAACACAGAGTTGATAAGCTCCATAGCTGTCCATGTGTCAGCATCCTGTTTGTCATGGGAAAGAAAGAGCAGTTAGGGCCTAGGACTACATAGTAAGAAGCAGTGGGCTTACCAAAGAGGAATCCGAGTCCAGAGATGGAAGCTGATCCCTGACAGCCTCGAGAATGGCCTCCCAGGGCCCCATCTGGGAGGTCCAGGGAGAGGGCAGGGAGGGCCCCACATCTTTGTCTTGGGATGCCATGGGGCCTGGGCTCAGGGGAAGCTTCTCAGTGTGCCATCATCCAAGGAACCCTGTAGAGGATGCAGGGTGAGATGACAGGATCCGGGGACCAAGGGTCAAGAGCAGGTGAGGAGAGGAGCTGCCTTTTCAAGGCATCTACCACTTTGTGGGTGATGAACACTGACTCACAGATCTCCCACCTCATTTCCCTTCTTGGTTCTGCAGATTCCTGTTATTGTGTACCAGGCAGTGTGCCTTGCAATGTGTGTGCATGTATATGTATGTGTTTGTGTGTGTGTGTGCGTGCATGCAGTGCAGTATGGAGCCTGCAGATATATGTATATGACCTATATAATGATATAATATAGAGATATATGTATTGATATATTATGCTATATGTACACATGCATATTACATTTAGAATGACACATGTATATGATATATAGGTATATGTAAATTATGTATCTAACATGACATAGATACATTTTATAGGCTCAGAGAAGTAATACTGTCAGTAAATGGCAAAAATGGAATTTGTATTAAAATTACAGAGGATTTTTATCCCCACTACCTTTTACTGCTCCCTTACAGAGGAATAGACTAGAGACATTTTGGAGTCCCTAGGAGTCACAATTCTAATTAACCCCTTACCCCCAGGCACTGGACCCCCCTTTTGTATTCCAGCCTAAAAGGAAAAGGTCCGGCTCCTCAAGGGTCACGCGGGGTTTAGAAATGTGGGATGATGGTACTTCATAGCCAGTACCTGGAATCCCTGCTGCCTGAGAGGCAGTTGTGCCTATAAAATGGGAAGAGAACACTTCTGCTCCAGCCTTAGCTAGCTATCACTCTGCGTCAGAGAGCTCCCACCAACCAGTGTAGCAGCAGGAGGCGTGAGTGGGGGGCTTCTGGTTTCTGTGCTTACAGGAGCCGGGACAGGAGCTGGGTGCACCTAGAACTGGGAACTGCCAGGATATAAAAAGCACGTGATATATACATCATGGGGTGCTCTCTGGCTGCAGGGCATATCAGAGGACAACAGAATCATGTAGGGAAGGGGGCTACCAGACACACTCTGACTAGTTCTTCAGGTACAAGGAAATGCAGGGAAAGGCACTGCGGGCTGTGGGAGGAAAATGCACACTGTCGCAGAGGAGTGCTTATTGCCCAAGTTTGGGGTGGAAAGTGTCAGTTGAGGGACTTTGCGATAAAAACGGACCATATCATGAAGGGTCCTGAATGCCAAGCTGACGGTTCATCCAGCGGATTAGCCAAAAGCTCCGCAAACCCGCAGCTCAAATCCCCGACTCTTAATCCATGTCGGTTTCAGGACCGCAGCCCGTTAGCCCCGCCCAAAGCCCCGCCCCTGCCCACCTTGCTACCGGGCGGGTGGTTGTTATGACAACCAGACGCCAACGGCCTTCGGGGTCAGGGTTTTAAATGCTAAAGCTCGGAAACTGGAGAACCCAGCGTCTGTCCTCCCACACACCTCCAACCCCTGTCTCCTCCGCGTCTCATTCAACTCCTGACATTTATCTCTGTAGCTGCGGCCCCTAACCTCAGGCCTCCGCCTTGGCCTCCACCCTGCGCGGTCCTGACACGGCTATAGAAAGTCTCCAGCGCGTCTCTACGGTCGTGTTCGCCTACTTGGGCCGCGACACAACTGCTGAGCCTTTCACCGCCTTCGGAATCGCCTCTCAGCAGTCTCTACTGCACTGCCAACCGCTTCCCCCCTCCTCACCCCGCGCGCCTCTTACGGGGTTTGGCGCGTATTGCCTTCCTTGCAATAGGATTGGTTCCTGTGGTCAGTGGAGGGGCGGGGACAGGAGAACCCACCCTCCTCATTGGCTGTAGCGGACGTCATACAAAGAGCCGGGAGAGCTGACGGGAAGGTCCGGTTCCGGAACTGTCCCCAGGATTCCGAGCATCCCGGCGTGCTCCGCGCCTCCGCAACCACTTCCGGGGCGGGAGCAGGGCTGTGGGGTTCAGGCGCTGCGGCGGCCCGCGCGGACGTGTTTCGAATGCCCTTGGCAGAGAGCGGGTCCCTCCGAAACAGCGCGTCAGCGAACGAAGGTGGGGTTGATTGCGGCAGCTGGCCAAAGGCGGCCCGGGGTCGGGAGCCCAGCGCAGGTTGGGTCCGCCGCGGCCCGGCCCCGCCTGGTGCCGGCACCTGCTTCCCACCTGCGCAGCGCAGAGCGGGGAGCCCCAGCTCTGTCGCTTGCTCGCCGTGTGAGTTTATGACTCGGAGCTTTTGCGTCTGCAGCTGTGGAGTGGGGACGATAAAGCCACGTTCTGTGTAGGGTTATTGGGAGGAGGCGCCAAGGGACGTCAAAGCTGTAGGTGCTGGGCTCTTCCCTGGGGACTCTACCCAGGGCCTGAGAAAGAAGTTGGAATACCCCGGCGCCACGAAAGGCCCACGAGCCAGGGAAGGAGGGAGTGCCTCCGGGCTTTTACAGATCTCTTTCCTGTGGGCGTGACGGTCGACCACCAGCGTCATCTTTTTCTTAAGTTAGCATTTTGCTTATTTTTAAGTAATGGATTCTTAGTAAATTACAAAATGGACTGAACCAGAAGGCAGCGTCTAAAATGGTCCTGTCCCTAGTACTGCTTCTTGGAGATAAGTTCTGGAAGCGACATGCGAAAGATATTTTTTACAAGTTTTCAAGTGTAATCATGTAATGCATAGCGAATACCCCGCCCTTGTGAAGTGTCCGGCTTGTGGCAGGGTGAAAAGGAAGTAATAATAACGTTATGGTCCCTTCGCATCTAGATTATCTCTTGGTAAGCCCCTTGAGCAGGAGTCTAGCTCTGATTGCCCCTCAACACTGTTCACAAGTGTCAGACCTGTGAGCATCCAGTAGAAGTGATAACATGGGCCCCACCTTAGAGGAGGCATTTGGGGTAGAAGAGACACACCCACAGGAGACTTGAGTGGATATTGAAAGGACCTCAGAACTGACACTCAGCTTAGTTTGGCTTCTAAGCCAGGGTCAGGACTTTTCTGGTTGAGGGTTCTCAAGTGTGGAGAGAGGTACTTGAACCCAGGCCCTCCCAGTGTGAAAGGCAGTGGTTCCAGGAGGCAATGCTTTGCTCTGACTTGTTGCCTGTAGGCCCCATCACATGTACATATACTCTTGCAAAGGGCCTACAAATTTTTTGTCCTCCAAATCAGTGGCTTGTTTGTTGTTTGGCCATCTTGGCTGTCACCTGGGGCTTGGAAACATTCTTTAGTAGAGATGAGGTCCTAGTGGACTCTGAACCACTGTGGTACCTTTAGGCCATCTGAACTGGATGTGCCCTTGTTTTCTCTATCCCTCTCCTGCGCTTGCTTCCTTGTTCTTTCCTACCTAGAGTAGAATAAGAGACAAATGTAACTCCTGGACCTGACAGTTCTACTGGGAAGGTAATGACTTGACCTTGATTTGGGTAGGATTCCCAGAAGAAAGGACTCTCATAATCACACTCTTCTTCCTGGTGTTTCCCCATCTCTCCAACTTCAAGGGATGCATAGGTGGATTCCTGGTCACTTAGCATTTGCTGCACACCAAGCACATCCTAGTTTCTGTGGTAGGGGCTCTCAAGTTTTTTCAAAGTTAATTTGTGGCCTGACCTGTGGTGGCGCAGTGGATAAAGCATTGACCTGGAACATTGAGGTCACCAGTTCGAAACCCAGGGCTTGTCTGGTCAAGGTACATAAGGGAGTTGATGCTTCCTACTCCTCCCCCTGCCCTTCTCTCTCTTGCTCTTGCTCTCTCGCTCTCCCTCCCCCCTTTCCTTCTCCCCCCTACTCCCTCCCGCCTCTCTCAAATGAATAAATTTTAAAAATTTATTTGTTAAAAATAATTTACATACAGTAAAATTCACTCATTTGATGTTCAGGTCTGTGAGTTTTGATAACTACATAGAGTCACATATCTGCCAATTAAGATTCAGAACAGGAAAAAAAAAAGATTCATAACAGGTCTGGCACCCTCAAATTTCCTCTTGCTGTCTGTGTGCCCCCCCCCCCCCCCCCCAGTGCTACCAACTTTTCCTCAAACCCTTTGGTTTTGTCTTTTCTAGAAAGTCAAATAAATGGAATCATACAGTAAGTAACCTCCGAGTCTGGCTTTTAAAAGCTCATTGTGGCCTGACCAGGTGGTGGCGCAGTAGATAGAGCGTCAGGCTGGGATGTGGAGGGCCCAGGTTCAAGACCCCGAAGTCACCAGCTTGAGCGCAGGCTCATCTGGTTTGAGCAAAAGCTCACCAGCTTAGACCCAAGGTCACTGGCTCGAGCAAGGGGTTACTTGTAGCCCCACGGTCAAGGCACATATGAGAAAGCAATCAATGAACAACTAAGATGTCAAAACGAAAAACTGATGGTTGATGTTTCTCATCTCTCTTTACTGTCTGTCTGTCCCTATCTATCCCTCTCGCTGACTCTATCTCTGTCCCTGTATTAAAAAAAAAAAGCCCATTGTGTTTGAGGTTGGTTCATGTGCTGTGTAGTATATTGTGTGAATCACATGTTGTTCTTTCTGCCAATTGTTGAGTAAATTCCATCCTATGAATGTGCTATAGTTTGTTTACAAATTCTTCCATGTGTCTTTAACAGCAGCCCTTTGAGATATTATGTATCCATTAGACAGAGAGGAACTGGGAATAGGAGATGCTAAATAGCAGAGCTAAATTTTCATCTGACTCTAAGTACAGGGTTCTTTCCCACCACACCCAAGAGCTGATTTGGTCCACTGATCCCGCCGTCATTTCTGTAATGATCATCCAAGAGCTTGTCAGAGTTCTTGAGTTTCTGGAAAATACTCTTCCTAGAACATGTGGCCTGAGGAATAGTGAAGGGAAATATACACTGCAGTTTATGATTCACCATATATGCTCTTCTTTTTCTGTCTGGTGACAAGCTCACAAAATCATACACTATTTAATGAAAGAAAGTTGTTTAATTGAATCCCAGAAAGGAGTTGACTGCACTGGGTAGCAGTCTGCTAAGATAGGAGTGTGACCATCCTGTTTCATTCCCTGAAACTACCAGGAAAGAAAGACCTAACGCCCGGACCTCCCTTCACAGTGATGTCGGAGCTCAGCGATGAAGCCAGTGAGCCCGAACTCCTGACCTGCAGCTTGTCCATGTGGCACGGGCTGGGCTCACAGGTCAGCTGGGAGGAGCTGGCCGTCCCCCTGGATCTCCACACGGCTGCTTCCATCGGCCAGTATGAAGTGGTGAAGGAATGTGTGCAGCGGTAAGACGTCTGGGAAACGTTCCTTCTCCTTAGATTTTGAGGACCTTCTTAGTGGCTTCAGCTCCCACATAGAGATACCAGTAAGCTAGCCAGGCCTCGTAGACATTTAACACGTGCGGCCGAGGTAACCCTGCCTCTCTAGTGCAGTTGTCACTAATGATTTCTGTTGGACTCTACCAAGTGTTTGTTCCTAGGAAGAAAAAGCTAGTTTAAACTTTTTCATAGCCTTAGTTAGAAACATTTCTGCTTGCTTTAAACAAAGTAATTTTATGGTTTTCACTAATTGCAGAAATGTTCAAACAAAAATAAAGATAGAAAGTGATGCCCTCTGACCTTTTCCCAAGGGGTTCATTTTAATCCCTTGTGCCCTCTCTCTCCAGCTTCTGCCATAGAGGAGGAGGAGGCAGGAAGGTTTATCTGCCCCTCTGGAGGATTGCCACCTGAACTAACTGCTCACATACCATTTTTACTAATGTCACATGTAATTAAGTCCCAGTGCAACAGCAGTAGCCCTTGGCTGTGTCTTGTTTGTAGTGCCATGTGTACCTACTGTAATTCTTGAAAAAGAAGCTGTCTCCTCACCGCCGTTCCCTTATGACTGCCACACTTTGTGCTCATGTTTCCATTTCTCATCGATAACTCAGAGAAACAGTTCTGTGTCCATACCTACTGTGCCTTTTTCAGTTTCTGGGATGCCAAAATCAAGCCTCGTTGAAGCCCCAGATTTCCAGTGCCCAAGTCATAGCCATCGCTTATAAAACGCTGGCCATCGAGGGCAGGTGCGCTGTGGTGAGGGATAGCCCGTTCTTCAGCTGCACTGGGCGGCCCGGGGGCGTGTAGCTGGGAACGCTGGCAGCATATCTGCACAGGGGCAACAGACCCCTGTTCACACTCTGCTCCTTGGGCAGTCTTGGGCTTTTAAGACTTTGGGTGTGCTGGTAACACGTACAATCCAGAACTGGCTCCCCAGAGGAAAAGAGGGAAGTGTGTGCTCTGATTGGGACTGGAATGCTAGTCGAGCCCAAGGCTTGCTTGCAGTGAGTTGGACTGAGAACCCAAGGAGTTGGAGGCATCAGAATGGGGGACTGGGCTGGTGGAGGTGTGGGAGCTTCAGGTTCTGCCCTGGGTCAGGCCCCTCTCTCCGTGGGGAACTGACTGCTCTGTCAGTGAAGGTCATGTGGTGAGGATGAATTGATCTTCCTGTGGCCCTCCCCCTGTGGCCCTCCCAGCCAGTGGCTGTTACTGCATTCTTGAAATCAGGGCCTTTCAGAATGGCTGTGTGGGCATCGCAGAGTCAATAGAAGATGCTGGTGAATGGTATGGCTCATTGCATACAAACCTGTGAGAGGCACAGACTGTGTGGACTGGGTGGCAGTTGCCTGCCCCTTGGAGGCGAGGACTGTGGAAGAGGAAAGGCTGTATTGCATGAACTCCACAGGGTGTTCTTGGAAGTGGATATTCTCTCCATAACCCAACCCCAAACTTTAGGTTGTAAAGCCCACTTTTTTTTTCATGTGGGAAATGCTTTTCTAGGATTTTAATGGAAATCAGTGAGAAAGATAGATCATGGATTTTCTTTTTTTTTTTTTTTTTTTTAATTTTTTTATATTTTTAAATTCATTTTTAGGAGAGAGAGGAGAGAGAGACAGAGAGAGAGAA
This sequence comes from Saccopteryx leptura, assembly GCF_036850995.1. NCBI lineage: Eukaryota > Metazoa > Chordata > Mammalia > Chiroptera > Emballonuridae > Saccopteryx > Saccopteryx leptura. Next base: position 210,950,662 of record NC_089506.1, read on the forward strand.
GGGGGGAGGAGCTGGAAGCATCAACTCCCATATGTGCCTTGACCAGGCAAGCCCAGGGTTTTGAACCGGCGACCTCAGCATTTCGATCATGGATTTTCTAAGACTGTTTCTGTAGGGTAAGGTGACAGAGGAGTCGCAGTGGGGCTCCATTGTCTGAGTCCCTCCCTCTCCCCACTGGACTAGCAGACTGTGGCCCATTGGTGGAAGGTAGTCGAGGCTCCGGATCAGGATTTCTGGACCTCAGCACAACTGCCAGTCTGGGCCAGGTTATTCTTTATTACTGTGGGGCTGTCTGTACACTGTAGGCTGTTTAGCAGGCTCCCTGGCCTCGACTCTGGCTCTGGTAAACCCCACATGTGAGATGGCTGGGTGTATCTAGCATATCTTGCGTTTGTTTAGGAGAGAGTTAGATTTGAATAAGAAGAATGGTGGTGGCTGGACCCCGCTGATGTATGCCTCCTACATTGGACACGATACCATCGTGCACCTGCTGCTCGAGGCGGGGGTGAGTGTGAATGTGCCGACCCCAGAAGGGCAGACTCCACTGATGCTGGCTTCCAGCTGTGGCAACGAGAGCATCGCCTACTTTCTTCTCCAGGTGAGCTACGAGGGGACTCAGGCCCAGAAACCTGAGGGGCCCCTGGCTGCTCTGGCAGAGACGTGAACCGCTGTAGGCCATGGTGTGTGTGTGCGCGCGCGTAATCACTTTTGATTCTTTCAGCATGACAGCCTGCAGGCGACCGCCCCACGCAGAGGAGACAGGCTGTAACGGGTATTCTGTGTTCTCTTGAAGCAAGGTGCCGAGCTAGAAATGAAGGACATCCAAGGCTGGACTGCGCTTTTCCACTGCACCAGCGCGGGGCATCAGCAGATGGTCAAATTCCTTTTGGACAGTGGGGCCAATGCCAACATGAGGTGATTACCAGGTTTTAAGTGGCCGTAGGAGTGGGCATGGCCAACTCTAACTCTAAGGAGGGCAATTGTAGAGACACCTACAGGCCGGAGTCAGGGCAACCCTTTTTCCATGTGAGGAGTTCAAAGGGACAGAAGTGACAGTCCTGCCCATGTGCGGAAGGCCTAGGGATAACTCTGGCCTTTTGACACATGTGTCAGATGACATTGGGTGCAGCACTTCAAGCTCTCTAAGCCTCGTTTTCTTTTCTTTTTTTTTTTTTGTAGTTTTCTGAAGCTGGAAATGGGGAGGCAGTCAGACAGACTCCCGCATGCGCCCGACCGGGATCCACCCGGCACGCCCACCAGGGGGCGATGCTCTGCCCATCCGGGGCGTTGCTCTGTCGCAACCAGAGCCACTCTAGCGCCTGGGGCAGAGGCCACAGAGCCATCCTCAGCGCCTGGGCCATCTTTTGCTCCAGTGGAGCCTCGGCTGAGGGAGGGGAAGAGAGAGACAGAGAGGGAGGAGAGGGGGAGGGGTGGAGAAGCAGATGGGTGCCTCTCCTGTGTGCCCTGGCTGTGAATCGAACCCAGGACTTCCGCACGCCAGGCTGACGCTCTACCACTGAGCCAACCGGCCAGGGCTAAGCCTCATTTTCTTTATCTGAAAACTGAGGATAGCAATGCCCATGTCATAGAGTTGTTAGAAGAATTACATGTTCTTTTTTATGCCAGGGACCTAACATGGTGAATGGCACTTAACTGGCTGTCTGAAGTGCTCATTCCTTTCTTTTTCTGGCCTTATCCGGTGAGGTGATGCTGCGAAGAGTCATGAGTTTCATATGTTGGAAGGGGTACCGTCTAAAGAGTGTCACGATGATAATCCCCTTTCAACACAGCATCCAGCTGTCACTGTCCACGGTCCCTAGTTGATGTCATCTATTATGAGACACACCATAGCTTTCCATGCCACCAAGAAAGAAAAAAAAATGCTACTAATTAAACTGCAACTCACCTGGATTTTAAGACCTATTCTGACTGTGGAGATGTTAAAATGCAAAAAGTGCTTTAGAATGGATGAAACCCAGTATTAGCTTGTTTTCTGTCTTCTAGACCATCGTGAAAGAAGTGAGAGGTAAGGGGCCCTCAGAAGACAGTGTTTAGGTAACCATAACCAAGCACAAAATATAAGCAGCAGGTACCAGGCATAGTCAGAGCGGGTATATTGTTAGTCCCAGAGCTTTTGGGAGGGTTCCTGGATGACGTTGAACCAAACTATAGGGTTTGGATAGGTGGGTGGGAGACATTAGCTATCTGTGAGCAATGAAGGACAAGAGCTGCCTTTCGTGGGTGATTCGAGTGGAGACTTACGAGATAGCAGGTCAGACAGCTTAGAAAGAGTGAAGATAGGGAGACAATATCTTTAGGACAAACGACTAGAGCTGGGGTAGAAACCAGAGGAGCTCCTGAGGCTGATGCATTGATAAGAATTTTCTCAGCCCTGGCCGGTTGGCGCGTTGGTCTGGCATGCGGGGGACCCGGGTTCGATTCCCGGCCAGGGCACATAGGAGAAGCGCCCATTTGCTTCTCCACCGCCCCCCCTCCTCCTTCCTCTCTGTCTCTCTTACCCTCCCCTGGCCGGGGCTCCATTGGAGCAAAGATGGCCTCTGCCCCAGGCGCTGGAGTGGCTCTGGTCGAGGTGGAGCTATGCCCTGGAGGGGCGGAGCGTCACCCCCTGGTGGGCAGAGCGGAGCCCCTGGTGGCCGTGCCGGGTGGATCCTGGTCGGGCGCATGCGGGAGTCTGACTGTCTCTCCTCGTTTCCAGCTTCAGAAAAATACCAAAAAAAAAAAAAAAGAATTTTCTCATCTCTTCCCATTAATTCTTGCGAGAGGGAGACTTGCACTTAGGGATGGAGACCTGACATCAGCTTGGTTTTGCCTGCATCAGGGAAGCATCTCGCTGGCGGAACGTCCCTCCACTAATCATTGGACTGTGGCCTCTGTCTTGCAGGGAGCCGGTATATGGATTTACTCCTTTAATGGAAGCAGCTGCTGCTGGCCACGAAATAATCGTGCAGTATTTTCTGAATCATGTAAGTGACCCTCTTTATCAGCTTATAATTAGTGACAGCAAGTGAGGAATCACATCACTGAAGCATAAACTATTACAGAATTTCCTGCTTCACGGAAATAGCTGCTCTTCATCTGGTTATTCAACACATTTTTATTTTATTATTATTATTTTTTACAGAGACAGAGAGTCAGAGAAAGGGATAGATAGGGACAGACAGACAGGAAAAGAGAGAGATGAGAAGCATCAATCATTAGTTTTTCGTTGCAACACCTTAGTTGTTCACTGATTGCTTTCTCATATGTGCCTTGACCGTGGGCCTTCAGCAGACTGAGTAACCCTTTGTTTGAGCCAGCGACCTTGGGTCCAAGCTGGTGAGCTTTGCTCAAACCAGTTGAGCCTGCGCTCAAGCTGGCGACCTCGGGGTCTTGAACCTGGGTCCTTCGCATCCCAGTCTGATGCTCTATCCACTGCGCCACCGCCTGGCCAGGCAACACATTTTCATTTTGAGTACAGTTGATGCCAAGTTTTGAGTGGCACTCAGGCATTAGGGGTACAGAGGTGAGTACAGTATTCTGTAAGAATTTAAAAAATACTATTATCTCAACAGTAGGGAAGGTATATTTTAATTTTTTAATTAATTAATTTTTTAGAGAGAGATAGGGACAGACTAGGGAGAGAGATGAGAAGCATTAACTCATAGTTGCAGCCCTGTAGTTGTTCATTGATTGCTTTCTTTTATTTTTTATTATTTTAAGTGAGAGGAGGGAGATAGAGAGATAGACTCCTGCCTGTGCCCTGACTGGGATCTACTCAGCAGCTCCTGTCTGGGGCTAATGCTCAAATCAACTGAGCTATCCTCAGCACCCGGGGCCGACACTTGAACCGATTGAACCACTGACTGCAAGAGGAGAAGAGAGAGTGAAGAGTAGAGAAGCAGATGGTCACTTCTCATGTATACCCTGACTGGGGCTTGAACCCAGGACTTCTGCACACTGGGCCAATACTCTTATCCACTGAGCCAATTGGCCAGGGCCTGAATTGATTGCTTTCTCATTTGTGCCTTGATCGGGGGATCCAGCTGAGTCAGTGACCCCTTGCTTAAGCCAGCGACCATGAGGTCATGTCTATGATCCCACACTCAGGCTGGTGAGCCTACACTCAAGCCGGCGACCTTGGAGTTTTGAACCTGGGACCTCAGCATCCAAGGTCGATGCTCTGTCCACTGCACCACCACCAGCCAGGTGCTCTGATACGATTTTTAAAGGCTGCCTCTCTAGTGAATCTGTTGTCTCCAGTGTTCTGTGTGAAGAGAGGGAAGCATGGTGGCTGCCGGCCCGGGTGCTAGCGGAGAAGGGAGCCTCCCACGCACAGCAGCCTGAGTTTATCCTCCTCACCAGGAGCACCTGCCTGCCTCTCCTTTAAGTGTCTGCCAGCCCCAGAATGGCTGAATGCCGAAAGGCAGTGAACTTGGAGAACTTCCTTCGCTGTGAGATGGCTGGATTACTGCCTTATTTGATGACCCAGCAAGACCCTTCCCACGCCCCCAGTTTTAGCACTGAGAGTGAGAGACCACAGGCCTTTGCCTTTTCTCCTAAAGCTGTGAAATTTTAGAGCAGTGGTTTTCAACCTTTTTATACTTGAGGATCACTAACAGAATTATTTCAGGGACCGCTAAAGCAGAAATCACCCTGAGCATAAGTGAATTCAACTAAGATCTTTGGGTCTATAATCTTCATACATCAGGGTGGTTAACTCTTTGCAGACCGGCACAAAATTTCTGGTGGACCCGTCCGTGGACTGGCGATTGAAAACACTGTTTTAGAGGACCCTGGGTGCAGACCTAAGAAGCCATTGTACCTCTCATCCTGGGTCCGCAGCCCTGGAAGTGAGAGTGCTTTGCAGGGGAGGTTCCTAACTCTTGTTCTTTTACCAACTTCCATAGGGAGTCAAAGTGGACATGAGAGACCATAGTGGTGCCACAGCCCGAATGCTGGCCAAGCAGTATGGACACATGAAGATAGTGGAGTTGATAGATGCTCACTCGCTTTCCCTGCCTAAGAGCCTCTATCGAAGCCCAGGTATTTGTGTCTGCAGCCTCACCCTCTGCTGGAGTCCCACCCCTGCTCTCTCCCGCTTCAAGAGGTTTGGCTTCTGCAGCCTTGCCAGACCTCTGCCTCTCCTGGTGACTCCGCTGTGCAGTGAAGGTTGAGGCCTGCTTGTCTAATAGGAGAGGACAAGGCAGTTAGGGTGTAGCACCTGCCAGGCTGAATTTGGGTACACAAGATGCAGGCATGTGTCACCCACGCAGCAGCAGGAGGGCAGCTTCACAAAGGGGCTGGCTTCTGGGTTTTGTTTCTTGACTTGCTTATTGTGTTTGTTGCCATGCAAAATGTTTTAATTTTATATAGTCATATTCACCAATCCTTATTTCCTCTGGATTTTGAGTCACAAAAAATCTTTCCCTGTGCCCTGGTTGTACAAGAATTCACCCATGTTTTCTTCCGGTACTGACATGGTTTTATTTTTTACGTTGAGATCTCTGACCCATTTATACATTATTTTTATGTCTGATATGAGGCATGTTTTTTTAAATGGCTAGCCAGTTGTCCTAGCATCACTTATTTAAAAGTCTAACCTTGACCTAATGATCTGAGAGGCTGTCTTTGTCACACATACACGATTTCCTTTTGTGCTTTGGACTTCCTGTTCTGTTCCTGGTCTATCTGTTCACACCCACAGCCACGCTGCTTTCATTAGAGGCTTCTTGTAATACGGTTTACTGTCTGGTAGGGCTGGTCTCCCTGTAGCTTTCCTTTTCCAGTGTTTTCATAGCTATAACTTTTTTGTACCTGTGTGAACTTGAGCATCAGCTTGTTTAGCTCTTTAAAAACAGCCTGTTGATACTGAGATTGTGGCAGATGGATAAATTAATTACCCCCTTGACTGTTGCTTGAACCTGACTCTTGGCTTCTCGCCTTCCTCCCTTTGCAACGTGAGCTTCGGCACCCGCTCCAGTTTCTCCGCAAACTACCGGTCCCTGGGCTCCATGCAGTCACCCAGCCACTGGGCCTGGCCAGCCAGCAGTGTGGCCAGCATACATAGGGTGCTGGGGACTCTGGCTCCTGGGTCTTCGCGTTCCCCTGCACCAGCGTTCGGGGCAGCTGGGGGCCCGGGGTCCTAGCTATGGGGGCAGCTGGGGGTCTGGAGGGCATAGGGGTCATCTAGAGGGAGAAGGACTATGCAGTGCCTGAATGATCACCTGGGCTCCTACCTGGAGAGGGTGAGAAGCCTGGAAGCTGATAATTGGAGACTGGAGAGCAAAATCTGGGGACACCTGGAGAAGAAGGGACCCCAGGTCAGAGACTGGGGGCATCATTTCAAGACCATTGAGGATCTGAGGGCTCAGATCTTTGCAAGTTCTGTGGACAGTGCCCTTTTTTTTTTTTCTGAAGTTGGAAACGGAGAGGCAGTCAGACAGACTCCCGCATGCGCCCGACCGGGATCCACCCAGCACGCCCACCAGGGGGCGATGCTCTGCCCATCTGGGGCGTTGCTCTGTTGCAACCAGAGCCATTCTAGTGCCTGAGGCAGAGGCCACAGAGCCATCCTCAGCGCCCGGGCCAACTTTGCTCCAATGGAGCCTTGGCTGCGGGAGGAGAGGAGAGAGACAGAGAGGAAGGAGAGGGGGAGGGGTGGAGAAACAGATGGGCACTTCTCCTGTGTGCCCTGGCCGGGAATCGAACCCGGGACTCCTGCACGCCAGGCTGACGCTCTACCACTGAGCCATCCAGCCAGGGCGAACAGTGCCCATCTTGCTGCTGATGACTCCAGAGTCAAGTATGAGATGGAGGGGACTGTGCACCAGTCTGTAGAGAATGACATCCGTGGGCTCCAAAAGGTCAGTAATGACCCCAGTATCCCTCAGCTGCAGCTGGAGACAGAGCTCGAGACTCTCAAGGAGATGCTCTTCATGAAGAAGAACCCAGGTAAATGGTCTATAAAACCAGATTGCCAACTTTGGGTTGACCATGGAGTTGGATGCCCCCAAATCTCAGGATCTCACCAAGATCATGAAGGACATCTGGGCCCAGTATGATTAGTTGGCTCAGAAGAACTGACAGGATCTAGACAAGTACTGGTCCCAGGAAACTGAGGAGAGTGCTAGAGTGGTAACTTCGCAGACCGCTGAGATAGGACCTGCTGAGATAACATTCACAGAGCTGAGATGTGCGGTCCAGTCCTTGGAGATTGACCTGGACTCGGGAAATGCGGGCCAGCTTGCAGAACAGCGTGAGAGAGGTGGGCATGCACTATGCCGTGCAGACGGAACGGCTCAGTGGGAGCCTGCACCTGTAGTCAGAGCTGGACCAGACCTGGGCAGAGGGGCAGGGCCAGGCCCAGGAATATGAGGCCCTGCTGAACATCAGGGTCAAGCTGGAGGCTGGGATCGCCACCTACTGCTGCCTGCTGGAAGAAAGGGGGACTTCAGTCTTAGTGACGCCTGGGCAACTAACTATTCAATCATCCAGAAGGCCACCTCCCTCAGGATTGTGGTGTCTGAGGTGTCTGGGGTCATTGACACCAAAGTGCTGAGGCATTAAAGGCAGCAGATGTGGGGCGCCCCTTGGGGGCCATGAGGCCAATAAAAAGTTCAGAGGTCTTTGAAAAAACAGATTAACCCTTGACGTTGTTGAGTTGTCCCATCTAACAAAAGGAGTGTGCTTTTGTTCAAATATACTTTTGTGTATTAGGGTTTGAGAGTTTTTCTCATACATATTTTATATATAACTTTAGTGTATTCCTACATATTTGAATTTTTTTCTTTTTTGCTATTGTAAATGGGGTTTCACTGCTGTCATATCCTGTAACTGCTTATTGTCTGTGAATATGAAGGCTACTGATGTCTGTGTACCAATTTTATATTCTGCCTTACTCAATTTTTTCGTTGTTTGAGTTAGTATTGTTTAATAATTTCTGGGGTTTTTCAGTTTAACCTTCATATAATCTGCAGATAGGGATAGATTTACTACTGCTTTCTCATTTTTTATACTTCTTTGTTTTTTCCAAGCGAGAGGAGGAGAGAGAGACTCCTGCATGCACCCTGACCAGGATCCATCCAGCAAGCCCCATCTGGGGCCATGCTCGCAAGTGAGCTATTTTTAGTACCTGAGGTGGAGGCTCCACATAGCCATCCTCAGTGCCCGTGGCCGATATGCTCAAACCAATTGAGCCATGGCTGCGGGAGACGAAGAGAGAGAGAGAAGGCGAAGGAGTGGAGAAGCAGGTCATTGCTTCTCCTGTGTGCCCTGACCAGTAATTAAACCTAGGACTTCTGCACACTGGGCTGACACTACCATAGAGCCAAAGAGCCAGGGCCCATGGCTGATTTTTTTTTTTTTTTTCCATTTTTCTGAAGCTGGAAACAGGGAGAGACAGTCAGACAGACTCCCGCATGCGCCCGACCAGGATCCACCCGGCACGCCCACCAGGGGCTATGCTCTGCCCACCAGGGGGCGATGCTCTGCCCATCCTGGGTGTCGCCATGTTGCGACCAGAGCCACTCTAGCGCCTGAGGCAGAGGCCACAGAGCCATCCCCAGCGCCCGGGCCATCTTTTGCTCCAATGGAGCCTTGGCTGTGGAAGGGGAAGAGAGAGACAGAGAAGAAAGCGCGGCGGAGGGGTGGAGAAGCAAATGGGCGCTTCTCCTGTGTGCCCTGGCCGGGAATCGAACCCAGGTCCTCCGCACGCTAGGCCGACGCTCTACCGCTGAGCCAACCGGCCAGGGCCATGGCTGATTTTTTATAGTTCTGATTACTTTTATTTAGTTTCATTGGCTAATACTTGTAATACAATGTTGAATATAGTGGAGACAGTGGACATTCACTGGGTCCTTACCTTAGCAGAAATACCACATTAAGTAAGATGCTGAGTTAAGAGGAAGGTGTGTCGGCCTGGCGTGCAGGAGTCCCGGGTTCGATTCCTGGCCAGGGCACACAGGAGAAGCACCCACCTGCTTCTCCACCCCTCCCTCTCTCCTTCCTCTCTGTCTCTCTCTTCCTCTCCCGCAGCCAAGGCTCCATTGGAGCAAAGTTGGCCCGGGCGCCGAGGATGGCTCCATGGCCTCTGCCTCAGGCGCTAGAATGGCTCTTGTTGTAACAGAGCAACGCCCCAGATGGGCAGAGCATCGCCCTCTGGTGGGCGTGCCAGGTGGATCCCGGTCAGGTGCATGCGGGAATCTGTCTGACTGCCTCCCCGTTTCCAACTTCAGAAAAATACAAACAAAAAAAATTTTTTTTAAATAAAAAAAAGAGGAAGGTGTGCAGTCCTGGCTGGGTCACTCAGTTGTTTAGAGCAGCATTCGGATACACCAAGGTGCAGTTTCTATCTCTGGTCAGGGCACATATAAGAATCACCAATGAATGCATAAATAAATGGAACAACAATGTCTCTCTCTCTCTCCCTTTTTTCTCTAAATTCAACCAATCAATCAATAAGAAACATTTTTAAAAAGGTATCTGTCATTTCCTATATTCGTGAGTGTTTTCTATAGGAATAGGTTAAATTTTGTCAAAGGCTTTTTCTTTTTCATTGATTTTGAGAGAGGAAGGGAGAGAGAGAGAGAGAGAGAGAGGCATCAACGCTTTCCACTTAGTTGTGCACCCATTGATTGCTTCTCATCTGTTCCCTGACCGGGGCTCAAACTGGCGACTTCAGGGTCGAGCCAGCAACTCCAGGATCATCGTCTTAGGCACTTTGAGACGATGCTCTAGCGACTGCACCACTGGGCAAGACATGAAAGGCTTTTCAGCATCTCCTGAGATGTTTATGAATTTTCTCCTTGAATCTGTTAACATGATATATTAATGAATTTCGTAACAATGAACCAACTTTACATTCTTGGCATAAATCTTACTTGGTGTATTATTTTCCTAATATGATGTTGGATTGTTTGCTGATGTTTTTAATGTTTTATATGGCTATTCATTCATAAAGAATATTGGTCTATAATTTTCCTCTTTTGTTCTATCTTCATCAGGTATAAATATCAATATTATACTTGCTTCATAAAAAGAAGATGGAAGTTTTTCCTTCCTTTATTGTGCTCTGGAACAATTTTTGCAGCATTGGTGCCCCATGGCCTTGGACGGTTGGGCAGGATTCTCCTGTGAAACCATCCGGGCCTGGTCTTTCTTTGCAGGGTGATTCCTTGATAAGTTCTGTTTCTCTGTAGTGATTGGTTTGCGTAAGTTTTCTCATTTAACTGGGGTCAGCTTTGATAAACTCTGTTTTGAAATCATTTCATCCAGGATTTCAAGCTTCTTTACACAGACGTCTGAAAACAGTTTTTTTCTCTTTCTCTTAAAAAGTTTCTTCTGTTTCAGTGGTTATTTTCCCTTGTCTTTTATTTTGCCATCTTTCATCTCCATCCTGTCTCTCAGATGCTTTTTACTGCTTTCTATCATTTATTCTTTGGTGGGTTTCATACTTTTCTCCAGCACTTCTGGTTCATTTTCCATATCAGATCTGTTCTTCCTTGGGCACCTGGTAAGACAATCTTTAATTTTTAATTTTGACTTAAAATTTTCTTTCCCTAAGTTCAGTCAATTTTCTCATCATTCTTATGTGTGTGTGTGTGTGTGTCTTTTTGTTCTCAGTTTTGAGTTTCTGATTCAGGGTGCGTTTTCCTGTCCTCAGATGCTATTGATCAGAGTGTGCCACAGTTTTTCCTGCTTAGTCCTCGTTGGCTTCCTTTTGGAGAGAGGGAGGGGATGTTTTCACTTGCTGTGTGTTTTGTTACTGTTTTGTGTGCTCTCTAGCGCTTGTGTGTTGGTGAAGATCTCTGGTGCTTCTGCATTTCACGGATGGGGCTTGGTGGCCTGGCTATGTGTGTGAGTCCGGTCCAGGAGCTCTCTTCTCCGCAGTGTCCAAGGACAGTCTCCTTACAGGGTGGCTTTTTTTCTGGAGTGGGATGTATTTAGGCCAAGCATTATATGTTCCTTCCCTGCCCCGTTTCCCGAAGGTGTCCTCCCCAGAGGGCCTGCTGCTCCTCTCACTGTTCCCTTGGGTCTGTGAGTGTTAAGTCACTTCCCTGTGCTCATGCTTCATTCAACCAGGATTCTTTTTCAGTATTTTTTCCCACAGAATGGACTCTGTCTTTCTGGGAGTGTCACTGGCCCTTCTTTCCCCCCGTCTCTCCTCTGTGTGGCTTTTCCTAGACCTGCTTCATTGCCTACAGAGAACAGAGGTGAGCAAGTCTGATATTTCTTTGCTGGAGAGGGGCGTTTGCTCCTCACAGGAGCAGGAACCTTGAAGTTGGTGGTGCTCTCTGCAGTTTTGGTCACGTTGAAAGTGTGGGATTTGTGAGATTCTCTCTGGTTCCTGCTGACTCGTTCAGCTTTGAGAGGACATGTTGGGAGGTTCAGATTCATGAGGCTGCTTTTTTCTTGGTTCCCCCTCCCTTGTACATTTATTTCTCATGACTCCATCTTCTGCTTGCCGGGACCGCAGTCTCCTCCTGATGACGTAGGTCCCGGAGTGAATGGGAGGGAGTTGGATAGAGAAAGGAGGGAGTGGCTCACTTGAGTCACTGGCTTGTGTTGGAACCTGGGTCAGTCACTCCCTGACATGCCAGGCAGGGAGAGTGCTAAGAGTTGAGAGCTCTTAATTCACACCTGAGTGAGCCTGTTACTTTCCCAGGGTCTGGCTCTGCCCAGCCCCCTTCCTAGCCTTGGTGGTAATGAAGGACTTAAGGACTTCTCCCTGTCTCCCCTCCAGTTTACCAACTCCAAAACAAGATCATCTCAGATAGGAGCCTGATATAAGTATATCCATGAATTTTGCCTTCTAAGTAGGACAAAATTTAGAAAGTTATGAAAAAACAGTAATGGCTGTGGGGCATTCGAGCATTTAAACTCAGATGGGCAGTGATTTGAAATAGTTCCCAAATCACAGCACACAGAGCCCCCTGTGACACTTGTTTCCTGAGCTGTTGTTCAGATTGAGAATATAAAATTCTAAGAAGTTGTGTGTGATGTTTGCTGTATGTTTATGAAAGGATATTATTTATATCTTCCACTTAGAACAAAATTTATTTCTGATTGTAAATATAATACATGCTTGTTAGTAAAAAAATTAAAAAATCCTTCAAACCCAGACAATGAGAAAAATTAGAATTAGATTCCCCCGTTGTGACAGACATTTTCAGTTCAACCCGTACTCAGCAAGCTTGATGCTCCCCCAGAGGTCCCCATAACCCATCTGGTCAGTGGACTGGCCCATTATGGCTTTTTTTTTTAAAAAGAATTTTTACGATTTTATTTGATGACAGTTTCCGGGAAGCAAGATCTCAGTGGATTGAGAAAATGCTCCGGAAAATGGTGGTTTCACCACTTGTTTTATACTTCAGAATCAAAGGGGAAGACGTAAGGGGTTTACGTGAAATTGATTGGTGGTAGATTAGGGAGGCGGGAGAAGGCAGAGCAGGGAGTCTTTGGGATTGGATAAAAAGTAAAGTGTGCCTGACCTGTGGTAGTGCAGTGGATGGAGTGTTGACCTGGAATGCCGAGGTCACCTGTTTTTTTTGTTGTTGTTTTTTTAAAGAGGTCACCTGTTTGAAGCCCCACCTGCTTCTCTGCCCCTTTCTCTCTCTCTCTCTCTCTCTCTCTCTCTCTCTCTCTCTCTCTCTTTCTCCTCTCTAAAAATAAATAAAATCTTTTAAAAAAAGTTAAACATATAGGCATATACTTTTTTTTTTTTTTAACCTCGGCAGGTGTAGGATAGTTTAAGAGTTAATCATTGTCATGGTAATAACAATGAAGGGAGTTGTGGTCTGTGGTGCCATGGTGCTTTGAAGGGTCTGGAAAGAGGAATTACCCTGACATTCCAAAGGTGTGCTATTCTAGATATAAAGGTAATACATAGGCTCAGTTAAAGTAAAGATTGACCTTTGTCAGGGAAGATTCTACCTGCCATGACTTGCCTTTAGTTAAAAAGCTTTTACCTCATTGATTTGAGACAGAGGAAGGGAGAGAGAGAAACATCAACTCTTTGTTCCACTTAGTTGTGCACTCATTGATTGCTTCTCATATGTGCCCTGACCAGGGATTGAACCTGCAACCTCAATGTGCCCGTACAATGCTCTATCCACTGATCTGCCCAGCCAGGGCTAGTTAGAAAGTTCATTTCAGACCATTCTGTGTGATTCCTTTAGGTCTCTGAGTTTGTAGGACAGCCACGTAGGCCTCCCTGGAGCTTTCAGGTTTAGTATGTGGCCCCTTTTTTGTTCATACTTCCCACTTTTGGTCATAGATCAAAGGATGCATTGACGACCAACCTTCTGGTTGGATAATGTTCCATGGTGCTAGGAAGGCTCATTTCTAGGAAGTCTTAGTGTCAGCATTTTTCTTGTTGAAATATGGACCATTGGGGATGGGGCAAGACCGTAACCTTGAATGGAAGTCAAGGCCACATTTTTCTCAGAAGTGAAAGGCAGGTAAATGGGAGACAGGTCCCATGGGCCTTCATTAAGAAAAACATTCTGGATCATTTAACCTATAAGCTATTATGATCCAAGTTTTTCTGTCTGCCTCACTTTTTTGTATTTTGCATATATTTATAATTATTATGTTTTAAATTTTATTTATTTATTTATTTATTTATTTTACAGAGATAGAGTCAGAGAGAGGGATAGACAGGGACAGACAGACAGGAACGGAGAGGTGAGAAGCATCAATCATTAGTTTTTCGTTGTGCACTGCGACACCTTAGTTGTTCATTGATTGCTTTCTCATATGTGCCTTGACTGTGGGGCTACAGCAGACCAAGTAACCCCTTGCTTGAGCCAGTGACCTTGGGTCCAGGCTGGTGAGCTTTTGCTCAAACCAGATGAGCCTGCGCTCAAGCTAGGGACCTCGGGGTCTCGAACCTGGGTCCTCAGCATCCCAGTCCGATGCTCTATCCACTGCGCCACCGCCTGGTCAAGCTTAATTTTATTTATTGATTTTTAGATAGAGGCAGAGAGAGAGACAGAGAGAGAGAAGGGGGAGGAGCAGGAAGCATCAACTCCCATACGTGCCTTGACCATCAGGCAAGCCTAGAGTTTTGAACCAGCAATCTCAGTGTTCCAGGTTGATGCTTTATCCACTGTGCCACCACAGGTCAGACGTATTTTGCATTTAGTGTAACATTTATTTATAGTTTAAGGGCATACTATTTACCTTGTCAGTTTTTATATAGTTGTCAATTATAGTTGACATTCAGTATTCTACTCTACCATCTTGGCCAGAAATCCCATTATGGCATTTCTTACAAGTGAAGTCATGGGAAACATACTTTTCTTCTTTTTAAAAAAGATTTTATTTATTGCCTGACCAGGTGGTGGCACAGTGGATAGAGCGTCAGACTGGGATGCGGAAGGACCCAGGTTCGAGACCCCGAGGTCACCAGCTTGAGCGTGGGCTCATCTGGTTTGAGCAAAAACCTCATCAGCTTGGACCCAAGGTCGCTGGCTTGACCAAGGCGTTACTTGGTCTGCTGAAGGCCCGTGGTCAAGGCACATATGAGAAAGCAATCGATGAACAACTAAGTTGTTGCAACGCGCAACGAAAAACTAATGATTGATGCTTCTTGTCTCCGTTCCTGTCTGTCTGTCCCTGTCTATCCCTCTCTCTGACTCACTCTCTGTCTCTGTAAAAAAAAAAAAAATTATTGATTTTAGAAAGAGGAGAAAGAGAGAGAAAGGTGGGAGGAGAGGAAGCATCAACTTGCATTAGTTGCCTCTCATGTGCCCTGACCTGGCAAGCCCAGGATTTCAAACCAGTGACCGCAGCATTCCAGGTCGGCGCTTTATCCACTGTGCCGTCACAGGATAGGCCAGACTTTTCTTCTTAAATTAAGAAAACCAATTATGATGATTTTCTTCCAGTTTACTCTGAGTATTAGTTAATTAGTGCATCACTGGGCAAATTATCTTAATTTTCATGTTTGACCCACAGAAAAATATGAAGATCTGAGCTCTTCAGATGAATCCTGCCCTGTGCCTCAGAGACAGAGGCCCTGTCGGAAGAAAGGCCTGAGCATCCACGAGGGGCCTCGGGCCTTGGCCAGGATCACAGCGATTGGACTTGGAAGCAAGACCCAGCCGTCTTGCTATGGTGAGCATTCCACATTTCCTGATGGCTTTTTTTTTTTAAGAGAGAGGGGAGAGAGAGAGAGAGAGAGAGAGAAAGAGAGAGAGAGAGAGAGAGAAGGGGGTAGGAGCAGGGAGCATCAACTCGTAGTAGTTGCTTCCCATATGTGCCTTGACCTGGGAAGCCCAGGGTTTTGAACTAGCAACTTCAGCATTCCAGGTCAGCACTTTCTATTTTTATTTTTGTTTATTTATTTATTTTTTACAGAGAGTCAGAGAGAGGGATAGACAGGGACAGACAGACAGGAACAGAGAGAGATGAGAAGCATCAATCATCAGTTTTTCGTTGCGACACTTTAGTTGTTCACTGGTTGCTTTCTCATATGTGCCTTGACTGCGGGCCTTCAGCAGACCAAGTAACCCCTTGCTCGAGCCAGCGACCTTGAGTCCAAGCTGGTGGGCTTTTGCTCAAACCAGATGAGCCCGCGCTCAAGCTGGCGACCTCGGGGTCTCAAACCTGGGTCCTCTGCATCCCAGTCCGACGCTCTATTCACTGTGCCACCACCTGGTCAGGCCAGGTCAACACTTTGTGTGTTGCACCATCACAGGTCAGGCTCCTGATGGCTTCTTGACAATGTTTTCATCTTGATGAGCAGATACAACTTTCAGGTTGCTGAAATATGGGCCACTGGGTGGAAGCAGCAGCTCAAAGACTCAAAATTGATGACAGTAATGGGAATAGATTAGTCAGTGGCTAGCTCTTGGGTTTCTGTTTATCCTTTAACTTTTTTACTTTTTTTTAGTGAGAGAGAGAGAGTGACAGACAGACAGGAAGGGATAGAAAGGAGAAGCATTAACTCATAGTTGCAGCATGTTAGTTGTTCATTGATTGTTTTCTCATATGTGCCTTGACCAAGGGGCTCCAGCTGAGCCAGTGACCTTGGGCTCAGGCCAGCAACCACGGTGTCATGACTATGATCCCATGCTCAAGCCAGGGACGCAGCGCTCAAGTTGGTGAGCCCATTCTCAAGCTGATGACCTCAAGGTTTCAAACCTGGGTCCTCAGTATCCCAGACCGATGTTCTATCTACTGCACCACTGCCTGGTCAGGCTGATTTTTCTTTTCATTTGGTTAAAATTACAAATAACAGTTGCAGAGAATGTAGCTAGGCTCCAGATTTCATTCATCACATAATGGGTCAGCTAGTGCAGGCACTGTGTGACGTTTGAGCCCACCCTGTCTCTGGCCACATCACCTGGGCATGCTACTTAACACATTTGCCTGCTTGAAGTGGATGTGCCTCTGGGCCAGGCCAAGGAATGACTCTGCTCTTGCTCTTTTCTCCAGGTGATGGATTTGATGCTCAAAGCCTTCTGAGAGTTGTTGCATGGTACACTTGGTGGGCTAAAATCCCAGACCCCATTCCCAGATATCTCGAGTTTATTCTCAAACTGTCAGCTTCTGAATGTTGAGTGCCATCCTCTTGGGGAGTGCAAGAGGCACCAACAGTTCTTGGGGCAAGTTGGGTTTTATGCTCATTCTCTTGCTTTGGCCTGACCAAGTGATCAGGCTTATGTACAAGTTACATCTTTCTTTGATGTCTGTCACACATCAGTGACCAGGCCAAGGGTCTATCGGGCTGGGTAGGTGGGCTCCTCTCGTGAATAAACACCTCTCTGAAGCAACCAACTTTCCCAGTCAGAGGAGGCCTAATTTCAGTTAAGAGTATGCAAGTAACTTATTTCCTTCTTAGACCCTTGAGTGGAGTTCCCTGGGTGGGAACTCGAGGCCCACCGTGTCCTGTTGTCCTTGAGGGATGGGCTGACGGGGCCTCTGGGAAAGGCCTGCCCTCAGCCGCTGGCAAGCTCCTGCTGCAGGTGGGCACAGCTCGTGTCTTGTCTGGTGTGCTTATTAAAAGCTTATGGCTTTAGGACATTTGGCCAAATTGTTTTAGTTTTGAGTGGCAGAGTCTTCCTGTTGAGTCCCTGCTCCCTGACCCACTCTGAAATGTGGTAGGGGCATAGGAAGGATGTCTTCCCCTGGAAATGGGGTGTAATTAACCTGGCAGCCATCCAGCATGCTTTTTATTTTTATTTTATTTTTATTTTTTTCTTTCTTTGTATTTTTCTGAAGCTGGAAACGGGGAGAGACAGACAGACTCCCGCATGCGCCCGACCGGGATCCACCCAGCACGCCCACCAGGGAACAACGCTCTGCCCACCAAGGGGCGATGCTCTGCCCCTCCAGGGCGACATTCTGTCGCGACCAGAGCCACTCTAGCGCCTGGGGCAGAGGCCAAGGAGCCATCCCCAGCGCCCGGGCCATCTTTGCTCCAATGGAGCCTTGGCTGCAGGAGGGGAAGAGAGAGACAGAGAGGAAGGAGAGGGGGAGGGGTGGAGAAGCAGATGGGGGCTTCTCCTATGTGCCCTGGCCAGGAATCGAACCCAGGACTTCTGCACGGCAGGCCGACGCTCTACCACTGAGCCAACTGGCCAGGGCCCAGCATGCTTTTTAAACCTGACCTGTGGTAGCTGAGTGGACAGAGTGTCGACCTGGGATGCTGGAATGCTGAGGTCCTCAGTTTGAAACCCCGAGGTCTCTGGCTTGGGCGTGGGCTTATTGGCTTGAGTGCGGGTTTGCCGGCTTGAGCATGGGATCGCCAGCTTGAACACGGGATCATTAACCAGATCCCAAATTCTCTGGCCTGAGCCCAAGGTTGGTGGCTTGAGTGAGGGTTACTGGCTTGGCTTGAGCCCCCTATGAGAAGCAATCAATGAACAACTATAGTGAAAGCAATTATGAGTTGATGCTTCTCATATCTCTCCCCCACCCCTCTTTCCCTGTCTCCCTTTTTCTCCCTCTCTCTCTCAAAAAAAATCACAGGTTTTTTTCCCCTAGTCTCAGCCCCCTTTACCCCCCTGCGAGGCACAGCGCCAGGGGCCACGGGGCCTTCCCGCACAGTCCCACCACAGAAGGCCACTCACCCCCCCGAATCCTTTTTTATAATGGAATTCTTTCAAGTTACCAAAATAATCCATGACGAAGCCCGTTTCTACACAGTTCTTTCTGTGCCCCCACAGAGAGGGCTAGACGGTCTTCACCAGACCAGAGGTGGTAGGAGGCTCTTGATTGTGGGCCTTCCGGAGAGTTTTGTGGGTTTTTTCTTGCAACTTGAGATATTTAAATTTTCTATAGGTATATATATTGTTTGTCAACAATTAAAAAATATTTTTGAATGATAAATGTGCAGATTGTGAAAAGCCTCGATAAATGCAGAAAGGTATAAAGAAGAAAATAAGTTAGATTTGGCCCTATCAGCCAGTCTGTTGTATGCAGATAAAGTACTTTCTGTGGCGAAGGGGCCGAGGCAAGGTGGGAATAGAACTTTCTGGATTGTGTTATGTTGTTTTCTTGCAGGCAGATAAGTTCAAAGGTTGCCTAATTTGCTTTTCTATAATTAATTTTAACCCAGGACCTCCAACTTTGCAGCTCAGCCAGATCTATTTTTTGTGTTTATTTATTTTATTATTATTTTTTTTTTTTTAGTTTTTTGTTTTTTTGTTTTTTTTTTACAGAGACAGAGAGTCAGTGAGAGGGATAGACAGGGACAGACAGACAGGAACAGAGAGATGTGAAGCATCAATCATTAGTTTTTCGTTGCGCATTGTGACACTTTAGTTGTTCATTGATTGCTTTCTCATATGTGCCTTGACCGTGGGCCTTCAGCAGACCGAGTAACCCCTTGCTGGAGCCAGCGACCTTGGGTCCAAGCTGGTGAGCTTTTGCTCAAACCAGATGATCCTGCGCTCAAGTTGGCGACCTCGGGGTCTCGAACCCGGGTCCTCCGCATCCCGGTCCAACGCTCTATCCACTGTGCCACCGCCTGGTCAGGCTTTTGTGTTTTTTTATATTGAAAGGTATTTAAAAATTTATTTTTAAATTGATTTTAGAGAGAGGAAGGGAGGGAGACAGACAGAAACTCTGTTTCTGCAGGTGCTCTGACCAGGGATCAAACTGGCAGCCATTGTGTATCAGGGCAATGCTCTAAATAATTGAGCCATTAGGCCAGGACTGGTCAGATCTGTTTTTGCCTGGGGTTGACTGACGTAGATGTCTGTGTTGAGAAGTCGTAGGGACCGCGCAGACCGTGTGTGAGACTGGATGCTTCTGGGCAAGAGGGACACCTAGTGGTATAGTTTTCCTTGCTCAGGAGTCTGGAAGCACAGCTTACCATTTCCCTGCTCTCTGCATTTGGAAAAGAAACAGCCTGGTGCGGGACAGGACACACGACTAGTGTTTCTCAACCCCTCGGAGCCTGTGCCCTCCCCTGCCAACTGCACATAGCAGTATGTCCAGGTTACCATGGCGAGTGGAAGAGATAATGGCCAGGAAGATACAAATGTCCTTCCTGCTTGCCCTCCGAGAAGGTGGTCATATATGGAAGGAGGAACTTGTCTTCCCTTTTGTATTTGTGTGGGTTTATGTGTCCCATTCTGTCCACAGAGCAGGTGCCTCCACGAGGTTATGTTACCTTCAACAGCAGTGATGAGAACCCCCTGGGAGGCGGGGGGCTCTGCTACAGGGATGTCACCTCGCCCATCAACGACCGGGATGTGGAGAGCAGCAGCAGCAGCAGCCGGGGTACGTGTGCCACCCCCACCCCATCCCACATGCCCAGCCAGGGGCTTTGTCAGGATTAGAATTCCTGTGTGCTCACCCCCACCCATCCTGCCAGGGCTTGGGTGCTGTAAGGAGTCTCTCCAGTAGAGATGAGACAGTGCAAGACATAGGAGGCCTGGCTTTTTTCTTTTTTAAAAATATTTTCACAGAGACAGAGAGAGGGAGAGGGACAGACAGGAAGGGAGAGAGATGAGAAACATCAGTCCTTTCATTATTGCTCCTTAGTTGTTGATTGATTGCTTTCTCATATGTGCCTTGATCGGGGGGCTACAGCAGAGTGAGTGACCCCTTGTTCAAGCCAGCGACCTTGGGCTTCAAGCCAGCAACCATGTGGTTACAACTATGATCCACGCTCAAACCAGCGACCCTGCACTCAAGCTGGTGAGCCCGTGCTCAAGCTGTATGAGCCTGGGTTAAAGCTGGCAACCTTGGGGTTTCGAACCTGGGTCCTCCATGTCCCAGTCTAATGCTCTATCCACTGCACCACCGCCTGGTCAGGCAAGGCCTGGCTCTTTTGAAAAGAGTCAGACACTCTGGCCTGGGCATAGGAGAGAAGCTTCCAGCCCTGTGTTTCCATGTGGGATCTGAGAGAGTTGTTCCAGGCAGGTTTAGCTTTTTTTTTTTTTTAAGATTTTATTTTAGAGAGAGAAGGAAGCATCAACTCCCATATGTGCCTTGACCAGGCAAGCCCAGGGTTTCAAACCAGCAACCTCAGCATTCCAGGTCAACGCTTTATCCACTGCGCCACCAGAGGCCAAGCAGATTTAGCTTCTTGATTGGTGAGCCCTCAGGGAAGTCTTTGTTCTAGTATATATATATCATTCATTCAGCAGCTGCATACTGAGTGCCCTGGGTGCCAAGCACTGTTCTGAATGCTTGGACTTACCAGCGAGCAGAGCAGACAAAAGCCCTGCCCTTGTGTGTGGGGGGAGGGCTCAGGCCAGGCAGGCACGTGAGACAGAACACAGTTGATTAGGGAGTTAGTGAGCCAGTGCCCTGGATGAAAGAGCTTAGGCTCTGGGGAGTCCCTTGAGTGAGCCCCGGAGTCAGTCGTCTTGGTGTTCCCCGTTGTCAGAAGAGCAGGCCCTGTGCGCCCACCGCGGGGCTGTGCAGAGCAGCAGCAGTAACGAGGGCCTGGCGAGAGCCCCAGGAGTGAGCAGCGAGGCCTCTGTGGAGAGCAATGAGGTAAGGCCTCCCCTTATTTATGTCTCATTGCCCCGCCTTTTCGGTGTCATGGGGGATGCTGAGAGTTGGTTTGAGATGGGCAAGTCTCATAACAAGGACTTAAGACATGCCTGTGCTGTGCTGTGATGCACAAGGTCTGGGCCACCCTCTTGGACTGCCTGGGTTTAGGTGACCTCCGTGGAAGGCAGGTGAGGGAGTTTCAGCTCTTACCCACCTTCGTAGGGCAGTGGCACAGACCGGGAGTAGAAGCTGGAACCATGGGGCAGAGAGCAGTTTGGGTGCAGCGTGTCAGCTGTGAGTCCTTCAGTATTACTTTTTTTTTTTTTTAATTTTTTAAAAATTATTATTTTTTAAATTTATTCAATTTAGAGAGGAGAGGGAGAGACAGAGAGAGAAGGGGGGGAGGAGCTGGAAGCATCAACTCCCATATGTGCCTTGACTGGGCATGCCCAGGGTTTCGAACGGTGACCTCAGCATTTGCAGGTCAACGCTTTATCCACTGCGCCACCACCGGTCAGGCCAGTGTTACTTTATTTTTTGAGCAGTCCTGTTGTGGTTGTTGGATTTATTTAGTAAGGTATTTATTTGTCCAAGGTTTCACAGCTCATTAGTAAGCACTGGGATTTGAACCCAGTTCTAGCTGACCCGGGGCTCGTGCACTCGTCCTGTACACTTTCTTTTTCTTCCCATTCTTATACCCCTTTCTCCTTTGCCAACCAGCAGCTTATTCTCTACATTTATAGATTTGTTTCTGTTTGTTTTCTGGGAGTTCATATATAAGTGAAATCATACATCTTTCTTTGTCTGACTTATTTCTCTTAGCATAATATCTTCTAGGTTATCCATGTTGTTGCAAATAGCAATATTTCATTCTTTTTTATTGCTGAATAATATTCCATTGTATCTATATGTACCATTTCTTCTTTATCCATTCATCTGGGTTTTTTGTTGGTGGTTGGTTTGTTTTTAGAGAGATGAGAGATAGGAAGGGAGAGAGGGAGGAGAGAGATGAGAAGCATCAACTCATAGTTGCTTCACTTTCACTGTTCCTTGATTGTACATCTGTCCCTTAACCAGGGGCTCCAGCTGAGCCAGTGACCCTTTGCTCAAGCCAGCGACCTTGGGCTCAAACCAGCGACCATGGGGTCATATCTGTGATCCCGTGCTCAAGCCAGATGAGCCTTTGCTCAAGCTGGCAAACTTGGGGTTTCAAACCACGGACTTCAGTGTCCCAGGTCAATGCTTTATCCACTGTGCCACCAACAGTCAGGCTCCATTGTTTAGTTGAATACTTAGGTTGCTTTGATATCCTATTAGTAATGCTGCAGTGAACATAAGGGTGCGTATATCTTTTCAAATTAGTATTCAGATAAATACTCAGAACATGGAACCATTAGATCATGTGGCAGCTCTATTTTTAATTTTTTCAGAAATCTCCATACTGTTTTCCATAGTGGGTGTACCAATTTAAAGTCCCACCAGTAGTTCATGAGGGTTCCCCTTTCTCCATATTCTCACCAACCCTTATTGATGTATTGCTGATAGCCCTTCAACAAGTGTGAGATGATATCTCATTATTTAATTAATTTATTTTTGAAATACTTTATTTATTGATTTTACAGACAGGAGAGAAAGGGGAGCATGGAATGGGAAGTATCACCTCATAGTTGCTTCATGTTAGTTGTTCATTGCTTGCTTGTTGTATGTGCCTTGACCAGGGAAGCCCAGGGTCTCAAATTGGCAACCTTGGCATTCCAGGCCAAAGGTTTATCCACTGTGCCACCACAGGCCAGGCTATTTATTTATTTATTTTTAGTAAGAGAGACACAGACAGGAGGCTAGAGAGATGAGAAGCATCAGTTCATAGTTGTGGCTCCTTAGTTGTTCACTGATTGCTTCTCATATGTGACTTGACCGGGTGGGGGAGCTCCAGCTGAGCCAGTGACCCCTTGCTCAAGCAAGCGACTTTGGGCTTAAGCCAACGACCTTGGGCTCAAGCCAGCAATCATGGGATTATGTTGATGATCCCACACTCAAGCTGGCAGCCCCACACTCAGTCTGGTGAGCCTGTGCTCAAGTTGGCAACATTGGGGTTTTGAACCGAGAACCTCAGCGTCCCATGTTGCTGCTCTCTCCACTACACTACCACTGGTCAGATTCATTATGGTCTTAATGTATATTTCCCTTATGATTAGTCTTTCGATGTTAATTTAAACAAACATCTCTTGCCACAGGATTCAGATAATGCACACAAAAGCTCATTTCGCAAACAAACTAAAAGTTACATGAAGACCAGAAATCGCTACAGCAGCAGTGACAACCAGTGGCCTCCCAGCACTGGGACTTCCAGGGAAGCCTGTTCCCCAGACTCTATCCCCCAGACTGAAAGGTTTCCCTATTCAGGACCCCAGGTAAGACCCTTTGTGAATCTGGTAGTTACTCTTAGAAAGAGAGCACTTGCTATAATTTGTGAGGCATTTATTGTGACTCAACTCAGAGTTTGTCTACTCAACATCGAAAGCCCTCTCCTTGGAGGACATGTGTTGAAAATTTTTGCAGGGAAATGTTTTTACTTATTTTTAGCAAAGAGAGACAGACAGGGACAGACAGGAAGGGAGAGAGATGAGAAGCATCAACTTGTTGTAGCAGTTTAGTTGTTCATTGATTGCTTTCTTATATGTGTCTTGACTGGGGGGCTCCAGCTGATCCAGTGACCCATTGCTAACTGAGTACAGATTTCAGTGGCCATAGACCAAAAAGAATACAGACAACAAACCCCAAAGAGGGGGGAGAAT
Organism: Saccopteryx leptura; assembly: GCF_036850995.1. Classification (NCBI taxonomy): domain Eukaryota; kingdom Metazoa; phylum Chordata; class Mammalia; order Chiroptera; family Emballonuridae; genus Saccopteryx; species Saccopteryx leptura. Next base: position 210,974,415 of record NC_089506.1, read on the forward strand.
TGGATCTCTAGAGTTGCCACATTAAAATGTCCAGTTTTTAGGCCCTGGCCAATTGGCTCAGTGGATACTGCATCAGCCCAGCATGCAGATGTCCCAGGTTTGATTCCTGGTCGGGGCACATCTGCTCACTTCCCCTCCCTCCCTCCCTCTTCTCTCTCTCTTGCCTTCCCATAGCCATTGGTCTCAAGTGGTTCGAGTGTCCGTCCTGGGCACTGAGGATAGCTCAAGTTGGTCCGAGCGTCTACCTCAGGCACTAAAAATAGCTCAATTGATTGAAGCATTGGCCCCAGACAGGGGGTTGCCAAATGAATTCTGGTTGATGTGTATGGGGGAGTCTATCTTCCCTCCTCTCACTTAAAAAAAAGAGAGAGAGAGAGAATCTTGAAGGAAGAGAAGTGATTCATCATTCCCAAAGGAATCTCAATAAGATTTTTTTTTTTTTTTTTTTTTACAGAGGCAGAGATAGACAGGGACAGACAGATAGGAACGGAGAGAGATGAGAAGCATCAATCATCAGTTTCTTGTTGCGCGTTGTGACTTCTTAGTTGTTCATTGATTGCTTTCTCACATGTGCCTTGACTGTGGGCCTTCAGCAGACCGAGTAACCCCCCGCTGGAGCTAGGACCTTGGGTCCAAGCTGGTGAGCTCTTTGCTCAAGCCAGATGAGCCCGTGCTCAAGCTGGCAACCTCGGGGTCTCGAATTTGGGTCCTTCCGCATCCCAGTCCTACGCTCTATCCACTGCGCCACCACCTGGTCAGGCGGAATCTCAATAAGATTAACAGCTAATTTTCCCATCAGAAACCATGGAGACTAGAAACACATTTGATGACATATTCAAAGCAGTGAAAGAAAAATAACCAAGAATGCTATATCCTGCTGGCTCACCAGCTTGAGCACAAAGTCACCGGCTTGAACCCAAGGTTGCTGGTTTGAGCAAGGAGTTACTGGCTCGGCTGGAACCCCCACTCCCACCCTGCCCCCATCAAGGCACATGTGAGAAAGCAATCAATGAACTAAAGTGCCACAACTCTGAGTTGATGGTTGTTAGCAGTCCTGCCCTACAGGAAATGTTAAAGGTATCTTTCAGGCTGGAATGAAAAGATAGTAGACCACCCAAGCAGAGAGAAAGAATGAGGGGAGGCTTGGGCTCTCTATAGTCAAGTCACTGTCCCTCTGCTGAATTTGAGGGGGGGTAGCAGAGCTCAGCTCTCCCCCTTAAAAGTGACCTCACAGAAACACACTTCACAGGAGAAAAGTGGCTGTGCCTTGTATAGTGGGCCTAAGTTTGTCGCTATGTCTTTGTGACCTGCCCATCCTCTGATCTGCCCTGGCCTCGCCCTCTAGGACCTTGCCACGCTACTGGAACAGATTGGGTGTCTGAAGTACCTGCAGCTGTTCGAGGAACAGGATGTGGACCTTCGAATCTTCCTGACCCTCACTGAGAGTGACCTGAAGGAAATCGGCATCACGTGAGTCCAGCGAGGCCATGTGTGGCTGCATGACCCTGTTTCAGCCAAGTTCTGGAGCCTGCTGATGTGGCAGCTTCCCAACACAGGGGTGGAAAGAGCAGAGCCAGCCGTCCTCCCGCCATTCCTACAGCTGCTCCTGGCTTAGGTGCAGATGGCGGGGTTCTGTGGCTCCCCACGCTGGCCCAGCTGACAGTGCTACATTCAGGGCACCCAGACAGTTTCTGCCTGTTCCCTTTTGTGCCTCCTGCATTGGCAGATGGTCATCCATAGCCTGGAGCTGGCCGGCTGAATTCCATTTAGTGAAAGCAGCAGCCCACCTGGGACGAGGACCAGGTAGTGGGGGCAGCCCCCGATGAGGTCATCACTGCATACAACCCCTTGTTTCTGTCCTCTGCTGCGGGACTCCAGGGCCACTCTCCCGCTTCAAGGCTGGGATCTTTCTTAGGGTAACCATCCTGATGAAAGGACGGTCCACAGAACTTGTAAGCACGTGGCAAGTGCTGACCTGAGTCCTTCTCTCATTTCCGCCTCAGGTTGTTTGGGCCCAAGAGGAAGATGACTTCTGCCATCGCCCGCTGGCACAGCAGTGCCCGTCCCCCGAGCGATGCCCTGGAGCTGGCCTACGCCGACAGGCTGGAGGCTGAGATGCAGGAGCTCGCCATCCAGCTGCACAAAGTAGGTGGGGAGAGCGGCGGGGGACGTGCAGGAATGGCAAGAGGGGTGTCTGGAGACACCCCTGCGGAGGACACAGTGGGTGACAGGACAGGAGGGCAGGAAGCTCTGCAGCCCCTGCCCTGAAGGGGAGAGGCAGACAGTCCCACAGGAAGAAGGCTCAGGAAGTTAGGAACATCAGGCAGGAGGTCAGCTGGATGCAGGAGAGACAGGGTGAGGGCAGAGGACACCAGAGTGCTCACAGGAAGGGACCCAAAGCCAGAGGAGCTCTGCCATTGCAGGAGAGAGGGACAGGGAGACACGGAGGATGGGTAGGGTCGGGTCTCAGCTGTAGGCAAGATGCCTCCTGCACCCTCGGCCCACTTCCCATCTCCCCTCTCCCCCTTCCAGCGCTGTGAGGAGGTGGAGGCCATGCGGGGCCAGGTGTCCCAGGAGCAGGAGCTGCGGGCTGTGGTGGAGGGTTGTCTCCTGGAGCAGGATGGCGCCCGCAAGGCTGTCCTTGCCCAGCTGCAGGAGACCTGGGCCGCTGCCCAGGACGCTGCTCTCATCCTGGACCAGCTGCGGTGAGCAGGCACCTGCGCCCGTCCCAGTTGCTGCAGTCCTCACCCAGGACTCGCCTTCAGGGTCTCCTGGGGTTCTCCCTGCTGCCCCTCCATTCCACCCTGCCTGATTTCCCTGCAGAGTAGACCAGGCAGAAGGGGAACCCTGAAAATCTGCATACTGCACCCAGCTCTTGGGCAGAGAGCTTGTCAATGTGGGTGGGTGCCTGAGGGGTTTGCCAAGCCCGGAAGGTGGCTGCGGGGACAGGGCAGAGCTCCACCTCCCACTCGGGGCAGGGGGGGTGTCTGCCATCCTTGCCCTCTGGGGCCACGGAAGGCAGTTGCCAGGCCTCTGCCCTCACCGGCACTTGGTCTTGTGTCCTGCAGAGCCTGTCAGGCTGAGCTGTCAGCCCGAGTGAGGCAGGACGAGTCCCCTCTCAGAGCCACCCTGTGCCCAGCCCTCCCCACAGCTGGTAAGGAGAGCAGCGTCCCGGGCCAGGACTGGGCAGAGGATCCCAGACTGGGTTTGACCACTTCCCTCAGCAGTTACCATACTCCAGGCTCCCTTGCAAACACAATTTAGGACTCTAGGGTGAGGGCACCCTGCCCTCCCTAGCCCATTTTTTTAATTCTGTCCCTCCTGGTGGTGGGAGGCAGAATCCTTGGGCCGTGGCTGACTGCTCCCAAGACCTCAAGTGACTTCTGCAGCCTCCAGCTGGAGCCCAGGCTGGGCCCATCCCAGGGCACAGCCTCACAGGCCATTGAACCTCACACTTCTATTCCTGGGACCAGGCCCTGAGCAGCCATTGGTGCTTTGGCCAACAAGCAGAACACATTTTGATGTAACGGGTCATGCAGGCACTGACGGTGGGTCTGGTCGGAGCAGCTCAGGACTGAGGCCGGGCCTGTGAGCACAGACCCCAGGCTCACTGCGCTGTCTGCCCCCCAGACTCCAGAGGCTGGCAGGCCTCCCTGCAGTCCCTGAGCTTTCCCGAGCTGTCAGCAGCATTGGAGGATCGGGTCCATGAGATGGGTGAGTCTGGGAGGACCGCCAGTGACCCTGACCCCCCACCCAGGGACCAGACTCAGAGGAGCAGAAAGAAGCCTGTTTGCTCAGACCCCTAGGGCAGCCCCACGGCAGCCTGCTGACCCTCCAGGTCATCCGTTCCTTGTGTCCCCCAGGGCACCCCTGTTCTCACCGCTACCCACACTTGCAAAGCAAACTCTGCTCCTCTCCTCATCCTCAGGGCGAGTGCTGTGCTCAGTGACCCAGGGCTTGGAGAAGCTGCAGCTACTAAACAGGAAAGAGAACTGGCGGGAGCCTTAGTCTGAGGGACGGTGAGTGTCAGCTGGCCCCGGAGCTAAGCTGGGACAGCAGGGTCTGCTGGGAACTGAGGGAACGCCCACTTCAGTCCTCCCTTTCTCTTCTCAGAGTCTGACGTCGGGTGACTGATCCACCCTGAAGCTGTGTGCCCAGAAGACAGGAGGGCAGGAGCGGGCAGTTGCAGTAGCCCAGGCCACATGGGCCAGAGGGCCGGCCCGGCCCGCCCAGGAGCAGCGGGCAGAGAGGCAGGACTGGGCTGTGGCTGGTGCCAGGCGGCAAGGCCCCCCTAGAGGCAGGACGAGGGCCTCGCCCAGAACCCGTTGGTAAGGCCCACCCCAGTCAGGGTCTTGGAGAGAGTGTGTCCATGTACACTGCAGATGCCACACTCGGGTCTGCCCTTATGGCTAAGGACTGGGGCACCTGGGTGGCATATGTTACTTGCTGGAAAATAAAATGTAAGATCAGCTTATAAGGGGCTCAGTTCCAGTCACACAACATGCAGTATTGGCAGACGTAGGAAAGCCACGCTAAGACCTCCAGCCCCAGTAACCTGCTGGGGCCCAGGCCGCCCCTGCCAGGACAGAGAACACTGCTTACAGTGAGGCTGACCTGGGGACCCTCCTGCCCCACCGGGCCCTGCAGCTAGGGCCACTTCTTCTCAGTAGAAGGTACCTGGGGAGCCAAGCGCGCCCCCCCCCCCCCCCATGCCCCAGAAACTAAGAGAGGAGCAAGGTACGGGTGTTTTATTTACAAAGCGAAGTGCTTTTGCCCAGTGTGGCTGCTTCAGCAAGGCTGGGAGGTGGAACAGACGCCCAGGCTGGGCTGGGAGCACCACTTTCCGTAATAGGCTGGGCAGGCACTGCAAAAACTTGCCAGCAGCTTTGTTGAGAATTTTGCGAGACATAGGGCCATAGAGGAGACTGTGGGTGGTGACTGTCCTGCCTGCGGTGGCTCTGCTGTTGTCGTTCTGCATATTCGGCGGGTATTTCCAAACCAGCCCCAGGAACTGCCTGCAGACCATACTGGGAGTGGAGAAAAGGAGGCTTTCAAAGCACAGGCAAGAGCAGCAGCCTGAGCCCGAACAGGCAGAGCCACCAGGATCAGAAGAGGCCTCTTGGGGACGGTTTCAGCACAGAAGCCCCCAACCAAGCCAGTGGCCCAGAGAGGTCTGTGGTTGGTAGTGTCACATGTAAGTGGGGAAGTGGACAGCAGCCCCACCCGAGACACGAGGACTGCAGCAGTTTGACTTTGAATGGTGCCCAGTACTTTTGGACCCAGCCCTGTCCTTAAGTCTCCAGGTAGTGGGAGAAGAAAGGGGATGCCCTTCTGTGCCCAGCCCTGGGCATGCAGTCGGGACCAAAGAACAGAGTAGCCAAGGAGTCACTTCACTGTCCCTTCAACAACTCCATCTACAGCTGGGCCATGGCCCTGACTGTCCTTGGGGACCAAGCCCCAGTGGGGTAAAGTGATTTTGAAGCTTCATCCATAGATCACACAGAAAAGGAAATTAACCAATTAAAGCAAACAGCCAAAATGAATAGTACAGCATCCTACCCAAACTGGCTCTTCTCTAGGCCCTGGAGCTGGCACAGAGGGCAGGAGCAGGAATGGGTCAAGTGTAACAAAGGCGTCCTCCGTGAGAACCACTACTCCCTGGTCTGAGTGTGTGTACCTACCCACTTGGGGAGTCAGGCAGCGTCAGGGCCTCCACCAGCCCATGAGACTCAAAGAGGAGGATCTGAGCCCCCAGATGGGTGAGAATGTCCTGAGTCTAGAGAGCCAGGCCCAGCACCACAGGCTACCCACTGACCAACTGGGCAGGGCCCAGCTAGCCCTGTGACTGCCCCAGGCAGTGGAGATGATGGGATGCCCATTTGCCCCGTACAGTCAGAAAGGGTCACAAACACGCTAGAAAACACTCCCACAGAATTTCAGGGCCCACTCTCAGCTCATGAGCACAGACAGCCAGGGGGTGACAGACACGTGGTACAGGAGCCACCTCAGGAAGAAGATGGGAGCAGCTTCTCCAGGGCCTTTTTCTGCTTCTCAGTGGCTGCAGCCACAGCCTCAGCCAGCTTCTCCTCGGGCATCATCTTGAGCGCCTTGAGGGCGAAGAGGAGCTGGTATTTGGCTGTACTGATGAAGGCGTTGCTCAGGAAGTTGGGAAAGCCACCAACTCGGTCCTTCTGGGTGTAGAGCGGAACCCGCACAAGACCCAGCACCTGCACAAAAAGAACAGGGTTGGAGCCAGGCCCCACACCAATAGCACAGCCCTTGCAGAAGGGACCTGTGAACTGCTAGGCCAGGGAAAGGAAGCCGGGTTGCCAAGGACAATGGGAGACCAAGGCTGGGTCTGCTAGGCAGAAGCCAGCCCGCTGCTTTGGAGTGGTGCAGCCCTCCCCTCCCCAAGCGAGTTTCAAGGCCACCTCATGCACTTAGCACCCTCTGCATCCTCAAGTTCCAGCCTCATTCGCTGGCACAAAGCCCTCCAGCCCGCACCCCATGCTCCACTTCTAGCCGGTGAACCCCAAGCACACTGTCACTCCTGGCACCTCCAGCCCGTAACACCCCCAAATCACAAGAGCCTTCAGCCCCCACACAGTGAGGTCCCAACCTCCTTCATTACCAGCCCGACAAGTCCCCTTTTCAGCTCTTCAATTTCCCACCACCTCGAGCAGGTCCCGCACCATCCCAAATCCCAACCAATCCCACTCCCCACTCCCAGGATTGGCAATGGCAGGCAGCAAGGCAGATGGAACACAGCCCCGAGGGGGCCCCGGTCTCCCACCCACACCTCAGCCCGGCAAGGGGACCCTCAAGAGGACGTGTTACCCATCGATGCCTTCCGCGGGGCCAGAGCCAAAGCCCGGGGTGGGGGGCGGGGCCCGGGCGGCGGCCCCACCTCCAGGCCGTGGTCGCGCGAGTGCACCGCGCTAATCTCCACGGCGTGCAGCTGCTCCAGCGTCAGCTGCCGCGCGTACAGGTGAGCCACGACGCGGTGCGGGCCCTCGGTCAGGTGCGAGCTCAGGTAGTCGGCCTCGGTGAGGCGCAGGCAGCCCAGACCCAGGCCCAGCACCCGGTTCAGTCCGTCCTCCAGGGACCAGAAGCGCCGGTCCACGAAGCCCCCGGGGAAGCCCAGCAGCCCGTCGAAGCGCATCTGCATCTACAAGGGAGCGCCGGGTCACGGGCGCGGGTCCGAGCGGCGCCCCGGCCCCCGTCCGCCCGCCCGCGTCCTCACCAACACCGAGAAGCGCATGGGGATGCGGCCGAAAAGCTGCCCGGGGTTCGCAGCGTACAGCATGGCGTGGCACGAGTGGCTCCAGCCCGGCCCGAGGCGCATCGCCTCCACCCGGCTGATTTGCTTCAACTCTGGAACCGCTGCGGACATCTTGACTCTGCCCCCGGCACTCGGGGCCCCTCCTCTTATGTGCGTGCGTTGACCCGCCCCCGCAGCACCTGACCAATCCACAGGCAGCGTGCCCCTCTCCGCCAATTGCAGATGCGTATCGGGACGGAGCCCACCATGACGCACAGACACGTCGTTGAGAGGCGCAAAGGGCGTGTGCAAAGGGAGGACAGGTGCGCCCCTCAGCCTGCACCCAATAGCTGCGAACTCCGAGCGGTCGCTCAGCCCGTGGCACTCGAAAACCACAATGCCCAGGATGCAACGTGCCAGCCGCGCTCTTGGAGGTCCGAGCTAGACCTCAGGGGCTAGGGACGTAAGGCTTCAGGCCTGTTGTGCGCGGAGCCTGCAGGCCGGGGATGGTGAAAGATCGGGGTTCAGACTGCCCGTCGAAAAGAAGGCAGCACGTTGCCCTTGGCGAGGCCGAGTCGCGTGCCCTACCCTAGCGCATCCTTGGGCACGTGGACGCCTCCTGCCTCCCCCAGAAGGACTCTGCTTAGTCCTGCAACCAGAGAACACAACCCTTCCCTGCAGGCACACCAACCCCACAGTCCTGGGCACCTACAACCCGCGAAGTACTCCAAAGGTCACTGCTGCTCTACCTGACTGCGTAACAGCACGAAAGAAGGGCCTGGTGGGGCTCCAACTGCCCCCCAGTCCGAGTCCACGCTCAGCCCTGACCTGCGGTGGATAGTGAAAAGCCCTGGGGCTCCCTACACTCAGTTGGCTAAGGCCTGAGTGACTTAAGTACCAAGCTCCCAGCCCAGTGCGCCAAGTATCTTCCAAATCAGGGATCATATGCCAGGTACTGTTGGAGGAAATGGGGTCTTCTCAATTTCCCGAAGAGAAGAAAGAGGACGTGGGCTCATAGGGGCAGGACTTGCCTAAGGGCGCTCTGTAGTTGGTAATAGAGCCAGGATACTACCCTAGATTTTCGCTGTCTCTTACTAAGTATCCACAACAGAAAACCTCCTGCCTTCCACCTCAAGTACTTGACCCATTGTGCAGGAGAAAAGTTGCAGGGTTCCTGAGTTCTGGTGCCACTCACTCCACCAGCTAGCCAAAACTCCCATTTGCCTCCCCACTGTGAGCATGGGTTTGCTAATTGAAGAAACTCGGATGAGTGCCGGGGCACAGTCTGGGGAGAGCCATGCAGTGAGGTCAGGGTGTGTGGCAAGGGGAAGGCTACCCTGAACAAGGCTGAGCAGATGAGAGAGGCGGGAGAGGGCAGGCAAGGGTTGGTGGGATCCACCAGAAACTCACATTTGGTCCCTGTGTGTTCTGTCAGGAGGTATGCAGGATTAGGATCCAGAGGAAGACTCTCCCTGTGGTCCTCGCCAGAGTCAGGGCTCAGAGGGGGTAGCTGTGGCTGACAGGAGGAGGCCGGGTCCCAGGGCAAGTAACTGTGTCTGAAGGGGAGAAGTCACGGAGGGGAAGGGCCCATAAAGAGAGGGCCGCGTGTCCAGGCTGCAGGGCGTGACCCACACCCAGGGCCAATGTGCAGCACCGAGGAACGGCACCCTGCGCCCGACTCCTCCCTGACACCAGACATTACGAAGGAGATGGGTGTTTGGGGGAAGTAAGGAGATCCAGTTTAGTCCCTGTAAGAACTCATCTGACCCTGAGCACCTTTCTAAGCAACCTTTCTACCCACACTAGGACCATGCCAGACCCAGAACACTGGTTCCATTCTCGAGTGCCTGAATTAAAGGGGCCTGTGGAGGCAACTTGGAACTGTGTCTGCAAAGGAGCTGGGGGCCCTGCTGACCAGCGGTGGTACAAACAGCTGCCTGGGCATTCTGGGGCATCTTCTCCCTACTGGGAACCCACTTGCTGGAAAGGGAAGACAAGTCAAGCAGAGTTCCCAGTCAGATTCCAGCATCATGGCAGTTAAAACTGCCCTCCAATCCATTCCACACATGACATCTGGAATGAGTCACTCCCTTCCTTAAACACCTGTTTAGAATAAAACTCTGTCCCTACAAGGTCTTGCAGTATCTGCACCACATCCCCCAATTCCGATGCTCCGGCCACTTGCACTTCTTTCCACTTAGTGGACACCCTAGGCTCGCTCCTCCTTCCGGGCCTTTGCACAGACTGTACAAGCTACATGGGTGCTCTTCCAGACCACGGGTTAAATTAAGCCCCCATGTGACTCCATCTTGTCATCTGCTCTCTTCCTAATACTGTAGTAACCGAATCTAGGAAGACGTGGATTTACTTGTGCAGATTCACTGACTAGAACCAGCTCGCAGAGGCCTGAACCCCGCCCATCTTGCCCTCTGCTGGACACGGTAGGTGCTCAGGAAACATCTATGGGATAGGTCAGCAATGCAGATGGGGACTGCAGCAGCCTCTCACAAAACTGGAGGCCGTGGGCTTCTTTTCTACTTGCTCAGAAGACCAAGCTGAATCCCCACGAACCCTTCGATCCAGCCCAAGAACCAGGACAATGGGCATGGCTGTAACCAGGAGCATCACACATGGCATCTCACGCTGCCCTCACTCCCTCCTGGAGTCAGACCTCACTGATGAAACACACAAAGAAATGAGGCTGTGGCCACAGGCTGGTGTTCAGACTGCTTGTGAGGGTGTCAGGGCCACCACTAGCCACTCAGCAGTCCTGCCTCCTGACCATGACCAACAAACAGCCAGGGTCCTGCAGTGCTGTGTGCAGAAAGGAGTGGACAGGATATTGCTGCATGATTTTATTACTATAAATATACAGTAAAAACGAACAAAAACTAGCCAATAAGAATACATCAAATGATAGCACATGTAAGTCCAGGACAGGGCAGTCTGCTTCCTGTCCTTCAGAGTACTGGCACCAATGCCAACGGCGAGGGGCCAGGGTGTTGGCGGGTGAGGAGGGTGAGGACAGGGAGATGGCCAGCCTGTGTGTGTGTGCATGTGTGCACCCGTGAGCACACCAGTGGGCGGGAGGGGAGGCGGGACAGGGAGCCAAGCGACCAGGGAAGGTGGCCTGAGCATGGCTGAGAGCTGTGCATAAGACAGCGCTCTGCTCACAGGCCCAACTGCGAAGAGAACGAAGACCCCACTGGACAGAGCCCCCAGCTGTGCAGGTGCTCCGTGGATGGCTGCTGGCCGCCCAGAACCATCCCCTTCCCAAGGCAGCTCCTCGGGAACTGAACCGCTCTGCTTCCCCGGCCCCCGGCCCCCGCGAGGCAGCCTGTGCACCATGCGCCAAGGCGGGGTGCCCCCTCTGCCTCTCTGGGGCACAGGTGGTTTATCCTAAAGAAAGATGAGGCCGCCTCAGATGGGATCTGCCACAGGAGACGCCACAGGAGCCCCAGACAACAAACAGAAGAGAAACACAAAGGGACATTTAAATGGCACAAAGGAAGCAGAGAAGTTGCCCAGGTCCCTCCTGGGGCGGGTGGACCAGCGGAACAGAAGCCCCTCCACCTGGAGGGGGTCGGAGGATGTGTGCAAAGCCACCTCTGAGAAGGTGCAGGATTGGAGCGGGGCCACTAGACCAAACATTGCCAACAGTTGCACCTGCAGACCCAGACCCACACCCAGACCCCAGGCTCGAGCGCCTGGGCTGCCCAGAGGCAGGGCCTCGGGGCAGGGATGCGAGCTATGGGAGGCAGCCTTGTACCAAAGTGCCCGAAGGAAGGGGAAGCAACAGGGCACAAAGCAGCAGTGCCAGCCAGGCCACACACAGGGGCAGGGGACAGGCACCGTTTCCTTCATTGTCTGTGACTTGGATCCCACTTCCGTTCCTTCCCCGACAAGGCCCCCAGTAATACCTCCTGTGAAGACAGTACTTCACCCATCAATAAACCCTCTCCTGCCAGTCTGCTGAGTTCCCAGGGAGGTACCCTCTACCTGGGTGACCCAAATAGACGCTGGGGGCCTGGATAAAGTCAATGTGGGACATGTGGGTCACCAGCCCCCAGCCCCAGCCCCTCAGCCAACAAGGCATTTGGGGGAACCCCAGAGCTCAGTGCCTGAGACAGAAAGGGGTTTTCCTTCATCTTGTACCATTTACAAATACAGAGACCGCAGAAAAAAGGGTTTGTCAGAGGGGACAGTCCACTGTGCTCTCTTCAGTCAAGGGTGGCAGGCCCCTCCGAGCTGTGGCTATGATGGGTGTGCAGATAAGAGAGGCCGGGGCCTCACTGGAGTCTAGACAGCCCCTCAGCAGTCTGGTGGGAGCTGAGGGCTCCATGCTGCCAGCCAGTCAGGCTCTCAGAATGGAGTCAGGTTGGTGGCCCCGATGTCAGGACTGGAGCCACCGGGCAGTTGCTGGGTGGGGCCCGTAGTGGTGAGGCTTCGGGGCATCTCCACAGAGGTGGGCCAGCCTGCAGGTGGGAGGAGAGGCAAGAGGGTCAGGCTTGGAAGTCATCCCCCCACCTGCTCCCTCACCCGCCAGGCTCTGGGTTCCCACCCACTCCCAAGCCCGGAGGGCAGGGCCACACGGCACCCTCCGCTGTGTACGCGTGCCTGTGGTGGACCCGAGGCCCGGAGCACCCCAGCCCCAGGTGAGTGAGCAGGGTGTGAGCAGCAGCTGCAGCCCTGGGACAGAACAGGGCGTCTGGGGCTGCTGACCCCAGTGTGTCCTGCCCTGACAGCGTCTGTGCTCCTGGAAACTGACCAGCCCCTGTCCACAGCTTCCCGACCAGGTTAGGCTGGGATTCATTCAGCCCCAAGAGAAGTGAGCAGATGGGGACTGGGGGCACAACCGGTGCCAGAGCAGCCCAGGAGTCCAGCTGGCCCCCCGAGAGGCCTGTTGTTACCACAGTCGCCTCCCCAGTGCCAGGAGGGGCTGGGTCTGCCCCCACCCCAGGCGTTTGGGTGGGGAGCCGTGATCTGGGGTTGCACAGTGGAAGGACCAGCACACCTCTCAGAGCTGCAGAATGCACGGCCACCCCACAGGTGGGCTCCACGGGCCTCTGCAGACCAAGCCTACTTCTGCCAGTGACTGCCTGTTTTCTTTCCTCTCTCCTTTATTTCCTGTCTTTCTTTTTTTTTAAGAGAGAGAGAGCGAGAGAGAGAGAGAGCAATGAAGCAGGAAGCATCAACTCATAGTAGTTGCTTCATGTGCCTTGACTGGGCAAGCCCAGGGTTTTTAACTGGCGACCTCAGCATTCCAGTTGACGCTTCATCCACTGCGCCACCACATCAGACAGGGGACTGTTATCTTAGGAGCTGGGGCTCCATGCAGGAAGTCGGCTCTGCCATTCAGCCTGCAGGTGAAATGTATTCTCTGCAGCTTGGGCTGGCCTGTTCCCTACTTCTACAAGTTTTACCTAAACTGCAACACTCAACATCTTCCCCTGGGGAGGCTGGGACCAACCATAAAAGTGCCGGACCATTTCAGTAGAGGGTAAGGTTTGTCAGAAGAGATGTGCAAGGGGGACGAGAGGTTTGTGGGAACATAAGAGCAGCTGTCAAAGCAGGTGGACAGACAGCAAAGCCTGGGCTCTGGGCTGCCGGCCAGGAGGGAGGCCGGCCTCCGGACCGTCTTCCAGCTGGGGCTGCGGGCTTTGCTGCCTGGACAAGCCAGGGTCCTGTTGGAGCATTCCATGCCACACGTATCTGGGAAAACCTGGGCCACCAAAGGTACCAGGTTCTCTATCACCAGATTTCTCAGCGGCACTAATGTCACCTGAAGAAGGGGGAGGAGGTCCCCAACACATATGGCTCATTTCTTGGTGGTATTCCTAGAAGCACCTTCTGCAAAATGTCTATTTGGGTCACCCAGGTAGAGGGCACCTCCCTGTCAGGTGAGAAGTCAGCTTCATCGATTCCCAGCCAGGGCACACAGAAGAAGCGCCCATCTGCTTCTCCACCCTTCCCCCTCTCCTTTCTGTCTTTCTCTTCCCCTCCCGCAGCCAAGGCTCCATTAGAGCAAATTTGGCCCGGGTGCTGAGGATGGCTCCATGGCCTCACTTCAGGTGCTAGAATAGCTCTGGTTGCAATGGAGCAATGCCCCAGACGGGCAGAGCATCACTCCCTAGTGGGCTTGCCAGGTGGATCCTGGTCGGGCACATGTAGAATCTGTCTCTCTGCCTCTCCACTTCTCACTTCAGGAAAATATATTTTTTAAAAAAGTCAACTTCATATGACTTCCTAATAGACTGATATCAGAGAGTACTGGCATTCTGGATTCCAGAGGTGGGTTGGGGACAGATAAGTAGCAGATGTGGTAGGGTCTCAGCTAGGGTTCGGTCCCTGTTCCTGGAGCCCTAAAGGCTGGCAGAGCCTGACCAGGCCACCAGGTCCCAGTGGAAGACCCTGGTGCCAAAGCCAGCATCAGACCCCCAGGACTACCTCTTTGGGGCAAAGGTGCAGCGGCACTGGGAGAGCTCTGGTGGAGAGTCCAGGGCCCACGAGAAGACACGGAGAGGGAGGAAGCCCCAGGGAGGGAGCAGGAAGGAGAAGCAGCTGGGGGATCCTCTCTAGTCCCCTGCCAAGGAGGACCCTGAGCCACCCGCCATGCGTGTGACGGCGATCACGTACCAGCTTATTCCTCTATACCGACAGAGCAGGAGTCGGGCCCCCGGGCTGTGAGAGGAGGAGAGAGATGGAGCTTGGTTAGCAAAGGCTCGGACAGACCGGCACAGTCCACAGCAGACGCACTGGCTTTGGGACAAGCAGCCCTGAGGGCCGGGAGGCTGGAAAGGAAATGCCCACACAAGCCAATGTGCTGGAACGAAAGACGGATATAGGCTAGATATATGTCCCGAGAAACAGCACTGGGCCAGATTCTCATGCAGAGGAAGTCAGCCGATGGAAGGATGGGGGCCAGACCGAGCTGACCCAGGGAGGAGGTGGAACCCAGGAAGGGCCCCGCCCCACAGGGTTGCCAGAACACAGGCATCTAGGTTTTCACTATTCATGGATTTTCCCCAACATCATATTTTCCCCGGCAACAGGGAACACAAAGATTCACTATACTGTGCTTCATCCATCCAGAAAATAGCTGTGCAGTTGTTACAATGAAGACACACAGATGTGAAGGATGCTCAGGTCCTTCCCTAACTGCAAAAAGCCAAGAGCAGAACGGAAGAGCGGGCACGTGACCAGAAGACAGGAACATGCGCTCAGCCGGCCCCCTCCCTCGCCCAGCCGCAGTCAGTGCTGCTGTGGGGGAGCAGACACAGGCCCCGAGGCCCACCCTGCTCGGCAGCAGGGCAGGACAGAGCCAGGGTGGGGCCTGGGCTTAGGGGCCAGACACTGCCCGCCCTGCTGTCCAGTCAGGCCGAGTGCAGACTCCAGCCTCTTCTCTACCATGTCCAGCCAACTGCTTCCCGCCCCACACAGGAGCTCCCGGCCTGGGGGCTCACCAGCCAGGGTCCGAGCCTCACCATGGCTGAGCCCAGTGGCTGTGGCCTGTCCTGACCCTGCAGACCCGAGCACTCTGTGGGCCATTCGAGTGAAGGGTGAGGGGTGGCACTGCAGAGGCTCTATGGAGACAACATGCCCCTCACGGCGCCAAAGTGCACCTGCCCCGCGGGATCGGGACTCACCCACGGCCCACAGTATCCAGTCCTCTCCTGGCTCACCTCCCCCGAGTGTGAATCACAGCCAAAGAACTGGCTGGCATTCTGTGTTACTCTCGGGTACGCTTCTGCCCGTGGCTGGCCCTGTGGGCTGGCCCATAGGTGCCACTTAATCAAGAGTTGTGCTGCTTTCTCACTGTCTACACAGGCTGCTCGTCTAGAAGTTGCAGTGGGGGCGAGAGGCCCTTCCAAATCAAAGCACATCACAGCAACCCAATGCCCAGGCCAGGTCACCAGGGACCAGGCAACGACGGCTCCAGGGGCAGGCCGGGGGGCTGGCAGGGGGTGCAGGGGCTCCGCAGCCACGTGGCAGGAGCCATGCTCTCTGGGGCAACGTGGCTATTTATCTTCATCCCAGAACCGCAGATGGCGTCCTAGCAGGTGCCAGCATGGGCATGAGAGCCTCCCCACTCCCATCCCCCATATTTACAGCCCACGACTTGAAGCTAAGGATTTTGGCCCAAAAGAGCAGAGAGCAGAGGAGCTGAGGCCAAAAGGCCCCGGTGGAGGCCGTGGAAAAGGGGAAGAGAAACAACCGTTCGCAGCGACCTCGAGCCTCACTGGCATGCAGCCCCCAGCCAGCCTGTCCGCCCGTGTCCTGGCTGGGATGCACCGCTTCTCCAGGGAACTCAGGCAGGTGGTGGAGAGCTGGTGGCCCGTGTAGGCTAAAGACAGGCTTTGTTCATAGCGCCCTGGGCAGAGGCCCAAGCCTGCCAGAACCATGGACGAAGGAAGAAATGGAAGTGGCACAAGACGGATGGGGAAAAGGACCATGCCCGTAAACACACAGCCCTTCCTTCCTTCCGGAGGCTGAGCTGGCCCTGGGGCGCAAGGGGCACAGGCTCTGCCCCAAAAAGCCAGGGGCTGGAGGAGTGACTATGGAGACAGCCTGGCTGTGCTCCAAGGGTTGATGGAAGGAGCGTGGGCTCAGAGCAGGGAGAGGGAGCAGGCTCCCCAAGGTCAGCCCCCCCCGAATAGTCAGAGCAAGACCCGGCGCCATGGGGACAGTCCAGGCACCACTCCCAGGCCTGGCAGGCCCCCCGAGCCCACAGGCTGAGTGCTGTTACCTGGAAGGTAGATGTCAGCAGGGGGGCCGGGCTGGCAACAACCGCAGGGCTCAGGGCTGCCATCCTGCAGGACATTCTCGATGGAGGGTACACGGCTCCCTGCAGAGGAGGGAGCAGGTCAGGGACCCACAGCAGGGGGAATCCAGCCAGCTCTCCAGCCGGGAGCCCCGGGAACCCATCTTCCTTCCCTATGGACACTGCGGCCACTAGGGGCCCAGACCCATCCCAATCCCCCCTCTGCCCTCCCAGGACCCCAGAGGTAGATGTTTCCTATTCTCTTTCCCTCTCTCGCACCCCCAGCATGAGGCTTTTGTTTTACTTTTATCATAAAAAATTACATGGCTCAAGTTTGAGAAACAAGATGAAACGGTAACATCAGTGTCTCCTGTGTATCTCTGTGGATGAGCAGGCGGGGCAGCGGCCCTCGGTCCACCCACACCCATGGCGGGTCCTGCCCGGTGCTCCAGGGGGCTCCGCGAGTGTGGCCGTCCCTCTCACACACCAGCTCCCAGCCTCGGACCCACACTGCTCTCAGTGCTGCCAAGGGTGTCCTTGTGGGGAGGTCTCTGCTGTAGAAAGGGGCCCAGACCCTGTGACGGCACACTAGAGGGCGACCTGGCCTGGTCCCGCCACACACTGCGCACTGGCAGGAAAAGCCAACCGACAGAGAGGCGGAAGCCAAGGCCGGAGCGGCAGGGTGGTTTGCCCTGCACCATGCCAGGCAGAGAGCGATGGCACTGTGCTTCCAGAAACAGACACCTCTAAACCCAGGCACCCTGCCTTGGGCACCCACACTCGCACCAAGCCGAAGGACCCTGGACCAGCAGCCCACAGGCAGGGCCCCCACATGTGTGTGGGGCTGCTCCTGGGAGGGACATGGGTCCCCACAGTGCACTGCTGGACAGTGGACCCCTGGCAAGGGGTGACAGCAGTGGAGCATCTGCAGGCTATTTTGGAGGCCTTTCCCAGCCTGCAGGATTGGGAGCCAGCCAGCAAGGGCCACCTCCTGGCTCTTTCACCTTAAGTGGCCTTGGTCTCCCCCAACACCAATCCTGAGCCCATTTCATCATCTACCCAACACCAGGGAGAATGCCCAGGACAGCAAAGAGATGGCTTCTCCCCAGCTGGCAGAGGAAAGCACCCCACTATGTCCCATAACCCCTGTGAGGTCAGGCAGGGTCACCCCTGACTCAGGGCCCAGTACATGTGACAGCAGCTGGGACCTGACCCCACAGGCTGCTTCGTGCTGAACCTTCCAGGCAGGAGAGGTGGCAGCCCCTTCACCGTCTCAGGAGACCTGGACACAGCTGAGCCCTGTGCCCACACCTTGGCCATCGGCTGGACCACGCCCACGCCCACACAGAGGTCCTTGGTCTCTGTAGGTGCCAGCAGAACTACAGCCCCAAGGGCACAGCCCAAGGCCAGGCTGGTGGCTGTGCAGGAGGTCACTCGTGGGGAACTGACCACATGCAGAACGATCCAGGTTGGAAATAAAATGACTGCCGCTGCCCAAGAAGGGATGGCAGAAGGGACACCAGGAGCAGCGGTGGCTGTCCTCTGAGACAGCCCAGTGACTGCAGTGTGGCTCCCAGGAGGGCACGGCGACTCCCTTCCAGAAGTCTCCAGGAGAGTCAGCCGGAGGCCCCACCCTCCCTCCAGGGCTGGTGGCACAGAAACTGCCCTAAAGGAAGGAGACGGCTTACCTTGCTTGAGTGACGACCTCTCGTCAACCTCCTCCGTAAGGAAACTCTAGGAAACGGGGAAATGAGCAAGGAGCTACGGCGCTGACCCCGGACTGGTGCCCAGGTCCAGGCTGCAGGGCGAGCTGCAACTGTCAGTCCAGGACACGTCTCCTGGGCGCCTCCCACAGCCTCTTTGCCAGTGCCCACCCCCCCCCCCCCAGGAGGAAACAGGCCAAGAAAAGTCAGAGCTGGGCCAGGTCCACTGAAGGAGGGAACGGCACAGGCCCGGGCCACACCAGGACACAGGCCTCAGAGGCCAACGGACAAGCAGCGGAACCCAGACGGCAGGCAGGCAGGACTGAGCGGGTGGCAGGGGCAGGGCCTCACCTCCGGGGAGCTGCTCAGCGCCAGCACGGCCCCGCTCGGCAGGGGCGGGGCGTCAGAGTCATCGGAGAGCTTCTCCTCATCCTCTTCATGGATGGGGGATGACGGGGACCGCAGGGTGCTGTGGGCAGAGAAGGCGGCATGAAGGACAGGTGCGCGAGGAACGCCAGCCCCACCAAAGCCAGGCCGTGTGCGGGAGAACTCGCAGGTGTGCCCGGGGCTGCAGAGCAGATGCGCAGGGAGCGCGGGCGTTGGCGAGTGCCAGCAGTGTGCTGGTCAGCAGGCGCGGAGGCCATCCACCTGGGCGCTGGCAGAGGCCCGAACACGGCTGTTCACTGCCGGAAGAAGAGAATCGTGATGGCACGCCCCGGGCTGGGAGGGCTGGCGTGGGAGGCAGCAGGAGAGACCTGGGTTTCTTGTATCTGTGAAGTGGTTCTGCCGTGTGTATGAGTCGCAGGGGCCGCAGCTGGTTTTCTAGAGCCAGCTTTCTTTATCCTCTCCTAGTATAAAACCAGCACGCAGGCGAGGAACGACACCGCAGGGCTGACTCCCTGAATCCAGCAAGGGTCTAAGCGAACCACGATGGGCCCCTGGCTGGCGCCACGGCGCGTGGCCTTCAAAGGTTTCTTCTGTACGTGGTGACAGTCCTGCTTGTCTGGCATAAACAGGGTGGAGGGTGTGCTCCTGCTTTCACTGTGGCCGGGTTTCTGTTGTCACCACTGGTCACACAGCAGGATGTGCCCATGTGACAAACCTCCAGAAAGTTCCAGAACTGTTAAACTCAAACGGTTCTCCCAGTCCGAGATACTGCACACCCCCCTGTGGTTTGCTGCTCCCGTGCGGCCTGGGACAGGAAAGGACACTGGCACCTCTGGCCTCTACTGATGCATTTTTCTCCTGCTGCCTTTGCTGGGATCAACCTGAGCCGTGAGTCTAACCTGCTACTGGTGGTGTGAATCTTTCTGGCGAATCACCAAATGAAACACATTATAAAATTATTCAAAACTACACGCCCTGGCCAGGTAGCTCAGTTGGTTGGAGCACTGTCTTAATACACCAAGGTTGCACATTCAATCCCCTGTCAGGGCACATATAAGAATCAACCAATGTATGTGTCAACAGTGGAACAACAAATCAATGTTTCTCTCTCTCTTCTCCTTCCTCTTTCTAAAATCAATCAATAACAAAAATTTGTTTAAATTATTTAAAATTACAAGTAAACCTGCTTTGTGCTTCTTCTTATCTACCGGCAGACTCCCCCCATGCCCCGGCCCACAAAGCAGGTGGGTGGGTTCCCAGACAACCTTCCCCAGAGGGAGTCCTGGCCCAGCCTCACCTGTCCGGGGACCTGCTCCTTGATTTGCTCTTCTGGTGGCCGCTTTCCATGATTCGATCAAGCCCAGCAAGTGGACAGCTGGCCTGGGACAAGCCGTCCGAGACGCCCGAGTAGGTGATCTCTTCATAGAGGGGAGCCGAGGGGAGGGCCGGGGAGACAGCCCGAAGGCCGTTGAGCGCCTCGAGCAGGGAGATGGGTTCAAAGCCAGGCGGGACGTTGTCAGAGTTCTGAGGGGACAAGAGCAGGTGAGGGATGTGCTGGCCAGGCTCCCCGCCCTCTGCCCTGGGCTTGTGTCCCACAGATGTTCTCCTCCCCAGACCCTGCTTTCCGACCACTGCCTGTCCCCTCTACCTTTCGGGGACTTAAACCTCCCTCCTTCAGAGGGGCACCATGAGCCCCGGAGTGGCACCAGACAGCCTGCTCGGGGCTCTTGCCATCAGCTGCAGCACACAGCCTTGGGCACCCAAACACCCCACCTGACGCCCAGCATGAGGGTGCAGAGGGCATCGGGAAGAGCCACCCCCATCCCGAGCCTCAGACAGCCCCTACCTGGCTTTAGGTTCCTGCCTGGAGGGGCGGAGAGTGAGAGGGGTTAGTGAGGAAGGAGCGGGTGGGGGGCAAAGCCATGCCAGGGGGGAGAGGGACCAGTGGGAAGCACGTGTGTTCTAGTCCTGGGAGGACCTGCTCGCCCAGGGAGCTCTGCCCAACAACACAGACAGGACCCTCCGTGAACTTGGGGCGGCAGGCAGGCATCCAAGGGGCAATGTGTGGTTCAGAAGCTCCGTCTTCCCCTTGCCGGGAGTGAGTCATGTCACAGGCTGCGTCTCGTTTAGGGTTAACAGTGAAGGGAGAAGGCCGCTGGGCGCTGGGGCGTGGCAGTGCTGGGCCCCGTGGGGTGGGGCAGCTGCCTGCCCCTCACTCTCATTAGATACGGTGAAGGGCAACAGCTCCAAAGGACTCCCTATGAAACCCCACCTGCCTACCTGGCAGGCTGGGGGGAAGGCTGCCCGCCTTTCAGGGAGGGGGCGAAGCAATTCTGGGCCCACAGGGGAGGCAGAGAAGCCAGGGTGGGGGACTTCTGCCCTCAGTGAGCACCTCCTGGGTCCCCAGGTCACCTAAGCCAGCGGTGGCCTGCATTTTCTCCCACTCTACCTTCAATTTTAAAGGTAAATAATTACTCTGAACCTCGTCACCTCTCCAAAAAGGGAAAACACCTATCTCTAGGTTGACTCTCCAGTGACTTCCACCTCTCCACTTGCCCCGAGGCCCAGCCCGGTGGCCACACACTGCATGGCCTCCAGCCTGCTTCCTGAGATGCAGGGGAAATGCAGGAAAACCAAAAGCTACCACCCGGAGGGGGGAGGGCAGAGGACAGGGGTGCAGGACGCAAGCAAGCGCCAGGAGTGCCGTCTGCAAAACCCAGCAGCCACGTTAGTTCCACCGCCATGTCATTCCACTGCCAGCAAGAACACAAAGGGAAACGGCGCAGGGACCGCGGGCAGAGGCAAAGTTGGCGGGAGGGGCGGCTTGGGGCCGGAATGGCGCCCAGCAGCGGGGACCCGAGAGACCGGCTCTTTGCTGAGACCTTGAGCTTCGCTTGTTCCACAAAACTCCCTTTCTGGGCAGGGACGCTGGGACTGGGAAGAGTGGATTTGACTGATTAAATAACCAAACACATCAGCCTGGGTGAAAATGACTTCCTGTACTTGTCATTGGCTTAACAATCAGGGTAAGGGGCAGAGATGAGGCCACAGGGCCGAATACACTTACAGTTTCCCTTTTAGGTTTCTTGCTGGCCAGGGAGGCAGGGTGCGACTTTGATTTTTTAAAGGGACACTGTCAAGATAAAAATCATACATTTTACAACCACCACCCTCCATATGGCCCTGGAGCTGGCTGGCTAGGGTCTGTTTGGCTTCGAGGAGTGTGGTCAGCCAGCAATTCGCAAACTTCATGTGCACGTGAACTGCCCAGATGCAGGTGTGACCTCAGGGGCCTGGCCGGGCGGTGCCTGAACACCTAGGCAGCTTCCAGGAGCCATGCTGCTGGCAGAGCTGTCCCCCCCAGGGCCCGCCCGCAGGTCCTGGGCATGGTGGTAAGACAGTGGTTGGGTCCCCACACAGTGGGCCTGACTGGGCACAAGGTAGGGACCCATAGGCCCCAGACACCTCCATGAGGCTTGACCCAGCCTCTTAAACTTATTACCAAATTCTGAATCCTAATGGCGGCTGGGTAGAAAAATCAGCCCCAAATCACCCCGCTTGTGACGATCTTAACAAATTCAATGGAGGAAATGTCTAATTTGGGCTCTCACTTGTACTACACGGAAATGGCTCACACAGGACACATGGCAGAGAACAGCCCTCCAAACAGGAAGGCACCAGAGGTTACCACCCAAACCCCAGCCCACCCTACACCGTGGGCAGCGTCTCAGCTCTCAGGATAAGAGGGAGAAACTTAAACCAAGAGCATAACACGCAAGCGACAATAAAAACCCACCACCTGACGCCCTGGTTGGTTAGATCAGTCGGTTAGAGCATTGTCCCGAAACACCAAGGTTGTGGGCTCGATCCCTGGTCAGGGCACATACGGGAAGCAACCAATGAATGCACAACTAAGTGGAACAACAAACGGATGCTTCTCTCTCTCTCCCTCTCCCCCCTCTACTGTCTCTCTAATATCAATCAATTGACAAACACAAACAAAAAACCCAACCACCTGAGCAGCCACCCCTGAAATAATCAGAGTCCTTCTTCCCAGAAAATCACACCCCAGAGCTGTTCTTCTCTCTCCCAAAAACTCATTGGAAGAAGCATGCAGTGTCCCGAACCAAGTCCAATGTTAAGTATGTGGTGGGCCCAGTTTCCGAGGGGTCGCCCTGGTGCTGACAGGGCCCAGCAGCAATACAGACAGTGCAGCTGCCCCAGGAGGGGCGGGGAGATGGGGGCCTGGCTCCAGCTTCCAGACTACCCCTTCGGATTCTGGAAGACAACCCATAAATCTGAGTTTTCAGGAAAATTTCCAGATTTTTAAACATTAATCCAATTTTCAGAAACGTGGGTTGAGCACATCGTACCCACCGGCCCGCCAGGAGCCCATTCCGTGGGTGTGCAGGTTCAGAGGGTGTGGTCCTCTTTTCTCCTTAGAGAGTCTGCAGGACCTCTAAGAATCACTGGGTCCAAACAGCCTCAGTTGAGAGCCAAGAAAATGGATTCACAGGTGAAAACACTCGTGGCAGCAGGGGTCTGGGAGCTAGAGACCCGGGCCTGCCACACACCTGCTCCCTGGTCCTTCCTCCTCCATCTGTCCACCCCCAGCTCACCCCCATCTCTGTGTGTCTCTCTCTATGTCTCCTTCCATCTTTCTCCCTGTCTGTCCATCTCTTAAGTATCTCTCTTCCACTCTTATCCCTACTGAGTCTCTCTTCCCTGTCTCTATGTCTCTCTCCCCTCCTCCGTATCTGTGTCTCTCCACATCTCTCCGCATCTGTATCTCTACCTCCCTGTCTCTGTCCACTGCTCTCTCTGCCTGTAAATATCTGTCTCTCTAAGTCTCTTCATGTCTCTGCCCACCTCTGTCTCATGGCCCCCAAAGCCCGAATCCAGCACCCCTCGTCTGCCTGCAGCCAGGCCCACGTCATGGGTTCTCGGGAGCAAGGGCAGTGGACGGCTGCGGAAGCGGCCTCCTGTCTGCCCCGGCTGGAGAGAGATGGGCTGGACACAGAGGGCGTGTCACAGCCACGGTCTGAAGACCTCACTTCCCAAGACACACAGAGTGTGGCTTGCTGGAGCGATGGTGACAGATACTGTGGCTCAAGCTTCATGAAGGGGTCACCCCCTCAGCCTCAGCCACCGTGGGGCCACGCTGGAGGAGGACACAGGCCCAGAGAGCTAGCAGATGGAGGTGTGGGCCATAGTCTTGGTCCTGGCCACATACTGCTTCAAGGGCAGGGCCCAGGCGGCCTCCTTCTAGCCACCTGACAAAGCCAGCCCTCCTAGGAGCCAGAGCTGTCCTAACATGAATGCAGGCCCCGGACGCGGCTGCAAATGGGCAGGGCTGCCTCCAGACCCCTCCCCCCGCCCCCATGCAGGAAGGAAAAGCACGTACAGAGTGCTCATCGTGGTCCACGCTCTGGGCCAGCACCGGGCTGAAGGAGGCGGGGGACAGGGCTCCTGGCTTCTTCCTCACTGCCCGGATCTGCAAAAGGGCCCGGAAAGCTGTGGCAGAAGGGAGGGGCTGATGTCAGGCACAGAGCAGCTGATTCCAACGCCTCTGAGACCCTCAGGGCTCCAGGGACACTGAACACCCTCCCCCATGCCACAGTGGTCCCAGGACAAGCCATGTTTCCAATGCAGGCAGCGCAGTCACAGCAAAACGTTCCCAAAGGAAGACGGAGAGGCCAGGATGGTACTCGCCCCAGCTCAAATGACGCTTGGAGGGGCAGCAGGCAGGACACAGCCAGCTTCTCACTTGCCACACCCCGGATTGTACACTAGACAGTGAGTGAGGCTGCAAGTCACACCTGCCAACGAGCTACAAGCACACGATGAGCCCTGGACAGCGCCAGTCTCTTCCTGGAAGTTCTGACCAACAGGCAGACAGGCATGTGAGTGTGGACATGCGTGACGGCACAACGTCTCCACTGGGAACTAGCCGCACAGACACTGACCACCAGGGAGCTGGGAAACTAAACTATGATAGAACACAAGCTACCAGTCACCCTGTGATGTCAGTTCCACTAACGAAAGTGTAACATTTGTGAGACACAGGTGAAAAGTGCAGGTCACACACACAAGTCACAAGTGCACCAGCTACATCGCCACACTAAGATGAGAGACAACTGAGTCCCTAATGTTGAGGGCGGTCACTCCGATCTGCAGGCCTCAGGGACAATGGCCCTGGACCTACTTGCCAGCCCAAGTACTACAAACACCTGCCCGGGGCCCCTGCTCTGGCGCCTCCGGACGGCGCTGCGCCCTGAGAACGCCCGGAAGACGAGCGCGCCAGGGAGGCTGGCGTGCGGCTCCAGCTCAGGACCCTGCGCCCACCATGTCCCCCACCCTGCTTCCTGCTCCACTCTCCTGGC
Source organism: Saccopteryx leptura (assembly GCF_036850995.1). Classification (NCBI taxonomy): domain Eukaryota; kingdom Metazoa; phylum Chordata; class Mammalia; order Chiroptera; family Emballonuridae; genus Saccopteryx; species Saccopteryx leptura. Next base: position 210,998,910 of record NC_089506.1, read on the forward strand.
TATCCTCAGACAGGAGAGCCTACTGCCTCCACACTGCACGCCAGGTACAAGGGAGGGCCGCCCTAGGCCCCGAGCACGGACACGAACGTCCCGAGTCTGGGCTTCCAGCTGGGCTCTGGACTCCCCCACCCCAGACCACACAGCCTCACCTTCCACTTCCACACACCCACCTGCCCCATGGTCATCACGCACGCAGACCCTTTCCGCGGCCCACCTGGCCTCCCGGGGGACAATCCTGTGATGGGCTAGTGCAGCCACTCGTCAGCAGGGGCAGGACTGTGGGTTCCAAGCCAGACCCCCGTCTAAACCCTGCCTCTGCCCCTTACTAGCCGTGACCTTGGGAGGGTCCCTCTGAGCCCCAAGATAGTGACAGGGCAGTGTGACTGGTTGGGACTATGCGTCCTGGCTCAGAGCTTGGGGTGGAACCTTAGTAGCCAAGGTGTAAAGGAGCAGAAAGCCCAATTTCTAAAAAGCCACCGTTTATCTACTATATAAAATGCCCCCAGATCCCCTGGCCGGGCGCCTCCCTGCCCACTTAGCTGTCGTACTGACCAGAGGGACCTGTATCCTGAGACTATTTAGATTCCCACTATTGGAAGATAAATATTTTATTCAGTCTTATGCCCAACATCATGACTTCTGACTAAAAAATGGTGTTCTCCAGGAAACCAATTTTAATTCCCTTAGCCCCTTTGCATTTCAGTGTAATTTTCAATCAAGATATTTTCCACATAATCTTCAAGATAAAGATTTGATTCACTGATCAATCTCTGCCCAGTTCTGCCGTCACTGCAAACGCCTGCCCTGGAGCACCCTCCGGGCTGTTCTGAAAGTCCAATCTTCCTGGAGGCCGACTCCTGAGGATCCGAACCACTCACAGGCCCAGGGTCACCGTGGGAGTCAACTACCTACAGTAACCACCAGGTTCCACCCTGCTGTGAACCGGGGGAAGGCCGATGGCCTCTGACACTCTCACCCCCCGCTGCACTGGCCCAGGGTCCCCACTCACGCAGCCGGCAGATGGGGCAGTTGCTGGCCTGGTAGCGCAGCGTGTCGGCACAGGAGTTGCACAGGCACAGGTGGCGGCAGGGCAGGATCAGTGTGTCCCGCAGGTCTGACAGGCACACCACGCATTCGTTGCTATTGTCGCTGTTTTCCTCGTCTGAAGGCTGCAGGGACAACGAGGATCTAAGGGTCTGCGGCCTTTCGGGTCTGTGGCCTTTCAAGAGCCAGAGGCTGGGGGCCAGCTGAGGAGCAAGAAGGAGGCTTTCCTGCCCCTGGCTGCCCCACCAGCCACCCCTCACCGGCCCTGAGAGCTGCTGTGGCAAAGGGACGCACAGAGGATGGAGGAGGCCACTGCACAGCAAGACTCCCCAGGAGACGCGCACCTGCACGCGCTCCCCGGGCTCCAGGCTCAGACCCGGCCCACACCGCCTGCCCCAACACATTCCCCAAATCAAGGAACTCAGGTCTATTCCTAGTCCTCAGAACCAAAGAAAAAATGTGAAAAAGAGGCCCTGGCTGGTTAGCTCAGTGGTAGAGCGTCGGCCTGGCGTGCAGAAGTCCTGGTTTGATTTCCGGCCACGGCACACAGGAGAGGCACCCATCTGCTTCTCCATCCCTCCCCCTCTCCTTCCTCTCTCTCTCTTCCCCTCCCGCAGCGAGGCTCCATTGGAGCAAAGATGGCTCGGGCACTGGGGATGGCTCCTTGGCCTCTGCCCCAGGCGCTAGAGTGGCTCTGGTCAGGACAGAGCGACGCCCCCTGGTGGGCAGAGCGTCGCCCCCTGGTGGGCATGCCGGGTGGATCCCGGTCGGGCGCATGCGGGAATCTGTCTGTCTATCCCCGTTTCCAGCACTACAGGACACATCTTCCAGAAGTTACCCATTTATTTGTCTAAAGCAAACAAACAAAAAGATCAGACAAGTCTAACTTGTTTGAAATATTTTCATCAACTAATGGCAGCTTCTGGAAAACATAATCTGGATCGAGAGGCAGCAACTTTCTAAAACAGGGGCAGCCTGCTATGTTCCTGTAAATAAAGTTTTTCTGACACGCAGCCTCGCCCAGTTGCTCCCGTATCGCCGTGGCTGCTTCGGCGCTATGACGGGGTTGAACAGACCCAGCAGACACACGGAAAGCCAGCTAAGGTGAAAACATTCTGTCTGGCCCTGACGGAAAGTCAGCCAACCCCTGGTGTAAAACACGAGCAGAGAGTGCTTGTCTGAGGCCCAGGGCCAGGCCCCACTGCCCCATCCGGCTTCTGGCCAGTTCCAGCTGGCGTGTGACACTTCTGGACACTTTAAAAAAAGAGACAGCAGCCTGACTGGGCGGTGGCGCAGTGGATAGAGCATCGGACTGCGATGCAGAAGACCCAGGTTCGAGAACCCGAGGTCGCCAGCTTGAGCGAGGGCTCATCTGGTTTGAGCAAAAGCTCACCAGCTTGGACCCAAGGTCGCTGGCTCAAGCAAGGGGTTACTTGGTCTGCTGTAGCCCCATGGTCAAGGCACATATGAGAAAGTAATCAATGAACAATTAAGGTGTTGCAATGCGCAACAAAAAACTAATGATTTATGCTTCTCATCTCTCTCTGTTCCTGTCTGTCCCTGTCTATCCCTCTCTCTGACTCTCTCTCTCTGTCTCTGTAAAGTAAAAAAAAAAAAGAGACAGCAGTTTCATATGTGCCAATGTGCCTTTAAAAACACTGACAAAGGCACCGGCTGATTCTCTGCTACCCTTCCTGGCTGTGCCAGATAGCGCTCTGTCAGCCACCACGCTCTGCCAGATATCCAAAGGAGCATCCCTCCGTCCCCACGACCACAGGGACTCAGGTCTGGTGAGCAGCCAACCGCAGGGCACAGTGAGGCTCAGCCACTGCCGATGAGGAGAAATAAGCCATGGCAGCCACAGCGAAGCCCAATCAGGCAGGAGGGGACCCGATGTACCCTGACTGACCTCACGGCCAGCAGCCCAGCCATGGCAACAAGCAGGTGAATTTGCTGGAAAAAGGACAAAATGTCCTTTGATTCTCACCTATTTTTAAAAATTAAGGAAAAATTATGAAATCTAGGGTCCCAGGGCCTCCAGGGGAACTGACTCATCTCCCATCAGCCTGTGGGGCTGAGGGACCCCAGGCAAGTCACTGCTGTGAGTCTGCTGCCAAGCAAGCGGAAGGAAGGCTGGGGAGGGAGGCGTGCGTGTGCACGAGCTCTACCTTCGTCTCCTGGTTGTTCTTGTTCTCGATGCCGTAGATCTCCTGGAGCAGGTAGCTGACCCGGTCGACCTGGAGAGCAGAGAGGCATTCGTCTGGCCTAACCCCACCTCCGGTCTTGGGAGTGGACAGACTTGGGAATTCCGTCTAGCCCTAACCCCTAGGAAGGCCTGCTATCTTCCCTGGCCCACTGGTACCATGGGAAGTAGGGCTGGGGCCCAAGCGGTCCTGTCCGTCCGAGACGGCCCGAAGTCAAGCTCCACGATCCCATCAACCCTATACACTCTCTGCACAGTTTCTGGAGGAAAACCGCCTTCGACCCACCTGTCAACAGCCCCACAGCATGACCAGACTCAAGTCTCATGCTGGGCATGTTCAAAAGTGGTCTGAGCGTGTTTCCTGCAGTTCCAGGGACCACAAACAGGCTCCTGAGAACCACAGTCCTTCCAGGCGGCATTCCCGAGGCAAGTGCCCTGACGATCACTAGGTTCTCCGGCCATTCTGCAACCCACAGAGGCTGGATCTGCCCGGGCTCTCCCTACCCCTCTTAAAAAACTAACCAACACAGTTCATGGGTTGTGGATAACACACCTGAACATCTACATACAAGCATAACCTAACCACAGATGGAAACAAGCTCCCACCACAGCCACTGTTAAAATCAGTCTCAGTACCAAGACCCAACACGGTGCGGTGCACAGCAGTGTGGGAGGCGACCAGGAATGATTTGTCCTGGCGGAGGGCCATGGAATTAGTAACCCCAAAGAAAAGCTGTACTGTTCTACAGCTCCTGCTGTTCCAGGACATTCCATCTTTCTTCTCAAATATTGTCAGTCCATTTTTGCCTGATACTAAGATATTTCCCAAGTTTTGTAAGGAGTAGGAGGGAAGCCAGCAGTCTTAGTTTCCTGTTTCCTTCCTTCTTCAGTCCATTCATTCAGTTAACTCAGCAAACATCTACACAATCTTACTATGTTCACGCTGAACAAGACTCAGGGTGACCACAGCCAGCGCTACTGTGCATGTGGGTACGCAGTACACATGCGTGCACCCAGTGATCCCGACTTCCCAGAGCCCACAGAGATGACAGACAAGTCAACAGGCCTGTCACCAGCTACCTAAACAGTAACCATGGTGGGCAGGGAGAATAATCCATGGAGACTACTGGATTGGTGGTATGTGTGTCCTTTAGATCAAAAGGGCTCATGACATTTCTTCTGACAGACTTACGATTTGCTTCTGCTTTAACGGCTTCACAGAGAAGCTCCCGTCGACATGCTGCAGGGAGGAAAACAGAGAGGTTAACAGCATGCTGGCCCTTCAGGCAGCTGAAGGCCCTCCCTTGGCCATTCCACATTCATGGCTAAAAAAAGGAAGGACCATGTAAAGACTAAAAAGCCAGGCCAAAGCCCTGGCCAGTTGGCTCAGTGGTAGAGTGTTGGCCTGGTGTGTGGAAGTCCTGGGTTCAATTCCTGGCCAGGGCACACAGGTTGAAGCGCCTACCTGCTCCTCCACCCTTCCCCCTATCTTTTCTCTCTTTTTTATTTATTTATTTATTTATATATTTTTTTATTTTTCTGAAGCTGGAAATGGGGAGAGACAGTCAGAAAGACTCCCACATGCGCCTGACCGGGATCCACCTGGCACGCCCACCAGGGGGCGATGCTCTTCCCCTCCAGGGTGTCGCTCTGCCGCGACCTGAGCCACTCTAGCGTCTGGGGCAGAGGCCAAGGACCCATCCCCAGCGCCTGGGCCATCTTTGCTCCAATGGAGCCTTAGCTGCGGGAGGGGAAGAGAGAGACAGAGAGGAAGGGGGGGGTGGAGAAGCAAATGGGCGCTTCTCCTATGTGCCCTGGCCGGGAATCGAACCCAGGTCCCCCGCACGCCAGGCCGCTGAGCCAACCAGCCAGGGCCTCCCCCTCTCTTTTCTATCTTTTTCTTCCCCTCCCACAGCCAAGGCTCCATTGGAGCAAAGTTGGCCCAAGTGCTGAGGATGGCTCCATGGCCTCTTGCCTAAGGCGCTAGAACGGCTCCATTTGCCAAGGAGTAACACTCCAGATGGCCAGAGCATCGCCCCCTGGTGGGCATGCCGGGTGGATCCTGGTCGGGCGCATGCGGGAGTCTCTCTGCCTCCCCACTTCTCACTTTAGAAAAATACAAAACAAACAAACAAACAAAAAAAGCCAGGTGAAGTTTTCTCAAATGTGGCCTCTGACCTCACTTCAACACTGCCCCAAAGATACCGCCTTCTGCCCTGGTCAAGTACTTCAGTTGGTTAGGACAAATAAAAATCAACCAATAAACACTTAAATAAGTGGAGCAATACATCAATGTCTCTCTCTCTTTTCCCACTTCCTCTCTCTAAAATCAATAATAATAATTAAAAAAAAGATACCCCTCCTGGGTCCCACTTTGACCTGCAAAACCAAACCCTCCCTGGATAGCTCTCAAGCACACTCAAGTTTTTAAAAATTTTTTTTAATTTATTATCTTTTTTTTTAAGTGAGAGGAGGGGAGATAGCGAGACAGACTCCTATGTGTGACCCAACCGAGATCTACCAGGTAACCCTGTCTGGGGCTGATATTCCAACCAGTGAGCTATCCTCAGTGACCAGACTGATACTCAAACCAATCAAGCCACTGGCTGTAGGAGGGAAAAAGGAGGGAAGTGGGAGGGAAGGGGGAGAGAAGCAGGAGAAGCACACTTCTCCTGTGTGCCCTGACTGGGAATCGAAACTGGGACATCCATACACCAGGCCAATGCTCTATCTACTGAGCAAACTGGTCAGGACATTGTTTTATTCTTTTTTGAGAAAGAGAGAGAGAAGAGAGGAGATTAAGAGAGAAGAGAGGAGAGAGATGAGAAGTATCAACTTGTAACGGCGGCACTTTAGTTATTTGTTGATGTTGCTCACTGACTGCTTCTCGTATGTGCCTTGATTGCGCTGGGGGGGGGGGCTCCAGCTGAGTCATTGACCCCTTGCTCATGCCAGAGACCTTGTGCTTAAGCCAGCGACCACAGGAGCATGTCGACAATCCCGTGTTCAAGCTGGTGACCCCATGTTCAACGGGGAGACCTCAGAGTTTCGAATCTGGGATCTCAGCGTGCCAGGCTGAAGCCCTATCCACTGCGTCACTGGTCAGACCATGCTCAAATTTACTATCATTAGCTAAGTTCTGATGATGGACAAGAGCCTTCCCAATGGCAAGAAGCAATACCTAAACAGCAAGAACTAGACACCAGTTCTAGCCCTCCGGGGCTTGGTCTAGTCACAAACAAAGCACAAGAGCATGCACATGCACGCATACACAGAAAACCCGAAGGTCTAAAAACTGTAAGAACAAAACAGCAAACTTGCTCAGTGGTAGCTGAGGAGACACTGTTCAGAGTCAACAGGGTTAATTAAAGTGTGAGATCTGAGATTTTATAACACCAATTATCCTTTTAAATCAACTGAGACTAGCAATTGGCATTTTTTGATAAAGCTGATAGGTTCCTACAGAAGTCTGAAGTATGTTGGACTCCAAAAATAATGCATTTTCTCACGGGGCTCTAACCTGGAATGGAATGTTTGCCAGCAATGGCCCAACAGCCTTGGCCAGAGAAGCAGACGGGTAAACAGTTACTATCTCTTCTCATAGACAAAGCTTAGGGAGCACAGCCAGCAATTCCAGAACTGCAAAGGGAGAGGGCCGATCTCTGCCCTGGGCACTCGGCATCACCACAGCCCCAGGAGGCCAGGGAGAGCACTGGACAAATGGGCCAGAAAGATCTCAGGCCTGGCTCTACAGCACTGACCCCTGGGGTATCTGGAATGACCCAGATGACAGGGACAGGCCAGTCTCTGCACTTAGGGTTCTCGGGGCTGTAGATACACACCCGGGTGAAGAAGATGGGGTCAGTAGGATGTCCAGGAGTGGTGGAAATTCCAGAATAAGCGGTCTGAGCCTGGTTTCCTTGTGAGGTCCTTGATCTTTATCCACATAGGCCACAGGCTAATGCTAAAAACACTATATAACTGCAGAGCGCCAACCAATATCAGACAGCACTGGGGGTGGAGGGATGTCGTATGAAATTTTTTTTTTAATTCATCCTTTTTTAAAAATAATATATATTTTTTACATTTTATTTACTCATTTTTTAGAGAGAGAGCAAGAAAGAGAGAAAAGGGGGGAGGAACAGGAAGCATCAATTCCCATATATGCCTTGACCGGGCAAGTCCAGAGTTTTGAACCGGCAACCTCAGCGTTCCAGGTCGATGCTTTATCCACTGCGCCACCACAGGTCAGGCAGGTGTGGAATTTTCAAACAGGGGACACACCCTACTACCTCTGGTAAGGGTCTCAGTGAGCAGGGACCCTGTCTCAACAGTCGGCCACTTACTCGCTGCATGGATGGACACACAACACTGCCTGGCCAGTAGTGACCGGGTAAGTGAAACTGTCTGGACCTGGCAGTGCCTAACACGGAGACTGTGCTGAGGCAGATGGTCCTCACCACCGAGCCCACTCCCTGTAAACACAGCCAGAAAACATGAACAGCTAGGCACCTGGGGACCTGGGTCTATGTGGAAAGAAGGGGCAAACACCTAAGTTCAAAAACATGTAACACTAGCTAAAGGTAGCCCTGCCCGGAAAACTGGGTCAGTTAGAGCGTTGTCCAGATACGCAAAGGTTGCTGGTTCAATCCCTGGTCAGGGCACCTACAGGAACAAACCAATGTTTACATCTGTTTGTCTCTCTCCCTTCTTCTCTAAAAGTCAATAAATAACGTTAAAAAAACCCCAAACACTAGCTAAAAGTAACATTAAATGAATCCTTCCATGGAAATGGCCTCTTTAAAAATGGGACATGGCGCCCTGGCCGTGGCTCAGTGGTAGAGCATCGGCCTGGCGTGCAGGAGTTCCGGGTTCAATTTCCGGCCAGGGCACACAGGAGAAGCGCCCATCTGCTTCTCCACCCCTCCCCCCTCTCCTTCCTCTCTGTCTCTCTCTTCCCTTCCCGCAGCCAAGGCTCCATTGGAGCAAAGATGGCTCAGGCGCTGGAGATGGCACCATGGCCTCTGCCTCAGGCGCTAAAATGGCTCTGGTCGCAACAGAGCAACGCCCCGGATGGGCAGAGCACTGCCCCCTGGTGGGCGTGCCGGGTGGATCCCAGTTGGGCGCATGCGGGAGTCTGTCTGACTGCCTCCCTATTTCCAACTTCAGAAAAATACAAAAAAAAAAAAAATCGGGACATGGCCTGACCAGGCAGTGGCACAGTGGATAGTGTCGGACTGGGACGTGGAGGACCCAGGTTCAAAACCCAAGGTCACCGGCTTGAGTGCGGGTTCATCTGGTTTAAGCAAGGCTCACCAGATTGAGTCCAAGGTCGCTGGCTTGAACAAGGGGTCACTTGCTCTGCTGTAGCCCCCTAGTCAAGGCACATGTGAGAAAGCAATCAATGAGAAACTAAGGTGCCGCAACAAAGAACTGATGCTTCTCATCTCTCTCTCTATCTGTCTATCCCCTCTCTGTGTCACCAAAAAAAAAAAAAGGAGACCTGTCTAGCTGGGGCCCCCAGGAGAGCCTGGGTGTCTTTTCCCCCCACCACCCACAGCATGACACAGCACGTCTGGGACGTGCTAGGCAGGGGCAGACCCTCGTCCACCCTACCAGCATTCACTAGCCTCCACGGTATGCAGAGGATATGACAAACCAGGGCTCCCTCTGCCCTCACGGACGCCCAATGAGTGGGTACAACAAATGTCTGCCCAAGAGTCAGGAAGGCCCCAGTGGGGAGGACTGCCCAGCCCTAAGCGACCAGGGGGATGCCACCTTCTGGAGGCAAGGCAGGACCAGCCGTGAACATGCAAGGACCTGCGGGGGCCTCCGAGGCTGTGATGACAGCCAGGATCCTGGGTCTGGGGGAAAAGCCATGGCCTTAAGAGCTGGTGGCTCTGGACGATCCCTTCAAATCCCAGAGGAAAGCGGGTCTGACCGGAGTCCTCTGCATGGGCACCCCGCCCGTGCTGGCAGGTTAGAGGGGCTTCCAGAGGGCTGGCCTCCCCAGAACATGCCCTCACCACACTCCATGTGCCCTTTGGAAAGCCTCCTGAGAGGCATCATCTGTCCTGGAGCCTGGAACGGCTGGGGAACCTTCCATCTGTCCTGGGCTTCCGGCGTTTAGCCCACGTGGCCTGGCATGATCCCCAAGTTGAGACTTCTGGTCTCAAAACACCATCTCTCTGGCCATAGCTCCCAGCTCAAAGGGCAGGATGGCACTTACCTTTTCAAAGGCAGCCAACAGCACGTGGGCATGGCCAGTCACCTCCACAACTGCCCAGGAGAGAGGGGAGAGAGAGAGAGGGGAGAGAGAGAGAGGAGAGAGCACTCAGGCGCTGCCCTGCCAGCCCAGCTTCTTGTCCTCCTTCCTCAGCAGCTGCTCTCCCGGCTCTCAGCCCACAGGCCCACACCCCTAGCGGGCTTCTCCTCACGGTGCCTCCCTCGCCTGGGGGCCCTACCGCTGTCTGGCTCACACGTCAACCCCCTCCAAAGTGGCCACTCTAGCCTCGCTCTGCGCTTTGCACAGGAGGGACATCTCAGGCAGGGCCGAGAGCCCAGACCTGCAGAGCTCCAGCATTCACACCCCAGGCTGGGGCCCGGGAGCCCACAGCTGTGGACAGGTGACCAGGCAGGAAATCAGTGTGACCTGTGGGGGTGGCCTGTGTCGCTCCCCGCCGCTCTGTTGTCTCCATCATTCCACAGAGGGTGGGGAGCTGGACAGCAGAGAGGAGATGGAAGGACAGCTGCTTGAGCCCCACTGCCCTAAACCTGCTAAGAAGGCTGCTGCATCCTTCATTTTTCCTGGATAAATTCCTCCCCGCTGACGGAGAGAGGAGGGGGCCTCAGGGCGTGGCCCCTTCCCGCAGGGCCACACGCTGGCAGGAAGAACCGAAGAAGAAAAAGGCTTCTCACCGTCCCCTTCGTCCACCACGGCCTGGATGACCACTGGAAACACGCCCCGGTCCAGGTCAAAGTTCAGCTGAGGAGAGAAGCCAGTGGGAACAGTGAGACGGAGGGCGTGGAGCAGGGAGGGCGCAGTGCAGCACAGCTCGTGAGGACAGAACAGGGAGGGAGACAGAGGCCGGGCTATGTCTTTTTCTTTTGTGGTAAAATAAATAAAAACGGTAAATTTGTGTTCAATTCAGTGGCATCAAGTACATCTGTAAGCTCATGCAACTATCACCACCATCCATTTCCAGAACCTTTTTTTCGTCCCAAACAGTAACTTGTCTCCATGAAGCAATTACTCCCATCCCCTCCTCGGCCCCTGGTGAGCACCCCCAACCTCCTCTCTATGCATTTGTTCTGGACACACACTTCATACGAACAAAACCACACAGTTGTCTTTTGTCTGGCTTCCTCCACTCGGCATGTTTTCTGGGTGCACCCGGGCCACAGCGTGTCAGGCCTTCCTTCCTGCGGAGGCTGAGCGTGGCTATCTGTGCGGCGGATCCAGGGCCCTCCGTGCACACCGGGTTGCTCCCCTGGGCTGCCATGAGCACTGCTAGACAAGCTCTGGTCCGTTCCAGTTGTCCTGGGCACAGCCAGGCGTGGAAGCGCTGGGTCACACGGGAAGTGTGTGTTCAACCTTGTGAAGAAAGGTACCTGGTGTGGCCCCAACCAAAGATGGAAGGAAAGCGCAGACCATGTGGCAGCTCTGAACTCCAGGAGAAACCTGCTGTCCCTGTTCCTTCTCCTCCAGTTTTTTCTTTTACAGAGACAGAGAGAGAGTCAGAGAGAGGGATAGACAGGGACAGACAGGCAGGAACGGAGAGATGAGAAGCATCAATCATTAGTTTTTCGTTACACATTGCAACACCTTAGTTGTTCATTGATTGCTTTCTCATATGTGCCTTGACCGCGGGCCTTCAGCAGACCGAGTGACCCCTTGCTGGAGCCAGCGACCTTGGGCTCAAGCTGGTGAGCTTTTTGCTCAAACCAGATGAGCCCGCCCTCAAGCTGGTGACCTTGGGGTCTTGAACCTGAGTCTTCCACATCCCAGTCCGACGCTCTATCCACTGCGCCACCGCCTGGTCAGGCCCTTCTCCTCCAGTTTTAACCCCTTGTGGTCTCTGCTGCTCTCAGGCCAAAGGCTACTACTCTCCTCCCCACACCTAACCACTTGGGTGTGGTCTCCAGATCTTCTCACTAGGGAGTAGGGGTATGGGACAGGTCACAGCGAGCCCACAGGACAGAGGCAGCCAGCTGACACCCAGAGCAGGGAAGGCACGCGGGAGTGAGGCCTGGAGAGTGCCTGGGGGTCTCCGGTCGTCAGCAGGGCAGGGTCAGACTCAGAGCTGCCAGGTTGGATGGAGTAGAGCTCCATGACCCAAGCCTCAATTTCCCTAACTAAAAATGACATCAAAGCTGTGTCTAGCCCTGGCCGGTTGGCTCAGTGGTAGAGCGTCGGCCTGGCGTGCAGGAGTCCTGGGTTCGATTCCCGGCCAGGGCACACAGGAGAGGTACCCATCTGCTTCTCCACCCCTCCCCCTCTCCTTCTTCTCTGTCTCTCTCTTCCCCTCCCGCAGCCAAGGCTCCATTGGAGCAAAGATGGCCCGGGCACTGAGGATGGCTCTGTGGCCTCTGCCTCAGGTGCTAGGATGGCTCTAGATGCAACAGAGCGACGTCCCAGAGGGGCAGAGCATCGCCCCCTGGTCGGCATGCCGGGTGGATCCCGGTCGGGCACATGCGGGAGTCTATCTGACTGCCTCACCGTTTCCAGCTTCAGAAAAATGAAAAAAAAAAAAAAAAAGCTGTGTCTAATAAAGGCTCCGAGCACGGTGCTGGGAGCACATGAGTGTGCACTAGCTCCATGTGCTCAGGCAGCGGGAGCCGAGGGCCTTGCAGAAAGACACAGGCTTGGAGCCCAGGAACACCAGACTTTGTGGGAGCACGCTCAGGCCAGCTACGTGGGGCGAGGTGCGGGATGTGTCCTGGCCTACCCAGGACCCAGCCAGGATCCATGCTTCCTGCAGCTTCAGGGTAGAAGGCTGCACCCCGGACACCTGGACAGGACGGAAGGACCCCCTTTCCTGCCTTGCTCTGAAATGACCCCGGGGAGGTGATCACCAAGGCAAGAGTTACATATCTGGGGGACAGGGGTCCCTCTGAAAGCTTATTCCTGCCCTCTCTACCTTGAGTCAGGTCACACGGAGCAATCTTGCCATGGTCATCCCCAAGTTACCCTAGTGACAGTGACTCTGGGTGGGCTACACAGGTACTACCATCCAAGGGCTACAATTAAGCCTAGGAGGGGGTTGTTCAGGCGACAGCCTAATGGGGAGCAGAGCTTCAGGCAATGTGGCACCTGTGCTTCCGGCCAGCTGCTGGAATGGAACCTGGCACGATGCACGGGACTCAGTGCTCTGAGGAGCCACCAAGTGATCGCATTGTCTTTCTCCCTCGCACGCTACACTGGGTCCTGCCTCTGTGGCCCAGTCCTGTTGTGCTGGCGCTGAGCTAAAAAAACCCAGCTGTCTGGGGAGGTAGGCGCAGTGGCTACACCACCAGCAGACAGGATGCTGGCCCTCCTCTTCCCGACCCCCGGCAGATGGGGCTCAGGATGGACGGCCCGAGCTAGGTAGTCCCAGTGCACACCCTAGAGCAAGTAAATGTTTCTACCTCCAGGTGACAGCCGGGAAAGCCAGGCTGGCAGAGGTAGCACAACTTGCCCAGTGCTTCGTGGAGAGAGGGACAGAGCCAGGATCGCCTCCAGGCCATCCCACCTGTGTCCTCTCAGTCCTGGGATAGGCCAGGATGCCTGGCACTCGTCCTTGAGACTGCTCTTCTCCGCCTGGCCCACCTGCCCAGATCTGTCTAGACCCCACGAAAAAGTGTAGACGGCTGCTGTCCACCATTTCAGCTGCCAGCACCCCAATCTTCCTTGGGGAAATTTGGGAACAACCTCTCTCCCACCCTGGTCTGTGCTGTCTGGCCAGAGAATGTCACAAGCCTGCCTCAAATAGAGGCCAGAGAGGGAAGCCCCCAGGCTAGGGCTGCTGGTACAGAGCGCCAGTCTGAGAGCCAGGTCGGCTCGGCCAGTGCAACCCCGTCCTGGTGACACGGACCCCAGAGGGAACCATGGCCAGTCAGCCTTCCAGAATCTAAGCCAATAAATTCCTGGTTTTCTTGTCTTAAGCCAGACCTAGGTGTGCTTGTCACTTACAACCAACAAAGTCCTGACACACACATTGCTTTGAAGGCTCTGGTGCAACCATCACCACCATCACCACCATCACCACCATCACCACCATCCATTCTGGTATAGCAGCCGTCCCAGTGCCTCCCATTAACATTCAGCTTGCTGCCTGACCAGGCGGTGGTGCAGTGGATAGAGTGTCGGACTGGGATGCAGAGGACCCAGGTTCGAGACCCCAAAGTTGCCAACTTGAGCGCGGGCTCATCTGGTTTGAGCAAAAAGTCCACCAGCTTGAACCCAAGGTCACTGGCTCCAGTAAGGGGTTACTTGGTCTGCTGAAGGCCCACGGTCAAGGCACATATGAGAAAGCAATGAATAACTAAGGTATTGCAAAGCGCAATGAAAAACTAATGATTGATGCTCCTCATCTCTCTTCGTTCCTGTCTGTCTGTCCCTGTCTATCCCTCTCTCTGACTCACTCTCTGTCTCTGTAAAAAAAATAACATTCAGCTTGCTGATTAGGTGTTGTCAACAGAGCCTAGGGCAGCACCCTACATGTGGCCTTCGGTCAACTAACTCAGGAAACTCTGACAAAAACCTACACTGGGCACCCCAATGCTGGGCCAGGGGACAAAGATGGAGGTGACGGGAGCACTGTGACCCTAGATCTTCCCAAGCACCATGGCCCAGGCCCTGCACCGCCCCTAGGGTGCCCTGATAGGACAAGCCTCCACACACGGAGCTGCCGCCCCTCCACCTGCTGTAACCATAGCTACCACACCATCCCAGCTACATCACACGGGAGGCTTCCAGGAGGCCCAGCAGAGGGCCCCAAGGAGTGTGGGAAGAGGGGAGCAAGGGTCTTCTCCCCTGAAATTCCTGCTCTGCACATGTCACGCACCAGAGCTAAGCATGCTGGGCAAGGACAGAGGCTTCCGCTCTCCCAGGGGTGGCTGGGGAAGGCATTTATTTTTACTGTAAGGAGAGAAGCTTTCTTGGGGAGAAGCAGCCCCCTAGGTCAGAAGAGAGAGCCAGGCAGCTGCTGCCGCATGAGTCACTGACAAGCTTCCAGCCCAGGCTCTGTCCTTCCCCTACCCAGGCCAGGTGGGGGTGGCACCTCGCATCCTGGCACCCTAGGGCACCCCTTTGGGCTCTTCTAGCACAAAGAAGCCCACCGAGCAGGGTCTCTGCCAGCCCCAGGCAGATGCACAACAGGCAGTGGGGAAAAGGCCGAGGGCGGAGGAAGGAAGGAGATGGGCTTTGACTGAAATAAACTGAGCCCTGCAAGGGGGCTCGCAGGGAGACCGCAGAGAAGCCACTCCAGCTTTGAGTGGGCTGTAATTACTGACCTGGAGAGATGCCCACAGTATGATTCAATAAAAAAATAAAAACTATACATGTGTGGGGGCAGGGGACCACTCCATGCCTTATCTTAATTTTGCTGTGAACCTAAAACTGCTCTTTAAAGTCTGAAAAAAATAAGGCCCTGGCCGGTTGGTTCAGTGGTAGAGCATCGGCCTGGCGTGCAGGAGTCCCAGGTTCGATTCCCGGCCAGGGCACACAGGAGAAGCGCCCATCTGCTTCTCCACCCCTCCCCCCTCCTTCCTCTCTGTTTCTCTCTTCCCCTCCCACAGCCGAGGCTCCATTGGAGCAAAGATGGCCCGGGCACTGAGGATGGCTCTGTGGCCTCTGCCTCAGGTGCTAGGATGGCTCTGGATGCAACAGAGCGACGCCCCAGAGGGACAGAGCATCACCCCCTGGTGGGCATGCCGGGTGGATCTCGGTCAGGCGCATGTGGGAGTCTGTCTGTCTCCCCGTTTCCAGCTTCGAAAAAATGCAAAAAAACCCCAAAAAAAACAAAGTCTGAAAAAAATAAAATGTAATTAAATTATAAAGCAAATTATAGCCAAGGAAAATGAAAACATGCATTGAAACAAAATCCTGTATACGGAATAGCACCGTTATGCATAATAGCCAACAGCCCGAGGAGGACACCATGCTAAGTGAAAGCAGCCAGACACAAGGTCAAACAGTGTCCGAGTCTGTGAATACGAGACGTCCAGCCTGACCTGTGGTGGTGCAGTGGATAAAGTGTCCACCTGGATTGCTAAGAAGCAACTATGAGCTGATGCTTCCTGCTCCATGTTGATCCGTGAATGCAGAACTCACAGATACAGGGGGCCAACTATACATATATAGTTGTGTATTATTATATAGCTCTCTTTCTTATTCCATGACCCTCTGCAGAAATAACCACTGTCCTTGGCTTGATGAGTATCTTTTCTGGCTTTTACACACACACACATTATACCTGCAGAAATGGGTGTGTGCGTTTTTGTGGTAGCCACATACATGAGATGATACTGCCTTGTTTGCAGCTTGCCCTTCTCTAAGCCCAGAAGGGACTTCCCACATCAGTATGCACAGGATAGCCAGATCCCTTTCATGTGCTTTAAGGCTGCATGGCATCCCTTAGCAGATGTGAACTAGGGTGCCACATTATAAATATGGGTGGTTCCAGTGACATCATTAAACTAAGCAATCCCCTTGTTTCCAATTTTTTTACTATTGCAGACCGAGCTGCAATGAACACCCTTCACATCCTGTAAGTTAGTGTCCCTGGCTGTGGAACCACAAGGTGGAAGGGATCCTGCCACGCAGCTATCACACGGTCCCGACAACCGCACCAAAGCTGGGCACCGGAGCCTCTGCTGCTGCTGCCTCATCTCAGTCACCCAGTCCAGCTAACGCCTGGACCAGACTCAATTCCACAGCCCCGCGCAGGCCCAGTGAGCACATGGACTTGGTCAGCAGCTACTCCCGATGCTGTTCACACCACGTGAGGAATCTGAGCAAACAGCTCCCACTGTGCTTGCCCCCCAGCAAAGGGGAGGGAATTCAGGTAAGAAGAGCGGGGAGTCCAGCCAGGTTACCTCATCATCCTTCCACTCGGAGAAGTCGATCTTGAAGGAAGGCAGGGAGAACTGCTGGCTCACCCCCCTCTTGTAGTGGACCGTCTCGGACCGCAGGGCGGGGCTCCTGGGGCTGTACCTGAGGGGGCCGCCGAGAGAAAAGACGGTGAGCCCCGGCCAGGAGCAAGCGTTCTGCAGCGTCCCGTCCTCAGGGTGACCCCGCCCCACAGGACCTCTGAGCAGGGGCTGCGGGCACTGGCCTTTGCAGACCTAGTAGAAACCTGACTTGCAGGTCCCCCCCCTGCCAGTCCCAGTCCTTCTCTGATGGGGCAGGAAGCCAGCCTATGTGGCCACCTGGCCTTTACAGCCCGAGGGCTTCCAGGCCTCATTCGGCTCACCACCAGTTCTGCCCGGGGCCAGCCTGGTTATTAGTCTTCCACAGCCCACACCTGCCAGACAACGCAGCTACCTTGCCAGATACCACTATGCCTTTCCATTCAGTTTTTACAGTTTGTTGACTTTTCTGAACACACAGGATACAAAAACGTTCCCAGTGCCAAGTGCCGCCGCCCCCTCCACACTTGTGTATGCTCCCAGCCACCAGGGGCCCCTGCTCGTCCGCCACCCAGGTATCACTCCTGGGAGGGTAGAGGCATGGTCACAGCTGCACGCATGGCTGTCTCCTCTTGGATATCCTAACAGCCGCCCAACTCCACTCTGCTCCTTCATTCCTCACGTGCCCTGAGCTGTCCTGCAGCCACCACGCAGAGGTGTCGTGTCCTCTGAACACGGCAGTGGCTCCACTGCAGCGCGACTCTAATTCAATCAGGCTCGACTGGTGGACACCAGGTGGCCTCCAGTATCTTGTATTCTGAGCGAGGCTTCCAGGACCCTCTTTTGCATACCTCTGAACCACACATGCAAGCGGATCTCCACCATAAAGTTCCAGAAAAGGAACGGCTAGGTCAAAAAGACACACATTAGGCCCTGGCCAGTTGGCTCAGTGGTAGAGCGTTGGCCTGGCGTGCAGAAGTCCTGGGTTCGATTCCTGGCCAGGGCACACAGGAGAAGCGCCCATCTGCTTCCCTACTCCTCCCCTCTCCTTCCTCTCTGTCTCTCTCTTAACCTCCCACAGCCAGGGCTCCATCGGAGCAAAAAGTTGGCCTGGGCGCTGAGGATGGCTCCATGGCCTCTGCCTCAGGCGCTAGAATGGCTCTGGTTGCAACAGAGCAACGCCCCAGATGGGCAGAGCATTGCCCCCTGGTGGGCATGCCGGTGGATCCCGGTCAAGCGCATGCGAGAGTCTGACTGCCTCCCCGTTTCCAACTTCAGAAAAATACAAAAATACAAAAAACAAAAAAAAAAGACACATTTTCAATTCTGATAAACTCAGCATCTCCCCATTCAAGAATCCAACATACAACCCTTGCCCGTCTCCCTTGCCCCCCCCCCACCTGCTGTTCCTTGGGCTGCTGTCTCTCTGTCCTTGGACAAAAGATACTCTTGAGGGCCTTGGCACATCTGGCCTGAGAAACTGGCACTGCGGGTTACTCGTGTGCAGAAAGTCTCAAAGCCAGAGCTCTCAACCACCATTCCACCCCCAGATCAAATCTGGCCTCCAGTGGTCTTCTTCCACAGGACAGAGAGGGGCTCCTCTGCTCATCCCCCTGGGTCTGGCCCCGTGGACTGGAGGCAAGCCTGCTGTGCTGAAACTGCAGGTTTCAAACTTTTGGGGTTCAAAGGGCCCTTATTCAAGTAAAGCCTCTGAAAGGTCGAATATATAATTCAAGCAGACACAGAGCTGCTGGGGCCCTGCCCCCTCCCCCCGGGCTCCCAGGGACTCACACAGCCATCCCATTTAGAAATTCCTCCATCGCCTGGCAATAGATGGTGATGGCCACCCGGGCATCGGCATCGAAGGTGAACTCTAGGCTGTAGAGGACATGGGGCTTCTCGCTGTCCTCGGTGGGGCTGTCGGCACCATCTTTGTACCTGCCAGGGAGGCAGAGAACAGGCAGTAAGGTCAGGGGGCACGCCTGCAAGAGCATGCCCACCCTGCACAGCACACACCACACCTGCAGGGACCCCTGAGGGCGCTGCCTGGCTGTACCCTGCCTTTCTATAAACATGGAAGCCCACTACCTGTTTCAATAATAAGGCCCAAAACTCAGGGTTCTCCTTCCCTGGTCTCCTACCCACAGAAAGGGAGACAAGTCCTCCATGATAGCCCCAGAAGCCCCCAGGTTTAACACTGCATCACTCTTGGCTATGGGGCGTCCTGTGCACTGTGAGACACCCGGCAGCCTCCCCGGTCTCTGCCTACGAGACACCAGGAACACTACCCCCTCCAGCTGTGACAACCAAAGATGTCTCCAGACACAGCCCAACATCACTGGGGTAGAGTCACCCGGTTGAGAACTCCTAGCTTAGAGAATGTGCAGGGGACAAAGGTTACCTTACGAGCCGGAGCGAGTCTTTTCGGATGTTCACCAGGCTCCTCAGTGTCTTCACGGGCTCATGGGGTGCAGGGGTGACATAAGGAAACTAGAAGGGAAAAACCCAACGCAATCCCAGATGACTTCCCAGTGGGGCAGGGAACAGGAAAAGGGGATAATTCCGGCACCCACTATGTGCTCCAGGGCCCTAAGGCCGAGCACTGGGTGATACTATTCTCATTCATGTTAACGTAAACTGCAGGAGGCCCTGGCTAGTGGCTCAGTGGGTAAAGTGTTGGCCCTGCATATGATGTCCTGGGTTCGACTCCTGGTCAGGACACATAAGAGAAGCAACCACTGCTTCTCTTCCCTCCCTCTCCTCCTTCTCTCCTTCTTCCTCTCCTGCAGCTCCACTGGTCCAAGCATCAGCCCTGGGCACTGAGGATAGCTCAGTTAGCCCAAGTGCTTCAGCCTCAGGTACTAAAAATAGCTCAGTTGATTCGAGCGTTGGCCCCAGACGAGGTTTGCCAGGTAGATCCCAAAAGGGCGCATCGAAGAGTCTATCTACCCTCAAAAAAAAAAGTTCCAGCCATGTGGCCATGGTCCCTTATTCCAGGAAGGACTCTCAGTAAATGTGACTTGGCCTGAGGGGTCTGTGGGAGCAATTAAGGTTGGGATTCTTAGGCCTCATTCCCAGAGGTGGGGCCCAACATCCTGCTGCTGCCATGAACAAGGTGGGCTTTCCATTCAAGGTCAATGGTCAACAAAGAGTCTGGAAGGGACATATGCACATACACGCACACGCACACATGTGTAAAACTGGTGGCGCCTGAGAAACGTGGATGTGTCAGTGTCAGTTTCCTGCTGGTGCACTGGAGTTTTAGAAGACGTCATCACCAGGTAAAAACTGGGACCTCTCGGTATTATTTCCTACAATTGCAGGTGAATCTATGATAGTCTTGAAGTTAAAAAAACAACAACAGACTTAACAGGATGCCTATATAAGCCAGGCCGCAGGTCAAAGCTGAGGTTCAAAGATGGGGAAAGCAAGGTTCTGTCCTCACTCTCATGGAGGGCGGCAAGGCCAGTACTCTGGGCCCCAGCCCCCAGCCCCCAGCCTCTCGTGCATGAAAGGATCAAGATACGTCAATCAGCTGCTCTGTGACCAACACAACTTGGAGAACCCTGGTCCAGAGACCCCCCACCCACCCTAGACCAGGGAGGCCCAGTGTCTCCTGAGAGAGAGGGCTCCCACCTGGCTCCTCACTCCCACTGGGGACCCAAATCCCCATTCAGCATCCCCCTCAAGAGTTCTCTCCTATTCCTCTCTTTCCTTTTAGTCTCCATTTGTCAAATGTTTGCTTTTTACTGTCTGCTTCCCACCCAGGGGACGGGGCAGGATCTGTTCTCTGTCCCAACCACTGGAAGGCTCCCAGGAGCACACTAAGTGCCAAACGTACAGTGAACAGATGGAACGCAATAAAGGAACGCGTGCGTCTCTGGTGACTGGTGAAGGTGAACTTGTAAAAAATATTCACCAGCTGTTTGCATTTCTCCCTTGGATCATATCTCTTGCCCACTGTTCATGAAACGTGGATTTTTTTTTTTAACTTTTACCTCAAGACCATCATAGATTCACCTGCAATTATGGGAAATAATGCAAAGAGACCCTATATGCCCTTTACCCAGTTTTCCCTGGTGATGGTGTCTCTTAAAACTCCAGTGCAGCCTGGCCTGTGGTGGCGCAGCGGACAATGTTGACCTGGAACGCTGAGGTCGCCAGTTAAAAACCCTGGACTTGCCTGACCAGGCGGTGGCGCAGTGGATAGAGCATCGGACTGGGATGTGGAGGACCCAGGTTCGAGACCCCGAGGTCACCAGCTTGAGCGCGGGCTCATCTGGTTTGAGCAAAAAGCCCACCAGCGTGAACCCAAGGTCGCTGGCTACAGCAAGGGGTTACTCAGTCTGCTGAAGGCCCACGGTCAAGGCACATATGAGAAAGCAATCAATGAACAACTAAGGCGTTGCAACACGCAATGAAAAACTAATGATTGATGCTTCTCATCTCTCTCCGTTCCTGTCTGTCTGTCCCTGTCTATCCCTCTCTTTGACTCACTCTCTGTCTCTGTAAAAAATAAAATAAAAATAAAAAAAACTTAAAAAACAAACAAACAAAAAAAAAAACCCTGGACTTGCTGGGTCAAGGCACATATGACAAACAAGCAATCAACAACTAAAGTGAAGCAACTATGTGTTGATACTTTTCACTCTCCCCTTCCCCTGGTAAAAATCAATTAAATAAAATCTTTTTTTTTTTTAACTGAGAGGCGGTGAGGCAGAGACAGCCTCCCGCATGCATCCCGGGATCCACCCAGCAAGCACCCTACTAAGCTACACTCTGCCTACCTGGGCTGCTGCTCTGTTGCTCAGCAACTGAACTATTTTATTGCCTGAGGCAAGGCCATGGCTACAGGAAGGGAAGGGGAGGGAGGGGTGGAGAAGCAGATGGTCACTTCTCCTGTGTGCCTTGACTGGGAACTGAACGTGGGATTTCCATACTCTGGGCTGACGTTCTGCTGAGCAAACTGGCCAGGGCCAATAAATAAAATCTTAAAAAAAACAAAAACAAAAAACTCCAGTGCACAAGCAGGAAACTGACACTGGTGCATCCACATTTCCCAGATGCCTCCAGTTTTACAGCACTGTGTGAGTGCATGCATGCACACGTCTCTTCTGGATTCTAATGACCACGGATCTTGGTTGGAAAGTCATCCAAGAGGCTTGAATAGAACTGTAACTTCTGCGATCCCACTGCATGGAAGCACCCGTAGCTAGGGGGCGTCACCACGACATGCCTCATGCACACACCATGTGCCCACGTTCAGCTGGCAGCTCTGCCTGGTTTGGGATGACTTAGGGCCCACTCATCCTTGCAGCAGAGACACAAATGTCTGAAGGCAGGAGCCTCACCCCCACTATCCACATGCCCAGGCCTGCCAACACCCACCTGGACTGGGCGATTGCCTAGAAAGTTCAGATCCATATTTTCTCCAAAGAGGTAACCTTCAGGGTGGGGTGTGTCGAATTTCTCACCTCCCATGAAAAAGTGTGAAGCAAAGTAGTTTCCTGGTTAAAAAAACAACAAAAAAAAAACAGCTGTCGATTAAGGCTGGACACAATCCAGTGGGACTATCTGACGGCCAGAGAGGTTCAGCCCTAAGAAAGGCCCCACTAGGAAGAAGCCATCATGGGCCGTCCCTCACACTTTTGCTCCAGATACGGCCTCAGCACTTCCACCCAGCCTGCCTCACCTCTGTGCCCACCCCAATACCATTCCCCCTCCAGGACCTCTCCTCCTGCTAGCGACTCATCCAGTTCTCCACTACAACAGTGCTTCCTTCTCTAGCAGGTTGAGTTGTGTTTCCCACAAGGATATGTTCCAGTCCTAACCTCCAGTACCTGTGCATGTGACCTTATTAAAAAATAGGGTCTTGGCCCTGGCCGGTTGGCTCAGTGGTAGAGCGTTGGCCCGGCGTGTGAAAGTCTGGGTTCAATTCCCAGCCAGAGCACACAGAAGCGCCCATCTGCTTCTCCACCCCTCCCCCTCTCCTTCCTCTCTGTCTCTCTCTTCCCCTTCCGCAGCCAAGGCTCCATTGGAGCAAAGTTGGCCCGGGTGCTGAGGATGGTTCTATGTCCTCTGCCTCAGTCACTAGAATGGCTCCAATTGCAGCAGAGCAATGCCCTGGAGGGGCCAAGCATCGCCCCCTGGTGGGCATACCGGGTGGATCCCGGTCAGGCACATTCGGGAGTCTGTCTGTCTGCCTCTCCCCCACTTCTCACTTAGGAAAAATACCAAAAAAAAAAAAAAAAAATTAAATAATACCTGACAAAAAACAATACAAGTTGTCACCCCCTGGTTGGTTGGCGCTCTTTCTCTTACTTTATATGTTTGTTTACTGAAGTAACAGACATGAGGAAATTAAAATGTAGCATTTCATCAAAGATATAATGAGTTTTATGAAATGAATAAATAAATATTACAAACATAGTTTCATCTATTTTTTTTCACCTATGGACAGAATGAACATTACTACAGGCACTTAGAATACGCTGTTGAGCAGACGAACGTTAAAAAAGAGAAAGGAGGCCCTGGCCGGTTGGCTCAGCGGTAGAGCGTCGGCCTGGCGTGCGGGGGACCCGGGTTCGATTCCCAGCCAGGGCACATAGGAGAAGCGCCCATTTGCTTCTCCACCCCCACCCCCTCCTTCCTCTCTGTCTCTCTTCCCCTCCCGCAGCCAAGGCTCCATTGGAGCAAAGATGGCCCGGGTGCTGGGGATGGCTCCTTGGTCTCTGCCCCAGGCGCTAGAGTGGCTCTGGTTGCGGCAGAGCGACGCCCCGGAGGGGCAGAGCATCACCCCCTGGTGGGCAGAGCGTCGCCCCTGGTGGGCGTGCCGGGTGGATCCCGGTCGGGCGCATGCGGGAGTCTGTCTGACTGTCTCTCCCCGTTTCCAGCTTCAGAAAGAAAAAAAAAAAGAGAGAGAAAGGAAGGCCCTGGCCGGTTGGCTCAGTGGTAGAGCGTCGTTCTGGCGTGCAGGAGTCCTGGGTTCGATTCCTGGCCAGGGCACACAGGAGAAGCGCCCATCTGCTTCTCCACCCCTCCCCCTCTCCTTCCTCTCTGTCTCTCTCTTCCCCTCCTGCAGCCGAGGCTCCATTGGAGCAAAGTTGGCCGGGGCTCTGAGGATGGCTCTGTGGCCTCTGCCTCAGGCGCTAGAATGGCTCTGGTTGCAACAGAGCGGCGCCCCACATGGGCAGAGCATTGCCCCCTGGTGGGCATGCCGGGTGGATCCCGGTCTGACTGCCGGGTGCATGCAGGAGTCTGTCTGACTGCCTCCCCATTTCCAACTTCAAAAAAATACAAAAAATAAATAAAAAGAGAGAGAAAGGAATGTAAATTTGTGATTTCCACATTGGGTAGCTGCCCAGGCGCCCACCTTAGAGAGAACCCTGATTACAAGTGCCATTTTAACAACCGGTTCGCTGAACTCAACTAGGAATCCCACCACTGAAGGGAAAGAAACAGTCAGTGATTCCACTTACTTATGCATTCACTGGCTGATTCTGTATGCGCCCCGAATGGGGATCAAACCCACACTGATCATTCCCTTCTAAATCTACAACTTCTACTCCTCTCCACCTTGCTTGCTAACCAAGCTCCCCCATTCCCCTTCTCTGCTTTCTTACCCAGAGCATTTTTCATGACCTGATATACTATACACAGGAGGCCCTCCACATCTCAGTGCAGTTTTAAATTGTGAGAACTTCAGAGGGATAAATGCTACAAAATAAAACCTCTGGGTTAAGAGACAGTAGATGAGTATTACTTTCTTCTCTAACTATATTTTATACATTTTCTACAATTAACCTGTATTACTTTAAAACAAAAGATATATATTTTTATAATTTTTACTGATTTTAGATTTTTTAAAATTTATTCATTTTTAGAGAGAGAGAAAAGAGAGAGAGAGAGAGAAAGGGGGGGAGCAGGAAGCATCAACTCCCACATGTGCCTTGACCGGGCAAGCCCAGGTGACAATCAGGAACCGCAGTGTTCCAGGTGGACGCTTTATCCATTGCACCACTGCCTGGTCAGGCTTATTTCAATTTATGTACTTATTTTGGTTGCAGAGACATACAATATGGTGATCAAGATAACCCTTTCTAAATTATTTTATTTATTTATTTAAGTAAGAGGAACAGAAATAGACAAGACTCCCTCATGCAACCTGACCAGGATTCACCCAGCAAACTCCGTCTGGGGCCGATGCTTGAATCAACTGAACTATCCTCAGTACCTGAGGCCAAAATCAGTACCAACCGAGCTATCCTCAGTGCCCACGGATGACACTTAAACCAACTGAGCTATTGATGCTCAAACCAATCAAGCCACTGAAGAGAGAGAAGGGGAAAGAAAGGGGAAGAGAAGCAGATTGTTGCTTCTCATGTGTGCCCTGAGCAGGAATCGAATCGGTAGATCTGCATGCCAGGCCTATGCTCTATCCACTGAGCAAATTAGCCAGGGCCAATGAAAGCCTTTCAAGAATAAAAAATTGCAACTACCCTACATGTTCCTCAATAAGGAAATAAGCAGTGACAACATGGGACTACATTCTGCCTGTGAGCATGGAGCAGTTGCAAAGCACACGACTCACACAGAGGAGTGTGAAAACACCTCATAAGGCAGCCCCACAGCTCAGACGTGGAACACCCACACACAGTGAATGATCACGCATGGGAAGGAAGCCCCGGGTCCAAGACGGGCAGGAGGAGTACGAAAGAAAGACAACAACTGGAAAATGCTAACCACAAATTCTACATGGAGGTCAATACTTTCCTATGTTTTCAAGTGCTCACATTTTTAATTTTTTTTTTTTTTTTTTTTTTTTTTTGCAGAGACAGAGTCAGAGAGATGGACAGATAGGGACGAAATGACAGGAAGGGAGAGAAGAAATAAGAAGCATCAATTCTTTGTTCCAGTACCTTAGCTGTTCAATGATTGCTTTTCTCATATGTGCCTTGATGGGGGGTGGGGGGTGGGTTTCAAAACAGCAATCTTTGGGCTCAAGCCAGAAACCATGGGGTCATGTCTATGATCCCGCGCTCAAGCTGGTGACCTCGGGGTCTCGAACCTGGGTACTATGTGTCCCAGTCCGATGCTCTATCCACTGCACAACTGCCTGGTCAGGCTGTCAGCTCCTCTTTTAAACGTGTGTGTAGAATACATGTGCACAATGACCATCATTTACAACAGAAAAATGAAAACACTCTAAATTACTTAAATGATCTAATCCAGCTGAGGGAGGCACCAGGATGTTCAAAGATCTCCAGGGAATCAGAGAGAAAATGCACAAAGCACAGCTCAGTCCAGATTCTACTAAATGAAGCGTCTCAAAAGATTCATGCCAAACTGCAAGCAAGGAGGTGGGGAGGACACTGGGAAGAGTAAAACGGGGACTTCCACATTCTCCCCAAAAACATATGCATTGCTTGCATCCTTCTTTGCTAAATAGAGATTTGTTTTAAAACCCAACTTTATCAAGAGACCAGAGTTTGGGACCCTGCTACAGACTGACTGCTTGTGTGCTCCTCCCAAATTCACATGTTGAAACCTAAGCCTCAACCTGATGGTATCTGGAGGTGGAGCCGTGGGGGGTGATTATGTCACGAGGATGGAGCTCTTTTGAATGGAACCCTCACCTCACCTGGCCTGTGGAGCAGGGCTGTGGGTCTTGGGGATGCCGCGTTCTCACGACTCCTGAGGGCCACCTGCTTGGCAAACGTGGGCTCCAAGTGTCTGACTTGGTGTCCTTTCCATCAAGGTTCTAGGTAACCCAGGCTTCTGCCACATCCTCCTGACGCCGTGGTCCCACGCTGAAGCAGTCCCCAACAGCCAGCGCTACCATGCCTCAACTCAAGGGCCGGGCGTCCACTCACCACTCTGCAAACTAATGCTTCTGCTCTGTGCTGCCTGCCTCAGTCCCTCTGGGCCAACAGGCTGCTCCCACTTTGCAACTCCAAGGCAAGGCCTCTCGTGACCGCCCCACAGGCCATCTGCAACTTGCCAGCGAATTTTGTTTTTCCTTGTGTTTTGGTTGGTTCACACTCTGTCCTCCTCTTGCCAAGACCAGAGGTCATATGTTCACTGCCCCATCTCCCCAGTGCCTACCACCATGGCCTGTACACAGTAGGGCTCAATAAAAATTTGCCAAATAAAAGAAGGTGGATCACACTGTTATTACTATTTGACAGTCAAGAAAACAGGCACAGAGAGTTCCGGTAACCAGCTCAAGCCACACACCAGTGAGAAGTGGCGTCCACACTGAAAACCAACGCTGGCCCAAGAGCCCGTATTCTCAACTATGCCAATCCAACGGTGTTTTTCTCCCCACCAAGCAATTCTCCAATTCTCAGCAGACATCAACTCGGTGGCCCAGGGGTCCCCAAACTTTTTACACAAGGGGCCAGTTCACTGTCCCTCAGACCATGGAGGGCCGGACTACAAAAAAAACTATGAATAAATCCCTATACACACTGCACATATCTTATTTTAAAGTAAAAAACAAAATGGAAGTAGTACTGTATGTGTGAGCGACGCTGCACTTTGCAGCACCGCCACATACAGTACTCCAGGAGCACAGGATGCGGATGCTCACTGACCACCAATGAAAGAGGTGCCCCTTTGGAAGTGCAGCGGGGGCCAGATGAATGGCCTCAGGGGGCCGCATGCAGCCATAGTTTGGGGACCCCTGCACCAACCAAGCTATCCAGCCAGGGCCCTTCTGGATTTTTATGGAGGTCTCATCACACAGGCATGACTGATGCAATCACTGACCCTTGGTGATCAGCTCAACCTCCAGCCCTCTAATCACACCGGTGGCTCCCCCGGCAACCAGTCCTCATTCTCAAGTGCTTTCCAAAAATCATCTCATTGAAATAAACTCAGATGCGATTGAAAAGGGTTATAAATATCAAAAAACATCCACTTCACTTTTGTGATTCATCACTTAGGAAATTTCAAGGGTTTTAGAAGCTCTGTGCCAGAAACAGGTGAAGACCAAATACATATTTTTTATTAAAAATCACAATGATCCCTGCCAGGCAAACCATGACAGTAATAAACACTCCATGCCTTCGTCCTAAGAAACACAACTGGCCCTGGGACCTGGGACCTGGGACCTGGGACACGGGTACGGATTTTGCTCAGTTGCCCCAGTCATCATTCCCACCCAAAGGCGGGAAGCAGGAAAGGCAAGAAGACATCGGTAAAGGCTAAGAATAGCTCACTGATTTTACCAGTTGAAAATTTTTCTTACTCCATAAAAGGACAGATGCTTCCAGTCCCGGCTCCCTGAAATCCATGAAATCTGCTGCCACTAAGCCCCAGCTGGGTCTGTGTGATCAGAACATCACAGTCCCCAGAGAGTACAGATCTCAGCACTTGGAGAATACTCTACCAGGAAGGAGGCCACCAGCCCCACAGCCTGTTGGCCCGTTCCCAAACAAAGGGAAGACACTGACTCCAAGGAGGTCCCACCCACCTCTAATCTCCCTGCTTATGGAAGTCACCCATGTACATAAAACAGCACTTCTCTGCTTGCTACACTCAAGCCAGTGACTTGGCGCCTGGAACCTCCCCGGGCCTCAGTGTCCCCAGCTGTAACATGGGAGGCTTCAGTGAAGGACACTGGCTGTAGACTGAAAGTACGAGGACAGCTCGGGATGCTCTAGGGATAAAACAAGCCTTGCACAGATGGACACCTCATGGCACCTGCTTCCCAGCCGCTCTCCAGTGTGAAAGCCTACTTAATGCAATGGGATGGTTTTACAAGCTCTCGGCCCCCAGCAAGGAAGGAACACTAAGCAAAGATTCCGGTTCTCTGAGTTCCTATAACTTGTTGTAGCCAACTTTTTGGGGGGAAGGGATCCTCCTCAGTTTACACCCTTTTCTGGAAATAGCCTCCACCACCCACAGGGGGAGCTCCAGCTACCACCAGAGAACGCAGCTCTTGTCCCTGGACACAGCTGGTTGGCCAAGCTGGACACCTGACCATGCTGAGCCAATAACCAGATTCTCTTCCCTGTGGAACCTGACCGTGGAAATGGGGTGAGAGCACAGGACTTGGTCTTTGAGGGCACCTGGCAGGCAGTAGCAATAGGCTTTATGAATGTCACAGCAGCATGACGCTGAGGTCGGAGGGGAACAGGGGCGCTTCATTCTGATCGTGTTCACTTCTTCATTATCCACCCTTGGGTTCCGAAGGACACCCCCTCAGCCTTCCAATGTATTCTATTTCTTGCCTAATTTCCACAAATACCATAGCAACAGGCAATTTCCAAAGAA
Source organism: Saccopteryx leptura (assembly GCF_036850995.1). NCBI lineage: Eukaryota > Metazoa > Chordata > Mammalia > Chiroptera > Emballonuridae > Saccopteryx > Saccopteryx leptura. Next base: position 211,027,546 of record NC_089506.1, read on the forward strand.
TTCAAAATGTAATAAAAAGCCCTGGGACTTAAGAACTCCTGCAAATCAGGGAGAAAAAAAGAGACAATCCAATATAAAAAATATATGCAGAATATGTCACCAGGCCCCTAACAAAAGGAGGAAGAGAGATGAATGGCAATTTATATACAAAAAGGTGCCCAACCTCATTGGTCGTTGGGGAAAATTAATTACACCTACAATGAGATATCCCTAAAATTAAAAAGAAAAACAACTAAAACACACCCCTGATACCAGCCAGTGTTGGGGAGAGCGCAGAGCCAGTAGAACTCTGAGGCTCGGCCCGTGGGGGTGCATTTTGGGTTCCACAGCTCCATAGAACTATAAAACCTGCTGACGTCACACATGCTACAGAGGCCCCAGCACGCACTCCCAGGTACGAAAATGAACTCAATGAGGCAAGTAACAGAGCAGTCAAAGTCAGAGTCAGAAAAGCAGTGGGGACTGCCAGAGGCTAGGCAGAGGGGAACAGAGGGGAATGAGGCATTCGTGTTTGGCCCTGGCTGGCTGGCTCAGTGGATAGTGTTGGCCCGGCGTGGGGACATCCCGGGTTTAATTCCCAGTCAGGGCACACAGGAGAAGAGACCATCTGCTTCTCCCCACCCCCTTCCCCTCTCCCTTCTCTCTCTCTTCTCCTTTCGAAGCCAGTGGCTCCACTGGTTCAAGCATCAGCCGGGCACTGAGGATAACTCAGTTGATTTGGAGCACTGGCCCCAGACAGGGGTCGCCGGGTGGATCCTGGTCGGCGCACATGCAGAAGTCTGTCTCTCTACCTCCCCTCCTCACACTTTAAAAAAAAGGGGGGGGGGAGTTAGTGTTTAATGAGGAGAGTTTCAGTGTCACACGATGAAATGAGCCATGGTGATGGCGGTGAAGGCTGCACAAAAATGTGAATGTATGTGATACCACTGAGCCGTGCACTTAAAAACGGTTAAGGCAATAATTGTTATGTGTATTTTACCCCATTGACAAGCCTACAAAAAACAAACAAATGGACCCAAAGAAATCAGACTGATGAGCACCAAAGCCAGTCACAAGACTGTCCAGGGCAGCAATGTGCCTGAGGCCAGACCAGGCACTGCCCCAACGGCCCGCCGCGTGAACGGAAGAGCACGCAGCGGCATCACTGGAAGCGAAGAAATCAGCCGCTGCCCCGCGAACCGAGTGCCAGGGCCTCTTCACCACCAAATACAGAGGGAAAAAGCATCTAGTTCTGTTGATATCAAGTTCAAAAATAGGCAAAACTTACCACCACCACCCCCTCCGCTGAGGTCGAGGGGTTTCCCGGGAGAAAGGACTGGGAAGGGGCACCAGGAGGCTTCAGGGGAAATTACCGTTCTCTCTCTTCAGCACGGTCACTTCATGGTCATTCGTCAAGCTGTATGCTTAGGACCTGTACACTTTCTATATGTGTTACACCTTGCTTTTAAATATATAAGTGAATACATACTTTTTAATGACTTTTCTAATTTTTATTTATTAATTTTAGAGAGACAGGAAGGGAGAGAGAGAGACAGAAACTTCGATCTGTTCCTGTATGTGCCCTGATTGGGGACCAAAACGGCACCCCTGAGCTTCAGGACAATGCTCTAACCAACAGAGCTACCCAGCCAGAGAACACATTCACTTTTTAAAACACTGAACTATGGACAAGCCCTTCCTTCCACTCCCCCTAAAGGCTCCCCGGGGAATCTGGTCACTCAAGGACATCACAGTGAACACGAATTCCATAGGGTAGGAGATCTAGATAACAGAAAGCTACAGTGGTCAAGCCAGCACGGTGGCCTGCCCACCTCGGGAGGTTGGCCCAGGAATGCCCAGCACCAAGGGGAAGGAACCAAGTCAACAAGATGAAGGCCTGAGAAAATGGTGTTCTTCAAGACACATGGATACACGTTCCAATGTCAGAATCATTCCAAGGCTCTTGCTTCCTCAGCCTAGCCCCGTGAGAAAACGAGCCAATTGATTTGTTAGATTCAAGCGGGCCCTCTCCCACGCTGTTCCACGATACTGGCTTTTCTGCGAACAGCAGAAACACAGAGCATCACTCCTCCTGGGATCCCATCCTGGTGTCACAGGTCCAGGCTGAGCCTGGTTCCCCCAGCTCTGAGGAGCTGGGCAACACGGGAACAGTTGGCAGAACTGAACAATTCAGCCCTGGCTGGTTGGCTCAATGGTAGAGCATTGGCCCGGTATGTGGATGTCCTGGGTTTGATTTCCAGTCAGAGCATACAGGAGAAACAACCATCTGCTTCTCTACCCCTTCCCTCAGCCACAGCTTGATTGGTTTGAGTGCATCTGCCCAGGCACTGAGGATCGCTCCATGGAGCCTCCACCTCAGGTGCTAAAAATAGCTCAGTTGCAAGTATGGCCCCAGATGGACAGAGCATGGGCCCCAGACAGGGGCTGCCGCGTGGATCCTGGTCAGGGCGCATGCAGGAGTCTGCCTCTCTATCTCCCCTCCTCTCACTTCGAAAAAGAAGGAGAAATTAAAAAAAAGAATTGAACAATTCAACAGTTAGTTACTAAGCTCCTGAGCCAAGTATACATGACACCCTCCACCACCCTTCATTTTAAAAGACAACACAGAAATGTGAGGCTGTGTACATGCCCAACAGAAACATACACAGGAAATGCCAAATGGAATGTGGTCCCATTTAAATATCCGGCTTGGGAGGCATCAGGTTTGGCAGTGGTCACCAGCCACCAGAGTCAGACAAGAAGTGCAGGACATTCTCCAGGAAACTTCCAGGCCCACAGGAAGACACAAGCTGGCTGGGCCTGGGCCAGGTCCCACCCTGTTGGCTCACGTGGACTTACAAAGGTAGAACTGAAAGAGGCCTCGGGAACCAAAGGTTAAGCTAATCAGTTGGGGAGACTGGGGCCCAAGGACGAGCTAATGGCTCAGGACTTGGAATCCAGTGCTCCTCCTACCACACCCGGCCATGTTTATGGGAGGGTGTCCTGTAAGCACAGTAAAGGCCACCCCAGCTGTGAGGGGAAAAAACGCACGTGCGCGCACACACGCCTCTTTTATCCTGGGCAGCCAGGCCCTCAGCGCCACAGCTGACTATGGGACGGCAGCAGCCACTTCCGCGGCACGGGATAAAAGGCCCCTCAGCCATCTGGCCAGACCAACATCAACCCTGGCCTTCTTAAACTGCTGGGCTGTGCGGGTCCTTGGAGAGCACAATTTTTTTTCTTTCTTTCCTTCTTTCTTTTTTTAAAATTTTTATTTATTGATTTCAGCGACAGAGGAAGGGAGAGAGAGACAGGAACATCAGGCTGCCCCTATATGTACACTGATCAGGGATTGAACCAGCAATCTCTGCGCTTCTGTACAACACTCGAACCAACGGAGCTATCCAGCCAGGGCAGGAGAACACACTTTCAAAGGGTCAAGAAAGGTTTTGTTACATGTCTGTGTGAAACATATGGCAGGGTTGATGTGAGAGTTCAACAAAGCCCAACAAACTGGCAAGAACTGACACAGAGCCAGGTTATCCGAGTCAGAAGTGATGATTTCTCCACCCTGGTCTGAGAATCATCCTTATGTGCCAAGGTTGTGGGTTTGATCCCTGGTCAGGGCACATACAAGAATCAACCAATGAATGCATGGATAAACAGAACAACAAATCAATGGTTCTCTCTCTCTTTCTGCCTTCCTCTCTAAAATCAATAAATAAGAAATAAATAAAAAATAAAAAGAAGCAACAATTTCTCAACAATTCCCAGAGAAACTATGGAAGGTCCCAAGACATGTATGGAACTGAGTGAAGAATGTGGGACCTGCCTGACCAGGCGGTGGCGCAGTGGATAGAGCGTCGGACTGGGATGCAGAAGACCCAGGTTCGAGACGCCGAGGTCGCCAGCTTGAGCACGGGCTCATCTGGTTTGAGCAAAAAGCTCACCAGCTTGGACCCAAGGTCGTTGGCTCAAGCAAGGGGTTACTCGGTCTGCTGAAGGCCCGCGGTCAAGGCACATACGAGAAAGCAATCAATGAACAACTAAGGTGTCGCACCAAAAAACTGATGATTGATGCTTCTCATCTCTCTCCATTCCCGTCTGTCTGTCCCTATCTATCCCTCTCTCTGACTCTCTCCTGTAAAAAATAAAAATAAAAAAAGAAAAGAATGTGGGACCTCAGAGACAAATACACAGAGCTCTGCGGTCCTCTCAAAACCCCGAGAGTGAGCAACACTTAACACCAAGACCTGAGAAATCTCAGCACCAGGGGCCACAGGGCCCAATGGCAGGCTTCCAAGCCCAAGCCACCCTCTGCTTCTTCAGGGAAGCGGGCTCTTCGATGCCTATCTACCTATGGCCAACTTAAAAGTTTTTGGTGGCAGTTGTTTATACCTGAAATATAATAAGTAAAGCTTGGAAAATACAGTTTATTTATACAGCTCTTACAACAATAAACTTCAAACCAAGCTGACACAAGCAGGAACACAGAACTAGTTATGTGAATGGCACAGGTGACACTTGTGGAAGGTGATGTCCTGATGCCAGCCATGACAGTGCTGGTCTTGAGTGGGAAGGTGAAACCCTGCGTGCAGGTGGATCCCCCTCTTCCCACCCCCCTCCCACGGCTACCAACAAATGGGTCTCAGAGTGCAAATTCACTCCCTCTGCACAGTGATGGTACACGGAAACAGAATGCCCCCAGTGACAAAGGACACCCTTGGTGACACAGAGCATCCTCCCTCATCTAGAACACCTGCCTCAATGCTTTCCTTCAGGCACCAAATAAATCAAAGTTGACAAAGTCCTGCTCTGCAAAGGGTAAACCGACACCAGTATGGAGCGTGGTCAAATAGACGTTTCTAGACTGTCCTCACTACAAAAGCACACACCATGTCTCTTCACATCTACCCTGGACCCCTCATTACATGACGGTAGACCCAGATGTCCTCAGCCCCCGCCTGGCACCCCATGGGATAAGACACATCCCAGTCTGAGCAGCCTGCACACTAGGGAGGTGGGAGTTGCTTTCTACAATAATAAACTTGTACAAGCATTTATTAAACACTTACTGTGCACTACAACAGGTACTCTGAGACAAAGGGCTCAGTCTGATTTCTAATTTCTCCACCAAAGAGGACAAAAATCTGGTGTCACAAGGACATGGCAAAGCTCCAATGAGATAATGGACGTGAAATGCCCCAAAGGTACACACACCTGATTACAAAAGATTTAGGTCTAGGGCATAGCACCCCCACCTGGGGGCTGGTGGGTCACAGGGCTGATTGCCCCTCCTTCTAACTGGGGTGACCTGTCCCAGCATAACCTCCCTTAAACACCAGGGCAGGGCAGTGGGCATCACTCTGAGACACAATGAACAGTAACAACAGCAGTGGGAGGGACAGCTGTGGCAGCAGCCGCCCATGGCCAGGCGCTGGCGCGTGCCACAGCGCTCCAGGCTCTCTTCCAGACTGCCGACACGACCTTCTCATTACCTGCTTGAACCAACGAGGTGTCCTAACACCTGCTCTGACCCTCAGCTGGGAACCAGCCTGCTGTATGAGGGGGCAAAAGGAACTACAGAAATAAATTCTCCCATTTATGGTCAACTGATTTTTGACAAAATTGCAAAGGCAATCTGATGAAAAAAGAATTGTTTTTTTCAATAAAAATGTTGAAATAACCGAATATCCACATGCAAAAAAAAAAAAATGACCTTACACCTTTACTTCAACCATATATGAAAAAAATTAACTCCAAATGAATCACCAACCTAAATATGTGTGCTGAAACTATGGGACTTCCAAGGGAGAAAAAAAACACCTTAAAATGGCAATAAATTTTTTGTGTGTGTGACAGAGACAGAGAGAGGGACAGATAGGGACAGACAGACAGGAAGGGAGAGAGATGAGAAGCATCAATTCTCCGTTGCAGCTCCTCAGTTGTTCATTGATTGCTTTCTCATATGAACGCTGCTGGGGGTGGGGGGGAAGGGTACACGACTACAGCAAAGCAAGTGGCCCCACTGCTCAACCCAGCAACTCTGGGCTTCAAGCCAGCAACCATGGGGTCACATCTATGATCCTGCGCTCAAGCTGGCGACCTCCAGGTTTTGAACCTGGGTCTTCTGTATCCCAGTCCGATGCTCTATCCACTGTGCCATCGCCTGGTCAGGAAAAAAATTAATAAATTAAACTTCAACAAAATTTAAAACCTTCGCTCCTTAAAAGACACCATTAAGAAAATAAAAAGATGCCTGACTGTGGTGATGCAGCGGATAAAGCGTCTATCCAGAATGCTGAGGTCAACAGTTCAAAATCCCAGGCTTGCCCGGTCAAGGCACTTAGAAGAAGCAACTACTACTATTTGATGCTTCCTGCTCTTCCCCTGGTCCCCCCTCTTCTTTCTCTTTAACCTCTCTCCAAAAACAGAAAGAAAGAAAGAGAGAGAGAGAGAGAAAGAGAGAAAGGGAGGAAGGGAGGGAGGGAGGGAGGGAGGGAGGGAGGGAGGGAGGGAGGGAATAAAGACAAGCCACAGACTGGGAAAAATTTTCTGCAAATCATACAGCTGATAATGAAATTGTATCATTATATCTAGAATAAAGAACTCTTACAACTCAATACTGAAGACAAGGCCCTGGCCGGTTGGCTCAGAGTGGTAGAGCGTCGCCCTGGCGTGCAGGAGTCCCGGGTTCGATTCCCAGCCAAGGCACACAGGAGAAGCACCCATCTGCTTCTCCACCCCTCCCCCTCTCCTTCCTCTCTGTCTCTCTCTTCCCCTCCCGCAGCCAAGGCTCCATTGGAGCAAAGTTGGCCTGGGCGCTGAGGATGGCTCTGTGGCCTCTGCCTCAGGCGCTAGAATGGCTCTGGTTGCAACAGAGCAACACCCCAGATGGGCAGAGCATCGCCCCCTGGTGGGCATGCCGGGTGGATCCCGGTCGGGTGCATGCGGGAGTCTGTCTGACTGCCTTCCCGTTTCCAACTTCAGAAAAATACAAAAAAAAAAAAAAAATACTGAAGACAAACAGGCCCTGACCTGGTAGCTCAGGTGGTTAGAGCATCATTTAGATACACCAAGGTTGCAGGTTCCATCCTGGTCAGGGCATGTACAAGAATCTACCAATGAATGTATAAATAAGTGGAACAACAAATCTCAATCTCTCTCTCTCTCCACTCCCTTCCTTTCTCTCTAAACTCAATAGATTAAAAAGAAAAAAAGGTCCATGGGGGCAACTACTAAAATTGTCTCAAACCACTCTGTGGTCCCCAGGCCACCAATGGGGAAACATAGTCAAGTACGGCTAAGATCCCTTCTGCCTCCAGCTGACCCTCCCTAAGCAAGGAACGAGGAAGCAGGAAGGACAGCCTTTGGACTGGACAGGCTCAAACACCTCTGTTGCGGCAGCAAAACCAAGGCAGCCCATGGCATTCACTTGGGTGCTAGCCCCGATCTACTAGTCGTGGCTGACTGGGGTGTTCACTGATGGAGTCTGAAACGAAGATGAGGCTCAGTGGGAAAGAGTGCCCTGGCTGATTAGCAAGGTCTGCTACTCAGAACCCAAAAATGGCCCTGTAAAATGTCTTGCTTTTGTGGTTTTGTCCAAAGAGCTAAGTGAAGGGACATTGTCAAGTTTGCTCTGGTCCCAGGTGGCAGGAGGTGCCACATCAAACTTTAGCAATCTCTGCCATGCCATACCAATGCTAACTGCTATTAGGGTCTAAGCGGGTCCTCTGATTTTTTTTCTTCTTCTTCTTTCTTACAGCATTTCATACATTTTATTTAATTATGACACTTTTCTCCATGAAACTGTTCTATTATGATAGACTCTGGGAAATACTGGTCAAAGTATTTAATAGTTAACATGGTGGCTAGGTTTTACTGATTTCCTTCTTAAGCCATTATAGCAGCTAATACTTTTCGAGGGCCTCTCAGGTGCCAGACACTGTTCTGAGTACTGTCCAAGGATCATTTCACAGATGAGGAAGGAACCCGGGGGCTAGGCAACTTGCCTTAGATCATTCAGCCAAAGACAGACTGGAAGGACATCAGTGATTAAAGATGACTTCAATCAACTGCTCCATCAGATGTGGGGAAGTCAGCCCCCAGAGGATCGCCATACCAGGCTGGGCTGCTCTGCCCTGCCCTTGTGCCTGGTACACAAGCAGGCATGGAAACCTCCCCAAATAGCAGGCAACAGCTCCTTCTGCCCAGTTCTGACTCTATCCCCTTCTGATGCCATAATCCATCTCCAATTCCTTTATTTCCAGTAGCCGCAGACACTCTACTTCTTACATCTTCCAAAATTAAGACAGAGCAGTTCTCAAAACTGAGTGGACATCAGACTCACCTGGGAAGTGGGTTTTAAATGCATGTTCCTAGGCCCCCAGCAGGTCTGAGGCAGGGCCTGAGAACTGCATGTTTCACAAGCTTCCCCACTGATAGGAGCAGGTAGTCCTAAACCACAGTCAGAGGAAACCCCATCTGGTGGATGCCCACAAGCCAACTGTGAGGCCTAGAAGACCACAGCAGACCAGATGCTTCAGAAGCTAGGATCAGAGGGCCCAATCTGAAAGTCCGCATGATGTCCAAACTCCCTGTCATTTTTCTTCCCTCCTTTCCATGGCCAATGACCAGATGAGGAGAGGGATGGTGAGGAATTGGAGCTAAAGTTCTAGGTCAGGCCAAAGTCATCATTAGAGGGAGCAGAACAGAGTGGGAACAACTCAACCGGGAATCAGCTGGTCCCAGATGTGCTTCCATCCAGCTCTGAGACCTTGGGGAAGTTACTTCCTCCCTGGTGAGTCAGGTGGCTCTTCACACACACACACACACACAAAAAAGGAGACCAGAAAACCCAGAGACCCCCGCCAACCATTCTCCTGTTCTCCAGCAAGATCCCAAGTCTCTCCCCCATTGATTACAATCCTCTCCTTGATCCCAGCCCCACTCCCCCACCATACACAGGCTCCATAGGGTCACAGGAGGGCTAAGCCTGTCCATATGGGATGCAGAGTGTCCTGAACCACTGGCTGGGTCTTCACACCAAGCCACCAAAGAAAGCCAAACCCAGCGATGATGTGATGTCAATCCTTATGACAATGATCACTTTGTAAGCACAAGAGAAGCCGGGCACCGTGTTAACCCGCCAGCGTCGCGCCGGGAACCTCACCACCGCCCTACGGCCCTAGAAGTTTCCCGAGGGCCTCTCCTGGGTGCAGACAGGGAGCTGAGGCACTCAGGAGCGAAGTGACTGACCCAAGGTCACCCAGCCTGGACGAGGCGGTCAGCCCAGGCCGCACACCCAACCTGGAGTCCGGGTCGACGGCCCGCGGAGCTCCGGGCAGGGAGCGGCACGGGGGTCCAGGGACCCAGCAGAGCTCCCACCCCAGCCCTGCGCGGGGGGTCCTGCGCGGGGGGCCCTGCGCGGGCGCGCCTCGTCCGCCCTGCCTGCTGCGGAGCCCGCGCCGGGCCGGCCGCTCACCGGACTTCGGGGGGTAGCGATAGGCCGAGTTCGCCTGAATGTCGATGTCCTCCACGCCCGCGATCCGGCGGCTCAGGATGGAACCCATGGTGTGCGGCGGGGCGGGCCGGGCCGGGGCCGCGGTGGGACGGGGGTAGGGGGGGCGGCAGCGGTGTCTTCACTCAGACATGGCCCAGACCAGGCTGCACCGACTCTTGCCCACGGCCGCGGAAGCCTCGGCCTGGGAGCCCCCACCCCCGACTCGGCCCGGGGCCCGACGCCACGGCGGCCCCCCGCCCCCCCGAACCGAGGCACCTCGGGAAATGGAGTCCCCTCGCCTCCGAGGGCACCCGGCTACCGCGAGGAAAGCACGCCTATTAACTACATTTCCCAGGATGCTCCTCGCCCGGGTCGAGTTGTTGACAAGCGCTGCGGGACAAACCAAATGGATCGGAATCTAGAGAGGCGAAACCATCAACCGCACCGCAAATTGTCCTTCTCTCTGCATTCCAAGCACAGCATTAACATTGTGACTCTTTAGCCTCCTAATAATCTCTTCATATATCGACCCTTCCATTTACATCTCTCTGAAATATCACCCCGAGCCACCGTGGTTCCAACGCCTTCCACTTACCCCCTCTCTGAAATATCTCTCCATGGTTCTCCCCACTTCCCAGGGTTTATCTCCTGCCCTAGCCAGCAGAGGGCTTACATTTACCTGCCATCCGATAAGAGAGCGGGAGTGAAACCCAAGCTTACCTGGGGAGGTGCGAAGCGCTTGCTTTAGCCTTTTCCAGAATTCAAGGCATCTCTCCAGTTCCATGTCCAGAACAATGACTTTGAAGACAGAATTTCACAGCCCGCCCCAAAAAAGGCTGTAGACCTCTCCCCGTTTTACAGATAAGGAAACAGGCACAAAGAAGGGAGGTCAGCTTATAAGGTCAGAATTGCAGCAGACTTTCCTGGCTTTTGAGTTCCACAAAACTCAGTAAGCAGGAAAGATGAGGATTTGCGTTAACCTACTTTGCAGTTGAGAAACTGGGGTTTGTAGAAGAACGTGACTTCCCAAATGGAGCCTGCCATATCAAGAAAGCAACTAAGAAGGGCTCCGTGCAGGAGCCTGGAGTCTCAAATGGTAAATTCACCACAGTCCACATTAAAATGAGTCCTATACCGGCCTTGGCCAGTTGGCTCAGTGGTAGAGCGTCAGCCTAGCGTGCAGGAGTCCTGGGTTCGATTCCAGGCCAGGGCACACAGAGAAGCGCCCATCTGCTTCTCCACCCCTTCCTCTCTGTCTCTCTCTTCCCCTCCCGCAACCAAGGCTCCATTGGAGCAACGTTGGCCCGGGCGCTGAGGATGGCTCCCGTGGCCTCTGCCTCAGGCGCTAGAATGGCCCTGGTTGCAACAGAGCAACGCCCCAGATGGGCAGAGCATCGCCCCCTGGTGGGCATGCTGGGTGGATCCCGGTCGGGCACATGCGGGAGTCTGTCTGCCTCCCCGTTTCCAACTTCAGAAAAAAATACAAAAAAAAAAAAAAAATGAGTCCTATGCCTTTCTAGAGGCCAGAATCCGGAATACAACCTTCTATCGTCAGGGGACTAGAAAGCCAAAATCAATTAAGAAAGCAAAGCACTTGGATGATCGTGAGGAAGAAGCCATGTCTTGGGAAAGCCTGATTAAACCTCTCTGCTCCACAACCAAGTTCCCTATTTACTGAACACCTACTATGTCCTAGATATTGTGTTGAGGGCTTTGCATATAGTCTTTTTTTTTTTTTTTTTTTTTTTTTACAGAAACAGAGAGAAAGTCAGAGAGAGGGATAGATAGGGACAGACAGACAGGAACGGAGAGAGATGAGAAGCATCAATCATCAGTTTTTTGTTGCAAAACCTTAGTTGTTCATTGATTGCTTTCTCGTGTGTGCCTTGACCGCGGGCCTTCAGCAGACCGAGTAACCCCTTACTCGAGCCAGCAACCTTGGGTCCAAGCTGGTGAGCTTTTTGCTCAAACAAGATGAGCCCGTGCTCAAGCTGGTGACCTCGGGGTCTCGAACCTGGGTCTTCCGCATCCCAGTCCGACGCTCTATCCACTGCGCCACTGCCTGGTCAGGCCATATAGTCTTATTTAATTATCTAATGTCAGTTTTATTTCACTCCTAATTTACAGAAGGGAAAAGTAAGATTGGGAGAGGTGAAGTACCCCACTCAGGTCAAATAACCCTAAAGGCATGTCTTCCCTATGGATCCTGGGCCAGGGTATTATTGCTATGGGCTCAATTAATTAAACATTCCTCTTAATAGAGCTTTGGACTTGCAGTGTATTTTTCTGTGCTTATCCATGCCCCACTGGGAGACAAGCCCTTTCTGATCTGGCACTAGATCCACTATCAACATCCTGACTGATTCACTTATTTATTCAACAAATATTTACCATGCAGGTACTATGTGACAGGCAAAGAGCCAGGTAATAGGAATCAAATGGTGAAACCACCAGATATGACGTCTACAGGCTAGTGAGGAAATACACACTAAAAAAGTTAAAAAGGCCTGACCAGGCGGTGGTGCAGTGGGTAGAGCATCGAACTGGGATGCGGAAGGACCCAGGTTCAAGACCCCAAGGTCGCCAGCTTGAGCGTGGGCTCGTCTCATTTGAGCGAAGCTCACCAGCCTGAACCCAGGGTCGCTGGCTCAAGCAATGAGTTGCTTGATCTGCTGAAGGCCCGCGGTCAAGGCACATATGAGAAGGCAATCAATGAACAACTAAGGTGTTGCAATGAAAAAACTAATGATTGATGCTTCTCATCTCTCCATTCCTGTCTGTCTGTCCCTATCTATCCCTCTCTCTGACTCTCTCTCTGTCTCTGTAAAATAAATAAATAAATAAATAAATAAACCAAAAAAAAAAAAAAAGTTAAAAAGTATACAAATGCAAGATGTGGTCGGTGCTGGGGGAAATGAATTACCATGCAATGAAATAATAGGGAGACCTACATTGATAGGGGATTCAGGGAAGGCACCTTCGAGGAGGTGACATTTAAGCCAGGACTCATAATATAAGTAACAGCCAATCAGACAAACTTTGAGGAGGTAGGCTGGGTTCCAGGCAGGGGAAATAGTATGTACAAAGACTCTGAGGCAGCAAAGAGCTGACTATGATTTAGGAGCTCAAAGACCAGTGTAGCTAGACTCAAGAAAGAGAAGAGAGAATGGGAACAGAGATCAGGAGCAAAGCTAGACCTCAAGGCCCCCTCAGTCAGCTAGTATTGGGTCATTGGAAACATAAAAAAAACTACCTTGGGCACAGTTCACGGCCTCCTGCAGTGAGCCCCTCAAGCCTATACGTCTTTTCAAGCTTCTTGAGAGGGCCAGATCCTCACCTATTCATTCTTATGGTCCCAGAGCCAGGCAGCCAGTGTATGTCTGACACATCAATCTGTGGAGTGATTGAAAGAACGCAGGTGGGAGGAGGCCAAGGGGGATGCTGAGAAGGCCAGGGCCCTGAGTCTCTATAAACTGGCTATGCCAACTTTGGCAAGGACCTCATCTCCCTGGACCTCAGAAAAGATGAGGGCACTGCCAGAAATGCCTTGTATTCCTCCCTCCCCCATCTACTGGTCTCAGCTGGCAGGCCCCGTCCCCATCTGAGCCTGCTAAGAAATCCAAAGTCCACTTTCCAGCCAGGCTGATCCTGGCTGAAAAACAAGGTGGTTTTTTTTTTTGTTTTTTTTTTTGTTTTTTTTTTTTTACTTCCCTGCTGCTCCTGGGAGAACAAGCCAGCTGGGGGGCTGTGGGGGATAGAGAAGTGACCTTTGCTCCTGCCCCACCTGCCCCAACCCAGTCTGGGCTGGAAAAGCCTGAGCAGGTACCTGCGTGGTGCCTGGATGAGGATGGGGGAAGGTACTGCCTGCCTCCCTCAGCAAGAAAAGCCCCCAGTGGGCCCTGCCAGTGCCCACACTCCCTTGCCAGAAGCACAGCCTGCTGGCCCACTGGGTGCCTGCTCTTCTCCACTGGCTCTGACCACTAGCAAAGATAGGTGGCCTGGATTGCAGTCTCAGTTTCCCTATCTGTAAAATGGGGCTTGGCCTCACTAGACAGAGGCAAGGGGATGAATGCTAGAAATGGTTCACTGAATGCCAGGCTCATGCTAAGCACCTCACTGCCATTAATCCTCAATGGCAGTCCTTGGAGAGCTCCTGGCTCTCACCTTGGGCTCTGCAAATGAGGAATCCGAAGCTCAGAACCAAGACTTGCATCCAGGTCTGTCTGGCTCCAGAACCTGCTCACCTGTCACCATGCCATTGTTACAGTAACCACATTCAGAGCTGCCTACCCTGTGCTGAGTGCTTTGCCCACCTTAATTGGTGCTTATGATGCTTTGCAAAAGTGAGAGGCCATTCTTTTATTTTTAATTTTTATTTATTGATTTAGAGAGAGAGAGGAAGGGAGCAAAAGAGAATCACCCACTTGTTCCAGTAATTTATACATTTATTGTTTGATTTTTGTGTGTGCCCTCACTGGGGATCAAACCTGCAACATCAGCATTTCCAGATGCTGCTCTAACCCACTGAACTACCAGGCTGAGGGCTGGCGGGGGTCGTTCTTAATAAGAGCAGAAATTTCCCAGCACTACTAGGATTTGCAAAAAACCATGGAGGCGCTGGCCGGGTGGCTAAGTGGATAGAGCGTCGAGGTTGCTGGTTTGATCACGATTCAGGGCACACAGGAGCAGCAATCAATGAGTACACAACTAAATGAAACAACTAAGTGGAACAAGGAGTTGATGCTTCTTTTTCTCTCCCTCCCGCCAAATCAATGGGAAAAAAATTTTTTTTTTTATTTTTATTTTTTGATTTATTTTAGAGAGGAGAGGGAGAGACAGAGGATAGACAGAAGGGGGGAGGAGCTGGAAGCATCAACTCCCATATGTGCCTTGACCAGGCAAGCCCAGGGTTTCGAACCGGCGACCTCAGCATTTCCAGGTCAATGCTTCATCCACTGTGCCACCACAGGTCTGGCGAAAAAAATATTTTTTAAATGGTGGACACTGAATGATCCCCACAAGGCAGAAAACAAAAAGTTATTTCTCAAGTGAGCAGGTGACTTCAGCACCCACTGGAAGGGGACACTGAATCCTTTCCACCAATGCGCCAAGCTCTCCACTCTATTAGGGTCCTTTCCCTCCCCAACCTCCACGGGTGCCACAGCATCCCCTCACGTCCACAAACCTGCTACCTTTTAGGCCATGTCCACACATCCCCCATTTCCTCCTCCCATTAGCTAGTCGGAACCCCTGGAAGGGTTGAGAGACCCAGGAAAAGCTCCCCAGAGAGCACTGCAAGCCTCTTTTCTGCTCTGCCCAGTGTGGGATAATTCCCCCCATTCAATCGAATTCTGCGGGCTCGTGGGCCTGGGAAGGGTTGGGCTCCTCCCCTGGAACTAGACACTACCAGAACATCGCCTGGACTGACGGAATCCCTCTGCCACCATCTGGTTCCCCCAGTCACACAGCCAGCAATTCTAATGTGGACAACTGATCAGATCTATTAAAACCCCTCAATGGCTTTAATCCACCAGCCCCAGGGTCTGTATCTGCTTAGTGAAGGCACTTTCCACACTTGGAATTCTTCATCTTTCCCTGGGATTTTTGACACGCCCCCAACACCAGCCCCGTCACCAGCCGACCGTTCTTGGGTTTGCTGTACCGGGCCACGTCAAGATCCGTTAAGGGCCCAATAAATAATTGTTCAACAGATGAAACGGGCCCAGGCAGCGAGAGGAACTGGGCAAGGTCACTCATATAGGAGGTGACCGAGCGACTCTGCCCGGGAATTCTCCCCCACTCCCTGTCCAGGTCCCCGCTCCGAACTCGCCACCCCCGCCCGGCTGCTGACGCCAGACCCCTGAAGCCAACCGGAAGCGGCGCGTGTGGGGCTATAAACACAGCTCGCAAAAACCCACCGCTGCGCTCTCCAGCCCCGCCCCGCCCGCGCGCCGCGTGACCCACTCGACCCAGTGCCCGCCCCCGACACCGCCTCATTGGGTAGCCAGCTTTGTTTACCTTATATGGCCAGGTCCTAACACCCCGTGGTCGCCCATTGGTGGAGGTGCGTCCTCACTCACTTGACGTCACTCGGGACCAAATTTTGCAAATAAACTGTGGCATTCTGGGAATAGGAGTTCGGAGCCTCCTTGGAACTGACCCCTCGCGGTCCTGGCACCCGCACGTTACGGGTGAGATCTCCTGCAAAGTGCAGCAGATTTTGCGTGGGAAAGTGGGAGCGCCACAGGGATGGAATCCCGAGGCAACAAAGACTGCCGGCCTTTCCTGTCTATCCCGGACTCCAACCCTACGTAACTCCAGAACTTCCTCGGCCCTACTGTGTACCTGGCCGAGTACCAGGCTGGAGAGGGACCCGTTTCCTAGATGCACGATGCTCTCGGGGAGTTGGGGAGACTCAAAAGGCTTTCTAGAGGCGGTGATTTTGAGCGGAGTCCTAAAAGGCAGATTCATTTTTTTCATTGAACGAATATAGGTGCTGTGTGCCAGAACTTCCGGGACTTGCAGCCTAGGGCTGCCGATTGTGCCAAAATTACTAGGGCCCCCTTTCCAAGGGTGCTCCCACTGAACACAGAGGGATGCTAAACACACGGGGCTCGGGGTCCAGAGTCTTGACAAAGATGCCTTTGACCTCTGTCGGCCAACCCCCGTTACTGCCAGAGCAGCGGCGGCGCGGTGCCCAGCTCCCGTCACTGCCCGCCTCTGCACGCAGTAGGATCCCGGCCCGCTAGAACTCGTGCCGCAGCCCCCGATGGAGCGCGGGCGGGCACGATGCGGACTACATCTCCCAGCATGCCCTCCGCGGCTCCCGAGCGAGGCGAGGCTCCGTGAGTCAGAGCCGCACAGTAAATATTTGTATTAGCCGGAGCCGGCTCGCTAATGGTGGACGCGTGAAGCAGAGGTACGCGCGACGGCAGGAGGCCGGAGCGGGCAGCGCGGCGGCGGTGGCGCCATGTCCGTGAACATGGATGAGCTTAAGCACCAGGTCATGATCAACCAGTTCGTGCTGACGGCCGGGTGCGCGGCCGACCAGGCAAAGCAGCTGTTGCAGGCGGCTCACTGGCAGTTCGAGGTGCGCGGCCGGCTCGGCCCGAGGGCCAGGAACCGGGGTCGGGGTCCTGTATCGCGTGGCGGGCGTGTGCGGTGTAGACACGTGCGGGTGCGTGCTCCGCCTGGGCTGGACCGGCATCGGGCCGGGTGTCCGGCGGTCGCGCGCCCGGGTCTGGGCCTCAGCGCGCTCACGCGGCGTATGGGTCAGGCCTGGCGGAACGGCTGCCTTTACGCGGCCCCCGGAAACGCTGCCCGCGCGGAGTGAGCGGAAGGGGTGATCTGCCCCAGCCTGGGCCCCCGAAACCAGGACCCCAAGTTCCGGGCTGTGGGGACTCTGGGGCCCCCACTTTTGTTCCAGTTAAGGCCAGGGCGGGGCGGCGTAGGAGCCCGACAGACAGCGGGGCGGGCGGCCGGAAGGAAGACGCCCCAGGTCTAGGCCGAGCTGGACACGCGCTGCCCTCCTGTTCCTTTCCATCCTTCCTTCCCCGAGCCCTGGGGTTGGGTCACGAGAGCCCTGGGGCCCACGAGCGGAGTCGCCCTGCGTGTGTGGTTCTGCGTGCCTGATGGGCAGCCTGGAGGCGCGTATGCGTTTGTATTTACGCACGCGCCGCGATGCGTGTGGGCATGTTGGCGTGTGTAAACACGCAGTCCACCTGAGGCGCGGGTGCGGGGTGTGTAACACATGTCGCCCCGTTACAGTTAGTGCCCATGCGTGTGCACCGATTGTACAGTGCTGTGTGGGGCCCTCCTCTGTGTTGGCAGGCCGATCCACCTGCACGGGGCAGGCTTGGTCTGCGGTTCAGTAGCTTTCAGCTAGCTGGGCAGGAGGTGGGGTGTCCCAGTCTGGCCCTCACCCTTCTAAGCCTCCCTGACCCGTAGAGCACTAGTGCCCACGCCTTGTGCTGCCAAGGAACCACCTTCTGGAACTCAGCTGCCCCAGAAATAATCTAGGGTGGTATCTAGGGATGAGGCCAGAACACCTGAACTCCATTCTTCACAGGTGTAAGGACCCAGCCCCCCCGCCACTTGTGTTTCCCAGAGGGAACCAGTCCAGGGAAGGTGTTTGGGCTTCCTGGAGTTTAGAAAAGATCAGAATTCCCACCCAAAGGTTGGGACAGTCTGGGGAAGCAGTGACCTATCCACCCAAAGGATCCTTGCTCACCTCCTTCCTACTAGAGATCTGATAACTCAGTGTGGCTCTCACACCAGGAGATGCTCTCTGGGCAGGTCACTAGCCCTCTCTGGCCTCAGTTTTTCCCTCTGTACCTTGTGATGTGAGTTGACTTCTAAGAGGTGAATGCCCCCACCCCCAGGGCTTGCAGCCTCGCCCTTTGGAAGCTCCCTAATCAGCCCAGTCTGTCTCTGGGGCTGGATGTGGCAAAACTTGCAAAACCACATTCATGGCAGTTTGCTTGAGTCCCACATCTGCATACATGTCTCCCTGCCTGGGGCTGGGCAGGCAGGTGTCCGGTAGGCAGGCACTCTCAGCTCAGCCCACAGCCTGACACCAACCTTGGTGGTCACTCAGGCAATGCAGATTGGTGTTGATAGATCCCAGGATTTGAAAATGTAGTTTTGAGGAATGAAATGTCTGGGGAAAGACTGATCCCAGCAGGGGCAAGAGAAGCTTGCAGACTGGGGGCTCTGATGTCCCCCAGGGGTAGGAACTCTGTTCCCTGGGATCCCCAAGTCTCAGTTTCATCATCTATAAAATGGGGATGTGGATACTAGGAAGGTTCAGGTAAGGTGAAAGTGGGTCATGAACCCCCAAACCTTAGGTTTCAGTATTTCTTAGGGAGTAAGGGGTAACCGCGTGGCTAACCCCCTTCTGCTTTCCAAGCTCCAGCTGGCAGCCTACTGGCTAAGGGGCTGACCCAGCCAGCTCTAGGCTGCCTTTTTGGGTCATATTCTCTGTGAGGCAGGTGTTAATGGGGACAGAAGCTGTTGGGGGAGGGGAAACCTCTGTCTGCTTTAAGGGATGGGGCAGATGTTTCTCCTGGAATCCTCACACTCCTTGGCCTTTGGAGCCACTGTTGGGAGAAGAATGGTTTGGGTGTGTCTCTGGGCCTCCAGGGGTGGGGCTGGGGGTCATGGGGAAGTGCTTAGAGACCAGTACCCCCTTTCCCTTAGCTCCCACACCCAGAGGGGACACTGGTAGGGTGTTTCAGCAGGAAATGCCCAAAATAGTTCATTTGATTTTACTTGAAGAAAATTACAAAGCCTGCAGGGCAGCTCTGGCAGCCAGGTTGGGTTTCTGGGTATGGTGGGGCAGGGAAGGGGATGGGCAGTGCAGGGCTGTGAGGGGCCCGTCTGGCGGGGTGGTTACGGTGGGCAGAGCTGCAGGGGCTGCTGAGAGCTGGGTCTGGGCTTTGCAGGGCGGAGCGGACCCTTCACACACTTGACGGGCTTTCTCACCCAGCAGTTTCTCAAGAGCAGCTGGGTCCCTTGTTTTCTTCGACACCCTCGTTCAGGGATTGAACCAGGACACACCAAATGCCAGCGCCCCGCCCCCCTGGGCTCTCGGCTACACAGGAACCCCTGCCCCCTCACACAAGTCCCCCAAGGCCTCCAGCTGGACTGACCCAAGTCAGCTCTCGTCCCCCTAAACTCACAGTCCTGGGCAAAGCCCCACCTCTGCCATCCTGCTCTGTCACCTTGAGAACATTCTGCTGGAGGCTCAGGTGAACGGGGCAGGGAGTGCAAACTCAGACCATCCTACTGACTCTGGCTCTCCCAGCTGGAGTTTGGGTCTTAAGAGGTCACTATTGCAAGGAGGGGAACCTGGGAGCCACCTAGTTCAGCCCTTTTGTGATGCAGGTAGAGAAACTAAGGCCCAGACCAGGCAAAACCCCTTCTTCGGTAAGCCAAGGAGAGGGACAGGTGGGTCACAGACTCGGTATCTGGGGGGGCTTCACCACCCTCAGGCTCAGAGATGATGAAACAGGCTGAGAAAGAGGTAGGGGCTTACCACCCATGGAGTTGGTGGTAGTTGGACTGAGGTCTCCTGGGGGCCTTTCTCCTGAGACAGGCAAGGGTGCTCCCTGCCGCCCAGGTCCCAGTGCCAACACCAGGTGTGTGCACTCTGGAGACGCCTGGTGGCAGACCATATCATGAGGGCCTTCACCACCCACCGTACTTGCCTGGGGGTCCCGGGTACCTCCTCGGGAGGGTTGAGTGGTGACAGGTACGCGGCCTCAACTCCCTGCTCCCATGCTATAGGCCGGCCCAGGGCTACACCAGGACCCGGACAGCGTGGGAAGGAGGGCGAGCAGTGGGGTTGGGCAGGGTGCTATAGTAAGCTTGGGCTTTTCTTCTACAGACGGCCCTCAGCGCCTTTTTCCAGGAGACCAACATCCCCTACAGTCACCACCACCACCAGATGGTAAGTGTCCCCTGCGGCCTCCAGGGCAGGCCAGGCAGGGGTCTCCCAGTTCAAGCTGCAGTCGTCCTTGGCTGTGGAGGGGCTGCTGGGATGGGACCTTGGAGCCACCAGCCGGCGGAGCGGGCCAGCCCATCTCTGCACCCGCCTTTCCTGTCAGCCCCTGGATGGTGGACTGTGGGGGGCCAGGTGCCTCCAGGGGAGGGGCACAAAGTCACCCGACAGAGGCTGGCTGGCTGGCTGTGTGTCTCCAAGAAGGAGCCAGTGGGAGATTGGAGGCCTCCCAGAGAGGGTGCTCACCTCTCCTCCTCTGCTCTCCTCCCCACAGATGTGCACTCCCGCCAACACCCCCGCAACGCCCCCCAACTTCCCCGACGCCCTCACCATGTTCTCCCGTCTCAAGGCCTCTGAGAGCTTCCATGGTGGCGGCAGCAGCAGCCCAATGGCCGCCACGGCCACGTCACCTCCACCGCACTTGCCCCACACCACCTCCGGCAGCTTTGCAGCGCCCAGTTGGCCAATGGTGGCTTCACCTCCAGGGGGGCCACAGCACTACCAGTCGCAGCAGCCACCCCTGTGGACTCCGGCACCCCCTTCCCCGGCGTCAGACTGGCCCCCCCTGGCCCCCCAACAGGCTGCCTCAGAACCAAGGGCCCACCCTGCCATGGAGGCAGAGAGATAAGGGAGGCCCCTCCCCCCTCCCGGAGGCCAGGACCCCGTGGGGCGGGGGAGAAGACAACTCCGCGGGCCCCCTTTACCCTCCTCTGTCTGCACCCCCATTCCCTGGAGCCCTGGAGGGGAGAGACCGGACCCCCACGCGAGCACAGGCTGCCTAGCTCACGTGGATATGGTTCCGAGTCATCTGGGTGCTGGTGGACAGACCTTCAGAGACCAAGCAGCCTTCCCCAGAGGATTCGCCCCGCCTCAGGAGGCCGCGGAGACTTGCCCAGCTCCTGCCTCGGAGCTCGTCGGGGCCCGCAGGCCTAGATCCCCACCCTTGGGAATGCAGAGCCTTCTCCGCATGTGTGCGTGTGGCTGTGTCTGTGTATTTATACGTATGTCACTCTTCAAGAAGCAACCTAGTTTATGGGGCAGCTGGACTTTGCATGTTAGAGAGAGCCCCCTGCCCGCCTCCCCCTCCCCAGGGCCCTGCCCTCTCCCCACCCCCTCAGCAGCCAGCCTTTCTGTTCCCTGCAGAGAAGGATTGTGGGAAACTCCAGGACTCTTCCCACCCATCCCCCAGCTCCTGCTTGCTGGGTCTGCCTGCATGCCTACCCCAGAGCCGGGGGGGGGGGGGGGGGGGGGTTGTACTCCATAGTCATTTCCTTTCCCCCTTTTAACAAAGGAGAAGAAAGTTCCAAACCACCACCAGGCTCTGTGGTCTTGCCTCTATCCTAAGCTTTGCTGCCAGCTGGCCAGGGGAGTGGGGGGCAGACTGAGCCCAGAACAGAGGGCTACCCCCTCCAGTGCTGCCTGGCTCCACACTGTTCCTGTGTGTTGCTGTCTTTTCAACCACAACATGCTCTGGAATCTTCCTGCCTACCCAAGGCCTTTCCCATGAAGTTAGTTTCTGGCCTGTGTTCCCACAATCCCAGCTTCTGCCCACCCTTCCCCCTTCCTGGCTAGAAGGATTACCACCTTCAGGGCTAGCAACTGCCTTCCGGTCTGCCTGAGTTTCACATAAGGACCTTTCTTCCTGTCGCAGGGCCCCTGTTGGCTGGCTAAAGGCTGGACTCTCAAGCCCAACTTCCAGCGAACCTGCTGGGTGGTGCAGGGCCCTCCCCGGGGAGGTGCAGGCCACAGTGCCTATAGTCAGCAGGCTTGAATGCAGAGCCGGGGCTGAGGGATAGTGACAAGGACAGGACCAGGCTAGGGCAGCATCCAGCCAGTGCTCAAAGCATTGGTCACTAAGGAGATGGGCCACCCAGGGACATCAGACAGTGGATCCAAGCTGCTTCGGAGCTGGGCTAGGGCAGGTACCTGCTCTGTTCCCAAGGAAAAAGCCAAGTGCTCCACTCTGCTCTGGGCTGCCCACACGGGGAAAGAGGGTCCCTGGGGCCCTTGTAGTTCCTCACCAGCAGACCTCACTCTCTAATTGGGGAGAACCCACCCACCTCTCAACCCGGTCTCGGTGCTCAGCTCAGCTCTGGATTGCACCTGGCTGGAGAGTTCCTTCTGTTTCAGGAGGTCTCCTGTCTGACTCGCAGCACTTACACCGGTAGCCCTCCTCTTGCTCCCCAAGATGGGGCTGTGCTTCTGGAGAAGGATGCCGCGGCCCAGCTTTGTGTCCGCCCTGCAGGGACCTGGACAGCCCTTGAAGCCCTCCTGGGGTAACTGCTCTCTGGTTGTCATGGAAGACCAACTGCTGGGCCCCACCTGAACTGTTACACACAAATGATCGAAGTATGTCCTCACCTTGAAATCCACTTTCAACAGCCTCTTGGGATCCAGAGAGGACATGGCTCTCTGCCTGGGGTGCAATGGGGTGCAGCTTCTCCATTCTTTTGGGTGGAAGAAAATTCTCAGGAAACTGGCACACCCCCTCTTCAAGTAGTAGGAAAATGTTTTGCAAAGGCAAGCTTTTCTGGGTTATCAGCCATGTGAGGTGAGCATGCCTGGGTTCCCAGCAGGCTGTTCATATGTTTTGAGGAAACAGTGTGCTGTCTAGAATTTGCAGATTTGGAGACAACGAGCTCAACCCCCAAGTAGGTCCCTGCATGGTCTGTATGCGAACCACACCCTCAGTGCTCAAAGTGATCCTCAGCCCGACAGCATCATCCGGGGCTCGTTAGAGATCGGACTGCACGCCCCAGTTGGAGAAATGTCCCTGTAAGTGCTGGTCTGTCGGAGATTGGGGCCCTGTGAGTTGGGCCTGGGGGTCCCAGGGGCTCACATTAGGTTGGAAGGGACTTGCGGTTCCTGTAGATACAGTTCTACCAACCTGGGCACTGTGGGCACTGGTGCTGGATCACTACCGTGGGGGCATCTGAGTAATGGGATGTTGGCCAGCGTCCCAGCCCCTATCTGCTAGGTCCCAGTAGCACCCCCAGTGTCAACCAAAACTGTCTAGAAACATGGCAAAATCCTCCTCCCACCTTTGTGGAGAGCTCCTGCTCAAGATGGGTCCCATGGCTGGCTGCCTGCACAGCAGAGCCTCTCGGGGGCTCTGTAAAAAGACGTGTACTCCCAGACTCTTGGGCCTGCAGTGCAAATCTCTGGGGGAGGCCCTGACAGTGTAGTTTTAAATACTCCCAGAATATTGGTGGCCAACTTACAAACAAACTAAAAATTCAGTTGCACACTTTAAAAAGGGTGGGCTTTGTAGCATGTTAATTATGTCAATGCTGTTATTAAAGGGAAAATAGCTCCCAACTGCCTCCGACCCAGCGCATGCACTTTCCAGTCCCCAAATTCATGAACCTTAACAGTCCCTTGGGTGGTTGAGGCAACTGCTGGGGAGGAGGGTCCAGGCAAGGTCGGACCCAGAGCAGGAGGGAGCAGAGGGCAGGGCTGGAGCTGGACCTGGGCCAGCAATGCAGGGCGAGGCCCTGCCGGGTGTGCCTGGAGCCCCTGTTTGAGCCTCTGCAGAAGGGAGCCGGACAGACTCTCAGGGATCCGGAGGTGGGCCTACGCAGAGAGATGTCTCAGGCCCTCAAACTCCGAGCGGGACGGAGAACCTGGAACCTTCACTTCTAGCCTGGAAGCTCAGGAGCAACACTGAAGGCATCAGTAACCATCTACTACATATTCAAGTGTAAACTGGCCAAAAAGCAGAGGTGCTAGTTTATGATTGGAACAGATTTACAGGCAGGTTCAGCTGAATCCCGTAACTTGGGCACCTCCTGAGAAAACCAGCCTTGATACCTCAAAGTCCAGCCTCTTCTGGGCTTGATCACCTCCTACAGAACCACCAGACTTGACCTCTGAATGACTGTTTCCAAATTCCACTCGGAAAAACCTTTGCATCCATGAAGTTACTTAACGGAATGCGATTTGAGCTCTGCGTGTCTTGTTTCTGAAGAGGGGGTGTGGCAGCATGTGCAAATGAAGATCTGACCCCCCCCCCCCAGGTGATAAGACGACTTAGCCCTCTGGACTGCCATTAAAAGGTTGGGGCACGGTTATCTTAGGGGGTTGCAAACTCACAGTCTCCTGATGTGTGATCTTTGGCTTGTATGATGGGGTTTGGTTTTGTTTTTTCCCATCTGCCAGAATTTTCAGAACAGGAGAGTTAGACGAAGAGCCCCGCTTCTGGCTTATCTTGGGAATGTGTAATGTTGCCCGTTCCCTCCGTGCCACAACCGGCTGAAACTGACCATCACAGTGGGAGCTCAGCCAGCCTGCCCTTGGCCAGCCAACCCATCCCACTAGCCAGCAGCGTGTGCGTGTGCGTGTGCGTGTGCGTGCGTGCGTGTGTGTGTGTGTGTGTGTCCAACTCCCGTCTTGGAATCAGCTAGAATCTGAAAGGGATCTTGCTTTCCCAGGAGGAGCTTTGGATATAAATACCCTGCCCTGTGGGGTGGGGGGTACCTGGCAGATGAATGGGGACTAAAATGCTTTTTGTGGGCAGGCAGGGCCACTCCTACCTACAGCTTTTTTTTTTTTTTTTTTTTTTTTGTATTTTTGTATTTTTCTGAAGCTGGAAACAGGGAGAGACAGTCAGACAGACTCCTGCATGCGCCCGACCGGGATCCACCCGGCACGCCCACCAGGGGCGACGCTCTGCCGCGACCAGAGCCACTCCAGCGCCTGGGGCAGAGGCCAAGGAGCCATCCCCAGCGCCCGGGCCATCTTTGCTCCAATGGAGCCTCGGCTGCGGCTGCGGGAGGGGAAGAGAGAGACAGAGAGGAAGGAGGGGGGGGGGTGGAGAAGCAAATGGGCACTTCTCCTATGTGCCCTGGCCGGGAATCGAACCCGGGTCCCCGCACGCCAGGCCAACGCTCTACCACTGAGCCAACCAGCCAGGGCACCTGCAGCTTTTTTTAAAAAAATATTTTATTTAATCATTTCAGAGAGGGGGAGAGAGAGAAGGAGGGAGGAGCAGGAAGCATCAACTCCCATATGTGCCCTGATGGGGCAAGCCCTGGGTTTTGAACCAGTGACCTCAGCATTCCAGATCAATACCCCATCCACTGCGCCACCACAGGTCAGGCCTACCTGCAGCTTAAAAGGGAGAAGGGCTTGTTCCCGGAGCTACTGAGGGTCCCCAGGGTCTTTCTAGGGTACTCTGAGAATACGTTGTGTGGCTGAAGAACCATGGTGTTCTTGAGGCTAGCCCTCAGACACAGTGAGTGGCTGCTGTGGCCCTGCAGGTCTCCGAGGGGTTTTCACAGCAGCGCTCACCCGAGGACAGACTGGCTCTGACTGCTTGCTTCCCAGCGTCAGTGTCGAGCAAGCCGCCTGGTTTGGCAAAAGGAGGTATTTTGAGGCAAAGCTATTTCCAATTCCTGCATTTGGGAAGGTCTCTGGTTGCTTAGGCACAGCTTGTGATTGGGTAATATATGTATTTCAAATGAGACTTAGAACCACCACTCAGGAGTGGGCGGTGCTAGGTCCTCCAGGGGAGGGTTGGGCTAGGCCCACTTCCAGGGTGGCTGAGGCTCATCATGGCGCAGCATGAGGTGCTGGAGCCTGTTAGAGTTCTGCTCTGCTTTCTGGGGCCATTTCTCATCTAGGACACAGCGGAGCAATACTGGTGGGGACGTTGTCTATCAACCCTGGTGAGGCCATGCACGAGGAAGGAGAGAGAAGAGAAGCCCTTTGGGGATTGTGTGGGGTTTGGAGGGTCTCTGCCTAGAGCCCTAAATCCATGCAAAGTCAGGTCAAGCTAGCCAAGATGGTGGTGATGGGGGTGGAGGGACCAGTGTGTACTGATCTCAGTGCCCCTGCATGGAAGGCCCTCCTTCCAGTGTCTCAATGCCACCTCTGGCAGCCTGCTGTTGTGTCCTGCTGGTGCCTTTTCCCAATGCATATCAGCTTGTTTGGAACACACATTTGCTGTTGTCAGTTTGTACCTTAGGGTTAATAAGTTAATGGTCATTGAAAGGAAGGAAATGTTTAGTAACCTTTGACTTGTATTGGTGGGTTGTGGGGCTGGGTTTGGGGGTGCAAGGTGGTTACACAGCATCTCCATTCTAGCAACACCTCAAGGCAGGACCCTCTGCTTGGCAAGAGGCATCTCCCTCCCCTTCCTGCCTGGCTCATTCATGCAGTCCTACAAACCCAGCTAGACTGCATGACTTTCTCCTCTTATGACCAATTTATCTGTCTTACATCTCAATCCAGCTCCTATGCAGATTAGGACAGTTGGCCACCCTACTCCCTGTCTAGGCTGGCCCTGCTGCTATGTACCAGGCTAGGAGCTGTAGTCCTTTTTGCAGAGGCTGGACCCAGGGCCTTCCAAAATCCTCATTCTGCTGACCCCATCCCTGGTTCTGCCCACTCCCCAGGTGCTTCCCCACCAGGATGGCGTGGGCCACCCTCCTGAGGCAGCTCCCCTAGGAGTGGGCACGGCACCTCTTTCCCAGCCTTCCAGGCCTTCAGATCCCATCCGTGGGGGTGGGGGGATCTGCCACTGTCCTTGGGAAGGATCCTGCCTACACCTCCACCTGGGACCTGGCCAAAGGCCCGCTTCCCCCACCCCCAAGGGGGGACAGCATTGTGACTCCTGACATTGTTCCCAACGGTCCACAAGAGGGACCGCGTCTTCCCACCTTCAGGGCACTGAGCAAGCAATTACACAGTGACCAACAGGGCTCACTCCACTCCCTCGGCTGCGGGAACCAACCAGGTACTCCGATGTACCCCTGAGAAATGGCTGGGAACACAGCTCTGAGGGCCGCATGGGGGCTGGTATGAGGGCTGAGTCGTGCCCAGGTGCTTGTGGGCGCTCTCATGTTGGCTTCAGGGGACAAGGCTGGCATGGGGTCCCAGGAGCCCCCACCGCACCTTCCTCTCTTGCCTTGGAGAGGTGATGGAAGTCCAGGCCCTCACACCTGTGCACAGCACCCGAGAAGTATGTCCTCGTGGGCAGGGGGCTGGAGAGCTGAGGCCTCACTGCAACCCTGGGCCAGTCACACCAATGTCCCTGCCCACCACAAGCCTGGGGCAACTCGGGTCACTGCCACAATGGAAAGTCTGACAGGAGGGAAGGTTGGTTATAATTCTCTGCTGAGGGTCAGCCATAGTGGCTCTGGGCACCGGCTCTGGGAGGCTGACCCTGCAGTAGTGGCCCAAAGAGGGACCGGCCGGTTCATCCACCCGTGTGGGGCTAGCAGAGCCACCTCCACAGAAGACACCAGGCCAGTTACCCTCCGTAGTCAGAAAAGCGAAAGATAAGATTTTATTTTGGGGAGAAGTTGCCAAAAATACGCATCTGTCGGTGGAGGCTGGGGCTGAGAGCCAGTGCCTGCCCGGGCGGCACAGACCTGGCTCAGGAAGAGCGTGGCCCGCTCAGGACACGGCCCTTGGAGAGAGGAAAGAGAAGTCAGGGCTGAGAGTGCTCACCAGGAAGACGCTGGGGGAAGGGCTGGGGACCTTTAGGATCAGGGCAGGCACGGTGTCCCTGGACTCCAGGTGCCACCAGGTCTAGGGAACCCTCCATGCCAGCCTCTGGCAGAGCCTTGAGCCCCAGTCCTCCCCCAGGGCAGGCCCCAGACAGCCCACTCCCGGACTCTCTGCCATCCCAGGGGCCTCTAGTGGGTGTTGGAGCAAGGGTGGTGGGGTGTGCATCATGCCTTGATACTGCAGAGGGCAAGTTGTTTTAGTCTTTGTGAGATGTGATAGAAGTGTCAGAAATACACCAATGACAGCACAACTAGACAAGCTAGGGAGTGGAGAGGGAGAAGGCAGGGATGGACATGCCATTGAGGGGGAAGAATGGTCAGGCTGGCAGGTGTGAGCTCTGCTATGTGATCCAAGGAGGGCCACTAAACCGCCAGGTCAAATGTTTTGGCCTCCAGTTTGCTCTGTTCCACCAAGCGCATGGGTAGTTAGCACGGGGACCAGACTCGCAGGACCCCAGCCCTGCGTGGGACGGAGCAGTACCGGAATGTTCCAGGGGCATCGCTCCCAGTTCCTCAGGGATTAGCCAGAGTAAATAGAAATAATCAACTTCTTTAAACATTCACTTCGTAATAGTAATTACTGGTAGAAATAACACAAATTGTTAAAAAATGCACGCAGTAAAACTCAGGTCCCGTGAGAAAATGGGTGCTGGTAGCAGTAACAGCCCCAAAGAACATGGCAGTGGCAGAAGCTGGAATTGGAACTGATACCGATGAACTCATGTCAGCAAAATAAAAAGGAAAGTGTTTTTAAAATCACTTTAACTGTGTTGTATTTGAAAATTGGTCAAAGAATTAAATTGGCTAGTGGAAAATTCAATCTAGAAAGCTGTGTTCTTCATGTAATATAGGATAAGGACTGTGTTATGTGTATATTTATTTATTTAGAGAGACAGATACAGGAAGGGAGAGAGATGAGAGGCATCAACTCATAGTTGTGGCACCTTAGTTGTTCATTGATTGCTTTCTCATATGTGCCTTGACCGGGGGGCTCCAGCCAAGCCAGCGACCTTGGGCTCAAGCCAGCGACCTTGGGCTCAAGCCAGTGACCTTTGGGCTCAAGACCGGCAACCTTGGAGATTCAAACCTGGGACCTTAGGGTCTCAGTTAGAGGCTCTGTCCCCTGTACCATCCAGTCAGGCTGTGCTGTGTATATTTATAAGCAGAGAGTGAAAACAGCCCCTGGGTCACAGTGAACCCCTTGTGGAGACCCCTCCCCTACATCCGGGGCCCCTGCACCTTCGCAGGTTCAGGTTCAGGGCCTGGTCTTGGCTGGAAGGGAGCAGTGGGAGAGACAGTGGGGGCCCCGGGCGCAGGGCTCACGGCTTGTCGGGCTCCTAGGTGGGCTGCTGCTGGTTCCGACTAGAGGTGCTGAGGCCGTGGATGCCTGGTGGGGCCCGAGGCCTGCGGGGAGGCCTGCAGGGGTGGTACCAGCGGTGGCAGAAGAGGCAGCGGTGGCAGAGACGGAGGCTGAGCTGGTGTCATTGGGTGGAGGCCCAAAGTGGCTAAGCGGATGCTGGCACGGGGGTGCAGGGCTGGGAAGGGCAGGAGAGGCCCATGATTTGTCCTAAGAACATTCTAGGTAGAAGCTGAGAACATTCTAAGGAGAGGAGAAGCCCCAAGCCAGAAGTGCTTCACCACAGCTCACCCAGGCTCAGACACCCTAAACTTCCTGGGGGGCAGCCAAGATAAAGCACACCAGAAGTGGACACCGAAGAGGAGCGGAGCGACCGGAGGAGCCCCAGCCCAAGGCTGCTGTGCCTCAGCTCCCCCCCCCCCTTTCAAATAGGCCAGCAGCACCCACCTCCCCCAGCTGGGATAAGGGCCGGGTGAGACAAGGAGGGAGAGAGTGCTTTGCACAATGTGAAGTGCCCACAAATGCCGAGTACAAAGCGATATGAATCAGGGGAGCTCAGTTCTCCCCAATCTGGCTCACGGGGCCAGCAGAGAGGCCCAGGAGAATGAATGTGTTCCCTTACCCCCGCTCTGCGGCCCAAAGGACAATCAGGAAAGACACCTGGTTTGGGTGCCCAGACCAGGAAGCCCAGGGGAAGGGCGAAGCAAGAGCCCAGAACTGCTGGAGGCCTGGCCAGGGAGCGGGGTGCTGGCTGCGGCCACCCCAGGGGCCTTCTCAGGCCTGGCACAGACAGAGCGTGTGCGGGAGGGATGGGTGGCGCAGGAGAACCCAAGTCTGGGACTGGGGGACCCAACCAGAATCCCGGTTGGGCCAGGGAGTGGGGGGGCAGGTACTCACAGGGGTAGTTGGCACCAACGCGCTCATATTGGTTTCGATTCGGAGGATGTGGAACCTTCACAGCTTAGTGAAAAGAGGGGAAGAGACAGGATGGGTGGTGGCTCTTCCAGAGTTTGGCCCCTCCCCGGGGCCCCCCTCCTCTAGCTCCTGCACAGGCCCCTTCACTCGGATGGCACCGCTGTTTCCCAGCCTCCACCCCCCCGCTACACCAGCCCTCCCCGTTGGTGTATAGAAGGGCCCTCCCTCCCTGCCTTCTTGAGCTTCTTGAAGACATTAGGAAAAGGCTTTTTGGAAGTAACTCAAGGCCAGGGAGCAGACGTTAATAAGATCCAGGTGGAATGCTGGCGGGGCTGCTTGCAGGTTAGAGGTCTGGAGTTCTTTAGCTCTTCCCACCCCACCGGGGGCCAGGCCATCACAGTGCTCCACCCCTTCCCATCCTTAATCTGTTATGTGTGTGCCTTTCTAATTTTTTTTAGCGAGAGAGACAGACAGACAGACAGACACAGATAGGGGCAGACAGGAAGGGAGAGAAATGAGAAGCATCAATTCTTTATTGCAACACCTTAGTTGTTCCTTGATTGCTTTCTCATATGTGCCTTGCCCGGGGGGCTACAGCAGACCGAGTGACCCCTTGCTCAAGCCAGCGACCTTGAGCTTCAAGCCAGTGACCTTTGGGCCCAAGCCAGCAACCCTGCCCTCAAGCTGGTGAGCCCTTGCTCAAGCCGGCGACCTCAGGGTTTTGAACGCAGGTCCTATGTGTCCCAGACCGATGCTCTATCCACTGTGCCACTGCCTGGTCAGGCTGTATGCATTTTTTCCTTGTAAGTAAAATTCCCATAACATAAAATTCACAATTTAAAGCAAACAATTCAGTGGCAGTAAGTTCATTCACGAGGTTGTCAACATCATCATCTCTCTCTAGTCCCAGAACATTCTCTTTATCCTATGAGGCAGTCACTCTTTATCCTATGAGTCTGTCCCCTCCCACAGCTGCCGCTCCTCTGCCTTCAGTGATCTGATTTGCCTGTGCTGGAAGCTTCAGAGAAGGGGGACCGTACAATATGTGGTCTTTTGGGTTTGGCTCCATCCTCCACTTCTGAACCCGAAGTGTCCCCTTTTCCCTGTCCAGCCAAGAACCACCAAGACCACTGCAGAAGAAAAGGTGAGAACATGCGGGGAAAAGAGGCCATGAGAGCAAAGATGGAGGGAGGAGGAGAGGGGAGGGGCCCACAGGCAGCCAAGCAGGGCACAGTGGTCGGGAGGAGGGGGCAAGGCTGGCACCAGCAAATGTTGGGGGGTACCAAGCTCCTTCCTACGTAGGACACCAATGGTTTCTTCTGCCTGAACAGCTGTGTCCTTCCCTGGCTGTCTCCTGACAAGTCCTGCCTCAGATGTCCCTTCTCAGAGACAGAGTGACGCCCCACTCAACAGGGACCGCTCAGTCATCCTCTCCATTTACTTCCATGTTTCATCTTACTCACTCCCAGACTTACTCATTTACATTTCACCGCCCCTCGGGGAGTAACGCCTCTGAGGGAGCAGGCCCTTTGACTGCACTGAGTTTCTTTCCCCAGTGGTTTCTAAACCATACCGGACCCCGATGAGGGCTTAGGGACTAGCAGGGCCCTGCGGCAGCGGGACGGGCCACACGGCTCTCCCTTTCTGAAAGAATTGGTGTTCGGGGCTCTCCCTTTCTGAAAGAATTGGTGTTCGGCTGCAGGAAGCCCAGGTGGCAAATGGCCTCCACCCGTTAGCGCCTCAGGGCCTGTGAACAGCTCAGGGCTTGTTCCTGTCTCAGGGTCTGTTAGCATTTTGGGGTCTGTTAGCTCTTCAGGGTCGGTTAACACTCCCAGTGACTGTGAGCGCAGGGCCTGGCCATCTGCTGGCTGTGTTTGCTCGGAAGCTCCCCGCTGGGCTAGTCTGGACCTTATCAGGTCTGTGCACTGTCTGAGGGTCTCTTCCTGCTCCCTCCCTTTCCTTCCTCCTCTTTGTTAATGCCCTTCCCTTCCCAGCCTTTTGTATTCCTAACTCTGTGGCAGGGTCTACAACCTAGAGGACCCATTGGCACCCCCTTGATCCCCCACGAGCCTCTGGGATCCATATAGCTTGGGGCATGTCCCTCAGACCTAAGTTAAGGACCACCACCTGTATGCTTGATGGGTTCTACACAGAACCAATGCCTGGCTGAGGGCGCTCCCTGACCCCCTCTCTGATGCCCAGTTGGCCCCTGTATCCCTCCAAGAGTCAGGATCAAAATGGAGACACAGTGAGACCGGGGAGCCCAGCTGCGGCCTCAGCACTCTCCTTGATGCCCCCCAGCACCTTGGCTCGATGCTCAAACCTGAACTCACCACCTGATGCCAACATCTGCTCCTCCTGGGCTCTCTGAGCTGTCCTGCCGCTGGTAACCCAAGAGACTCCCCACAGGAGGAAACACCTGAGTCCTGGCAAACAGGAACATTTCTCCAGGGGTTCCAGGCTGAGCTCACAATGTGAGCAGAGGCCCAAAGGTGAGAAACACCTTGACACATTGAGGGAAAGCGAGCAAGCAGTTCCATGAGGTTGGCTGGAGGGGACAGACGAGGCCAGAGGGCCACGGGGCCCTGCAGATCAGCCAAGGAGTCTGGACTCTGGGCAGTGCCCTCCCAGTTGTCAATGTCCTAATCCCTGGAACCAGCGAATACGTTACCGTACATGGCAAAAGGGACTACAGATGTGACTCAATTAAGGACTCTTTATTTTTTAAGAGAAAGAGAGAGAAAGAGAGAGATATGAGAAGCATCAACTCATTAGTTGCTCATTGATTGCTTTCTCATATGTGCCTTGACCTGGGGGCTCCAGCTGAGCAACTGACCCCTTGCTCAAGCCAGTGACCTTGGGGCTCAAGCCAGCGACCATGGTGTCAAGTCTCTGATCCCACACTCAAGCCGGTGACCCCGTGCTCAAGCTGGTGACCTTAGGGTTTCCTACCTGGGTCCTCAGTGTCCCAGGTTGATGCTCTAGCCACTGCACCACCACCTGATCAGGCTCAATTAGGGGCAGGTGGGCCCAATGTAATCACAGGGTCCTTATGAGGGAGGCTAGAGGGTGAGAGAGAAGGGGAGGTGAGAATTGAAGCTGAAGTCAGAATGATGTCCTTTGAAGGTGGAGGCTGTGGCCACAAGCCAAGGATGCCGGAGGCCTCTGAAGGTAGAACCAGCAAGGAAACAGGTTTTTTCCTCCAGAGCCTCAGAATGAACTGGCCTTACTGACAGCTCTATTTTAGCCCAGAAGACTTGTTTTAGATTTCTGACGTCAGTAACTATGACAAAATAAGTTTGGGTTGTTTTAAGCCACTCAGTTTGTGGTCATCTGTTTATGGTCATCTCCGGAACTAGGGAGAAGCCAGGCCGGGGCTGTTTTGGGCAGTTCCCCCGGAGCTGGCGGGGAAGCTGGAGGCTGGAGCCAAGGCTCCTACTCCCTCACTTCTACCTTCTGCCTCTGTGCTCCTGCCACCACCTCCTACGTGGGTCCTGCACACACTCAGCCTTCCATGAAGATTCTCTGAAAGTCCAGCCTGCTGACTACCAGCGTTGGCTTGCCCTCCCACCCTGACTGGGGCCGTCGCTCGCTGCGGACCAGGTCCCTCTGCTCTGAGAGCCTGATCCCAGTGCAGGCATCTGGGGACCACAGGCTGGCTGGACACCCCTCGGTGACCCCCGTGGGGCTGGAAAAGGGCTGAATGCACAGCAGGATGCAGTGGACACGGTAGGACGAACAGATGAATACAGCTGGGGCCAGGCCGGACCTGGGCGGGGCTCACAGCAGCTGGTTTAGGTTTAGATAATGATTGTTTTCTATCAGAATGTCTCCATGAATAAATAAATGAGAGCTAAGAGCATACTGTCAAAAGATCTGGCCATAGGAAAGCTCCTAATTGATTTGCAATGCTGACTAGACTTTGTTGCCCTCAAGCAGGATGGAGCAGTGGAGGTGTTCCGATTCAGTTCTGCTTTGCTGCTATGGCTCCTGAGAATGGATGAGCCACGGGGAGAAATGCCTTTGCTTCTGGAGGAAGAGAAGCGCTGTCTGGTGAATGAGTGGAAACGAGGGCCAGGTGTGTAAGCCATCCTGGCCCCTCTGCTCATTTGTGCAATGCCCCCCCCCCCCCCCGGGTGCTGCAGGGCCTGGCAAGAAGTCAGACTCATTAAACATTAGCCACTGTCGTCCTCCTGCCTGGTGATCCCTGAAGCTCAGCCTGAGTCCCCTCCCAGCCGCATCCACTGCCAGGCACCTGGAGAGAAACCATGAACGCTGCAGGCCACATCCTTGCTCCCAGAGGAATGTAAGGTTTAAGAAGGTGTCCTGCCCTTCTGGACCAGGGGGAGGGCCTGGAATGGGTTGAATGGTGGTCCCCCAAAAAGACGTCCCCTGGAATCAGTGAATGTAACCTTATTTGGAGGAAAGGTCTTTGCAGATGTAATTATGGTAAGTGAAGGATCTTGAGATGAGAGTGTCCTGTGTTAAGTTGGGCCTTAAATCCAATGTCGTGTGTCCTTAAAAGAGGCAGAAGAGCCTGACCAGGTGGTGGCACAGTGGATGGAACGTCGGACTGGGATGCAGAGGACCCAGGTTCAAGACCCCAAGGTCACCAGCTTGAGCGCAGGCTCATCTGGTTTGAGCAGGGCTCACCAGCTTGGACCCAAGGTTGCTGGCTCGAGCAAGGGGTTACTCAGTCTGCTGAAGGCCCACGGTCAAGGCACATATGAGAAAGCAATCAATGAACAACTAAGGTGTCACAACGAAAAACTGATGATTAATGCTTCTTATCTCTCTCCGTTCCTGTCTGTCTGTCCCTATCTATCCCTCTCTCTGACTCTCTCTCTGTTCCTATAAAATATAAATAAATAAAAATTAAAAAAAAAAAGGCAGAAGAGGAGAATACACAGGGAAAAGATGGAGACAGAGATTGAAGTGATGCAGTCACAAGCCCAGTAAGAGAAGGTACCCCTTTTGGTCTTGCTGGTCCAGTGCTGGAGCCAAGTGATGGGGTCCCATGCAGGAGCCAGCTGGAGCCAGGGTCTTGATACTATAGCAACCAGAGGAGTGATTCCACATGTGTGACAGACTCTCTGCAGCCCAACCCTAGCCTACTCTTGACATTAGGACACAGGTCTCCAGCGTATGCCTATATGTCGTCTTCAGCATGCCCACCCCACCCCAACACTGTATACCTCAGGTAGACTTACCTTTTTGAGTGCCTGACTGTGCCTGGCTTCCACCTACCCCAGGACCTTTGCACCTGCTATTCCTGCCACTTGGACTGTTCTACCACCTGACTCCTTCATCCAGTGAAACCCTAGTCCCTCTTCAGAGGCCTCAGAGCAGCATCTACTCCCTCCTTGGACCGGCATCCCTTGTCACAACTCTCCCATCACCAGCCCAGCATCCCATCTTTGGTGGGGGGGTCCACCAGCACCTCTCCCTAGGCCTGCATACTCTTTCACAAACTGCCCCTAGCACCAGGGCCCTCCCTTCAGGTCAGCTATTCATCCTCACCTTCAGTTACCTCCTACTCATGTGGAGACTCCAGGGTACAACCATCTTTTTTGCTCCCCTGTGTCTCCCAGGCACCTGGGGTGGTGCCTTCATTACAGTAGGACCCCACTTTTGCAAGTGGCTATGTGAGGAAACCCCCCCACCCAGTCAGGGATGGTGCTGGCTCTGGGCCCTGCTTGCATCTGCCCATGCTGGCCAGCAAAGCCAGGACACTAGGCAGAGCTGCCTAGGAAGGCCTGCTATCCCCTCACCAGCCAGCTCCTTCTCCGTGCTGGTCAGCGGCCGTGCCCCGTCCTGGCTGTTCATTCGGCCTTTGTACAGGATCCCGTCCACTCCCAGGATATCCACCTCGGCCTGTTGGACGGCCCAGGCCCCAGGTGAGCGAGTGTCCTTGAGCCTCTCTAGTATACACAGAGGCCCTACAGACAGAGCACAGTTCCCCTGGGGTCACCCACCGCCGGGGCTGTGCATGACTCACAGTGTCATAGTCCAACAGCTCGGGGTCCCCATAGGGGTAGAGTGTTGACAAGTTCTCTGACTTGAGCTTGAGGTTGGAGGCGTTCCCAGGGCTGTCACTCCAGTCCTTCCGGTGTTCATGGTCCTGGAGCTGCTGCAGCCGCTGTTCTTCCCTGGGGTAAGGCGGGAGAGTCAGCAGCCACCTGGAGACATCCCTACCCCCCAAGGAGTCTCAGGATAGGCCCTGAGTGCCTGGGGAGTTCGTTCCAGCTGATTGTGGGTGGTGCAGCCCCGCAGGCCTGGGGCCTAGTGGGCGGATACAGGCGGGCACAGTGGGAACAGAGAATAAATCCAGGCCTACATTCCCTCAGACCCCAGGCATCCCTGGAGGCCTGATCTGGCCTGCCGAGTGCATGCTCTTAGCCTCTGGATCTCCAGAAGAAATCAGGCACGAGAAGTGAGAGCATGGGGCATAGGCCGCTGTGTGCCTTCCCTTCCTGTGGGTGTGGGTACTATTAGCTGTTATTCCCCCACCTGGGGGCAGGCAGCACCTGAAGCTGCGGGATGTCTGGAGGCGAGGGATGGAGCTGGGCCCCAGGGAGCCAGCTGGGTCTGGTGGAAACCCTCAGGTTTGGGTGCCAGCTCTGCCAACCACGATCTATGACCTCCTCAGCAACTTAATTTCTTCAACTGTGAAATGGGATGATAATCGCGTATACCTCAAAGGCCAGGTGTAGGGATTCAGTGAAGTCAGGTATAGCAAAGTGCTTAGGCACAGTGTCTGCAAACCTTACAGTCATTACTTACATTCTCCGGTGGGAAGCAGCCATACTAATCCTAGCTCATTGGGGGTGTGAGATTTAATCAGAAATCCTTCCCTAACGATTCTTGGCTCATAACATGCCCAATAAATATGTCCATTCCTTTCCTCTGTGATCATTCCCCTCTCCTGTCTGCTACCCTAGCCACCTCCGTGAGCGTGTTCCTTGCAAAGAGCTGGCAATGCCCTGGGATAGCCTTTGGATCCTGGGACTGGAGTCTGGGTCTCTGCAGGGCCCGTGGGCCCTGAGAGACCCCCACAGGGCACACCCCCGTCTGCTCACCTCATCTGTTGGCGCTGCAGGTACTCATAGCTGTTGGCACTAGCTGGCCGGAGACGCGACAGCAAGTGGGCTTTGCGGATGGTGATGAGATGTCTGTTGGAGGACAAGAGCTCGGCGGGAGGCACATGTGGCCAGCAGAGGGCGCTCATCTCCCACCGCCTCCAGGAAGCCGACCTCAAACCTGGTCTGAAAAGGGGCCACCCTACAAGGGCTCTGGGGAACCTCAATAATCCTTGTAAGTCATAAAAAAAAAGTTCCAATTAGAAAAGTAAAAACCAGACACAGAGCGTAGGGGGCAGGGGAACGGGAGTGACAGCTAACGGGTAAGGGCTTTCCTTCCTGGTGGACGGAAACGGTCTGGAACTAGAGGTGGTGACTGCACAACGTTGTCAATGTACAAAACACCACTGAACTGTTCGCTTTAAAATGGCTCATTTGTATTCTGTGTATTTTACATTAGTAAAAATAAAAGTAAAGTACAACAGCAACCTCTAAGGAGCTGGAGCAGAGGTTATGAAGGTGTCTACAGCCAGGGGTCCCCAAACTTTTTACACAGAGGGCCAGTTCACTGTCCCTCAGACCGTTGGAGGGCCGCCACATACAGTGCTCCTCTCACTGACCACCAATGAAAGAGGTGCCCCTTCCGGAAGTGCGGCGGGGGCCAATAAATGGCCTCAGGGGGCCTCATGCGGCCCGCGGGCCGTAGTTTGGGGATGCCTGGCTACACACAAGTAAAAACTCACCAGGCTATACAGTAAACATTTACATACTTTGTTGTATGTATTTAAGCCACAAGAAAATTTTAAAGTAGTGCATATTAATTGCCGGCATTTTAGAAAGCATAGAAGAGCACAAGTAAACGAAAAAGCACTGTAACCTTGTGACAAATATTTTGTTATGTGTCCTTCCAGTATTTTCCCTTGTTTATATATATATTTTTAAACCAAAACAGGATGATAACACACTTACTACTTGATTTTCTCATTTCAGTTATCGCAAACATTTTTTTCTAGGTCATTAATGTTCTTCCATGACTGTGCATCCAATACAGCAGCCGCTGGCTGCATGGCTATTTAAATGTATATTTAAATTAACTAAATTTCAAATTTCAAATTCAGTTTCTCAGTCATCTTAGCCATATTGCAAATGCTCAACAGCCACGTGTGGTCAGTGGCTACTGTACCGGACATCACGGCTATAGATCATTTCCGCATCTCAGAAGGTTCTGTGGTATGGTTTCTTCTACAATCTGATCAGTGTTGGCTGATATGAAAGTACTATAACTCATTTAGCACTTTGGGTTGTTTCCTTTTTTAAAAAAAGTATTTATTGATTTTAGAGAGAAAGGAAGGGAGGGAGGGAGAAAAACATCAATTTGTTGTTTTGCTTATTTATGAATTCACTGGTTGCTTCTTGTGCCCTCACTGGGGATTGAACCTGCAACTTTGGCGTGTGGGGATGACACTATGACCAACTGAACTACCTGGCGAGGGCCACTTTTTTCTTTATTTGTTTACTATTATAAGTAATACTGTGGCCCAGGCCAGTTACCTCAGTGGATAGAGCATAGACCCAGCATATGGATGTTCCAGGTTTGATTCCCGGTCAGGGCCCACATAAGAAGCAACCATCTGCTTTTCCCCCTTCCCTCCCCCCCTTCTCTCCCTCTTTCTCTCCCACAGCCGGTGGTTTGATTGGTTTGAGCGCAGGCTCCAGGCACTGAGGATAGCTGTTATGTATTTAAGGTTGATTCGAGTATAAGCCCCAGATGGGGATGGTCGGGTAGATTCCGGTTGGGGCACATGCGGGAAGTCTGTCTCACTATTTCCCTTCCTCTCACTTAAAAAAATAAAATAATTCTATAACTAGATATCTGTTGTTTGAAGAAAGAATTCTGGATATAGTTCCAAAGCCCCTCCATGAACAAGGACTATCATGGGAATATTGATGAGTTTCACAAGCCACCAAGGGCCAGACTAGCTCAGCAGAGGTCACGAGCACTGCAAGATCCTGGCTTTCTTTTTCTTTTTTTCTTTTACAGAGGCAGAGAGAGAGATAGACAGGGACAGACAGACAGGAACGGAGAGATGAGAAGCATCAATCATTAGTTTTTTGTTGCGTGTTGCAACACCTTAGTTGTTCATTGATTGCTTTCTCATATGTGCCTTGACCACAGGCCTTCAGCAAACCGAATAACCCCTTGCTTGAGCCAGCGACCTTGGGCTCAAGCTGGTGAGCTTTTTTTTTTTCTCAAACCAGATGAGCCCGCGCTCAAGCTGGCGACCTTGGGGTCTCGAACCTGGGTCCTCCACATCCCAGTCTGACGCTTTACCCACTGCGCCACCGCCTGGTCAGGCGATCCTGGCTTTCTTTCTTTCTTTTTTTTTCTTTTTTACAGAGACGGAAAGAGAGTCAGAGAGAGGGATAGATAGGGACAGACAGGAACGGAGAGAGATGAGAAGCATCAATCATTAGTTTTTCATTGTGACACCTTAGTTGTTCATTGATTGCTTTCTCATATGTGCCTTGACCATGGGGCTACAGCAGACCGAGTAACCCCTTGCTGGAGTCAGCAACCTTGGGTCCAAGCTGGTGAGCTTTGCTCAAACCAGATGAGCCTGCGCTCAAGCTGGCGACCTCAGAGTCTCGAACCTGGGTCCTCCACATTCCAGTCCTACGCTCTATCCACTATGCCACCGCCTGGTCAGGCAGATCCTGGCTTTCAAACCCTATTACAATATTGTTTGGCAGCGCCTCCAAAATTAACCATAGAGTGACTGTATAAACCAGCACTTCCACTCCCAGGTTTACAGTCAAAAGAATTTGGAAACAGGTGATCAAACAAATATATGTACACACATGCTCACAACAGCACTATTCATAAAGACTAAAAGGTGGAAACCCAAATGTGCCTCAGTGTATAAAGGGATCAACAATATGTGATCTCTCCATACAATGGGGTATGTTATGAAGTACTGATACATGCTTCAACATGGATGAACCTTGAGAACATTATGTCTAGTGGAAGAAGCCAAACAGAAGAGACAACATATTGTATGACTCCATTTCTATGACATGTCCAGAACAGGCAAATCTATACACAGAAGTAGATTCGAGTTTGTCAGGGGTTGAGGGGAGGGGGCAATAGGAGTGACTGCTTAATAGGTCCGGGGTTTCCTTTTGGAACAATAAAAATGTTTTGGAATTAAAGGTAGTGGTTGCGTATTATGATAAATGAACTAAATGCCACTGAATTATTTATGTTTTTGATTTGAGAGAAAGTGGGAAGAGAGAAGCATCGATTTGTCAGTTTTTTTGTTTTGCTTAGTTGTGCATTCATTGGTTGCTTCCTGTATGTGCCCTGACCGGGGATGGAACCCTCAGCCTTGGTGTATTGGGGCGACGCTCCTACCAACTGAGCTACCTGGGCAGGGCTCAATCATTCATTTTAAAACGGTTAATCCTAGGCTATATGACTTTCGCCTCAATAAATAAAGCATTAGGCCATAAAAATACATGCAAGAGCCCTGGCTGGTTCGCCCAGTGGTAGAGCGTCAGCCTGGCGTGCAGGAGTCCCGGCCAGGGCACACAGGAGAAGCGCCCATCTGCTTCTCCACCCCTCCCCCTCTCCTTCCTCTCTGTCTCTCTCTTCCCCTCCTGCAGCCAAGGCTCCATTGGAGCAAAGTGGCGCGGGTGCTGAGGATGACTCCATGGCCGCTGCCTCAGGCGCTAGAATGGCTCTGGTTGCAACAGAGCAACGCCCCAGATGGGCAGAGTATCGCCCCCTGGTGGGCGTGCCGGGTGGATCCTGGTCGGGCACATGCGGGAGTCTGTCTGACTGCCTCCCTGTTTCCAACTTCAGAAAAATAAAAAATAAAATAAATAAATAAATAAATAAAAATACATGCAAGAAAGTCCTACAAAGTTTTGCTTTCCCCTACAGTTTCCTTCCGTCATTTTTCTTTTGGAGTTGGCCCCGTCCCTGCAACAGTGGGCACCAGACAGGTCTGATGACGGAAGGAAGGGATGATGGTGGCCAGCTCAGGGACAGGGAGCAAATGAAATGACGTCCTCTGAACATGTATGCGGATGTGCATATAAATGATGTTCCTAGAACCCCACAGGCTCACGTGTATGCGTGTGTGCTCGCGTGCATGCCCGCGTGCGTGCGTGCATGCTAGAGAGAGGGTGAGTGCGGGCGGCCCCTGGCAGTGATACTCACGGGCCAGTCATCATTTCCACAGGCCGGTCACAGGAAATGCATTTCACTTGCTCAAACAGTTTCCTGGAAGACATCCATTCGTCAGCTGTGGCACCCCAGCAGGGGTGCAGGCCCTTGGAGGCTGCCCCTTCCCCGGGCAGTGCTTGCGGGAAGCTGCAGGCCTCTCTATGCCTGAGGACCAGGATTTGCCCACATCCTGAACCCACTGGCGTGGCGCAGCGCAGCTCAGCTCAGCTTTGCTGGCCCCTGCTGACTCCCATCTGAGGCCTCCTGGGACAAAGGTCAGCAAATAAAAGTCTGTGCAGTTTATCTCCCTGCCCGAAACATAACGGAAGTCTTCAAAACCAGGACCTTCGGGAAAGCTAACTTTTACAGTAAACACGTGAGGCACGAGGGGCGACCTGAGAACAGGAGACCCCAGCGACACCGAATCCCCCTGTCTGGGGGAGGGTGTCTGGGTGGGAGTAGGAGGCCTGGCTCTGCCTCCAGACCCATCCAGGCTCCTGCTTGCGTGGCTCCTTCTCTCCCCGAACCACTTTATCTGTGGCAAAAGGGCTCTGCAGCAGATAATGCCCCTGGAGCCCTCTGCCAGCCAGGCCAGAGCTGCCCACCCCTGAGGACCTGGCTCCTCTCAACCTCGTCCCAACCCCATGTCCACAGAGCTGGGATTCTTGCTCCCAGAATCCTCTGGGACCGCCTCTACTTCCTCCCTGGAGAGAGGGTGCCCAGTCTCCACCAGCTCCACCCCCACCCAGGAGGAGCTTACTTCCTAAAGCCGGCAGCGCTGTCGGGGTCGAATCGGAGGCCTTCGATTATCAGCTTCCTGACTACTTGCCAGACCTCATTTATGTCTTTCTTTAGATC
The DNA here is from genome assembly GCF_036850995.1 of Saccopteryx leptura. Classification (NCBI taxonomy): domain Eukaryota; kingdom Metazoa; phylum Chordata; class Mammalia; order Chiroptera; family Emballonuridae; genus Saccopteryx; species Saccopteryx leptura. Next base: position 211,069,476 of record NC_089506.1, read on the forward strand.
ATCCAAATCCCTGTGGACCAGCTGGAACAGCCAAAGGGAAGAAAAGAGTGTTTAGTCAATTAATTCACTCCAGAAAAGGGTTTGCAGTAACCTGCAAAGTTACCTTGAGTACAAGGAGATTAAACAGAAAAAGTCGGGTGGTTCAGGAAAGAGAACTGACGAAGCCTGGGTTAAAGTTTGTACCCCTAATGCATGTGAAGTGAGCTTCCCAGCAGCCAAGGCAAACACCATCCGTTACTGCCTCCAAATGATAAAGCCAACCCTATGCTCAACTACAGTCCTGCAGGCCCAAGAAACATTCTCTCAATGGTCCTCAGATAACTGACATTCACATAGTCAACACATATTTACTGAGATCAGTATATGGTCAATGTTTTTAATACATTCACAGACTTGTATAACCATCACCACAATCAATTTAGAACATTTTCATCACCCCCCAAAAAAGGTCATACCATTAGCAGTCACCCCCCCCTTCCCACCCAGACCCCCAGGGGTAGCAACCATTAATCTATAATACTTTCTGCCTCTATAGATTTCCCTATTCTGAACATTTCACATAAGTGGAATAACACAATCTGTGACCTTTTGTGTCTGGCTTCTACCACTGACCATAATGTTTTCATGGTTTATCCAGGCTGTGGCATATATTAGTACTTCATTTTTTTTAATAATTAAAAAAAAATTTTATTCATTTTAGAGAGGAGAGGGAGAGACAGAGAGAGAGAGGAGAGACAGAGAGAGAGAGAAGGGAGGGAGGAGCTGGAAGCATCAACTCCCATATGTGCCTTGACCAGGCAAGCCCAGGGTTTCGAACCAGCAACCTCAGCATTTCCAGGTCAACACTTTATCCACTGCGCCACCACAGGTCAGGCACTTCATTTCTTTTTATGGCTGAATAATATTAGATGTTATGGCTAGACTACATTTTGTTATCCATTCATCTATTGGTAGATATTTGGGTTGTTTCCACTCTTTAGCTGTTATGAAAATTCTGTACAAGTTTTCACACAGACGTAAGTTTTCATTTCTCTTGGGTATATACCAAGGAGTGGAAATGCTGAATGGTATGGTAATTCTATGTCTAACTTTTTGGAAAAACTGCCAGACTGTTTTCCATAGTTGGACTTCTGGGTTTTTTTTCAGGCGAGAGGAAAAGCGATAATGAGGCAGACTCCCACATGTGCCCTGACCAGAATCCACCCAGCAACCCCATCTAGGGCTGATGCTCGAGTACTAAGCCACTTTCAGCACCTGAGGCTGATATGTTCCAACCAACCTATTCTTGGCGCCCAGGGCCACACTCGAACCAATCAAGCTTTCACTGTGAGAAGGGAAGAGGGAGAGAAGGGGGAGAGGAAGGGGCAGAGAAACAGACGGTAGCTTCTCCTATGTGCCCTGACCAGGAATTGAACCCAGTATGTCCATATGCTGGGCTGATACTCTATCCACTGAGCCACCAGCCAGGACCAGGACTTCTGAATTTTTAAAGTGTTCCTTCCAGAGGTGCTCTCCCTTTGGGAGTATGGCTATGCCTTTCCCTTTCCCTCATTTCTTCTCCTCTTCTTCCCCCAGGCGTGTTTTCCTTGTCCCTCTCTTTCTCCTAAGCTCTAAGGGACCCCACGAGACTTGCAATCAGGGGAGCAGTGGGCAGCAGCAGCTTGTCCCAAACTAACCCATTGAACCTGTCTCCAAGATCCCCTTTCCTCTAACTTCCTTCCTGCACGGCCAATAAATCCTTCCTTTACTTGCAGAAAAAAAAAGTGTTCTTCCAGGGCCCAGATTTTGGTCTCTAAATACCATTCCTCAATAAAAGGACCTAGGACTCCATGGAGATATAGCTGATTCAGGTCAGAGGAAGAAAATGTTGACAAACAGCCTGGAACATTTGGCATTTAGGAAAACAGACCAGTTACCTGATGACAGAGGGTCTAGTCCAGGGGTCCCCAAACTTTTTACACAGGGGGCCAGTTCACTGTCCCTCAGACTGTTGGAGAACTGGACTATAAAAAAAACTATGAACAAATCCCTATGCACACTGCACATATCTTATTTTAAAGTAAAAAAACAAAATGGGAACAAATACAATATTTAAAATAAAGAACAAGTAAATTTAAATCAACAAACTGACCAGTATTCCAATGGGAACTATGCTCCTCTCACTGACCACCAATGAAAGAGTGCGGTGGGGGCCAGATAAATGGCCTCAGGGGGCTGCATGTGGCTCGCGGGCCATAGTTTGGGGACCCCTGGTCTAGTCAAAGGGCTCATAAGCAAGCTAACTCCAAGGCCAAAGATGAGATCGTGTGAGTTACAAAATAAATAGTAAATTGATTGAATAATTTGAATATATAAAAATCCATGATTCATGGTGACAGAAAAAAGAAATAAAAATAGAAACCTTCATTTGCCACCATGCTTTGGATGTGGCTATTTCCATCAATATCTTCCCCTAAAAATTGGTCATTAAAAGAAATAATTCATCATTGTTTCTGTCTTTCCTGGAAGAACCATATTTCAGAGTAATTAGCTCAAGTTGACAAAGGCAGAGCTCTTCACAGATTTCTAGCTGATAAATATAGAAATGATATCTGTCTTGCTCTCGTGTGTCACTGTTCTGGGGGAAGTCAGCAGCAATGTCATTGGGCCACTGGAGCAACCCTAAGAAGGAGTTCATGTGATGAGGAAGTGAGGAGTCTTACCCACGGCCATGTGCGGGTGCCATCTTGGAAGTGGCTCCTCCAGCTCCAGTCAAACCTTCTGATGATTGCAGCCCCAGATGATATCTTATTTGCAACCTCATGGGTGACCCTGAGCCATCCAGCCAAGCTGTTCTTAAATTCTTGACCTTCAGCACTAAACGTTTGTTGGTTTCAGCTGCTAGATTCCAGCATAAATTGTTACACAGTGAGTGATAACTAATACAGGAAAACTCACCTTGGCGCCCAAGTCCTTGCGGAGCCGCTCCATGGCCGCCTTCCAGTCGTCCTCATGGGACATGACCCTGAGCAGCATGCCCTGGATCATCTCGTTCAGCTCCCCTGTCACCGTCTCCAGGTCAACCCGGCTTGCCTTGCTCGCCAGGGTGCTCCTGTCCGCTTTCTAGAGAGAGAAGGGACTCAGAGAGGCAGAGCTGCAGGAGTGGGGGCAGGGGGGAGCTGGGGCAGATCAGACCACTTTAGTCCATTTTTCAAGTTTGGGACCCTGGACATCTAGCCTTGGCTTCAATCCAATCCTGGGGTCTATGTTGGCTCAAAGACAACCATCAGATGTAAGCCCAGGTTTTCCTATGACGGACAAGTTAGTGCATGGTTTTTAAGTTCACATAACAAATTGTCACTAACCCTGAGTCACTGAAAGTGGGAGTTGATGGGACACCTTTTGAGAAGCTTCCCCGGCCTTTCCATATGAATAACGGTAGAGGGACACGGCAGTCTCTCTGCCAGGTTTGTCTTGGCTGGATGACCCCACCTTGCTGGGCGGGCGAGTCAGGTGCGGGGTGGCCGAGCAGGACAAGCAGAGGAAGCGGCTCACTCACCTCTTTCAGCTCCTGCTCCATCACACATTTGTCTGCCTTGTGCATTTCTAGGCTTTTTATTTGAGCTTGGAGAATCTAAGAACAGAAGCAAAGGGCATGTTATCCATCCTTGGAAGCCCCAAGGGTAACATCCACCTTTCGCCCCACCCTTGCTGTGTGCAAGGCAGGAACAGTGAGGCCCAGGGAGCAGCAGGTAGGTGGGCACAGGGGAAGGCTCGGACTCCTGGGCCCTGGTGCCCAGGTTAGAAGGGAAGACCCGTGGGAGTCGGGAAAAGCTGTCCTCTTGGAGGTAGACGCGGCCACTTTGCTGCACAGGGAGGCAGACCCGAGGAAGGATCCAGGGGTCTCCAAACTTTTTACACAGGGGGCCAGTTCACTGTCCCTCAGACCATTGGAGGGCTGCCAAATACAGTGGTCCTCTCACTGACCACCAATGAAAGAGGTGCCCCTTCCAGAAGTGCAGTGGGGGCTGGATAAATGGCCTCAGGGGGCCATATTGCGGCCCACGGGCCGTAGTTTGGGAACGCCTGGATAGACCAATGCTAATGCTTTTGTTCCATACATGTTGAAGGCAAGTTCATTTCTTCAGATCTATAACGAGGTCCCAGTAAGAACTACAGTCTTCCTCAGCCAAGCACTTACATGTCACATACTCTCTGCCCCATTGTCAAGGGAAACCCTTATGTCCCATCCCCATGACTCCACAAAGAACCAACTCCCTCCATTAATTCTGCCCCTTGCCCACTTATTGGACCCTCCCTATGATAGCAGCAGCAGCAGCTAACCTGGTTAGAAAGAGCCCCACACCCACTGGGCCATGTCCCTAGAGCGTGAAGTCACTTTCTCACAGTGGAAAAGAGGCTTCTACTTCTCCTTTCATATCTGGTCTTCCTCTCACCCTTAGCAACAGAACCTCCAACTTTCGGCCGGCATCTGACCTCCCATCACGCCTACCTTTCACAGCCTCCCTATAGCCTGATGTGACCACTGCTGGCTTGAATGCAGAGTTCATGTCTAGAGCAGTGGTCCCCAACCTTTTTTGGACCACGGACCGGTTTAATGTCAGAAAATATTTTCACGGACCGGCCTTTAGGATGGGACAGATAAATGCACAAAATAAAATTATGCGACCAGTGTAAAAACTGGTATTTTTAAATATAATTGTCGAACTTATGATATTTATTGGGCTAAGTTAAAGGAGGAATGAGCATGTCCTCATTATTCAGGCTGTATTTAAATTTGTTATTTTTTCAACATTTCATGTTATTTATTCTTTCTCTGCGGACCGGTACCAAATGGCCCACGGACCAGTACTGGTCCGCGGCCCGGGGGCTGGGGACCACTGGTCTAGAGTACTAGCAGCCACCCTGCAGCTTAAGGTGACCTTGTGAATGGAAGTCACACTCCATGGTATTCTAGACCAGCTCTAGTCTAATCATCTCTGACTTTCCTGTTTTTCTGAGTTACCTTGTCTCAGTCAGTTATTTGGGAGCTTATGTAATTTGAAGTGAAACCTAATTTTAATTAATGTAAAGCTCCATCACATCCAGTTGGAAAGGGAAAGTAATGTTTTCCATAGAGTCAAAAAGAACGAGTTCTGTCCTCACTTACTTTCCTGCTGTGTTCTCAGTGGGAAACACTCTGAGAGATGAACTCTAAGATGATGCATGTGTTTCCATCTTGATTGGGTGGTGGTGACATGGATGTATAAATAGGCAAAAATTAATCTATCTCTTATATATACTTTAAATGTAGGCATTTTAGGCCATGGACCAGTAGCTCAGTTGGTTAGAGCATCATCCAGATACGCCAATGTTGCAGCTTTGATCCCCAGTCAGGGCCCATACAAGAATAAACCAATGGATGCATAAATAAGTGGAACAATAAACCAATGTTTCTCTCTCTCTCTCCCTCTCTCTCCCTTTCTCTCTCTTTCTAAAAATGTAATAAAAAGTATTTTTAAAAACTTGAGCATCTGCCTGACCAGGCAGTGGCACAGTGGATAGAGCATCGGACTGAAATGCAGAGGACCCAGGTTTCAAACCCCGAGGTCGCTGGCTTGAGCTCAAGGTTACTGGCTTGAGCAAGGGTCACTCGGTCTGCTGTAGACCCCGGTCAAGGCACATATGAGAAAACAATCAATGAACAACTAAGGTGACACAACAAAGAATTGATATTTCTCATCTCTTCCCCTTCCTGTCTGTCTCTATTTGTCCCTCTTTCTGTGTCTATCTCTGTCACAAAAACAACAATAACAACAAAAAAAACACCTGGGCATCTTACTTGCACAAATTATACTTTGATTAAAAATACAAATACCACTGTCCCTGGCTGGGTGCTCAGTGGATAAAGCATCATCCCAGAGCACCAGAGGTCACAGTTTTGACCCTAAGCCAGGGCACATCTGGGAAGCTGTCAATGAGTACACAGCTAAATGCAACAACTAAGTAAAACAATGAGTTGATGTATCTCCCTTTATCTCCCCCCCCCCAAAATTAATGAAAAAATTAAAAATGAAAACAAAACACAGCCTGACCAGGCAGTGGCACAGTGGATAGAGCGTCGGGCTGGGATGCGGAAGACCCAGGTTTGAGACCCCGAGGTCGCCAGCTTGAGCGCGGGCTCATCTGGTTTGAGCAAAAAGCTCACCAGCTTGGACCCAAGGTCGCTGGCTTGAGCAAGGGGTTACTCGGTCTGCTAAAGGCCCACGGTCAAGGCACATGTGAGAAAGCAATCAATGAACAACTAAGGTGTCGCAACGAAAAACTGACAATTGATGCTTCTCATCTCTTTCTCCATTCCTATTTGTCTGTCCCTATCTATCCCTCTCTCTGACTCTCTGTCCCTGTAAGAAAAATAAATAAATATTAAAAAATAAAAGGAAACAAAACACAAATACCACTGCTTGCTCTCAAATACAGGAGAGCCTGGACGGTGTCTGCCTTGGCCGCTGCATCACCACCAGGCCCTAGAAGGGTGCCTGGTGCAGTGAAGGCTCAGTAGCATTGGCTGAATGACTCAATGAGTGAATAAGAGGAGTCTTTGCATCCTGTTATGGTCATAATATCTTCTCCCAGGCATCCAGGTAAAGCAGTCATGTGTCTGCATGCCCTCACTGCTCTCCTGGAACGGCTCGACTGGGGCTGCTGATCTCTCACACATGTTCCTTTAAGAACATATTTAATGAAATGTATTGTATACAAAGCCCTGTTCTTCCAGGTCCTTCCAGGGTTAACTTGTCTATGCTATTAATTCTTTCTTGTTGGCACAAAGGATAGGAAGGAAGTCAAGACAAAGGCTGCCTTGCTCCATTTGGCACTGTTCGGTTGGGCCTCATGCCCTTGAGTTTCTCTCAATCAGTGATGACTACCTATAGACGGATACTGTGACCCTTCCTGCCCCCGTGCAGGGTGGGCATAGCGCTGGGCACACATCGGACATGTTGAATAAACTGGTTCATCTCCATTGAGTAAGGACACCAATGTATTCCTAGGACATAGCAACCTGGCCTCTTTGAAGCACTGATGAAAAGAGGGCCCAAGGCCCCGGCCGGTTGGCTCAGTGGTAGAGCGTCGGCCTGGCGTGCAGAAGTCCCGGGTTCGATTCCCAGCCAGGACACACAGGAGAAGCGCCCATCTGCTTCTCCACTCTTCCTCCTCTCCTTCCTCTCTGTCTCTCTCTTCCCCTCCCGCAGCCAAGGCTCCATTGGACCAAAGTTGGCCCGGGCGCTGAGGATGGCTCTATGGTCTCTGCCTCAGACACTAGAATAGCTCTGGTTGCAGCAGAGCAACGTCCCAGATGGGCAGAGCATCGCCCCCTGGTGGGCATGCCGGATGGATCCCAGTCGGGCGCATGCGGGAGTCTGTCTGACTGCCTTCCTGTTTCTAGCTTCAGAAAAATACAAAAAGAAAAAGAAAAGAAAAGAGGGCCCAAAGCTGCAAGGAGATGACATTGTCCCTGATCTTGGTACTCACAAAGGTCTGACCCTATAACCCTAGGCTGGGAACTGGTTCTCCGTGCACGACTTTTTTTTCTGAGTTGCCCTGTGTGGGTCCTTCCCTTTTTGCCGCCCCCCCCCCACATCCTAATGCATGCCATCAATAGCCCTCTGACTGGGAATCAGAAGCCCCCATGAAAGCCATCTCAGCTGGTTCTGTCTGGATTTCTTATCTTTCTATTCTGGGGGAAGGTCATCTCCTACTGCGAATGACCTTGATCCCTCTCCAAATGTCTGGGACACAGCACAGACTGGACGGTTCTGGGGTCCAGCTCAGAAAGTGAGAACCCCTCAGGCTCATGGAGAAGGTGTCTGGTAGAGTGCGCCCCTGGTAGGTGTTCTGTGTCCCTCTCCACACTTCCCACGTAAGCAACTCTGCTGTTCCAGAGAGCCCTTCGGCACCGATCACTCAGAAACGAGGTGGTTTAGGGGAAAAGTTGTGAATGTAATAGTTGGTGTAAGAAATCCTCTGATTTGGCCTGACCAGGTGGTGGCGCAATGGATAGAACATTGGACTGGGATGTGGAGGACCCAGGTTCAAGACCCCAAGGTCGCCAGCTTTAGTGTGGGCTCATCTGGTAAAAAAAAAAAAAAAAGAAAGAAATCCTCTGATTCATTTGACTCTTTCAGCATATTCTGAGGCTTCACTCTGTGCCGGGCACCCTTCTAGGGCTGGGTGGCCCAGTGATCAAGATGGACACCATCTAGGCCCCCTGTTTATGTGCATGTGTGTGTGCTGGGGGCAGGGCTTGTTTCTAACTGAAGTGTAATTTTTTAAAAATGTTTGTTATTGATTTTATTATTATTATTATTATTAATTTTTTTTTGTATTTTTCTGAAGCTGGAAACGGGGAGAGACAGTCAGACAGACTCCCGTATGTGCTCGACTGGGATCCACCTGGCATGCCCACCAGGGGCGAAGCTCTGCCCACCAGGGGGCGATGCTCTGCCCCTCCGGGGCGTCGCTCTGCCGCGACCAGAGCCACTCTAGCGCCTGGGGCAGAGGCCAAGGAGCCATCCCCAGCGCCCGGGCCATCTTTGCTCCAATGGAGCCTTGGCTGCGGGAGGGGAAGAGAGAGACAGAGAGGAAGGAGGGGGGGTGGAGAAGCAAATGGGCGCTTCTCCTATGTGCCCTGGCCGGGAATCGAACCCAGGTCCCCCGCACGCCAGGCCGATACTCTACCGCTGAGCCAACCGGCCAGGGCCTATTATTATTGTTTTTTACAGAGACAGAGAGAGAGTCAGAGAGAGGGATAGAGAGGGACAGACAGACAGGAACAGAGAGAGATGAGAAGCATCAATCATCAGTTTTTCGTTGCGACATCTTAGTTGTTCATTGATTGCTTTCTCATATGTGCCTTGACCGTGGGGCTTCAGCAGCCCGAGTGACCCCTTGCTCGAGCCAGCGACCTTGGGTCCAAGCTGGTGAGCTTTGCTCAAACCAGATGAGCCCGCGTTCAAGCTGGCGACCTCCGGGTCTCGAATCTGGGTCTTCCGCATTCCAGTCCGACGCGCTATCCACTGCACCACCAACTGGTCAGGCTATGTTATTGATTTTAGAGAGAGGAAGGGAGAGAGTAGGAGAGAGACAGGAACATCTGTTCCTGTATGTGCTCTGACCCAAAATGAACCGGCCACCTCTGAACTTTGAGATGATGCTCTAACCAACTGAGCTATCCAGCTCAGGCTGAAGTGTCATGTATACACTGGAAAATGTCCATTAAATGTTCACTGGTTCCTGTGCTTCTGGTGCATCTGTGAAATCTTGGAGAGGGTCTGAATAAACGATGAGAATCCGTCCCCTCAGCTGCCCATCCTTGGACCGCCCGTATCCCCAAACCTTTAAGTCATCCAGGCGAACGTGAATCTTTTCCACTGCCCTGTCCAGCACATTGTGATGATCCTTTATTATCGCTATTTGGTGGCCCCAAACTCTCTCGAGTTCTTCCTCCTAAAAGGGGAAGACACAGACATCCAAAGTCTCTGCTTCTGAGGTCACCATGGGTGAGCCAGTGTGTCTCCAACCTGCCATCTTTGTTCCCCCAAGCCTGCCATCTGCATAACCATCTAGGACACTTGCCCACATGCTGAGGCCCCCATACCAGCTGGAGTAGCACATGCTCTGCAGCTGCCTTCTCAGCTACAGGACAGATATGCCATCTGATCTGGGTTCTAGAGTCTGCCATCAGCTGGCCTCACACCATCATTTTCTTTTTATTTATTTATTTATTTATTTATTTATTTATTTATTTATTTTACACAGACAGAGAGTGAGTCAGAGAGAGGGATAGACAGGGACAGACAGACAGGAATGGAGAGAGATGAGAAGCATCAATCATTAGTTTTTTATTGCGCGTTGCAACACCTTAGTTGTTCATTGATTGCTTTCTCATATGTGCCTTGACCGTGGGCCTTCAGCAGACCAAGTAACCCCTTGCTTGAGCCAGCGACCTTGGGTTCAAGCTGGTGACCTTTTGCTCAAACCAGATGAGCCCGCGCTCAAGCTGGTGACCTCGGGGTCTCGAACCTGGGTCCTCTTCATCCCAGTCCGATGCTCTATCCACTGCGCCACCATCTAGTCAGGCCATCATTTTCTTTTTTTAAAATTTTTTTATTTATTCTTGATTTTAGAGAGAGAGGAAGGGAAAGAGAGGTAGAGAGAGAGAGACAGGAACATTGATCGGCTCTTGTATGTGCCCTGACCAGGGATTGAACTAGTAACCGCTGCACTTTAGGATAAAGCTCTACCACTTGGCCTGGGTACCTTCTCCTCCTCTTCCTCCCCCTCCTCCCCTTCCTCCTTCCTCTTCCTCCTCTTCCTCTTCTTCTCCTCCTTTTTCCCTCCTTCCTCCTTCTCCTTCTTTTATTGTTTTTTTTTTCTTTTATTATTTTTTTGAGAGAGGGAGGGAGAGAAACATTGAACTGCTCCTGTATGTGCCCTGACCGGGGAATAGAACCGGCAGCCTCCACATTCCGGGATACTGATCTATCTGGCTAGAGCTTCTTTTATTTTAAGTGTGAAGAAGGGAGATAGATAGAGTCCCTGACCAGGATCCACCAGGCAACCCCTGTCTCGGGATGACCCTTCAATCAACCCAGGTATCCTCAGTGCCTGTGGCCAAGGCTGGAACCAATTGAGTCACTAGCTACCAGAGTGGAAGAGAAAGAGAAGGGGGAAATGGAGAGGAAGAGGAAAAAAAGAGGAAAGAGAGTGGGAGAGAAGCAAATGGTTGCTTCTCATGTCTGCCCTGACCAGGGATCATACCTAGGATGTCCACATTCCAGGCCAATGCTCTATCCACTGAACAAACCGGCCAGGACCTTTTTTTTTTTTTTTTTTTTTGAGACACAGAGAGAGAGGGGATGGAGAAGGGAAGCATTCATTTGTTTTTCCACCCAGTCATGCATTCACGGGTTGTTTCCTGTGTGTGCCCTGACCACAATTGAACCCACAACCACAGAATGACGCTCATCCAACTGAGCTAATCGGCCAGGGCCCACCAGCTTCTTAATCAAAGCTCTTTCTGCCTGGGAAACTGACCTGTATCCTGGATTTCTGGAGGTTGCCAATCTTTTCTTGCAGTATGTCCACTGCCGTCCCAAGCTTGGAAGTGGCTCCCATATTAGCTGAAAACAAAGGAGGAAATGGCTGCTGGAGGCAGGGATGGGGGAAGACGCTGTGATTAGAGTCCCACCTACTTCTCCTATGAAGTGTCTGAGCTAGTGCTGTCCAATAGCGAGATAGTGTGCTGTGAGCGTGGGGGCCTTCAAGGTCATTTTAAAATTTCCCTAATAGTCACATTTTAAAAATAAAAAAAGAAGCAAATGACATGAATTTTAGTTTTATTTACTTGTTTTAAAATTTTATTTATGGATTTTAGAGAGGGAGGGAGGGAGAGAGAAAAAGAGCATTGATCTGTTCCTGTATGTGCCCTGACTAGAGATCAAAGTGGCAACTTCTGCATATCAGGACAATGCTCTAACCAACCGCGCTATCCGGCCAGGGCTAGAAGCAAGTGACATTAATGTTAATAAAATATTTTATTTAACCCACCATATCTAAAATAGTATCACTTAAACATATAATCAGCCCTGACTGGGTAGCTCAGTTGGTTAGAACATCGTTCTGATACGCTCAGGTTGCGGATTTGATTCCTGGTCAGGGCACATACAAGAAACAACTAATGAACACATAAATAAGTAGAACAACAAATCAATTTATCTCTCCCTCTCCCTTCCTCTCTCTCAATCCAATAAATTTTAAAATAAATAAATATGTAATAAGAGCATTGAGATATTTTACGTTCTTGTCTCTGTACTAAGCCTTCAGTCCCCACTGTGTGCTTTCCACTTAGACCACATCTGAACGCGAACTCAGCCATTTCAAATGCTCAGTAGCCACAGATGTCTTGGGCTATCATACTAGAGCAGGCCGAGGGAAAACTCTCCAGAATTTACTCCCTTCCCAAAACTGACCCTGAGAAAAACGATGAAGTAACTTATTTATATTATTCACCAAAAAAAAAAAAAAAAAAAAAGATTTAACAAAAGAAGAGAGGAGTTTTAAAAAAACAAACAACGCTTTATCCAGTTCCAGATAAGAGGCCAAAAACTAATGTACAGGACAGAGCTAGGAATGTATCAAAAATCACAGCCAAGCCTGACCAGGCGGTGGCGCAGTGGATAGAGAGTCGGACTGGGATGCAGAGGACACGGGTTCGAGACCCCGAGGTCGCCAGCTTGAGTGCGGGCTCATCTGGTTTGAGCAAAGCTCACCAACTTGGACCCAAGGTCGCTGGCTCCAGCAAGGGGTTACTCCGTCTGCTGAAGGCCCGCGGTCAAGGCATATATGAGAAAGCAATCAATGAACAACTAAGGTGTTGCAACGTGCAATGAAAAACTAATGTTTGATGCTTCTCATCTCTTCGTTCCTGTCTGTCTGTCCCTGTCTATCCCTCTCTCTGACTCTCTCTCTGTCTCTGTAAAAAATATATATATATATCACAGCCAAGATGCCCACAAGCATCTTGATTGATTGATTGAATTTAGAGAGAAAGGAAGGGAGGGAGAGAGAGAGAAACATCCATTTGTTGCTCCACATACTTTTGCATTCATTGGTTGATTCTTGTATGTACCCTGATCTGGGACCAAACCCACAGCTTTGGCATATCAGGACAATGCTCTAACCAAATGAGCTACCCAGCCAGGGCTGGCTTTACATTTTGAATTTAAATTAATTACTATCAAAATCTTAGCTGTACCCCAGTATTCACTAATGTCAATGTGATTCTTTGTAGCTATGTGAAGTTCTACCTTTTCTTTTTAAGATGTGTAGAATAGTACAACCCATCATTACAGGTGGCTCTGAACATGGGTTGGACTTAGGTGAATTCAACTATTGTACTTGGCAGAGAGCAAACTAGCAAGATACTGGTTTAGAGAGGAGAGAGCAATGGATCTCACAGGGGGTTTCCAGGCCGCAGCATCAGCAGCATCACCCCAGGAAGGGTTAGAAGTGCACATTCTTGTGCCCTCCCCATACTGCCTGAGTCTGACACTTCACGGTGGGCCCCATCAAGCCTCCCATGAGGTGCTGAGGTGAGCTCCAAGTTGAGAACCATTCGAGTGGGCCAATGTGCCCCTCCATATCCCACGGTGAGCATATGCCAATCACAGGCAGAAAATGGGAGCATAAATCTACTTGTCCCACTGCCACCCAGAATGTGATTGTGGCCTTTGGGATGCATATGTTCGCCTGGCAGTTGTTCCTTTTCCCAAAGTGACCATTCATCTAGGCCCTGTTCAGTGCTGTTGGACACTCTAGAGCAGTGTTTTTCAACCAGTGCTGCGGCACACTAGTGTGCCGTGAGACATAGTCAGGTGTGAGTATAAATACATTTAGAAACTATATTATTAACTATATGTATAATATGTACTGTGTTAGAGTGTCATTTTGTATCATTTTGGTAGGTGGTGTGCCCCAGGATTTTGTAAATGTAAAAAATGTGCTGCGGCTCAAAAAAGGTTGAAAATCACTGCTCTAGAGGATCTGGACTTATCAAAACACTGTACAGTAAGGCCCTGGCCACTGGCTCAGTGGTAGAGCATCAGCCCCTCATGTGGATGTCCCAGGTTTGATTCCCAGTCAGGGCACACATAAGAAGCGCCCCTCTGTTTCTCCACCCTTCCCCCACTCCCTTCAGTCTATCTCCCTCTTCCCCTCCTGCAGCCATTGCTCCACTGGAGCAAGTTGGCCTGGGTGCTGAGGATGACACCATGGTTTTCACTTCAGGCACTAAAATGGCTCCATTTACAATGGAGCAACGGCCCCAGATGGGCAGAGCACTACCCCTTAGTGGGCATGCCCCGTGGATCCTGGTTGGGCGCATGCGGAAGTCTGTCACTCTGCCTCCCTGCTTCTCACTTCAGAAAAATACAAAACAAACAAACAAACAAAGAAAACCCACTGTATAGTAGTACTGTGTTTTATGGGCTATTGAAAGAGACATTTTCAAGAGTAATTTTGATATATAATTTTTCTCCTTAAGCATCAACTTTAGACTCTAACTGCCCCTCTCTCCTAAGAGAAGACCTCACAGTACATTCGCCAGAAGGAACGGACTAAACTAGTAAGAGGCTAATGTTTACACCAAAGGAACGAGTGGCGAATGGTTGAATGTAGGTTTTGTCAGGGCAGTTAAACAGAGGAGACGAGTTGCTTCTCGGCCATGGGGGGGCCTGAGCTTCCCCGCCCTCCCCAGAGCCAGACTGGGCCTACCTAGATAACTCATGCGCTGTTGTAGGTTGGTTGACAGCTGGTTAAACTCTTCTTTCAGGGAGTCGTGTCTAATGGGCATCTGGGCTATGTGGCTCATGGAATACCTGACGGCCTTCTTCTTGTCTTCGGGGGTCACAGCCTGTTGGGCGGCCAGCATCGCCTGGGACAGGGCAGCATCAGGAGAGGTGAAGCCAGCAGTAAATGGAGGAAAGAAGTCTTCATGGATCTCCTCCTGCAACTCTTCCATCTCGGACTCATCGGCGAAAATCACGGAGTCAGTGGCCCCACGGGAAGACCCAGCACCCAACACATCTGCAAAGACCCCTAAGGGCCCAGATGCAGCCACGGTCGTTGCTACGGTGGCCAGTTTGGTGGCAGGAGCATCCTTGACGGCCTTGGCGGCGGCCTCGGCTGCCTGGGCTGCTGAGGTCGCCGCGGCAGCTGCATAGGCGGCGGCGGCGGCGGCTGCGATGGCAGCTGTGGTTTTCATCCGCTGGAAGGCAGACCGGGGCGCTTTAGCGGGCACCCCCTCCAGGGCCTCAGCCTCGGGGGCCTTCACGTGAGGTAAAGAACCTTCTTCTCCTGTTTCTGAGACAACTGGGAGCTGGCGCCTCCTTGCCTGGCGAGAGCGTGGCTGAGGCAGGCGAGGCCACTCCGAGCCAAGCTCTGGGGCCGGCGCGGGGGACCCGTCTTGCTCAAGTGGAGCAGATGGGGGGCCCAGTGGGCCTGGGCCGGGCTGGAAGTACTGTGGGCCCCAGAAAGGCCAAGTGCTAGGTCCAGGGAGGCCTCTGGGAAATGGCCACCTTCCTGGCTGCATAGGCCAGAATCCAGGAGGTGTGGGCTGAGGGCCTGGGGCAGGCCCAGGTCCAAGGGCAGGCCCAGGCCCAGGTCCAGGTTCATACACAGGTTCAAGTTCAAACGCAGGCTCAGACTCAGAGGCCGGCCCAAGTCCAAGTGCAGGCCCAGGTCCAGGAGCAGGCCCAGGACCATACCCAGGCCCGGGTCCATACCCAGGCCCAGGTCCATATCCAGGCCCAGGTCCAGGAGCAGGCCCAGGACCATACCCAGGCCCGGGTCCATACCCAGGCCCAGGTTCATATCCAGGCCCAGGTTCATATCCAGGCCCAGGTCTAAGGGCCATACTAGGTCTGTACGTAGGCCAAGGTGCTAGCATGACCCCAGGAGTCATACCAGGCCCCAGCTTGGGCCCCAGTGCAGACATGGACTCAGGCTCTGGCCTAGAACCAGGCCCAGGCCCGAGCACCCGAAGCTGGTCCAATGCCTGGGTCCCTGTAAGTGAAACCGCCAGGGCAGGCTCCTCTTCCTCTTGTTGCTCCAGGTCCTGGTAATGCCAAATGGCGTCCAAGGACTTGGGGATTTTGATAGCTTCTGAGACCTGGCTGTGACCAATGCTGTCAAGGTTCTCGGTGGTCTGGGAAAGGCCAGCCTCCGCGAGCGGCTCTGCAGCCTGCCAGAACGGAGCAGCTCCCTGTGGAGAGGGCAGATGGGTCGGCCAGGGCTGCTCCAGGCCAGCTCAGCGGTCACCTGCCAGCTCCCTCACACCTGCTTCCCCCTCCTCTGTCCTCTTTCACTTACCGGGATGAACATGGCCTCATGGAGGCCACTCCAGAGCACCGTGTCCTCAGCTTTGGGGACGGTGAGAATCCTGTTCTGGAGAGTCACCTGGAAGGGGAGGGAGGGGGTTGGTAACAAGGGATGTAAATCTGGAGGGCGTGATGCCCTTCGGGGGGCTCCCTTGCCCACGCTGCCCTCCAAACTCACAAACACATGGGTCTTCCCAGACTGCGTGCCCCTCTGTCCCCGTCCCTGTCCCCAGCACCCCGGCCCGGAGGTTGGGAGACCAGGGAGGGAGGATGGCGCCACGGCCCTCACCACGTCCCGCTGCAGCGCATTTATCTTCCGGTTTTGCCCTTTCAAATCATCAAAGAAAGTGCCGATTTTTTCCAGGTTTATCTGTCAAATGAGCCAAACCCGTGGGTCAGGAGCACAAGTTCCAGTCCCAGTCCTCCCTCTCCCACTGCTCAAACACAAGGTCTCTACCCTAGGCGACTAAGAGTTGGAGACGGAAGACAAAATGTTTCCCGGGGAGTAAGAAAGGGGTAGGAAAGCGTTGCCTGAGCAAATAAGTTTGGGAAACATTGGGCTTAAAGACCATTCAGTGGGTTTTTGTATTACAGGACTTCTCAGAGCCTTTAGTGGGCAGAAGTACATTGAGAATCTTCGAGAGGTGGGCTGAGGAGGCATTGTTCCTCAAACAGATTTGTGTTGTATGACACAGTTTCCTAAAAGTGCCCTTTCTGCTCAGGTCAAAGCTACTTAGCCCAAGACTGAAGTTCTCCCGGTTGCCATGAGGATCAGATGCAAACACTGACCTGTGCATGGGGGATGAGGCATTAAATCATGTTATTTGGAGGCAAGTTGTAAAACCTCAGCCACTATACCGGCCTGGGGGTGTGGAGAGCTGACTTCTGAGCCCATTTCTGACTCCCCAGATATGAGCTCACACTTCAGAAATTTCAGGACCTTCCGCGTCCTGGTAAGGAGTTAGAACATGCCTGGGTTGATGTCCTTGTGGCTACAGAGGGAGCTAGCATGTAGGCCTGTGCTAGGTTTACTTCGCTTCTCAGTGTGAACAGAGCTTTCTAGAAGAGGAAGAGATATTCTCTTTCTCCTATGTTGATAGCACCTACCTACTGAATATGAAGCCAACCCAGAGGAAAATGATCACTGACAGTGAGGTGTTGATGTGATATGAGCACCTAGATCTGGCTGTACCTGACAGCATTCCTGAATTTTTTAGTAAATGAGACAATAAATTCTCTTATTTTACCTAAGCCAGAATAAACTAGTTTCTGTCACTTGCAAATGGTGTGTCATTGCCTAGCAGGGTGAGGAACATAGCAGGGTGTGAGTCATGGAGGGTTCAGTTCGATAGTTCGATGGGCCAAGTGGCTGAGTCATGTCAGTCCCATCTCCTGTCCCCAAGGCTGTGTCCTCTGACTAAGAACAGGTTTCTTAGATTTATCCTGTCACTCAGCCACCAGTGGTCCAAGCAGCGTGGCCAGCTTGGAGAATGCTGGGAGGGTCTACCTTATCAAGCATGTCCTTCAGCATGTCCACATCCTTCCTGAGGGTTTTAATGGTGACCTTGAGTGCACAAGTGTCAGTGAGCAAATCCTGGAGAGTCTTCATTGACTAAAGAGGGAAAGAGGAGGGGAAAAGTACAGTATGGAAGCTCTCTGATGACTGCCATGGTCCAAGAAGTCCTCTTCGCTCTCTCAAGGCCTAGGCTGACACATACTCAGAGGTCAGCAAATTACACTTAAGTCAACAGTGCTCTGAGCTCTCAAGTGACCTGGGTGGGAAGGAGGCAACCCTGTGTTTAAATCTATTCAGTAACTAGGAGTCACTCATTATGAAGCGTCTCATTCCTTTGGTGGGAGCCGCTGGAAGATCAGCAAGGGAGTTATGATTGAATCTACATTTTTTTTTTTTTTTTTTTTTTTTAGCAAGAGAGAGACAGAGAAAAAGACAGACACAGACAGGAAGGGAGAGAAATGAGAAACACCAACTCGTCATTGCAGCACTTTAGTTGTTCATTGATTGCTATCTCATATGCCTTGACCGGACTCTAGCCAAGCCAGTGACACTTTGCTCAAGCCAGCAACCTTGGGCTCAAGCCAGTGACCTTTAGGCTCAAATCAGTGAACATGGGATCATATCTATAATCCCATGCTCAAATTGGTGAGCCTGTGTTCAAGCTGGATGAGCCCAGCGCTCATGCCAGTGAACTTGGGTTTTTTGTTTGTTTATTTGTTCTTTCCTCCCACCCCCGAAGTTAGAAATGGGGAGGCAGTGAGACAGACTCCCGCATGTGCACAACCGAGATCCATCTGGAACGCCCACCAGGGGGTGATGCTCTGCCCATCTGGGGCGTTCGTTGCTCCATTGCAACCGGAGCCATTCTAGCACCTGAGGCGGAGGCCATGAAGCCATCTCAGCACCCAGGCCAACTTTGCTCCAATGGAGCCTTGGCTGCAGGAGTGGAAAAGAGAGATAGAGAGGAAGGAGAGGGGAAAGGGTGGAGAAGTAGATGGGCGCCTCTCTTTTGTGCCCTGACTGGGAATTGAACTGAGGACTTCCACATGAGGGGCCGACGCTCTACTGCTGAGCCAACTGGCCAGAGCTGACCTTGGGGTTTTGAACCTGGGTCTTCAGTATCTCAGGTCAACACTCTATCCACTGCACCACTGCTTGGTCAGGCTTGGATCCACATTTTTTATTTTTTTGACAGAGACAGAGAGAAAGTCAGAGAGAAGGACAGATAGGGACAGACAGACAGGAAGGGAGATAGATGAGAAGCATCAATTCTTCATTGTGGCACCTTAGCTGTTCACTGATTGTTTTCTCATATGTGTTTTGACTGGAGGGTTACCGCAGAACAATGAACCCCTTGCTCAAGCCAGTGACCTTGGGCTTTAAGCCAGCTACCTTTGGGCTCCAGCTCTCAACCATGGGGTCACATCTATGATCCCACACTCAAGCCAGCAACCCTGCGCTCAAGCTGGTGAGACCATGCTCAATCTGGATGAGTCTGCACTCAAGCCAGTGACCTCAGGGTTTCGAACCTGGCTCTTCCGCATCCCAGTCCAATGCTCTATCCACTGCACCACCGCCTGGTCAGGCTGGATCCACATTTTTAAACGGTTCTTTTGGTGCATGTGTAGATTGATTTCAGGAGGACAACAGGGGAAGCTGGAAGACCAATGAGGAAACTTTTAGACAAGAGCTGATGGGTACAATTCTGGGCTCACAGCTCAATTTCACCACTGACTAGAGATGTTACTGCATCCTTCTAAGTGCTTGAGCTGTCAATCGTAAAATGGGTATAAAAATGTGATAAAGGGCCTTGTGCATAGTTAGGCATCCAGCTAACAAAAATAAAAAATAGCAAAATGGCAGAAGTTCTATTTATTAGTAATTATAAGAAAATGTAAATGGATTAAAATTTTCATTAAGTGGCAGAGATTGGAAGAATGAATAAGAAAACATGAGCCAAACTTAGTGTGTATAAGAGACATATTTTAGCCCTGGCCGGTTGACTCAGCGGTAGAGCGTCGGCCTGGCATGCAGAAGTCCCGGGTTCAATTCCCGGCCAGGGCACATAGGAGAAGCGCCCATTTGCTTCTCCACCCCCGTCCCCCCTCCTTCCTCTCTGTCTCTCTCTTCCCCTCCTGCAGCCAAGGCTCCATTGGAGCAAAGATGGCCCAGGCGCTGGGGATGGCTCCTTGGCCTCTGCCCCAGGCACTAGAGTGGCTCTGGTCGCAGCACAGCGACGCCCCGGAGGGGCAGAGCATCGCCCCCTGGTGGGCAGAGTGTCGCCCCTGGTGGGCGTGCCAGGTGGATCCCGGTCGGGCGCATGCGGGAGTCTGTCTGACTGTCTCTCCCCGTTTCCAGCCTCAGAAAAAAAAAAAGGAAAAACAAAAAAACAAAACAAACAAAAAAAAGAGACATATTTTAGATTCAAAGATGCAAATAGGTTAAAAATAAAAGAATATAAAGATATGCTATGCAAGCAGTATGTATCTAAAAGAGATCTGGAATGATTTCAGTAATACCAGACAAAATAGACTTTAAGATAAAAATTGTTACTAGAAAAAAAAATTGTTACTAGAGCCTGACCTGAGGTGGTAAAATGGTTAGGGCATCAACCTGGAATGTTGGGGTTGCCAGTTCAAAACCCCAAGCTTGTCCTGATTGGGGCACATGCGAGAGGCAGCTACAAGTTGCTTCCTCCTCTTTTCCCCAGCCTTTCTCTTTATCTCTGCTCTCTCTAAAAACCAATAAATAAAATCTTTTTTAAAATATTGTTACTGGAGACCCAAAGAAACATTTATAATGACAAGAGCATCATCCCAGCAGGAATATATCATAGGTAAAACATATTACACCTAACAATGGAGCTCCGAAACACATGCAGCAAAAACGGACAGAACTGAAGGGAGAAATAGACAGACAATTCAACAAGACTAGTTGGAGACTTCAAAGCCCCATTTCTAATAATGGACAAAACAACCAGACAGATAAACTGGGAAATAGAAGGTTTGGACAACACTATAAACCAATCTGACATGCAGGCATCTACAGAAAACTCCACTCAACAATGGCAGAATACACAATCTTCTCAAGCACGCATATAACATTCTATAGGATAGACCGTATGCTAGGCTATAAAACGAGTCTCAATACATTTAAAAAGGACTGAATTAGTACAAAAGGTGTTCTCTAACCACAATAAAACTCACAAATATGTAGAAACTAAATAACATTTTCCTAAATAATTAATGGTTCAAAGAAGAAATCACAAAGGAAATTAGAAAACACTTTAAGATGAATTAAAATTAAAACACAACACACAATTTATGGGATGCTTTAGCTGCATCCCATAAATTTCTTTTAGAGAGAAATTTTAGCGGGATGTGACTATATTAACAAAGAGGAAAGATTTTATATCAATAGCCTAAACTTCCACCTTAGGACACGGGAAAAGCAGAGCAAACTAAACCCAGAGCAAGTAAAAAATAAATAAATAAATAAATAAATAAATAAATAAGATTAGCGTGGAAACTAATGAACTAGAGAATAGAAAAATAACAGAGGAGCCCTGGCCGGTTGGCTCAGTGGTAGAGCGTCAGCCTGGCATGCAGGAGTCCCAGGTTCGATTCCCGGCTAGGGCACACAGGAGAAGCGCCCATCTGCTTCTCCACTCCTCCCCCTCTCCTTCCTCTCTGTCTCTCTCTTCCCCTCCCGCAGCCAATGCTCCATTGGAGCAAGGTTGCTCCGGGCACTGAGGATGGCTCTGTGGCCTCTGCCTCAGGTGCTAGAATGGCTCTGGTTGCAGTGGAGCAACGCCCCAGATGGGCAGAGCATCGCCCCCTGGTGGGCATGCCGGATGGATCCCGGTTGGTCGCATGCGGGAGTCTGTCTAACTGCCTCCCTGTTTCTAACTTCAAAAAAATTTTTTAAAAATAAATAAATAAATAACAGAGGGAATCAAACTAAAAAGCCTGTTCTTTGAAAAGTTCAACAAAATTAGCAAACCTTTAGCTAGACTGACCAAGAAAAAAGAGAAAAGACTCAAATTACTAGAATCAGAAATGACGAGAAAACATTATTATTGACCCTACAAAAATAAAAAATAATAAAAAAAAAATTATAGCCTGACCAGGTGGTGGCGCAGTGGATAGAGCGTCGGACTGGGATGCGGAAGGACCCAGATTCGAGACCCCGAGGTCACCAGCTTGAGCGCGGGCTCATCTGGCTTGAGCAAAAAGCTCACCAGCTTGGACCCAAGGTCGCTGGCTCCAGCAAGGGGTTACTCGGTCTGCTGAAGGCCCACGGTCAAGGCACATATGAGAAAGCAATCAATGAACAACTTAAGAAGTCGCAACGCGCAACGAAAAACTAATGATTGATGCTTTTCATCTCTCTCTCTGTTTCTGTCTGTCTGTCCCTGTCTATCTCTGCCTATGTAAAAAAAACAAAAAAAACACCAAACAAACAATTATAAAGGAATACTGTGAACAATTGTAAGCCAACAAATTAGATAATTGGATGAAATAAACAAATTCCCAGAAAGACATAAACCACCAAACCTGCCTCAAGAAGAAATAATCTGAAAAGATTTAAAACAAGAGATTAAAATAGTCATTAAAAAGAAAAAACACAAAGCGCAGGGTCACCAGTTTGAGCGTGGGATCATAGACTTGACACCATAGTCGCTGGCTTGAGCCCAAAGGTCACTGGCTTGAAGCCCAAGGTCGCTGGCTTGAGCCCAAGGTCGCTGACTTGAGCAAGGGGTCACTCACTCTGCTGTAGCTCCCTGGTCAAGGCACATATGAGAAAGCAGTCAATGAACAACTAAGGAGACACAACAAAGAATTGATGCTTCTCATCTCTCTCCCTTTTATCTGTCTCTTTCTTGCTAAGAATTTTTTTTTTTAAACATGGACAGAGAGAGAGTCAAAGAGAGGGATGGATAGGGACAGACAGACAGGAACAAAGAGAGATGAGAAGCATCAATCATCAGTTTTTTGTTGTGACACCTTAGTTGTTCATTGATTGCTTTCTCATATGTGCCTTGACCGTGGTCTTCAGCAGACCGAGTAACCCCTTCCTCAAACCAGTGACCTTGGGTCCAAGCTGGTGAGCTTTTGCTCAAGCCAGATGAACCTGCACTCAAGCTGGAGACCTTGAGGTCTCAAACCTGGGTCCTCATCATCCCAGTCTGACGCTCTATCCATTGTGCCACCGCCTGGTCAGGCAAAAAAATTTTTTTAAGTAAAATAAAAAGCACAAAGATTGGCCCTGGCTGGGTGGATCAGTGGTAGAGCATCAGACCAGTGTGTGGATGTCCTGGGTTCGATTCCCAGCCAGGGGACACAGTAGAAGCGCCCATCTGCTTCTCCACCCTTCTACCTCTCCTTTTTCTATGTCTCTCTTCCCCTACCACAGCCAAGGTTCCATTGGAGCAAAGTTGGCCCAGGCACTGAGGATGGCTCCATGGCCTCCACCCCAGGTGCTAGAATGGCTCCGGTTGCAACAGAACAATGCCCCAGATGGGCAGAGCATTGCCCCCTAGTGGGCATGCGGGTGGATCCCAGTCGGGTGCATGCAGGAGTCTGTCTGACTGCCTCCCCACTTCTAAAATACCAAAAAAAAACCCCACAAAAAAACAAAATAACAAACTTATGTTCACAGAAAAACTTGTGCACCAATGTTCATAGACGCACTATTTATAATGGCCTACAGGTGGAAACAGCCAAATGTCCATCAACTGATAAATAAAATTCCATACATTGAAATATTACTTGGCAATAAAAAGAATAAAGTACTGATATAACTATGATTTAATACAACTAAACCAAAAGTATATAATCAACCCTGTGCTTTCACCTCTGACCAAGCTCCTGTTACAGCTGAATAGCCTGTTCCAGGAATAAGGAACAGACACCTGAGTCAACAACAAAAACTCAAATGTTTCCAGGACTTCTGTTACTGTTAACTAACCAAATGTTTCCAGTATAATTACAGAAACAGGACCCCTGTATCCTACAGGAGTGATGCCCAGTTCAGCCACTGGTATGCTGCTGACTCTAGGGTCCTTATCAGCATTGACAAGAATAATAATCAATCGCGTGTTTACTGTAGCTCACCTCCCATTTTGGTATAGTCCCTCTCCCTTTGATCCTCTGTTCTGTCTTCCACTGTTTCCCTCCCCCTCCTGATAGAACCCCTTGCCTGCCCTGACGAGTAAAATGGGTCTTTGAGGACAAGCGTCGCCCATTTTCTCAAGTCCCTGCACTTGGATAAACTTCTTTCCTTCTCACCAGCACTTGTCTCACGAGTTCGGTTTTCGGGCTGACAGGCAGACGGTCCTGTGGGGCGTATCCCCAGTTCCACTGATACAGGCTACATCTTGGATGAACCTTGAAAACATTGTGCTAAGTGAAAAAGTGGGGCTTCAAAGAGGAGCAGGAATGGAGAATGACAGCTAATGGTTAAAGGGTTCCTTTTCTGGCTATGAAAACATCCTAAATTGACTGTGATAATTGCGTAACTGTGATTATACCAAAATCACTGAACTGTGTAGACTCAAGTTTTATTTCATTGAGGTATAGTTGACATACATGAAGAAGATTGTACAGGCCCTGGCCGGTTGGTTCAGCAGTAGAGTGTCGGCCTGGCGTGCGGGGGACCCGGGTTTGATTCCTGGCCAGGGCACATAGGAGAAGTGCCCATTTGCTTCTCCATCCCCACCCCCCTCCTTCCTCTCTGTCTCTCTCTTCCCCTCCCGCAGCAAAGGCTCCATTGGAGCAAAGATGGCCCGGGCGCTGGGGATGGCTCCTTGGCCTCTGCCCCAGGCGCTAGAGTGGCTCTGGTCGCAGCAGAGCGACGCCCCGAGGGGCAGAGCATCGCCCCCTGGTGGGCAGAGCGTTGCCCCTGGTGGGCGTGCCCGGTGGATCCCGGTCGGGCGCATGCGGGAGTCTGTCTGACTGTCTCTCCCCGTTTCCAGCTTCAGAAAAATAAAAAAAAAAAAAAAAAAAAAAAAAGAAGATTGTACAGTTTACCCGGGTAAACTTTTTGGTATGTGGACTACATCTCAATAAAACTGTAAAATATAGCTTTTTTTTTTCTTCTAGAAACAACTGGGGGAAATGTCAACACTGTCTATTAAATGGTATTTGGGAGTTATTGTACTGAAAAAGCCTAATCTTCTCCAAATGTGGCTCTTGGAAAATTCCTTCTCTGCAACTCCATACAACAACTACATTTCCACCAGTAACATCATGGGGTGGGTTTTATAAATCCTTATCTGCTGTAAGGGAAAATGATTCGCAGTGAAATCTGTGAGGTCCAGACCCCTCGCCGACGCAAGGATCCTTCCCTCTCCCCGTCTCTCCAAGGGGTGACCGGATGGATAGGGACAGACAGACAGGAACAGGAGTCATTTTCCGCCCGCGGGCAAGTACACATCAAACCCAGAGAAGATGGTGAACCTCACAGGCTGCTCCATGAGTGCAGGCTGCACGAGAAAGGAGAAAGATGATTTTCTCATGGGGTGCTGCTCCCCTGTGACAGACAGTTATAGGTTTCCCACCCCAGCTCCAGCCTGCTCCTCACAAGTCTGAGGACAGGCCCTGAACTCCAGTCTAGGGAAGAAGGGCCACATGCAGGGGAAGCAAGCCTGGAAAGCTGCCCTTCCTGGAAGTGGACCCTAAGGCGTGTGGGACTCCCTGCAGGCCCTTGCAGCCGAACTTGTTCAGACTTGCACTCTCTGACTCTGTGTGTGTGTGTGTGTCTTTCTGAAGAGGGTTTGAAGAATGTAGATTCAGGCTGGAGGCCCGGTGCCTAGAAGAGGTCTGGAAGGGACCAATATGGGGTTCAAAGCAAACACCCCCTCGGACAATCAGCTAGACTGATCCACGTGGCCACTGTGGCCTGAGCTTTGGGAAATGGGAATGCTAAGGCCTCTTCCCTTCCAGACAGACCTGGGAATGCAGAGGCACTTCCTGGGACCCTGGGAGAGCGCTGCCGACCTCCGGAAAAACCGTCACTATCATTGTAGCTGCCTCAACCCTGATTCTCTCCTTCTCTAAGTCCCCAAAGTCTCTTTCGTGCCCTTAAACTCTGATATGAAGTTCTCAAAAACAAGTATAAATTTAAAATCATTTTAATTGTAGGATATTCCACAGGAGTTTGGGGTTGGGAGGATGTAATGCAGAGGGAGTTTTGAAATTAAAAACAAAAATAGGCCCTGGCCAGTTGGCTCAGCGGTAGAGCGTCGGCCTGGCGTGAGGGGGACCCAGGTTCGATTCCCGGCCAGGGCACATAGAAGAAGCGCCCATTTGCTTCTCCACCCCCCCCCCCTCCTTCCTCTCTGTCTCTCTCTTCCCCTCCCGCAGCCGAGGCTCCGTTGGAGCAAGGATGGCCCGGGCGCTGGGGATGGCTCCTTGGCCTCTGCCCCAGGCGCTAGAGTGGCTCTGGTAGTGGCAGAGCGACGCCCCGGAGGGGCAGAGCATCGCCCCCTGGTGGGCAGAGTGTTGCCCCTGGTGGGCGTGCCAGGTGGATCCTGGTCGGGCGCATGCGGGAGTCTGTCTGACTGTCTCTCCCCGTTTCCAGCTTCAGGAAAAAAAAAAAAAAAAAAAAAAAAAAAAAAAAAAAGCAGATTGATGCATTCCCCTAGTGGGACCCACGTGGTTCCCATTTTGTCTTGTGAGGCCAGCGGCCGGGGGTTATCATCACAGACAAGGTAACTGAGGCCTCAAGGAGACACCAGGGACGTACAGACAGCTTTCTGAAACTCACTGCCTGGGAGGTGCGGTGGGGCCCAGGAACCTGCGATTCTGGGGCAGGTCCCCAGGTGGGCCTGGTTTGGAGCAGGCCGGGTAGGCCAAGGACACAGCCAACGGGGAGCCCAGGTTTTCCAACTCGGCAGTTCTCAAAGGCAGTGATTTGGGCTCAGCGGGGATTTGGCAATGCCTGGAGACATTTTGTGTTGTCACGGTTACAAGCAGCTCTGGGCACCTGGTGGGCATAGGCCAGGGATGCTGCTTAACATCCCACAGTGCACAGGACAGTCTTCGCCACAGTGAATTACCCAGCCCAAACGTCAGTCTTGCCAAGGGTGAGAAACCCTGCAATCTGGTTAACAACAACTTGTTGGGGGCCTGAGCCCCCAAATCCGGCAGAGCCAGCGGCTCCTCCCAAACCTTCTCTCAAGAAGCCCCTTGATGCCCGTGCTGGTTTCCTGGGCACCATTCACTCTGTCTGGGGTGGGCAGTAGGGCCTGTGCACCTTGACAGGTGCCCATAAAGGGCAGCAGAGGACACTAACCCAGCCAGCACAGAGAAAGGGGTGGAAGGAGCAGGCAAGGTGACCCCTGCCGTCAACACAGCATTTTGGCTGCCAGCCTGACTGGCAGGTGGGTGCAGACACTTAGCTAAGCTTGCACCATCCCCGAACCAGCTACCATGGCAACCCCCTACAATGGGTTGCTGTGGCAACCCCAGCAACCTCAGCCAGGCTCTCAAAAGGCAACATGCTCTAACAGCAGGGACATTGCTAAGTACACAGTCCTGTGATGACTATACACCCACGTCTGCCCCTTTCCTGAGCTGGTTGGGTCACTCTGGACACTCATGCACTCTAGAAGCCTTCAGCCATCAGAGTGAGCAAGGGCCAGGTGCTCTGCAGGGGCTGGCACCGTGGACACTTGTTGTGACCACCTCTCCGTCCTCCAAGGCCCTCCCTAACCTACCCTCGGCCACCCATGCTGCCTTCTTTGTCTCCAGTAACAATTTTTATCTTAAAGTCTATCTTGTCTGAAAGCATAGCCACTCCAGCCCGCCTCTGGTTACACCAAGATCTTTTTCCAGCCTTTACTTTCCAACCTACTCATGTCCTTGAATCTAAAATATTTCTCTGTACACCGCATGTAGGTGGAAATTCTTTTAAAGTGTCTTTTTAATGTTTATTTATTGACTTTAGAGAGAGAGGAAAGGAGAGAAAGAGAGACAGGAACATTGATCTGTTCCTGTATGTGCCCTGACCAGGGATTGAACCAGCAACCTCTGCACTTCGGGCCGATGCTCCAACCAACAGAGCCATCTGGCCAGGACAAACATGTTTTGTTTTGTTTTTAAGATTTTTAAAAATTATTATTTATTCACTTTAGAGAGGAGAGAAACAGAGAGAGAGAAGGGGGGAGGAGCAGGAAGCATCAATTCCCATATGTGCTTTGACCGGGCAAGCCCAGGTTGTGGAACCAGAGACCTCAGCATTCCAGGTCGATGCTTTATCCACTGCGCCACCACAGGTCAGGCAAACATGTTTTGTTTTTCTTCGGTTTGTTTTTTGTTTTTTCAAAAGCTTGATTCTGACCATCTCTGTTGTTTTTGTGTTTGTGGTAAAATACACTTCATGTTGAACAATTCAGTGGCATTTAGAACATTCACAAGCTTGTGCAACCATCTCATCTAGAACATTTCATCACCCACAGAGAAACCTCAGCCACGCCCATTGCTTCCACCTCCCGGCGCCTGGCAACCACTAAGCCACTTTCTTTCTCTATGGATTTGCCTGTTCTCGATGTTTTATATAAACAGAATCATTCAGTATGCGCTCTTTGTTTCTGACTGCTTCTTCTTTGCCTGGTGACTTACAGTTCGTCCATGCAGTCGCTGTCCCTCTGTCCCCTGGCAGCAGCTTACCTTGGCCAGACTGGTCTCTCCCCTGTCTCAGAGACATCAGGCACATTCCCTCAGGGGCTCTGGGCGCCTGACTTGGCTTAGGTCCCAGTCCATCTCAGCTTCCCTGCTGAGCTCAAATCTCTGAATAATAATAATAGCAGTCACTGTTTGGGCGCCTAGAATATGTGAAACTCTGTGCTAACCTGTCATGCATTATCTCGTTTAGTTTTCATTGTTGCAACAGTCCTGGGAGGAGGGAACGGTCACCCTCGCCACCCCTCCCAGATGGGAAGTAGCAGCACACTCAGCGCCCTGTATATCTATGCCTTTTACTGACCCACTCAGCCCAGGACTGGCCGAGTCCCCATTTTCTAACTCTTGACATTGAGTGGGTTCCTTAACCAATTTGTGCTTCAATTTCCTCATCTGTAAAAGGGGGGTATTTACAGCACCTGCCTCACAGAGTTGCTATGAAGATTAAAGGAGCTAACAGACATAAGTCTCTAGCTTACCTGGAGGATGGTGAGTCCTTTCTTTCTGTCCTGCCACAACTGACATGCTGTCCTCTCTAGCCAGGTGGTCGCGGCTTGTGGCCTCCCCACCAGTGGTCCTGCCTCCTGTGCTGATCCCTCCCCCCCAGACCAGCCTTCTCTGGGGCAGCTTAGCTCACAGCCATGTCCTAAAGGGAAGTCCACACACCTCCCACAGTCTGCCTTCTGGATGTGAACTCCCTGGCCCTGGAGGACCCCCGAAGTAGAGCCCTAGCCTGCTTTCAGCTCTTCTTCTGCAACCCTCCTCTGGGGATCAGCCAGTGTGGCTGTTCCTGATGCTCCAAGTGCGCCCTGCGCTAGACTCCTGCCCCCCAGCTCCTCTAGAATGGGCCCCTTCCAGTCTCTGCTGAACTTCTAGCCATCTTTCCAGAACCAGCTCAACCTGCCTCAACAGTGACTCCCTTTCCCCAAAGCTCTGTTCCCAGTTCTCTTTCTGGCCTGTGCCTCAGTGTGGTCCCTCGGGGACGGATGCTCTCCATCAGCCCCTGTATATCCATCCCCCATCCTCGCCAAGCCTCGGTGCCCTGGAGGTTGACCCACAGGCATTCTGCTCACCATACCTCCGGCCTCCCAGTTTAGCTAATGGGAAGTGATAGGAGAGAGGGCAGGGTATTTGCTCCTCAAGATCCAAAGTCTTCCCCAAGACCACAGGCCCTGCTAGATAACCATGTGCTAAGAGGGGAGGCGAGAGTACACGGTCCAAGGCTGGTCCTGGGTCAGAGCTCCTCCCCTGCTCTGCTGGCACTGGCTGCACTTCTATCAGCAAATTAATGAACATTCTTTTTTATTTTAGAGAGAGAAGAAGGGGGAGGGGATAAATAGAGAAAGAGAGACATCAACTTGTTGTTCCACTTATTTATGCATTCATTGGTTGATTCCTGTATGTGCCCTGACCAGGGATCGAACCTGTAGCCCTGGGATATGGGGATGATGCTATAACTAACTAAGCTACCTGGCCAGGGCCTAAATGAACA
Organism: Saccopteryx leptura; assembly: GCF_036850995.1. Lineage (NCBI taxonomy): Eukaryota > Metazoa > Chordata > Mammalia > Chiroptera > Emballonuridae > Saccopteryx > Saccopteryx leptura. The sequence goes on from NC_089506.1 coordinate 211,099,086, forward strand.
CTTCTGAGTATCAGTTTCTCGCTTATAAGGTAGGGATAACATCCTTTCCCACTTTTCATGGGGCTAGTTTCTATAGATTTTTATTCACTAGCTTTCTCTCTGTCACCCTTGCTAGAACATGAAGTCCTATTCACCATGGTACCTCTGTCATGGGAGGTCCTCAATTATTATTATTATTATTATTATTATTATTTATTTTTGTATTTTTCTGAAGCTGGAAAAGGGGAGGCAGTCAGACAGACTGCGCAACCGGGATCCACCCAGCATGCCCACCAGGGGGCGATGCGCCCAACCGGGATCCACCCAGCATGTCCACCAGGGGGCGATGCTCTACCCATCTGGGGCGTCACTCTGTTGCAACCAGAGCCACTCTAGCGCCTGAGGCAGAGGCCATGGAGCCATCCTCAGCGCCCGGGCCAACTTTGCTCCAATGGAGCCTCGGCTGGCTGCGGGAGGGGAAGAGAGAGACAGAGAAGAAGGAGAGGGGGAGGGGTGGAGAAGCAGATGGGCGCTTCTCCTGTGTGCCCTGGCCAGGAATCGAACCCGGGACTTCCACATGCCAGGCCGACGCGCTACCACTGAGCCAACCGGCCAGGGCCTCAATTATTATTTTTTATTGAGGTAAGAATCACATAACATACTGAGATAAGAAACCCCCTTCTGCTAAGAGGCTTAAAAGGCATTTTATGATTTAGGCCAAGCATTCAGAGAGATTTTGTAAATATGATTTTTATACTTGTGTGTGATTTACACCAGCTCAAGATGGCCAATTGCATTCCTGCTATTATATTAGAGCAAATGGAGAGGTTTTCGTACTAGAAGGTTCTGAGAGGAAGGAGGAAGGAGACTCGGACCCCCTCCCTTCCCCACACCTGTGAGGAAGAAGGTAAACAGCCTGGAATGCGGGAGGGGGAAGGGAGATTTGAGTAGCCCTTTCCTCTCCCCTTTCTTTCTCCTTAATGGGCGATTTACAAACGCTTATCCTCTGACATCATCTAACCCCCTCCCATCCTGAAATCGTGTGATTGACGTATGTACCTCTAGACAAAGGAATCACGAGATCCATGTATGTGAACTTGTGTTCTGTAAAGGGTATTTAAGATGTAAGAAATCTAATTTCGGGGAGCATGTGTCTTTGAAGCTACTAGCCCCACGTGCTCCGCTGGCTTTTGAATAAATTCTCTTTTCCTCTTAATGCAGTTATTTCAGTATCAAACCCCCTGTTGCAGGTTGCTTTCCTGCAACAATACAATGAACTATTTTTTTCTTTTTTTCTTTTTTTCTGTATTTTTCTGAAGCCGGAAACGGGGAGAGACAGTCAGACAGACTCCCGCATGCGCCCGACCGGGATCCACCCAGCACGCCCACCAGGGGGCGACGCTCTGCCCACCAGGGGGCGATGCTCTGCCCCTCCGGGGGCGTTGCTCTGTTGCAACCAGAGCCACTCCAGCGCCTGGGGCAGAGGCCAAGGAACCATCCCCAGCGCCCGGGCCATCTTTGCTCCAATGGAGCCTCGGCTGCAGGAGGGGAAGAGAGAGACAGAGAGGAAGGAGAGGGGGAGGAGTGGAGAAGCAGATGGGCGTTTCTCCTGTGTTCCCTGGCCAGGAATCGAACCCGGGACTTCTGCACGCCAGGCCGACGCTCTACCACTGAGCCAACCGGCCAGGGCCTACAATGAACTATTTTAAAGAGAATAACTCAGTGGCATTTAGTGCATTCACAATGCAACCACTGCCTCCATCTAGTGCCAAAACATTTCCATCACCCCAAAAGGCGATCCTGTAAACACTAAGCAGTCACTCCCCATTCCCCCCTCCACCCTACCCCTGACAACCACCAATCCATTTTCTGTCTCCATGGATGCGCCCATTCAGGACATTTCATATAAATGGAACCCCATGATATGTGGTCTTTGTGTCTGGCTTCTTTCTTCCACACTTGAAGATGAATGCAAGCTTGGAGCTTTGGTTCCGCCTGACTCCCAAATGGAAGAGCCCGTCACAAAGGGACAGAGGGAATGGGGAGGAGATGCCTGGGAGGAGAGCAAGGGGGCAAGGAGCTCCGGGAGGCCGGGTGGGTTACCTTTTCCACGGCTTCTTCACTGCCTTCCACCATCTTCCGGAGCTTTATCAGCTGCCAGAGCTCCTGGGCGGGCCGGCTGGTTCCCTGGCTGGCCTCCAGCAGCTCGGCGGTGGAAGGCATCTCCTGCAGCCCGGCCAGTTGGCTCTCCATCTTGTCTATGCGGCTCACCATGTGGTCAAAGATGTTGCCCACCCTCTTCATGGGGCTGAGGGTGGGCTGAGCATCTCCTTCCCGGGACATGAACACGGCCTGCGAGGACTGGAGGAAGTCCTCGTCCCCCGACAGGACCTTCTTGAGCTCGGCCATGTGGATGTGCTCCAGGATGCCCTGGAGCAGGAGGTGCAGGGCCTTGAAGTTCATCGCCCCGCACTGCGGGATGGCGATGTTGACCAGCTCAGAGAACGTGAGCGAGAAGCTCATTCTGCCAGGGTGTTGGCTGGGCAGAATTCGGAGTGTCTCTGAGGGCAAGTGGGAGCTTTCAGTGGACCCACAAGCTGCACGAACAGATGTTCAGAGACCCAGAGAGGCCGCAAATCACAGCAGTCAGGGAGAAAATGGCCTCTGTCCTGGCCAGAGCTTAGATGAGAGGTTTCGGTTGCTAGGATACCAAAGAACGTGGCAGTGGGCGTGCTTCCAAGGGTCTGGAGTGGGACAGGGGACGTGCTCTGTTCTTAGCTGATGAGTGTCTGAAAAAAATGGCTGCACTTTTAATTCAAACCTTTTGGTTATGTAAGACCAACGACTCTCTCCAAGAAGCACGCCAGGAAGCTGACAGAGAGGCAGCTTGCTCCTTGGAAGTATCTAGAATCAGAACAGCAGCCAGAGTTCTTGGAGTTAGGAAAGCCTGGGGTTTAGAAACAGGATCAGAAGAGCCAAGTGGTTCCTGGACAGTGGCCCAAGGCCACAGGTGCTCCAGTTTCCGGAGAAGGAAGGTAAAAAGTGCACTAGGCAGCCGCTCTCATTAGGTCTGAATCCTGCATGTCCCTGCACTCCTAAGGACGCGAGTGGCCTCCCGAACTTTGCTGTACTGCCCCCCCCTTGCGCTGGGGTTCACCAAGACTCCGGCGCTTTGAAAGCCTTAAGGACCTGACCGTGAGCCAGCTCTTGGATGCTGCCTGGGCCCCTATATGTTCAGGCTGAGCTTTTATCAATTCTTAGGCAAGAAAATGGCAGCCTGCCTGCCCTGCTCTCCTAGCAGAGTCTGCAGGGAAAGCCCAACGCAAGCCCGAGAGCCCCCACTCCTGACCACCCCCCCCCCCCAGTCCTGGCATCCAGTACACACTGCTCACACACAGCACACAGCAAGAGCCCCGCTCAGGGCGGAGCTGGCTCAAGGCCAGTCTTTCCCAGCTCCCCCGCAGAAGCGACACTGGTCGCCTGTCCACTCTGCGTTCCTGCACCTGACTCTTTCCCAGCAGCTGCGTGACCTTGTATGAATGACTTAACCTGAGTACCTGAGTCTCAGCTTCCCTGCCTGCTATGTGGGAAACAAAATCTCCCTTGTGGGGTTGCCACGCGGCCGGGAGTGCAGCCTGCGGGCTGTGGAAATACTACAGGTAAAGCGCCAGGCCTGCGCAGAGGCAAAGGGTTCCTTTCCTAGACTTGATCTGGTATCGCAGTCTTGCCAGTGATCAGGGCCAAAGAAGAAAGAAACCAGAAGGCTCATCTGAATCTGCCGTAAGGAACTTGGCAGGGATTCGTTTATTAATTCCCTGTTCCTGAGCTCATGTCAACAACGGCTTCTGCTGAGGCGGTTTCTAGTTCCTCAGGAATGGTGGGAGCTGAGGTGGGGTCTCTTAGCGCTACAACACCCAGTGTGTTCTCTTCAGACACTCCTCAGAACTGCCTAATTCTGCTGAGAGAATTGACCCACTTGAGAGGGGGAAAAAGGCTCACTCCCATTGTGATAGATATCATCCCCAGTTCTGTCTGGGCCCTACTCACACAGAAAAATAAGATACTACTTATTTTTCTTGTAACAGCTTTATTGAGATATAATTCACATACCATGCAATTCACTCATTTAAAGTATACAATTCGCTCTGGCTGGGTAGCTCAATTGGTTAGAACATTGTTGTGATCTGCGAAGGTTGTGAGTTCGATCCCCAGTCAGGGCAATTACAGGAATCAACCAATGAATGCAAAGATAAGTGGAACAACAAATTGGTGTTTCCCTCTCGCTCTCTTTCTCCCTTTCTCTCTCTCTAAAATCAATAATTTTAAAAAATTTAAGTATACAATTCAATAACTTTTATTTCATTCACAGAGCTGCGCAACCATCACTACAATCAACTTACAAACATTTCGCCATCCTAAAAAGAAATAATGTGCCCATTAGCAGTCACTCTCCATTACCCAACCCCCAGCTCCTGGCAATCACTGATCTTCTTTCTGTTTCTGGGGATTTGTCTATTCTGGACATTTCACATGATCAAACATGTGGCCTTTTGTAACTGGTTTCTTTTACTTCGCACAATATTTGCAAGGTTCATCCAGGTCATATAGCATGTGGCAGCTCTTCATTCATTTCTGTGGCTGAATAATATTCCATTGTATGGACAGTGCATTTCGCTTCTCCATTCATCCACTGGTGGCTATTTGGACTGTTTCTACCTTTTGACTATTGTGAATGATGCTGCTGTGAACAGTTGTACGCAAGTTTTTGTTTGGGTACAAGTGTTCAGTTATTCTGGGTCTAGGAGTGAAATTGCTGGGTCAGAAGGTAACTAACTCTAGCCCTTTGAGGAAGTGCCAGACTGTTTTCCACGATGATGCATTACCTTACATTCCCACCCACGTAAAATGAGGGTTCTAAGTTCTCCCCATTGTCACCAACACTTGTTCCTGTCCGCCATTTTGATTATAGCCAATCTGATGGTTGTTGGGCGCTACTTATTTTGTGGCCATCAGGCTTATAGCCACCTGCCACACACTCACTTATCCCGGGCATTCGAAATGATTGTTAGAGACTTCCAGGTGTTTAAAATGACCATCCCTTCAGCGGATCGTGTTCCCCTGGAAAGAACACCCAGACACCTACGAAAGGTCACAAGCACACCATCTACCTGAGAGAGCTCCCCGAGGACCGCTGACTTCCTGCACACTACTACGCTCTTCTGGCCACAGCTCCCGCGGCAGCTGAACTGCAGAAAGCTCATCCGAAACCTGTCTCCGACCCTAGCAGACGTCGTCAATGACACAACTTCTGCTCTGACAAACCAGGTGAAATGTACATTCATTAGCAGATCATGAAACCCTGAATTTCTTCTTGGCTAACCCAGGAGGAATTTATGCTTCAGCAAACACTTCTTGCTGCACCTATATAAATATTTCATAAATACTACGGGCCAAGTAGAATAATTCGTAATTAGGCTTTTTTAAAAAAGCCGCGTGGCTCTCTAGGGAAAGACCAGCTGGATATTGGGGGTGTTTGCATAGTCTGCATTCACAGCCATCGAGGCCCCTGTGTTCAGGATCTAGTGCCAGACCCAGTAGTCAGTTCTATTTCTGAACATGGCCTGTGTTGCAGGTGGCCGATGTGTTCTGTACAGGGTCTTCAGTTCAGCGACTTCCTGTAAGAGGACTCGACAACTTACCCTGCAAAACAGCCGGAGGGGCTCACCACAGCCCAGCTTTGACAACGTTTTCTGAACATCCTCCTGACTAGGGACATTTGGCACTGGCAAAGCTCTGGATATAATAGATGAGTGTTCTGAGGATCGACTTCATCTGCTCTCAGTTATGGGGAGGTGGGAGGGAGTGGCAGGTGGGGGTGGCGGAGAACAGCAGTTCCTGAAAGTGGGAACCAGCCTGGCGCCATAGGCCCTGCGGTTGGCTAGGAGGGCCTTGCTACAGCCCAGTGGACACAAACAACTTCACAGACCACCAGCCGCTCTGCTCCTTTAAAAGGCCCAAGACAAACCACAGCAGTCGTAATTAGGTCTGAACTCAGACTAAAACAAGAATACTCTCTAAACCACAAACACGACCAGATAGCCCCCGATCCTGCTAATGTGAGTGACCACCACTGCTGCTTGACCGGGGGCTCAAGCCAAACCAGTGACCCCATCCTCAAGCCAGCAACCTTGGGCTCAAGCCAGTGACCATGGGATCAGGTTGATGATCCTACACTCAAGCCCGAGACCCTGCGCTCAAGCTGGATGAGCCCTCATTCAAGCCAGCAACCTGAAGGTTTCATTTTTTTTTTTTTTTTTTCTGAAGCTGGAAACAGGGAGAGACAGTCAGACAGACTCCCGCATGCGCCCTATCGGGACCCACCCGGCACGCCCAACGAGGGGGCGTCGCTCTGTCGTGACCAGAGCCACTCTAGCGCCTGGGGCAGAGGCCAAGGAGCCATCCCCAGCATCTGGGCCATCTTCGCTCCAATGGAGCCTTGTCTGCGGGAGGGGAAGAGAGAGACAGAGAGGAAGGAGAGGGGGAGGGGTGGAGAAGCAGATGGGCGCTTCTCCTGTGTGCCCTGGCCGGGAATCAAACCCGGGACTTCTGTACGCCAGGCCGACGCTCTACCACTGAGCCAACCGGCCAGGGCCGGAACCTGAAGGTTTCAAACCTGGGACCTCAGCATCCCAGGTCGATGCTCTATCCACTGCCCCACCACTGGTCAGGTGACCGCTGCTTTGTGAGCTACTAGAACTTTATCCATTTTATTCCTTCTGTCTTCTGTATAAGGTTGATTAAAATATCCAGTCATAGAATGAACCCTGCTTCTTGACAGTACCCAATCCAGAACACTCCCAGCCACCTAACATGAGCCCAAATCCTATCATAAGTCCTTCTAACTTAACCCTGTTATAAGATGCCTGATTCTCTACTGTGTCATATGACTGAAAAAATTCAAAGGCTTCCTCCTCCCCTCCTCTCTCTCTAAAATCAATAAATAAGAAATAAGAAAATGCCACAGTCAGTGCTGGCAGCTCCCAGGGCCCATGAAGGTATTCTTCCGGGATCTAAGAAAGTGAAGCGACTAAATCAGCCTTGGTTGCAACAGCTCAGAGAGGTGTAAGCTCAGCTCAGAGCCCGATCTGGTCTCAGGCCTTCAAGGTAAGGGCTGCAAGCCAACAAGATACTGATAAGTTTCCCAAAACCTGGCACTGGGCTTGACACTGACTCTTCAGTCTCTCCTTCAACCAATGTTTACTGAGCACCGGCTAGGTGCCAGGTGCTGTGCGAAGTGCGGCGGAGGCCACAGGGAGCGGGTCTGAGGCCGTCCCTGACCTCACAGAGAGTGAGGCTAGTGGGGGAGACGGACACTTATTTTACAACAAGGAAATAAAATAACTTCACGCAGTGATAGGAATTAGAAAGAGATAAAACAGGGAAAACGAGAATGGGGTGTGGGCACTGATTTAATAGGGCTGTTGGGGTAGCCGGCCTCTAACACGTCTCCCAAGGGTACCCCTGGGACTCATACCTTTGCGTGGTCTGCTCTGATTCTATTCCAGCCAAACTAGTCGTGTACCTTATACCAGGGGTCCCCAAACCATGGCCCGTGGGCCACATGCCATTTATCCAGCCCTCACTGCACTTCTGGAAGGGGCACCTCTTTCATTGGTGGTCAGCGAGAGAAGCACATTGACCATCTCATTAGCCAAAAGCGGCCCATAGTTCCCATTGAAATACTGGTCAGTTTGTTGATTTAAATTTACTTGTTCTTTATTTTAAATATTGTATTTGATCCCGTTTTGTTTTTTTACTTTAAAATAAGATATGTGCAGTGTGCATAGGGATTTGTTCATAGTTTTTTTTATAGTCTGGCCCTCTAACAGTCTGAGGGACAGTGAACTGGCCCCCTGTGTAAAAAGTTTGGGGACCCCTGCCTTATACCAGCAGTGCATCTACGTACACACACACTCATTCACTTCACACTACAGAATGGCTAGATTTGGGGAAGCTGCGTATGTTGCAGGTGATTTGATGCTGCTTAACTGGAATACATATGATAAAAAAGCAAAAAAAAAAAAAAAAAAAAAAAGGCAATATGTTAGACTTGAAAGGATCCAGAAACTTTAAAGATCTTTTCATTTTAGGTCTGGAAAGAAAATAACTTCTAACAAAAATGAAGGACTTCAAGGCCAGGATGCTTGTGTGGAAGGAGCCACCAGGCCATTTACCAGGATGTTTCCGCTTTCTGGAGAATTTGTGGGCCACAGGGAGGACCCTGCCCTCAGGTCAACAGACAGCAGCTGCGATCTGGCTCTGCTCAGTTCTTTTTTTTTTTTTTTTTCTGAAGCTAGAAACCGGGAGAGACAGTCAGAGAGACTCCCACATGCGCCCGACCAGGATCCACCTGGCATGCCCACCAGGGGGCAACGCTCTCCCCACCAGGGGGCGATACTCTGCCTCTCCGGGGCATCGCTCTGTTGCGACCAGAGCCACTCTAGCGCCTGGGGTAGAGGCCAAGGAGCCATCCCCAGTGCCCGGGCCATCTGTGCTCCAATGGAGCCTTGGCTGCGGGAGGGGAAGAGAGAGACAGAGAGGAAGGAGAGGGGGAGGGGTGGAGAAGCAGATGGGCACTTCTCCTGTGTGCCCTGGCCGGGAATCGAACCCGGGACTTCTGCATGCCAGGCCGACGCTCCACCACTGAGCCAACCGGCCAGGGCCTGGCTCTGCTCAGTTCTGATGGCAGAATCCTAATTCAGACAATTTCAGGATGAACTTCTTACTGGAATGTTCTTTAAATGGCTGGTTGGAACCAGAAGCCAATTAACATGATTGGAAACTGTGTAGCATTTTTTTTCTTCCAGATAGAGGTCAAAGATTAAATCAGTTCTGTAAACTGCCATTTATCTGCATGCCCAGACAAGCCATTTTTCATGCTGATTATTAAATAGCTAGGAGTGATAACTGGGTAACCTTTCCTCTCTTGCTCCAGGAAGGCCTGAGGGAGGGAGGATTGCTGGGGAAGGATTAGAGGTCGCCGTGAATGGTCGCTGTTTCTACTGCCTGATGTCTGGACATTCTGCTTATTTGGAGTGGGGGTGAAAAGTGGACATGAGGGGGGGAGCTCATAACAGGTGCAGGCGACTGGCTCCCTAATCAGAAGCTGAAGGTCCAATCCTATCTCCTCTCTCCACCTCAGTCTCATTTGCGGTTAGGTGGGAAAAATCAACAAGGCAACTGCTGTCCCTGGTTCTGAATTTCAGAACCAATACTTTTTTTAAAAGCCTCTTGAAATGCAAATTGGCTCTGAACTAAGCAGCTGGAAGCTGTGGGACCCAAGGGGTCAGAATTGGTGTGGGGATGGCGGGTGGAACTGCAGTGACTCAGCCACTTACCGTATGAGGGAAGATACTGATCTCAGGCAAGCCACGTACTTCCTGGGCCTCAGCTTTCTCAGCTCTAACATGGGGTTAACAGCCCTTATCTCACAGGATGAAGGGCAGACGGAAAGGGAAGGCAGCTTTTAGGGTGCTCACAGTGGCGTCCAGGGGCCAGTGGCACTCTAAGCCTCCCAAACAGGCTGTCTAGGCACCCCAGGCCCAGACCCGGTTTCTTGGTTCTGACCTGAGCTGGGTTCCTTAACCAGGGAACATAATTTTGTGAGCAAACATGATCTTCCAATTGAGTCCTTTTCTGCTCAGGTAATCAGGGTAAGTTTCTGTTGCTTACAACCAAGAACTCCCAGCTGGTCCGAAGTGCCCATTTGTAAGGCTGGCTAAACGTCCCAGTCAGGAAAACACAAACAGTACGCAGCCGTCTAGGTTACAGTCAATCAGAGCCTGCTCTTGCTGTGCCCCCAATGCCCACCCACCCCAGGAGGGTATGTCCAGGTGGGAGGAAGGGCTGCAGGTGCCCATGTTAGTTTACATTTACATTGAGACCTGGACAGGGCACTGACCTAGACAAGAGGTTTCCTGGGCCTCTTACAGGTGCCCAAGGATTTGGGGCTATCTCCCTCCCCCAATCATTCCCATCACATCCTTCATCAGACCCTATTGACTTTTCCTCCTAAGTATCTCCCAGTCCCACCCGCCACCTCCGTGTGCCCTGGCAGCCCTGACGTCTTTTCCTAGGCCAGAGGCCAAACCACTTGACGTGGTCTGTAAGCTGCACGGCTCGGCCCATCTCTCGCCTCTTTGACCTCAACTCATAGCAGTTCTTTGAACTGCAACCAACTCCCCAGCCCTCCTCCCTGCCCCTGGCAACCCCACTCTACTTTCTGTCTCCATGACTTTGACTACTTTGACCTCATATAAGTGGAATCCTACAGTATTTCTCTTCTTCTGACTGGCTTATCTTACTTAGCATAATGTCCTCAAGGTTCACCCATGTTGTAGTGTGTCAGAATTTCCTTCCTTTCTAAGGCTGAGCAATATTCTATTGAATGTATAAACCACATTTTGCTTATCCATTCACCTGTCAATGGATGATGGGCACTTGGGTTGCATCCATATTTGGGCTATTATGAAGACTGCTATGAACACGGGAGTACAAGTACCTGTTCAAGTCTGTGCTTTCCATTCTCTAAGCAGAAGTGGAGTGGCTGAATCATAAGGTAATTATATGGTTAATTTTTTGAGGAACTGCCATATTGTTAACAGTTGGATGCATCAGTTCACATTCTCCTAAGCAACACACAAGGGTTCCAATTTCTCACATCCTCACCAAAACTTTCTCTTTTTCGTTTTTCTGACAATAGCCTCCCTAATAGGTATGAGGTGATAGATATCTCATGGTGGTTTTGACTCGCATTTCCCCAATGATCAGTGGTACTGAGCATCTTTTCACGCGCTTGTTGGCCATTTGTATACCTTCTTCGGAGAAATGTTTGTTAAGTCCTTTTTGCCCATTTTAAAATCAGGTTGGGGTTGTTGTTGTTGTTGAGTTGTAGGATTTATGTATTCTGGATATTAACCACTTACCAGACATAATGTTCAAATTAACTTGCTTTTAGTCCCCTTGTCCTTGTTCTGTTCCCTCCTGCCACAGGACCCTCGCACATGGAATCTCCCTGGCTGAAACATTTTTCCTTCCCAAATTGTCTGGGAAAGGAAACTCTCACTCATCATTCAGACTTCAGTGTAGCCATCACTTTCTATGGGAAGCCTTCCCTTCATTCTTGATTAGTACCCTTGGATTTTAGTACTTCTCATCTCTTCGCTTTACATGCTTGTCATGGTCATTGGTATGGCTAGTTGATCAGTGCCGTTCCACTCCAACTACTCTGTGAGTTCCTGGGGGTAGATTACATTTTCTTTACACCAGACAATGGCTCTTATCAAGCACATAGTAGTTGCTCAATAAACACTAAATGACTGAATGAATGAAACAGAGGCATTTGTAGAGAGTTTTTTCCCCTAAGAAGGACCACAAATAAAGATATATGCTTCTTTTGGCTAGACCTCTGGGTGAGTCTAGGAAGGCTGAGTTTTTTGGGGTTTGTTTTTTTTGTATATACTCTTTTTAATTTTTATTTTATTTATTCATTTTAGAGAGGAGAAAGAGAGGGAGAGAGAGATACAGAGAGAAAGGAGAGAGAGACAGGGGGGAGGAGCTGGAAGCATCAACTCCCATATGTGCCTTGACCAGGCAAGCCCAGGGTTTCAAACCAGTAACCTCAGCATTTCCAGGTCGACGCTTTATCCACTGCGCCACCACAGGTCAGGCTTGCTTTTTTCTTGTTTTTTTTTTTTTTTTTTTTTTTTTTTTGTATTCTTCTGAAGTTGGAAACGAGGAGGCAGTCAGACAGACTCCCGCATGAGCCCAACCGGGATCCACCAGGCATGCCCACCAGGGGGCGATGCTCTGCCCATCTGGGGCGCCGCTCTGCTGCAACCAGAGCCATTCTAGTGCCTGAGGCAGAGGCCACGGAGCCAACCTCAGTGCCCGGGCCAACTTTGCTTCAATGGAGCCTTGGCTGCAAGAGGGGAAGAGAGAGACAGAGAGGAAGGAGAGGGGGAGGGGTGGAGAAGCAGATGGGCGCTTCTCCTGTGTGCCCTGGCCAGGAATCAAACCCGGGACTTCTGCACGCCAGGCTGACGCTTTACCACTGAGCCAACCGGCCAGGGCCTAGGAAGGCTGAGTTTTACCTTCTGCCATCACAAGATTGAACTGCCCCTATAGACTCACATAGGGTGGATTGAATAACTTGACAATAGCCTGAAGCTACATTGTATGATCCTCAATAATGTGTTCAGGGAACCACTGTGGTCAGACACTGATTTTACAGTTTCTTTAATCCAAATAATAATTCTGCAAGGCAGGGATCACCCTGGTTTTTAGCTATTTGAATATATTATCTCACTACCTTGTAGCCTGCATTGTTTCTGATGATAAATTTATTCATCTTACTTGAGTTCCCTTGTAGTTTTTATCTCTTGCTCTTTCCAAGATTTTTTTATCTTTTAACTATGATGTGTCTGGCTGTGGCTCTCTGCACTTTTCCTACTTGGAATTTGTTGAGATTCTTGTGTGTGTGTGTGTGTGTGTGTGTGTGTGTGTGTGTGTGTGTGACAGAGACAGACAGAGGGACAGACAGACAGGAAGCAAAAGAGATGAGAAGTATCAATTCTTCGTTGCAGCTCATTTGCCTCCTTAGTTGTTCATTGATTGCTTTCTTATATGTGCCTCGATGGGGGGGAGGGACTACAGTAGAGCGAGTGACTCCTTGCTCAAGCCAGCGACTTTGAGCTCAAGCCAGCAACCTTGGGTTTCAAGCAAGCAACCTTTGGGCTCAAGCCAGTGACCATGGGGTCACATCTATGATCCCACGCTCAAGCCAGTGACTTCGCGCTCAAGCTGGTGAGCCCAGGCTCAAATCAGTGACCTCAGGTTTTCAAACCTGGGTCCTCTGCATCCCAGTCCAACGCTCTATCTACCGTGCCACCTGTTGGTCAGGCTGAATTTGCTGAGATTCTTAGATGTATTGATTAATAGATTTTTTGAAAGTACATTTGGGAATTTTTCAGGCATTATTTCTTTGAATATTTCTTCTATTCCTTTCTCTTTCTCCTCTCCTTCTGATACTCCCATTAATATATGTTGGCATACTTAAAGGTGTCCTACACTTCTCTGAGGCTCTGTTTATTTTTCTTCATTCTATTTTCTCTTTGCTTTCAAATTGAATAATCTCTAACAATCTAGCTTCAAGCTCACTACTTCTTTCTCCTGCTAGTTCAAGCACTATTACTATGGTTTTTTAGATAAGGACATTAAGATCAGAAAACAAGTAATTTCATGAAGGTCACACAGAGCTAAGTGGCATGGCCAGGCCTTAAATCTAAGATCTCAGCTCTCGCCCTGGCCAGGTGGCTCAGTGGTAGAGTGTCAGCCCCGCATGTGGATGTCCCGGGTTCAATTCCCAGTCAGGGCAAACAGAAGCGACCATCTGCTTCTCCACCCCCCCCATCCCGGGCTCCATGGAGCCTTTGACTCAGGTGCTAAAAATAGCTCGGTTGCAAGCATGGCTCCAGATGTGCAGAGCACTGGGCCCCAGATGTGGGTTGCCAGGTGGATCCTGGTCAGGGTGCATGTAGGAATCTGTCTATGTTCCTCTCCCTTTCTCTCACTTGGAAAAGAAGAAAAAAAATTTTAATTAAAATAAAAAATAAAATCTTAAAAAAAAAGGATAGCTCTCATCCTGCACATCACTTATTCAATCATTTGTTCACTCAAAAGTACTTACTGACCCTGGCCTGTTGGTTCAGTGGTACAGCATCAGCCCAGCATGTGGATGTCCTGGGTTTGATTCCCGGTCAGAGCACACAGAAGTGCCTATCTGCTTCTCCACCCCTACCCCTCTTGCTTCTCTCTCTCTCTTTTCTCCTCCCCTACGGCAGCCATGGCTCGATTAGAGTGAGTTGGCCCCAGGCACTGAGAATGGCTTCATGGCCTTCGCCTCAGGCACTGAAAAAAATGGCTCCAATTGCAACGGAGCAAGGGTCCCAGATGGGCAAAGCATCGCCCCCTAGTGGGCATGCCAGGTGGATCCAAGTTGAGGCGCATACCAGAGTCTGTCTCTGCCTCCTTTCCTCTCACTGAAAAGAGAAAAGTACTTACTGAATGTTGACTATGTACCAGGAACTGTTCTGAGGACTAGAGAACACCAAACAGACAAGAGTCCTACCCTCATAAAGATGCCAAACAATTAAACAAACATATAAAGTACTTTAAATGATGGTAAGTGCTACGAAGAAGTGCAGCAGATGGAGAGAATGGTGGCAGGTGCTCAGGTGTCTCTGGAGGTGACATCTGAGCTGAAACCTGAAGAGAAGGCGTTCCTGGATCTCCTTCAGGACCGAGATCTTTTGTCTTCTTCTCTGTCTCTTCAGCACTAGAGCACAGAGCCCAGTACGCAGCAGAAGCTCAGTAAATGTTTGCTAACTTGACAATAGGTGCAAAGGAGTTAATTCTCATGAGCCATATTAATGATGAAATACTACAAAACAGACGTCAACATTGAAATAATTCATGTTTCTGTTTAGAATCATTTAACATTAACATTTGGAGGTCTGCCGGTACCAAACGTTGGTTCGGATATGACCAGCAGAACGCTCTGGTGGAGTGTAACTTGACAGCGCTTTGGGGAAATGACGTGGCCATGTTCTCTAAAGCTGAACATGGGCACATACTATGATCCAGCCGTTCCACCTCTCGATGGGCTTCCAACAAATATACTCATACCATTTACTAGAACGCCTGTGACAGCAATATCACAATGGCCTAAAGGTTCCCATCTGGCAACCACCCAGATGCCCACGAATGGCAAAACAGACAAACTGCGGTATGGTCACATAATAGATCATCATACTGCAGTCAGAATGAATATTGACAACTACGTGCAACAATATGGATGACTTTCACAGAAGTAAAACTGGGCAAAAAAAGCTCATCCTGTATAATTCCATTTCTATAAAAAGTTCAAAAGCGAACAAAACTAATCCTTATTAGAAGTCAGGGGTCTCGTGACTCTGGGTGACCTCATGCTTGGAAGGCAGCACGAGGCAGAGTTGCTGGGAACAGGCACATTAGTGTGTTTAGTTAGTGAAAATGCATCACGTTATACACTTCTGAGAAGAGTGCTTTTGTGTACAAAGGTTGGGGAATCTGCAACAGCTCAAACAAATCAACGACCCAACAATGTGGATCCTACAGGGATGGCGGGCTTCCTTCCTGTCCTGTGCTGGGTTGTAAAACAGATTTTTTGCAAAGAATGTCCTGAGTGTGACAGCTTCCTCTCTCAGCTCGTGTGCAC
This sequence comes from Saccopteryx leptura, assembly GCF_036850995.1. Taxonomy (NCBI): domain Eukaryota; kingdom Metazoa; phylum Chordata; class Mammalia; order Chiroptera; family Emballonuridae; genus Saccopteryx; species Saccopteryx leptura. The sequence continues at coordinate 211,114,381 of NC_089506.1, forward strand.
TGGCTCACACCAGTTTTGGAGAGCAGCTAGGGTAGTGAGGGGACCATCAGTCTAGCAACACAGGAGCTGGGGTCTGGCAGCCACTGGCTCTGCAACTCTAAGCATCCTCCATCCTCCATTCAGCTTTAGGTAGAAGTGCCCAGGGTCCTCGTGGGAATGAAGAGGGGTATGTGGGTAAAGTGCTCATCTAGGTGCCCAGCTCAACGTAAGTACTCAGTGATATTAACTGTAGCTCCCAAAAGGATCACATGATTTTGTTTGAGGCTTTCAAGGCGGTGTGACTCAGCCTGATGGAAGGGGGGTGACTAAGGAGGAGGCAGAGGATTGTGGGAGGAGACAGGTACCCTTCATGGTGCTCAGGCTCTGCTCCGATGGACAGAACCCTTTTAGTCACCCGGAATGTTGCATGACAAAAGCTGCACGCCATTTGCTCCAACGTGTAAGAAGATATCAACACAGGTGAAACTAATCTATTCTTAGGAGTGAATCTAGTGACTCCTTGTGGGAGGACAGTGAGTGAAGAGGGCACAGAGGAGGCTGCCGGGGGGATGGTCACACTCTGTGTCTTCCTAACCTGGTGCTGGTTGCACTAACAAGTGAGGTTTGTGCAAATGCATCACACTCAAGATTTAAAATACATGCTCTTTCCTTTACAGGTCTCAAAGTAGAAATCAGGCCGAATTTTAACTCCGGCCTAAGAGAACTAAACTAGAGGAACATCGTCTCTCGCACTCTGTAATGCAGGTTCCAAGTGGCGAAGGCAGAGAAATTCGCCATGACCTGTGCCACTGTTTTGCCAGCAGATGGCACTGGTTGGTGAGAGGATGGGGGAGGGCTCTCTTTCCCCACCTTTGGGCGGTTTTCTGCACAACCTGGGAGGCAAACAGCTCTCAGGAATCCAGTGGGCCAGTCCATTGAAGGCAACAGGTGTTCAGCCTGAGGCAGGAGGACACACTGGTGGCAGGTGCCACCGGTACAGAGAAACCTGTCTGTCACTGAAGGCGTGCTGGGTCTAAGGTGCTACAGCTGCCCCAGTTATGGGGAAATCTGTACTGAAAATAAAGGGCAGCTGGCTCTGTAGCTCAGGTGGGAGTCTCCGAGGCCAGGGAGGAGGCAGATGACATGGGAGGAGCCACGTGTGCGAGTTCATATGGAAAGGAGGTGTCTTCAGAAGCAAACATTCCCCAGGAAAAGGTGAGCAAGTGGTTGTGCTGCGAGGCTGCCAGTGCCATCTCCTGGGACAGTCGTGCGCTCCTAGTCTCAGATGAGTCTCATGAGGCTTCTTACAGCAAATAACACGAACAAGACCATCTCTGCACAGAAGTTCTTGCCTTGACTTTGTTATTTCTTTTCCTTTTTTTTTTTTTGTATTTTTCCGAAGCTGGAAACGGGGAGGCAGTCAGACAGACTCCTGCATGCGCCCGACTGGGATCCACCCCACATGCCCACCAGGGGGCAATGCTCTGCCCATCCGGAGCATCGCTCTGTTGCATCCAGAGCCATTCTAGCGCCTGAGGCAGAGGACATGGAGCCATCCTCAGCGCCCGGGCCATCTTTGCTCCAATGGAGCCCTGGCTGTGGGAGGGGAAGAGAGAGACAGAGAGGAAGGAGATGGGGAGGGGTGGAGAAGCAGATAGGTGCTTTTCCTGTGTGCCCTGGCCGGGAATCGAACCTGGGACTCCAGCACGCCAGGCCGATGCTCTACCACTGAGCAAACCAGCCAGGGCCTTGACTCTGTTATTTCTTTACGTGTCTGAATTCTTCCGAGTTGCTCTGGGTATAGTCTCCTCCCATTTTTTATTTTTGGTAACTGCTTAAGATAGAATTCCCATTTACCCATTTAAGCATACAATTCAACACAAGGCTTCTAGTATATTCACAGAGTTGTGAAAAAACCATGACAATCAATTTTAGAACGTTTCATCACTCCCAAAGAGAAAAACCCTCACCCTTTAGCAGATCTCCCCGTCCCAGACAGAGACTAATCTTTTCAGTCTGGATCTGCTTCTTCTGAACATTGCACATCAACAGAATCAAGCCTTATGTGGTCCTATGTGCCTGGCTTCTTCCACTCAGCATCATGTTTCCAAGTTCATCTATGTTGTAGTACGTGTCACGGCTTTCTTCTTTTTTATGGCCAAAAACTATGCCACTGTATGGGTAAACTGTAGTTGATGTGTTGTTTCCATTTTTTTGGCATTAGTGAATGTGCATATTCAGGCTGTGAATGTGAACAAATGCTGTGGACATTTGTGAACAGTTTTTGTGTGTATGCGTTTCCATTCCCTTAGGCATGTCCCTAGCAGAATTCATGATAAGTCATGTTTAATCTTTTGAGGAAAATCATGTTTTTTGTTCTTTTTCTTTATTATTTTTTCTTTGATTGAGGAAGATCATGTTTAATCTTTTTATTTTTTTAAGTGAGAGGAGGGGAGATAGAGAGACAGATTCCTGCATGTGCCCCAACCAGGATCCACCTGGCAAACCCTGTCTGGAGCCAATGCTTGAGTCAACCAAGCTATCCTCAGCACCTGAGGCTGATGCTTGGACCAACTGAGCTATCCTCAGCACCCAGGGCCAGTCGAGCCACTGGCTATAAAAGGGGAAGACAGAGAAGGGGGAGATGGAGGGGATGAGAAGCACATGGTTGTTTCTTATGTGCTCTAAGTATAAAAAACACACTGGATTTTAAAGACTTAGTGTGGAAAAAGTGTGAAATATCACTGATGATTTGTTTTTTATTTAGTGAGAGGAGGGTAGATAGTAAAACAGACTCCTGCCTACACCCTGACTGGGATCTACCCGGCAACCCCTGTCTAGGGCTGATGCTCGAATCAACTGAGCTATTTTTAGTGCCTGAGGCTGATGCTCAGACCATCCTGAGCACCCAGGGCCGACACTCAAACTAATCAAGACACTGACTATGGGAGGAGAAGTGGGAAAATAAGGGGAGATGGAGGGGGAGAGAAGTAGATGGTCACTTCTCCTCTTGTGTGCCCTGACTGGGAACCAAACCCAGGATGTCCATATGCTGGGCCAACACTCTATCTACTGAACAAATTGGCCAGGGCCATCCGATGATTTTTTTATATTGATTAATATTACAATAGTATTTTGCATATATTGGGTTATTTTTTTATTTTTACAGAGGAGAGAGGAGAAGCAAGAAGCATCAACTTATAGTAGTTGTTTCCTGTATGTGCCTTAAGCGGGCAAGCCCAGGGTTTAGAACCAGTGACCTCAGTGTTCCAGGTCGACATTTTATCCACTGTGCTACCACAAGTCAGGCCTATACTGAGTTAAATTATATATGTAGCTTAAATTAAACTCACCGGTTTCTTTTTACTTTTTAAAACACGGTTAATAGCCTGACCAGGCGGTGGCGCAGTGGATAGAGCATTGGACTGGGATGCTGAGGACCCAGGTTCAAGACCTCGAGGTCCCCAGCTTGAGCGCGGGCTCATCTGGTTTGAGCAAAAAGCTCACCAGCTTGGACCCAAGGTCGCTGGCTCCAGCAAGGGGTTACTCAGTCTGCTGAAGGCCCGCGGTCAAGGCACATATGAGAAAGCAATCAATGAACAACTAAGGTGTCGCAATGAGAAACTGATGATTGACTGCTTCTCATCTCTCCATTCCTGTCTGTCTGTCCCTGTCTATCCCTCTCTCTGACTCTCTGTCTCTGTAAATAAAAATAAAACACACAAAAAACAAACACGGTTAATATTTAATAGGCCCTGGTCAGTTAGTTCAGTAGGTTAGAGTGTCATCCTGAAATGACAAGGTTGCAGGTTCAATCTCAGTCAGGGCACACATGGGAAATGACCGATGAATGCACAACTGAGTGGAACAAATGAATGCTTCTCCTCCTCCTCCCCTCTCTCTCCCTTCCTTTCTCTGACTCTGAAAATCAATAATAATAATAAAAAATTAATCCCTGGCCGGATAGCTCAGTTGGTTGGAGCGTGGTCCCAAAGCACAGAAGTTGCCAGTTTGATCCCCAGTGAAGGAAAATACAGGAACAGCTGCATGTTCCTGTCTCTGGATCTCTTGCCCCACCAGTCTCCAAAAACAACAAAAATAAATAAAAAACATTTAATAGAAAAATATTAAAGTACATATGTGATTGTCTCCCAGCTTCCTAATTGCTTTTCTTGGTTTAAACCATTCCCCACACAGCAATCAGAATGATTCTTTAAAATGTCAACTGAATCAGCCCTGGCCGGTTGGCTCAGCGGTAGAGCGTCGGCCTGGCGTGCAGGAGTCCCGGGTTTGATTCCCAGCCAGGGCACACAGGAGAAGCACCCATTTGCTTCTCCACCCCTCCCCCTCTCCTTCCTCTCTCTCTCTTCCCCTCCCGCAGCGAGGCTCCATTGGAGCAAAGATGGCCCGGGCGCTGGGGATGGCTCCATGGCCTCTGCCTCAGGCACTAGAATGGCTCTGGACGCAACAGAGCGACGCCCCAGAGGGGCAAAGCATCGCCCCCTGGTGGGCATGCCAGGTGGATCCCGGTCGGGCGGGAGTCTGTCGGACTGCCTACTCGTTTCCAGCTTAGGAAAAATGAAAAAAAAAAAAAGTCAACTGAATCAAACATAGCTGAGGCTCATTATTAGCGGTTATGGTCTATAAATTTGCCTCAAATACTGACTTAGCGAATATCGAACCACTGCTCCTGGGGACATGAAGGGTAAAGTTCCTGCCAGCCAGCCTCTGGTCACACTTGCATATAGATCAATACATAACCATGTTTTACGAATGTTTTTATTTAAAGACACTTGTTTAATATATATTATTGATTCAATGTTATTGAATCAATATAACTCATGCCTGTAGGAAGCTTATCTAACACATCCATTCTCTCTGAAAAGCACACCACAGCCTTCTTGCACTTAAGAACATTAGGTAGTGCTTCAGCACTTTGAGAGCTACTTTATTTTATTAATTATTTAAACACACACACTGAAACATCAATTTGTTCTTCCATTTATTTATGCATTCATTCACTGACTCCTGTATGTGCCCTGACCGGACTCAAACCTACAGCCTTGGGTATCAGGGCAACACCCTAAGCAACTGAGGCACCCAAGCAGGTCTGGGAGCCATTTTAAATGGCAAAATCACCAACCAAAAAACGTAACACTGACAAAAACATAAGCACGATACACACACTAAAAACACTAGCTTCCAGTACCAGAGCTGAAACAATAAGAGTGTGTTGCTTATTAATCTCAGCTGGAAAAGTATACGTCAGGCAACAAAAATCTTTCCTATTCTATGCATGTCTGTAGAAGGTATACCGCCTAAACTCAGATACAATGTAGAGAAAGGAAGGTGTTCACCCTCCGACAGATGCCGTGGTGCTGACCTAGGTTAAGAGGAAGAGCAAATGGGGTCTTCCCACTATATCCTAGTCACTCTCTACAGGTCCTCGTGCCGGCGAAGCGCCTCCGCTTGCCCTGACGTCACCAGGGCTAGGCACGTGTCGCCCCAGCCCCGCCCGTCCGCGTGACGCCATAAGCCTCGGCCTTTCTCCAAAGCCTGCCTGCCTTCTTAGGACAAACGCACGAGAACGAGCTGCGGAGGTGGCCGTTCCTGGTGCTGCGGCCGCCGCAGGTGCTGGGCAAACGGTGAGTGGCCTCGGCCATTCGAATCGGCTTGCCTTGGAGCACCTCACAGCAGGGTTGGACGCTCCTGCCCTTCGGGGGGAGGGGATGACCTCGGACCGCAAAGCCCCCTTGCCGCCCCCGCCCGCGGCGCTCGCGCGGTGCATCGTGGACACTGTAGTCCCCATGGTGCGCAGATTTGTCAGATTTGCGCCTTGGACGCACGAATGGACTACATCTCCCAGAGGTCTTTGGTCGGGTGGGGGGCGGTTTGCGCGTAAGCCTGGCGGGGCTGAGGGTCTGGTCCTGGGAGCTGCTGGACCCATCCCTTCTCGGCGCTGCTCGGCCTTGGGCGCCCGGCCTTTCGAGGTAAAGGGGCCCCGGGGTCGGTGCCGCGGGTCTGTCGCCTGCTCCCAGGACGCTGATGCGATCCAGAGCGGTCCTCGGGGTTTTGACGTCGTACGGTCGCTGGATTGGCAGTCCACTCGCGGGGCTGCAGTAACAGCTTAGCCTGGCCGAAGCAGGCGGGCGCAGGGACTCGGTGCCTCAGGGGCTGTCGGCCCGCTCCTCGGCCTCCTGCGTATTACAGTTCTCACATCCTATGTAGGGGAAATACCACGTCCGCTTTTCTGCGTTAGCTGTTTTCTCAAGGAAAGGGAATTGTGAAGAGGGTCCCGGCAACGAAGAAGTCCCTGCCGAGCTCCTTGGTGACCTTGCTCTCCTTCCCCGGCCCGCGCCACCTCACCAACATCAATAAATCCCTGCGCCCACTCTGTGCTGGGGCCAGGTTGGGAGGCAGTGAGCTGGCCTGGGTTTGGGTTCATGCCATCCAGGATTTTGGTATAATTGAACACGCGTCATGCGAGCCCGGGTTTGGGTACTTGACTTGTTTATTGGTGTGTGTTTCTATTTTCCTCTAAATGTTCCCAGGAGGCCTCTCAACAAGTGTCAGATAAGGAGCAAGCAGCGGTTTCTCCAAGTGTGGGCCTAAGATCACCTGCGTCAGAATTACAACGACTGTTGTTAAAAGGGCCAATTCCTGGGGCCCACTCCTAGAGGTTCTGATTCAGCAGTTATGGGATGTGGTCCAGAACTCTCCATTTTGTAAGCCCCCCAGGTAATCCTCAGGCACACTTGAAGCTGAGAACCTCTGTCCCAGAATGAGGAGGATGGAGAATATGGGGCAGAGCATTTATACCAGCTTTGTATGTATTCTAGGGCTTGCTGCTGGCCGGGCAGTGCCTAGGCAAGGGTGTATCGGTATTTGTTTCTTCCCTCAGGGCAGACCTGGTTGGGAGAGGTATGCCAGCTCTGCCTTGCTCTCTGCCCCCCATTTAATTATGAAATTTTCAAACATACAGAAAAGTTGAAATTTTACAGTGAAAACCTATAGAACACCATCTAGAATGTATAACATTTTACCATATTTTATCATAGATCTGACTAATAGTCCATCTTATTTTAATGTGTGTCAAAGTTGTAAATGTCAGTCCGGTTTCCTCCGAAATGATTAATCATGCTTATAATTAAGTAGAGTTTTAGAATTATTCTTGCTTATTGTGTTTTAACTACGGTAGCCTTGAGTATTTGAAAGTCTGTCTCCCATCCCTGAAGAGCTAGAGGTTTTCCATGGGATGGTCCTCTGGAACCGGGAAAGAACTTTACATGGGCTCTTAGAGATTTTAGAACAGCAATTTAAAATCATCCGAAGAGCAGAAACTTGGATTGTGTGACATAGAATAATAATACTTCAGGGACCAAAATAGATTTGAGGGGCAACTAATGGAATGTGCCCTGGTGGCCATGTTGCCCCAGCCAATCACGTTGGCAATAATTGATTTACATCATCAGTCTGCATGCTCTTTTTCTGCTCTTTACACCAGAAGCTTGCCTGATTTGATGCTGCTGGTTTGGTATGTTCTCTGAAGCCCGGCCTAGGGGAACAGAGCTGCCTAGCCCTGTTGATGAGCTTTGAATCCCTTGGGCTCAGGTACTTTATTCCATAGCCTCTTCAACTGTCCGAGAGAGAGAAGAGATAGGTCCTATGAAAAGTTATCTCCACTTTCAGAAACTCATGTTTTTACTCATGAACACCGAGAAGTGCATCAGTTCCTCACGTGGAGAAAGGAAGTCTTGCTGGTGAGCTGGTGGCAGGCAGTGGGAACTCCCGCAGAAAATGTTGGTCCTTGGTGGGAGGAGAGCAGAGAACCAGGCCAGCCGTGGTGGCATGAAGTTTATTGTGCCCTCGTGGGGGAACCTAGAAATGGAACGCACCAAATGGACATGTGCTGGTTTCTGTCACAGAGGGCGTCTGTCACCTCGTCTCTACGCAGTCAGGACTCTCCCAGAGAGTCCTTGGGCAGACCACTCCCTGCATTGCAATTTAGTGCTGCAGAGGAGAGGGGGTGCTGGGACGAGCCTGGGGCAGAACCCCTCCCCCCCGAGAGGGCTACCCACCTGGGGATATGTCCTTCTGAGCCTGCGGACCACCGTGCTACTCTGTGGGTCAGCAGGCTTGGGGATAATGGTGGGGTCCTGGGACTAGAACTGGCCCGATTTGGCAGACCACACTGGAGGCCCCTCTGTTACTTCCAGGCTGTGTGACAGGCTTTTGCCCGCCCAGAGCCTCACTTGCTCTGTCTGTGGTAGGTGACAAGCAACACCCAGGTCAGATAAAGACCTGTATCCTCTGTGTGCTGAAAAGACGAGGGTCCCTAGCGTTAGACAAACTACGAAACCGTGCAGTGCAGGGTAAGGAAGTCCAGTGACATTCTGATTCTGTCCATGAAGGCAGCTATGATTGCGTAATTTTTCCAGAAGACACTTCTCAACACCTTTTTGGTGCTCCTCATCTGTGGGTGCTATGCATCCCCTGCATGGTCTGTCTACCGGGTGATCAGCACCATCTATTTTTACCACAAGGAGGTGTCACGAGGGTCCATTCAAAATTGAAAACATGCTAGATATGTAATGTGTTCAGTAAGTGTTGATTCAGTCCGAATTCAGATCTGTTCCAGGGCCTGCGTTGTTCTTACAACGGGAAATAGCGGCCAGGGGAGGTGGAATGTGGTAGAGAAGCATGGATGGGTTGCCTGGTTGGGGTCTGAGGAGAATCCTAACCCCTTGTTAATTCAGGAAGAAGTGAAATATGGTTGTCTTAGTTTTTTTTAAATTTTTTAAATTCATTTTAGAGAGGAGAGAGAAAGGGAGAGAGAGAGACAGAGAAGGAGAGAGAGAGAGAGAGGAGAGAGAGACAGGGGGAGGAGCTGGAAGCATCAACTCCCATATGTGCCTTGACCAGGCAAGCCCAGGGTTTCGAACCAGCGACCTCAGCATTTCCAGGTCGTGGTTGTCTTAGTTTTGATTAGCATTAATAATAAGCAGCCTGCCTTGCAATTCACAAGTTGGGGACACAGCAGGGAATGACATCTCTTTTGCATTGTGCACCCTTTATATGTGCTTGGTGCTCACCTGGCAGTGCTCTCCCCCAGGTTGCACAAAGCAGCCAGAGCTGCTAAGTGACTTGCCCAAAGCTGCTAAGTAATGGCGAGCCAGTTTCCAGACCAGCTCTCCTGAAAGAGGGGAGTGGGGGACATGTGGGCTCCCTGAGCCCCATCGGGAAAACTGCTCCATGGAGTTGACTGTGACTCAGGAAAGGGGTTTATTTTCCTGTCTGGGTTTTTGGCCATAAACAAAAGCACTTTCATCAAGAAGCATGGACTGCATCTCAGCTGGGGCCGTGTTCTGGGCCAGTGGCTCTTGGTGGGTGGGGGGGGGGCATTTGGGTAAGGAATAAAAGCATGGGAAGCCTAGTTAATTGAAGTTAACCCCAAATCTCACAGATTTGCTTATTTAACAGACCTGTGCCTTGTTCTGATGCAAGTGAGAGAGTCCCCGAGTTCTCTGGTGGGGGAGAAGAAGGAAGGACAAAGACTCCCCGGCAGGGAATTGCAGGAAAGGGTCTGGTTTGCTGGAAAGAGGCGGGGAGAGCACTTGGAAGCCGAGAGAAGGGTCTGTGGAGGGGTCCGTTGGTGGGGCGGGCGGGGTTTGGTTTGGAGAAGGGCAGGCTACAGTCTGGAGGCTGGAGTGCAAGGTGGTAGGGGGAGATCTGGAACTCAGGGCCAGATCCAGACTTCTTTTCTTAAACCTGACCAGTAAACGAGAGAGTGGATCTGAGAGCTCTTTGAGCCATGGCATTAGCAATACCTGCCGACAGGTCAGGATTCAGGTGCAGAGAAGAGTCTTCAAGGGCACCCAGACATCCACCTTGGTCACTGGGGTACTGCTAAGTGAAACAGGGCCCACGAGACAGGGAAGAGAGCTCCTGCCCAGGGGCACTAGCTAGGCTGTGTGCCTTGTGACGTGCTACTTTGGGCTGTGGAGAGACTGGCCCCAGATACTGTCCCTGCCCTTTGGGAGTCACCAGTCTGGCTGGGAAGCCTGGGCCCTTGACCACCACTTTCTTTGTCTCCCCTGTTCTTAGTGATTGTTGGTCCAGGCATGGAACCTCTGCCCGCCTTCCCGCAGAGCCTAAGTAGGGCCCACCCAGTCCCTGAGGTGGCCTCAGCACCCCACACACAGACCACCCCTTGTCTCACCTGGAGCACTTGCTGTCACGGATTCTCGTTTGAATTTTGCTGAATATCTTAGTAAATTATTCTCAAGTGTGAGCTGGCTTCCCAGCTGGATTTGCGGCACCCTGAGAGGTGGGACCACAGGTGAGCGATGGCCACGGAATGTTGACTAAATTTAGGAGTCAGCAATCTTGGTCTTTTCAAGGAGGTAGTCACTTGAAAGAAGAAACAAGCCTGGATAGTGATGGCTCTGCTGACTAAAGCTGGTTTGTTGTAGAACTCCAGTCCTGTGCTGCTCCAGGCGGAAGGCCTCTCACGATCATGGGACCGCTGCTTGGCGCTGAGACCCACACCCCTCATCCATATGCTGTGATGCCTGAGGCTCAGGCCCCGGTGTCTGTCCCGTGTAGACGGGACAGACAACCTGTGTGTTTACATGCTCTGCCTGGAGAGCATGGCGGCCACACTGGGACCCGTTTCCCTCAAGTGTAGCCTGGTGAAACTAGCCTAAAAGCTGTGCCCGCTATAGATGGGGGCCAGGCATTACAAGCTCCTCCAGCTCCAGCAGCCACCTGTCACTGACAGGACTTTTGGGGACCCTGATAAGTACCCCAGGCAGAGTGCAGGATGTGGATCGCTGTGGGACAGCCCGATTTCTCAGGCCCTCGTCCCACTTGGCATTGAGGTGGGCGTCCTTCCGCAGCTGAGGAACTAGCCCGTCTCCCTGTGCCGCCTGCTAATCCTCTCCGCCCTCAGCTCTCTCACTGTCCTGGCACCTGCTCTGCCAGCCTTGCTGTGTGGGCACCCTGCAGACCTCTGCACTCAGCCTCTCTTTGCCTGGACCTTGCCACAGCTGTGCCCATGCTTGCTCCTCATCTCTGCGTCATCTTTGCCTGAATGTTCCCTGAATGCCTCCCTACTTAAAACATGAGTCCACAGCTCTCCTCTTCCTGCTCTTGTTCCTCCCCAGTGAGCACCACTGTCTGCCGTGCTGTGTTTGACCTGTGGCTGTGCTTTACAGCCCCTCCCCCAACATAAGCTCCATTAAGGCAGGTGTTGGTGAAGTCCTAAGGTGCAGGGACCATGGTCTCTCTGTGCTCTGTTGCTCCAAGTCTGGGAAATAGAGTTTTGAATACAGTTGGAATCCCAAATGAATGTTCAGTGGTTAGGTTCTAAAGTTAGTTGTTCCTATCCTACAAAGCCCTTGAGTGGCCTGTGAGCTCAGAGGCTCTGACATGTCCCCCAAGAAGACAGCATGTGCACCCCTGAGTTCCGTCCCCTGCTGAGCCCTGCCCTCACCAAGATGAAAGAGGACGACTGGGCAGACCATTTCAGTGTTTCTTTTTTTGTTCCGGGTGCATAAAATCCATGTAAACTTACACGATGAAATTCCACTATGGAAACCACTTTGCTAGGAGTGTAAAGTGTATGAGAAAAGAGGGCAGAGATAGGGACACTGGAAGGGGTATTGGGTGTGAGTCAGGGCACCTCGTGAAGCCAGGAAGCAGCCAGAGGGCACCTGTCTGGCCGGCTGTTATCTTCAGCACTGTACCTGGTCCCACCTTTGGAGGGTGCTTAGTAAATGTTTGAATGTCAGCTGAGACTTTGGACTTCCTGATTTCTATGAGGTTTCCAGCCTGAGAGGTGTCTCCTGGTGTAGGAGTCATAGAGCGGTATACACATGGCTGGAAATAAGGCAGTCCCAGATACGACACGTGCTCCTATTTTTCCAAGGAGAAGATCCAAAATAGTTCTGTCCCAGCTGGCAGGAGTAAACTCTTCAGGTCAGATGTCCATTTACAGTGACGTGAATTTAGTTCAACTTCCATATACTATTTCACGTAACATAATTTAAAACACTGCTTAGATTTGTTCCCACTCTTCCTTCTCACCTTTGTGTGACTTTATGTCCTTGTCACAGATGCCAGCCCCGTGTAATCATCAGTGCAGGTCAGCTGAGTGAGCACCGCTGCCTGCCGGGACACATCCACTGTACTGTTCTGTTTTTCTCAGGTTCCTTTTCATCGGTCCTGTCACATCGCTTCTTACCATGTGCCCTTTAAAAGGGTGTTTACAGCAGCATCCATCCATTGCAATTATGGGGTCTCATGCAGGGAATAATTACTTAGCTGTTACATGTCTACTGGTTTCTGGCATTTTTCTTTTGGCTAATTCCACCCAGGTGACCTCTAGAGCATGCCACACTGCCACTATGGTTACTACAACTAATGTTCTTCACTCAGCAGTACTTTGTTGAGAAGACTTGAGATTGCCCTGTCATGTTGGGATTGTAGTGGTGCAGAGACATGGCACTCAATGTTTGCAGGGAAAATAGGAGGACTGTAGTATATATGTATTGAGGTGGATACAAGAGCTCTGAGCTTGTGAAGGCAGAAAGGCAAAGCCATTCTCTTGGGAGTGGAAAGGTTTGCTCTCTCCCAGTGACTGAGGGGACTTGAGCAGGGCCTGGCGGCAGGCTGAGCTCCTCCTTTGGGCCAGCAGGGTCAGCAGGCATTGGTGTCTGAAATAAGACGCTTCCAACTAGGTGGCAGGGACTGTGTAGTGGCCACGTGGCTTGGCTGCACTTAAAAAGCCTTGCGCTTTTTTCTGGATCAGGATGGTATGTCTTGATCTCAGATAACTGATTAAAATAGAGTCAATCTGAAGGCTGTCCACTTTGTGTCAGCTTTACAAGGGTAGGTTGTTTTTCTTTTCAGGGATCCATTTTGATTGCCTAAATGGTGGTTGTTTAGACTCACTGCATTTCTAAAATTAATCTGCCTTTTAGTTACCAACGCCTGCCTGTCCAGCAGGTGCGGATGACTTGTTTCTTCACTGTGAGCGCAGCTGTAGCTGTTTTTCCCCCTTTGCTCCTCATTCTCTCCTGTCTGTACTTCCTTCTGTGTCAGCAGTAGACACAGAACCAAGCCCCTGAGTCCCTCTCCTGCCAGGTGGCAGCTCTGAGGGCCTGGGTTGTACTCCTGGCGCCAGCTCTAGCTAGTGGCCTTGCGGGAGCCCTGTAACCTCATCAGTCTCAGTTTTATTGTGTGTCTGTTGGGATTTTCTTACCTGTCCTTGACTGTCAGGTGACCTGTTGACTGTCCAGGTAGGGTCTCCGAGGCTAGAACAACCTTGGGTGGCCTTAGGCTTCCAACAGCAGGGCTAAACCCTCAGTTTTACTGGAACACTGTTGGTGACCTGGTACAGAGAACCGACTCATGCTACCATACTCACAAGAGAGCAATGTAAAGACCAAAACACTAGAGAGAGGAGAACGGGCAGACAGCCCAGTGCTCCTTGGAGCATTTCTTTTCCTGTGGGCAAAACTAGATTACAGTCAGAGTCACCTTTCTGGACTTATAAACTTAGCGCAATTATAGTGACCATTTTGAGGAAGAAATGTCAAAGGAGTTGCCCATACTAAAATAATTAGAAACTATACATAAATAAAAAGATTGTGTGTGTGTTGATATATAAACAAATCATTCAAAATCCCACTACCCAGCCTGACCAGGCAGTGGTACAGAGGATAGAGCATCGGACTGGAACACGGAGGACCCAGGTTCAAGACCCCAAGGTCGCCAGCTTGCGTACAGGCTCACCTGGTTTGAACAAGGCTCACCAGCTTGAGCCCAAGGTCGCTGGCTCAAGTAAGGGGTCACTCGGTCTGCTATAAACACCCCCCCCCCCCCCCCCCCGTCAAGGCACATATGAGAAAACAATCAATGAACAACTAAGGTGCCACAATGAAGAATTGATGCTTCTCATCTCTCTCCCTTCCTGTCTGTCTGTCCCTATCTGTCCCTCTCTCTGACTATCTCTGTCACACAAAAAAACAACAAACAAACAAATCCACTACCCAGAGGAAACCAGTCTTAACATTTGGTGTGTAATATACACTTGACCCTTGAACAACACAGGCATTAGGAGTACCAGCGTCCCCTGCCCCCGTGAGCAGTCATAAGTCCATTTTGACTCCCCCCAAAATTAACTTCTAACAGCCTACGGTTGACCAGAAGTTTTACTGATACATGAACAATTAACATTTTATATTTCTTTATACTGTATTCTAATAATAAAGGAATCTAGAGAAAAACTTAAAATCATAAGGAAGAAAAAATACATTTACAATATTTTTTGGAAAACATTTATATAAGCAGATTCTTGCAGTTCAAACCTGTTTAAGGGTCAACTGTATATGTAAATACACACTTCTAAAGTAGAACCACACTACACATACTGCTTTTTGTGTATGACACAGAGAGAGAGAGGCAGAAAGGGAGAGAGATGAGAAGCATCAGTTCTTCATTGCGGCTCCCTAGTTGTTCATTGATTGCTTTCTCATATGTGCTTTGACCGGGGGGCTCAAGCCGGCGACCTCAGGGTTTTGAACCTGGGTCCTCTGCATCCCAGTCTGACGCTCTACCCACTGCACCACCGCCTGGTCAGGCACACATACTGTTTTTACACTCTTTCTTTACTCCATCTATGTCAGGACTGTCCTTCTGTCCGTAGAAATAGATCTGTATTATTTGTTGCAGGAGTGAATACAATTACACTGTATGGGGAACCCAGATGGGTAACTAATCCCTGTGGTGGACCATCAAAACATTGATACTTAAAAACAGTTTTGTATGTGAATCTTTGCTCACGTTTACTTATCTCTAGGACAAATGCCTGGAAATGGAAGTGAGTCAAAAAGAATGTAGTTACAAAACTGTCCTCTAGGAAGGTCGTCCTAACCTGTTCTGCTGTGGCCCATATGCTGTTGACGTTCTTGCCACGGGCAGTCAGAGCAGTTTGCCAAGGCTTTGACAAGATTCAGCATGATGAAAATTGTACAATTATTATTGTCATCATCATCACAGTTCCTAGAAATCTGTTTTTTAGTTTAGAAACATTCTTTAAGTCCTAGCCATCATTTGATTTTGCTTCTAATTAAGAGCAACCAATCTAGTCTCTTTGTTCTTTTTTCTTGTGCACTTTCTTATGCTCTTGCTTGTGTCTCCATAAGTACGGGTAATGTGAACAATTATCTGTGCTTATTGAACACTGTGACAGGCTCTGAGCCACGTGCTCTGCATGCAGGACCTCTCTCGTGTCTCAGCACAACTCTGTGGGTAGGGGCTGTTGCTGCCATTTCACAGAGAAGGAAGATTCTGAAAAGTTAGGTAGCACGATGGCAGGCGTGGGACTTAGTTCTAGTGGGGAGGATCCTGCCCTTCCTCTTCGCCTGTGGCATCAGGGCTCTAGCCTCCCTGTAGGAGGGCATAGGTGATGGATGGCCTTTGGGCCATTGCCTTAGGCTGATGCATTTGCTCCTTTGAGTTGTGCTACTTGCTGATCAAGGAGGAATGTGGAGGGATGGGTGGGAGGAGAACAGACAGATGGGAAAACAAATCTGCTTTCTAGTCCTTTCCATGTCTTGTTTTGAAGTATTTAGAATTCCCTAGGCATCAGATACACCCATGTTCAAGTGTAAAAATAAATGGTTCAAGCCACAAGTGGATTGCCTCTCACCCCGATTCCATCAGGAAGGGCAGTGGAAGATGGCTGTGTTCAGGGTGTCCCAGTACCACCAGTGCTAGAACTTGGCAGCCCCCCGGGGGCTGCTCAGCCAGCCAGCGCCTCCCGCCTCTGAGGGTGGAGGTGGTGTGAGCTGGAAAAAGCCAGTCATTGGGAAGCCTTAATGGGAGCTTTTCAGATATGGACCACTTGTTTATACGCCACTGTTTCCCATTCCCGCATTTGCCTGCTGGTCTCATTAACTCGACTTCCTCCTCCCAGCTTGCTTGGAAAGATGTTCCCTGATTCTTGCATTGGATCAGATCTTTCAGTCCCCTGGACTTCCCTGTCTGTTGGTTGCACTTTGTAACTAGGTTTTAGGTTTTAGTGTGATTATAATACCTGTCTCCCCCGTTTGATTGTAGCTACTGGGAGGCAGGACTGCACCTTTCACTCCCTGCCTCTTCCCCAGCCTCTGCCCTGCACAAAGTCAGTACTGAAACTATATGTCATCATGAACAGACTGCTGGTTATTCCCTGTCCCTGCTCTGAGGACCTCTTTAAGTGGCCACCAGGCAGACTGTTCTTAAGCCCCACTGGGGGAGTTGAGGGAACAGAGCAGTATGTGGCATTCATTACCCAGGGAGTCAGCAGCCATATCCGGCAAGTAAGTGCCCCAGTTGTAGGGACACTCACATTGCATGATCTCAGTTCTCATGCAGCCTCCAAGATGGGCAGGTGCAGTGTGGAAGAAGTCACCCGTGGGCCAGGCCTCCCAGGAACAGACGAGACCCACTGGGCCTGCACGCTCGGCACAGGCTGTGTGCACTCCCCTTATCCATCCTCTGGGCAGTCTCGGAGACCCAGGGGCCAGGCAGGGTGTTTGATTTCCCACTGGGCCTCTGCTCCTCCCCATGCAATGGGTACCTCCTTTGTTCAGTAGTGGGAGCTGCCTTTTAGTTTTCCCAGCAAAGCCCAAAGCTCTGCTCCTGGCCAGATGCCTCGAACCTGCCTCCTGGGGACAGAGGAGCCCCTCTGAGGCCAGCTGGCATCCTGGTGCCATGGCTGCAGGGAGGGTGAGGCCCTCAGGGAGAGGCGGGAGCAAGCCAGTCCAGCCTGGGAAATGCAGCCTTGCAGCAGCTGCCGCCAGCATCTCCAGTGGACACCCAGGGTCTGTGGGCAGAGTGCCCTTCCGGGCATCACTGACCATGGAGCTCCACGGCAGCTGTCTGAAAGGAGTGACGACCCTGTCGGAGGATTGCTAGTGTCCCTTCCTTGCCAAGAGTTGTCTCAGGGGCCCCCCAGAGCACGTGGCCTCCACTTGGCTGTGCTGCAGATGAGCTCTGCTGGCTTAGCTGAGCAGGCTGGGATTGATGGCTATTCCCCCGGGATCCTGTGAGGAGCACACACAGGATCCCCGCTGTGGTGGGAACAGAAGCTGCCCTGGCAGAGGCTCCAGTGCCTGTTGTTCCTTTCTGTTGGAAGTTGTTCACCATAAGTAATGAGGATAGCAGGTGCTGTTTATTCACTGTTCCTGCGTGTTAGTCCCTGAGCTGCTCTGGGCATTTTGCATACACTGTGTATTGTAAACCTTGCTCCAGTCCTGAGACGTAAACATTGATAACTCCATTTACAAATGAGGAAACCGAGGCTCAGTGGATCACGCAGCTAGAAAGTGATGGATCTGGGTCTGAACTAGTCTGATGCTTCCTTTAAAGCCCTGCACATTTCAGCAAGCCTCCCTGGGTCGGGGCCTTGCTGCCACAGCAGCAACTCGGGCTCACTGGGACAGTCCACTTGGTCCCTCTGTCTGCAGGGACTCCCTTACATTCCGTTGGGGTTCCTTTAGCATGGTGGTTTTTAAAAGGTGAGGTGGTCTACGGCCATACCACCCTGAACGTGCCCGATCTCGTCTAAAAGGTGAGGTGCAGTCACATGGAGGCTTCCTAAGATTTTTCAGGTACTGAGGGTCAGAACTATTTTGATGAACACTAAGATGCTATTAGTTCTGTTGCCTTTTATCATTGTGTTGACGTTCACATTGGTCTGCAAAAGCAGTGGGGAATGAACTGCTGCCAGGCCGACCCCACCCATGGCAGTGGCACCACACCCTGCCAATCATTGTTGTAATTGTGTTCACTGCGCGTGCGCGCGCGCGCGCGCGCACACACACACACACACACGTTCCAGTTTCATTTAAGAAAAAGCATTTAAAAGTCATTAACTTCATTAAATCTTGACCCTTGAGTACCCCTTTTTAATACTCCATGTGAGGAAATGTAAGGCGACAGACAGCATATGTGTTCAGTGTGGTGGCCGCCTCAGAGGAAAGCACGAGTATGGTTTGAGCTGTGAGCTGACAACCTGGCTTCTTCATTGCACTCAGATGTTGAAAGAAAAACTGGTTATTCAGACTTGGGGATTTAGCAGACATTTTCTTGAAAATGAACAAAGTGAGCCTTTGTTTTTGTATTTGTTGCCAATGATAGATTTGTTATTGTTGCCAATGATAAAATTTGAACTTTCAAATAAAAATTAGGTAGAAAACTTGTATCTACCACTGTGAATTTGAGAGCTTCATGATAGACTTTTTTATGAGGTTGGTGGTGATAGTAACAATGTCAGTTTTTTAAGGGGGAGATTACATAATGAGATGTGTCAACATAGCTAAATCTACATAATCCGGGCTCGTACTTGTGAACTAATATTTTCCAGTAAACCATGCATGCTGTTACAAAATTATGCATGTGTAAAACCATTACAGTGCAAGGTAGACCAAGGAAGTTTAATGTAATAGAGTAGGAAAAAGTCATTGTTAAGGATTCAGGTTCCATATTGCAACCTTTAAGAAACTACAGCCCTGGCTGGGTGACTCAGTGGGTAAAGCATCCACCCAGCACACCAGAGGTCATGGGTACAATCCCTGGTCAAGGCACAAGTGAGAAGCAATAAAAATAAATTGCTTGACCTGTGGTGGCACAGTGGATAAAGTATCCACCTGGAATCCTAAGGTTGCTGGTTTAAAACCCTTGGTTTGCCTGCTCAAGGCACATATAAAAAGGAACTACTGCCTGACCTGTGGTGGCGCAGTGGGATAAAGTGTCGACCTGGAACACTGAGGTTGCCGGTTCAAAACCTTGGGCTTGCCTGGTCAAGGCTCATATGGGAGTTGATGCTTCCTGCTCCTCCCCCTTCTCTCTCTCTCTCTCTCTCTCTCTCTCTATCTATCTATCTAAAAATCAATAAATAAAATATTAAAAAAAAAAAGATAATGACCATGGGGTCATGTTTAAAAAATAAAAAAGGAACTATTATGAGTTGATGCTTCCTCTCCCCACCTTCTCTCTCTAAAATCAATAAATAAAATCTTTGAGAAAAAGAAAGCTTGACCAGGTAGTGGAGCAGTGGGTAGAGCCTCGGACTGGGATGCAAAGGACCCAGGTTCGAGACCTCAAGGTCACTGGTTTGTGGGTGGGCTCATCCAGGTTGAGCGCGGGCTCACCAAATTGAGCACAGGGTCACTGGCTTGATCCCAAAGGTCACTGGCTTGAAGCCCAAGGTTGCTGGCTTGAGCCCAAGGTTGCTGGCTTGAGCAAGGGGTCACTCACTCTGCTGGAGCCCCCCCCCATCAAGGCACATATGAGAACGCAGTCAATGAATAACTAAGGAGCTACAATGAAGAATTGTTATCTCTCTGCCTTCCTGTCTGTCTGTCCTTGTCTGTCCCTCTTTCTGTCACAGAAAGAAAGAGAGAGAGAAAGAAAGAGAAAGAAAGAAAAAAAGAAAGAAAGAAAGAAAGAAAGAAAGAAAGAAAGAAAGAAAGAAAGAAAGAAAGAAAGAAAAAGAAAAAAAGAAAAAAAAAAGAAAGAAACAAACTACACTGACCCCTGGCCAGATAGCTTGGTTGGTTAGAGTATCATCCTCATCTACTGAGTTGACAGTTTAATCTCTGGTCAAAGCACATACAGAAACAGCCTGACCAGGTAGTAGCACAGTGGATAAAGCATCGGACTAACACACCCCCCCCCCCCCCCGTCAAGGCACCTATGAGAAAGCAGTCAGTGAACAACTAAGATGGCGCAGTGAAGACTTGATACTTCTCATCTCTCTCCCTTCTTGTCTGTCCCTATCTGTCCCTCTGTCTCTGTCACGCACAAAAAAGCACATACAGAAACAGATTGATGTTTCTGCCTCTCTCTCTCTCTCTTTTCCTCTCTCTTTAACATCAATAAATTAAAAAAAGAAAATATAACTTGTAAAATTTTTACATAATATTGAAGAATATCTGCAATTATCTGAAAAGACTGTTCAAATGCTTGTCTCTTTTCTAACTACTATTTAAATGTGGGAGGCTGGATTTTCCTGCGGTAGATAGAGAAGCAGATAGAGAGTCCAGCTGCCTTCTTTTAAGCCAGACATTTAAAAGGTTTGCAAAAATGTAAAATGAGGCCTCTTTTCTCATTAAATTTGTTTCAGAAAGTAGTTAATTTTCAAATGTTATTTATGTTAACATATAATGAGTTCATTTTTAATTAATTAATAAATACTTTTTAAGTTGCTCATTTTTTATTTCTAATATGCTAGGTACTGATAGATATAACCTACAACACAAATTCTTTTTGGAGTCCTCAATAATCAAGTGTAAAGGACGTCCTGAGACCAAAGGTTTCAAAACCACTAACTACTCTAGCAGCCTGTGGAGGAAACTGATGTTGGAAAGTTCTCCTTCTGGCCTAACCTGGTAGCGCAGTGGATAAAGCATCGGCCTGGAACACTGAGGTCTCTGGTTCAAAACTCTGAGGTTGCTGGCTCTGAGTGCAGGCTCATCAGTGTGGGTTCGGTGGTTTGCGTGAGGGAATTGTCAACATGATCCCAAAGCTTGCTGGCTTGAGCATAAGGGTCACTGGCATGAAAAGCCTGAGGTTGCTGGCTTGAGCAAGGGGACACTGGCGCAGCCCAGTCAAAGTACATAGGAGAAGCTCAATGTACGATTAAAGTGAAAGCAGCTACTAGTTGATTTCTCACTCCCCCCTCCTCCCTCTCTGGGAAGCAATCACTGCACAAAGGGAAAGCAACTAGGAGCTGATGCTTCTCATTTCTCTCCCTTCCTGTCTCTCTGTCTCTCTCAAAATACATTAAAAGGAAAAAAAGTCTTCTTTTTGGGCTCTTGTCCTCAGTTCTTCAGGATTTCCCACTCATGTGTAGGCGGGTCTCAGCTTCAAACTGCTCCCTCCCCACCCTCTCAGACCAGGCCTTCTTCAGAAGGGTGTGTGGGTATACTTCCATGACAGGTCCTGTCTGGAGTGAGACTGGATGTGGAGACAGGGTTGGCACCCTCATGGCAGTATGCAGGACGGCCGTGTACAGGACCATGTAGACTGCAGAGTCTCGCCTGAGTAGCAGCCGTAAGCAGAGGAGCAGATCCTGCTGGCGAGGGCCCAGGCCTGCCCAGCTCCCACCAGGAGCCGCCTGAGCTGACTTAGGCTGCCGTTTTGGCTTGGCTTTGGCCTTGGCTTGGCTTTGGCCCTGATCAACAACATCATTCTCGCCAGTGAATGATGAAGAGTCAGGAACAGAGCAGAATGCCAGAGGCTTTTCCCAGGGCCCAGAGGTGTTCCCCAGGGCTCAGAGGTGTTCCCCAGGGCTCAGAGGTCTTGTGCTTTGAAATCCTCTTGGAAAAATGGGGAGACCCAGGTGAGAGAGCAGCTGAAATTGAGCACCAGGAGGTGGAGACGGTGTCCTTCCTCCTGTATCACCAGGAATCAAAGCTGTCCCTTACTGAGCTATTCTACAATTATATTCCTTTCAAAAATTTGTTTTTGTTTTTTTTTTCCAAAATTTTGTTTTTAATTACACAAATAATACACAAAAACCATCTTGGCTTCTTTTTTTTTCCTTCAGTGAGAGGAGGGGAGGCAGAGAGACAGACTCCTGCATGCACCCCGACCAGGATACACCCAGCAAGCCTACTAGGGGGTGATACTCTGCTCATCTGGGGCCATGCTTGCAACTGGGCTCTTTTTAGCACCTGGGGCGGAGGTAGTGGAGCCATCCTTAGCGCCCAGTGCCAGCCTGCTCCAATCAAGCCATGGCTGCAGGAGGGGAAGAGAGAGAGAGAGAGAGAGAGGGAGAAGCAAGAGGGGGAGGGGTGGAGAAGCAGACGGTCGCTTCTCCTATGTGCCCTTACCAGGGATCGAACCCAGCACTTCTGCACACTAGGCCAATGCTCTATCCACTGAGCCAACAGGCCAGAGCCTTGTTTGTTTAATTAAAAAAAAAAAAAGTAGACCCTGGCTAAGATTTCGGTCTGAGGTGTATCTTTGCTGTCTTTCATTTATATCCATGCATATTATATACAAAGAGAACTATCTTGACCTGAGTGGTTTGTATTTTGTTTTTGCTTTCTGATTTTTTTTTGAGATATAATTCACAAACTATACAATTCAGCTTTTCAAAGTGCACACACAATTCAGTGGTTTTAATGTCACAATTGTGCAGCCATCACCACTGTCAAATTCAAGAACATTTTCATAACCCTGGTAGCTGTATGTTTTCACCCTAAAGAATTCTTCCCCATGCCTGACCTCTGGTGGCGCAGTGGATAAAGCATCGACCTGGGAACACTGAGGTTGCCGGTTCAAAACCCTGCACTAGTCTGGTCAAGGCATATATGGGAATTGATGCTCCCTGCTCTTCCCCCCTTTCTCTTTCTCTCTCTCTCTTTCTCTCTTTCTCTCTCTTTCTCTCTCTCTCTCTCCCCTCTCCTCTAAAATGAATAAATAAAATAAAAATTAAAAAAAAAAAAAAAGAATTCTTCCCTGCACAGCAGGTCTGCCCAGTACAGGGCATGCGTCGTCATCACTGCTCTGCATGCAGCCAGCCAGAGGCAGGGGTTCTCGTCTCAGGTCCCCAGGAAGAATGAGGCTCAGACGGGGCTGATTGAATCCGGAGCCCTACACTCCATCCATGCTCTCCGCTTTCCATTAACTGGTGAACTGCCAAACCCTCCCTCCCCTGTGAATTGGAGAGGCGGTGGGGTCTTGGGTTCTTGCCATCCTGGCCCCCATTGGAAGACTGCATTCTTTCCTCAGAGCTGTCCCATTCCTCCGTGGCTGCTTAGATGGATTAAAGACGGGCTGGGGTTGGGGTGGAGGTTGCGGTTGGGGGTAATGAAGCAGTTTTGCTTGTTTTCATAGCCCCATACTATAAAACCCACAGCAGGAGTCTCAGAACACTTTTCATCCTCACACCTGGGAAAACCCTCACCATGTTCCTCCCACTCACCTGGAAGAAACTCAAGAGCTGCTCTGTGTAGATGAGGCCTGATTACTCTGTGACATGGCTGATGGTGGGGGGTGGTATGAGGGCTCAGGAGCTGGAGGGGCTGAAGCTGGGCTCCCAGCATTGGGGTGCAGAGCCAAAGTTTCCACTCCGGAACAGACTGGCACTTGAGCAGGCCTAGATTCTACAGTGGCTGCTGATCCCACCAGAATGGCAGGTGGCACTCAGGGTTTTGCTTGGCTGAGGTAGGGAAGTGCCTGGCAGAACTGTCCTTCCCCCACCCTGCCCTAAGAAGCCCCCAGTGCCTGTGCCCTTGGGAAAGTAAAATGAGATCGCAGCGGGGAGTGGGCAGGTGGTGGGTCCAAAGTCAGACGTGGAGACAAGCCTCATCTCGCTTTAGGGTGACTGGAATAATTCTCTGTGTAAAAGTTCAGCAGGCGCTATGCTGTGTTTGCTTGTGGACACAGGGAACAGATTGGGCCTCAAGTGGCCCCGATTCTGTCCCCCAGTGGACCAAGGGGCACATGCAAGCCCACCTCCCTCCCCTATAAGGGTAACAGCACTCGGTGTCCCTCTCCTAGCCACGACTCACCACCCCCTTGTCCCTGGGGCTCTCTTAAGTCTGTCTCCAGCTCCCCTGAGCCTCGCCCTGTAGCCCTCTTCATCCTAAGAGTTACCTTGCTGATCCCCTCAAGGACACAGGCCTCTGATGTATATTACACTGAACAGCAATGGGGAAGCTGCAGGCTCGTAGCATGTACTTGAGTCCTCACAGTACCTTCTCAAGAGTCTTGAGACTTCTAACTTTGCTTCCCTGCCCTGGGCCGTTCCTTCCAGGTGGGGCCTCAACCTGAAAATGCAGTCAAGGGGACATTTATTTTCTTTGTCAGATCCTCAAAGCCTCAGGAACCCAGCCTCTGCCCTATACACATTTCTGGAGGGGCTACTTCCCAAGGGCGCATGGCTTCTAAAGTAGGAGCCATCAAGGCTGGGCGGCAGCACATGGCTGTTTTTCATTGCTAAGTGGGAAATTTCCTAGCACCCCTAGAACTGTGCCTGAAAACAGGTGAATAGGAATTGAAGGTTCAGGAATTCCTTGGAAAGATCTACAATTTTTACTTGCAAGGCTGTGTGACCCTGGGCACATAACTGAGCTGGATTTGACTTTCTCTAAAATGGAGATGCTAGAAAGCTGCCTGTAGGCTGGTTTGAGGACTGAGTTCATACTTGTTCTGTTGCACTCATAGCAAGCTCCCAGGGAATGTCAGTCTGACAATGGTGTGAGGATTCCCTCTGTGTACTTTCTCTGTGATGTCTCTTCTGCAATCCTACAAGGCTTGGGAGAGAAGTGTGTTCCTGGAATGCACTACCCTCTCAGCCAGTATCTGGTGTGATTGTTGCTACACTTCAGTGGGCCTTGGACAGGTATGCCAATGCTGTTACCCAAGGACCTTATTTAAGACTGTTCTTTCTCATTTACTGTGTTTTGGCTGAGAACACCTCTGCCCCAATGCTCATGGGTGAGTCAGGAAGAGCTAGATGTTCATGAGATCTGAGGCAGGGTGGAGTCTGAGCCTTGTCCTATCTCTGCCCTCACACCTGTGCACCGCTGGGGGTCAGCACTGTGTTGGCTGGTCAGCTGGATCTCCAGCTCTGTTCTGAGAGAATTTTTTGTATTTTATTATTTTAACTGGGTATAACTTGCACATTTACAAAATCCAGAGGGTGTGAAGGGGTGTACTATGTAAAGTCCTTTGGGCCCCTAGAGGAACTCCTGTTCTGTTTAATGTTAAACTTGTGAAGGTTTTCAGACATTCCCTATTTTTTCATAATTCATAACTATAAGATTTAAACAGGAGGCTGGGAGGCCTGTTTCGGGTTTCCGGGGCTGCAAGTTGACTTCATTTAGCTCCTAGGACACCAGGCCTTGCTCTCCTCTCCTGGGAACTGCAAGCCCACAGGTCTCAGGGCCTTTTCCTTAGCCTCTCATTACCAACACTCCAGCACCTGTCCACCATTGGAATCACAGGGGCTGAGATCTTGACGCCACATTTGTGTTTGTAGCTTAATTTGTGCTGTGTGCATTTTTATTGGAAAACTTTGGATTTTAGACATGTGACTATTTTTTATGACAGAGACAGACAGAGGGATAGATAGGGATAAACAGGAAGGGAGAGAGATGAGAAGCATCAATTTTTTGTTGCGGCACCTTAGTTGTTCATTGATTGCTTTTTCATATGTGCCTTGACCGGGGGGTGGGCTACAGCAGACCGAGTGACCCCTTGCTCAAGCCAGCGACATTGGGCTCAAGCTGGTGAGCCTTGCTCAAACCAGATGAGCCTACACTCAAGCCAGCAACCTCAGGGTTTCGAACCTGAGTCCTCTGCGTCACAGTCTGATGCTCTATCCACTGCACCACCTGGTCAGGCTTAACTTTATTTTTTTAAGTGAGAGGGGAGATGGTGAGACAGACTCCTGCATGCACCCTGACCAGGATCTACCCAGCAACCTGTCTGAGGCCAGTGCTCAAAATCAAGTTTTGTGGGGTTTTTTTGTATTTTTCTGAATTTGGAAAGGGGAGGCAGTCAGACTCTCGCATGCACCCGACCGGGATCCACCTGGCACGCCCACCAGGGGGCGATGCTCTGCCCATCTGAGGCGTCACTCTGTTGCAACCAGAGCCATTCTAGTGCCTGAAGCAGAGGCCACAGAGCCATCCTCAGCGCCCAGGCCAACTTTGCTCCAGTGGAGCCCTGGCTGCGGGAGGGGAAGAGAGAGACACAGAGGAAAGAGAGGGGGAGGGGTGGAGAAGCAGATGGGCACTTCTCCTGTGTGCCCTGGCTGGGAATCAAACCTGGGACTCCTGTACACCAGGCCGATGCTCTACCACTGAGCCAACCGGCCAGGGCCAAAATCAAGCTATTTTTTATGATGCACTTGGACCAACACCTCAGCACCCAGGGCCAACGTTCAAACCAATAGAGCCACTGACTGCGCAAAGGGAAGAGGGAGAGGAGGAGGAGGAGGAGAAGAGAAGCAGATGGTTGCTTATGTGCTATGACTGGGAATGGAACCCAGGACATCCATAGGCCAGGCTGATGCTTTAGCCAACCAGCCAGGGCCCATGTGACTTTTTCTTTATTCATTTTAGACTAGAAGGTGAGAAGTGGGGAAGCATCACCTTGTAGTTGCTTTCCATATGTGCCTTGACCAGGCAAGCCTGGGGTTTTGAACCAGCAACCTCAGCATTCCAGGTCAAAGCTTTATCCACTGCAACACCACAGATGTGGCCCACATGACTTTTAAAAATACTGCGTGCTTATAGATTTCCTTGCACCTTAGACGATGGAGTTTTGTGGGAATACACATTTGGTTTTGTTTTTTGTTTTATTTATTCATTTTTAGAGAGGAGAGAGAGGAGAGAAAGACAGAGATAGAGAAAGGGGGAGGAGCCGGATGCATCAACTCCCATATGTGCCTTGACCAGGCAAGCCCAGGGTTTCGAACCAGCAACCTCAGCATTTCCAGGTCGATGCTTTATCCACTGCGCCACCACAGGTCAGGCACATTTGGTTTTATATTGGGAGGAAAGTGGTGGAGAAACTGGGGTTTGAGTTCTGTAAATCTTCATGAGCCATTTTTCAGAAACCTCTCTCTTTTATATGAAGGGGCCCACCCCCAGTCTCTGCCGTAGTTCAGGAAGGTAGCTAGAGGATAGGGGTGTATGTGGAGGGAGAGGAGGAAACCGAGATGGAGCAGCAGGGCCCTGCTCCAAAGTGAAGGGATAGGAGGAGGAGTTCTGGTGCATGCAGTCAGTGCCTGGAGTGGAAGTATCCCTGTGCATGTTCTGAGCATCTCTGTGGCCTGCAGCAGTGTACCTCTGTACCTATAGCAGTTCAGGGTTGCATGGACACCAAGGGGGACTTTGTACCATCATGATGATGATGGAATTCTAAAACTAAAATTCTTGTGCTCTGGGAGACAACAGACTTAGATCTAGTTGGTTGTTGTTTTTTTTATGAGAATGCAGGCATTGCCTGCATCCTCAGAGGTAGTGCTTGGTGTGTACGCACAAGTGCACATGCTCCGTGGATGTAGAGAGGTTTGGAGGACCCAGGCTACTTCCTCTCTCAAGAACCTAAAGATGCTCCAGTGACTCACCTAGCTCAGTGCAGCTCTTCTTCCCAACCGCTCAGAGCATACCAGGGCCTGGCCAGTTCCCCAGTGAGCTGGGGAGGCATGATGGACAGTGGAGGCATCCCAGAGGAATCCCATACAGACATAAGATGGGAGTTTATGGCAGGTGGTGGGCCATGTTCTAACAGACTTGGCTCCTTTTTCTCCAATTAGGATACCTGATAGACGAGCAGTGGTTCTTGCCTGGAAGGGGGGCCTTTTGTGATGCTCTAGAGCAGTGATAGTCAACCTGGTCCCTACCACCCACTAGTGGGTGTTCCAACTTTCATGGTGGGCGGTAGCGGAGCAACCAAAGTATAAATAAAAAGATAGATTTAACTATAGTAAGTTGTTTTATAAAGACTTATGCTGCCAAATTTAGCGAATACCCAACATAAAGTACTTGGTGATTATTATATGCTTTAACTTGTTGTAACTCTGCTTTATCAATTTTATAAAGTAAAGTTACTTCCCTACTTTATAAATCATCATTACTGTGGAACCAGTGGGCAGTTAGAAAATTTTACTACTAACAGAGATACAAAAGTGGGCAGTAGGTATAAAAAGGTTGACTACCCCTGCTCTAGAGGCTCTGCTGCTCCATTCTTGACATGGTACTGCTGGACTTCACCTGCATTCACCTGCCGCTAGATGTGGAGGGTGGTAGAGTCACTCAGTGTCCTAGACTCACTCTTCCTCTATAATGAATATGCCACGTGACCTTGGACATGTCCTGTACTTTCTTGGCCTCCATGTCTTCAAAGGATAATTATACTGTAACCAGCAACGCTCAAGAGCAAGCGTGTACCTTATAAGGACATGGGGAGATGTTCCACCTCATAGTAGTCAAAGGAATAAAAGTATTCAAATGTCAGCAGCATTACAAATTGTGATAGCAGTATATGAAGTTTGCACTGTAAATTGAAATCCTTCACAAGACGTATAAAATGTTGATACCCTTTGATAATCTTCTGGCAAGATTAGCCCAAAGAAATAATTCAAGAAATGAAAAAAGTACTCCCTATTTACTTGTTTTTTGAAAGTAACAAGTAAATGCCTTAGGGGTCATTCAAGTAAACAGTGATGCACCCATTTTAGGGATTATCAAAATTTTGGTCATAGGGTCTGCGTGCGCGATGGGAGAAATATATGACATTAAAAAGGTTTAAAACGGCCCTGGCCGGTTGGCTCAGCGGTAAAGCGTCGGCCTGGCGTGCAGGGGACCCGGGTTCGATTCCCGGCCAGGGCACATAGGAGAAGCGCCCATTTGCTTCTCCACCCCCCCTCCTTCCTCTCTGTCTCTCTCTTCCCCTCCCGCAGCCAAGGCTCCATTGGAGCAAAGATGGCCCGGGTGCTGGGGATGGCTCCTTGGCCTCTGCCCCAGGTGCTAGAGTGGCTCTGGTCGCGGGAGAGCGACGCCCCGGAGGGGCAGAGCATCGCCCCCTGGTGGGCAGAGCTTCGCCCCTGGTGGGCGTGCCGGGTGGATCCCGGTCGGGCGCATGCGGGAGTCTGTCTGACTGTCTCTCCCCATTTCCAGCTTCAGAAAAATACAAAAAAAAAAAAAAAAAAAAAAAAAGGTTTAAAACTGCCTGACCGGGCGGTGGCGCAGTGGATAGAGCGTCGGACTGGAATGCAGAAAACCCAGGTTCGAGACCCTGAGCTCACCAGCTTGAGCCCAAGGTTGCTGGCTCGAGCAAGGGGTTACTCGGTCTGCTGAAGGCCCACAGTCAAGGCACATATGAGAACGCAATCAATGAGGCCCTGGCCGGTTAGCTCAGTGGTAGAGTGTCGGCCTGGCGTGCGGGAGACCCAGGTTTGATTCTTGGCCAGGGCACACAGGAGAAATGCCCATCTGCTTCTCCACCCCTCCCCCTCTCCTTCCTCTCTGTCTCTCTTTTCCCCTCCTGCAACCAAGGCTCCATTGGAGCAAAGTTTGCCCGTGCGCTGAGGATGGCTTTGTGGCCTCTGCCTCAGGCGCTAGAATGGCTCTGATTGCGGCAGAGCAACACCCCAGATGGGCAGAGCATCGCCCTCTGGTGGGCATGCCGGGTGGATCCCGGTCAGGCACATGTGGGAGTCTGACTGCCTCTCCGTTTCCAACTTCAGAAAAAAAAAAAAGAAAAAAAAAAAAAGAAAGCAATCGATGAACAACTAAGGTGTTGTAATGTGCAACGAAAAACTAATGATTGATGCTTCTCATCTCTCCATTCCTGTCTGTCTGTCCCTGTCTATCCCTCTCTCTGACTCTCTGTAAAAAAAAAAAAAAAAATAGCTCAGTTGAGAATTCAAAAGCAGTGTCATACAAAAATATGCCCATGAATTTTCAAAGCAGTATTATTCATAATAGCTGAAAAGTACAAATAACTCATGTCCATCAACTGATAAATGAAGAAACAAACTGGATATATCTGTACAGTGGAATATTACTCAGCTATGAGAAGGAATGAAATATCGACACATTCAGCATGGATGAACCTTAAAAACATGCTCAGTGAAAGAAGCCAGTCACAAAGGACCACTATTTTATGATTCCTTATATAAAACATACAGAATAGACATTCCATACAAACATAAAGCATATTAATGCTTGCCAGAGGAGTGGAATTACTGGGTCACGTGGTTACTCTTAATGAATTGCCAGACATTTTCTACAGCAGGTGCACCAAGCCAGCAGTGTGTGAGGGTTCCAGTTTCTCTACATAATACTTTTCTTTTTTTCATTTAGCCATCCTAGTGGGTATGAAATGGTGCCTCTTTGTGGTTTTGATTTGCATTCCCCTTGTGTCTAACAGCGTCAGCCTCTTTTCATATGCTTATTAGGCATTTATCTCTGGAGAAATGTCTACTCAGATCCATTGTCCATTTTTTAATTGGGTTGTCTTTTTGTTAATGAGTTAGAAGAGTTCTTTATATATTCTAAATACAAGTCTCTTAGGAGATACATGATTTGTAAAAATTTTCCTCCAGTCTGTGGTTGTCTCTTCTACTTTATAGATGGTGTCTTTTGAAGCAGTTTATAATTTTAATGAAATTGAATTTATTTTTGTCTTTTGTTGCTTGGACTTGGTCCCTCTGGCCCTGACACTGATTCATTAAATTTAATAAACTTAGTGGCTCCAGACTCCCTCTTCCCTGGCAGGATTCTTTGCGGCCCTCCATTACTGTGTGGTTCTGAACTGAACACTGGTGGGCTCTAGGAGGGAGCTACATAGACTAGAGGAGTCTTTCACTGGATCTTCTGTGCTAAACAGGTGCTCAGTGAACCCTGTGAAGGAAATGAGGAAAAATGTTCCACTTAACCGACACCATCTTCCTTCCTACTCTATTCACCTAACAAAACAAAGGGCAGACACACAACTGTGCACAACTGGCTGAGAGCCACTGCTGGGGCGCTGGTCTGGGCCTTGTGGGGAGAAGATGCAGAGGACCAGCCATGAGAAGGGGGAGGGGGACCTAAGGAGTGGGTAGGAATGAGGGATGGTACTCTGCTAGGCAGCAGAGGGTGGGGAGGCCAGACGAATGCAGGCGTGTGGCTTCATAGAAGCCAGGTTTTCAGGTCCAGCCCAGCTGTGGTGCTGAGGGAGCTACCTGTTGTTCTCCCCCTGAAACAGCCCCCCAGAGCCCTCTGGAACAGCCTCCAGAGCCCACCCAGGCCAGCACTGGAAGGAGCCTCACCTGTCTACCAACTCTGAAAACCTGGGATTGGAGGTAAAATGTCTCCCAGATCCCCTCAGCAAGGAGACCATAGTGCCCTGGCATGGAGGCTGGCACAGTAATCCCTGAGTGGAGAGGACCAGTGCCCAAGCTGCTGCACTGAGGATCCTTAGATTAGGTTCCCGATGGGGGGGGGGGGGGGGCTTACCTCATCAGCTTTCATCCTCCTCACCAAGCTACCCTCACCCTCTGGCTTTCAAACAGGAAGTGCAGGTGACCTCTGAGGTTAATAGCTTCCTGAGAGATGAGGATGATGATGGTCACCCCTGGTGATGTGGGGCATCTCTAGTGTCTAGAGGGAGCCT
The DNA here is from genome assembly GCF_036850995.1 of Saccopteryx leptura. Taxonomy (NCBI): domain Eukaryota; kingdom Metazoa; phylum Chordata; class Mammalia; order Chiroptera; family Emballonuridae; genus Saccopteryx; species Saccopteryx leptura. The sequence continues at coordinate 211,145,536 of NC_089506.1, forward strand.
GGTGGCCTTTCTCCTAAAGGAGTGGGCCCCAGCTCCTCAGCCCTGCTTTGCCCGGTGTGAAGATTTACATGGAAGGGAGTAAAAGGTGACCTGAGCCCCCAAAGCAGGGGGCACCTGCACCTGCAGTAGGAGACACAGGAGACCCTATGTGCTTGGACTCAGTAAGGGTGGCTCTCTGGGGACTGTTACACATCTTGCGTAGCAGCCCCTTGTCACATGTCAGCGTCTGAGTGGCAGTAGGGTGGCTGGGAGTACAGTTCACTAATGGGTTTTCTCTCCAGGTTTAGGAGAAACTTCAAAGATGTCTAGTGACCCGCCCCCTCCTTATCCTGGAGGCCCCACAGCCCCACTTCTGGAGAAGAGTGGAGCCCCGCCCACACCAGGTAGGGTTCAGTGCTCCTGAAGGTCCTGTCTCTGGCCCTTGCCCATCCAAGCTGCTGAAGCAGCCCTCCCACTGATAGTGTGGCTAGGGCCCTGAGCTTCCTTTCCCTGCTTCTGTCCAGGCCGAACCTCCCCTGCTGTGATGCAGCCCCCACCAGGCATGCCACTGCCCCCTGCAGACATTGGCCCCCCACCCTATGAGCCACCAGGTCATCCAGTGCCCCAACCTGGCTTCATCCCTCCACATGTGAATGCAGATGGCGCCTTCATGCCTCCAGGTAAGTTTGGAAGGGATACCAGTAGAGTGCAGCGGTCTGCCCAGCCCAGGAGGGTTGTTGTGCAGTCCTTGCTAGTCAGACTGGTGTTGCATGTGAGGGTGTTTTACTACTTAGGCCGGGGGACTGTCTGCATGGAAGGTGGACATGGGAAGGTGTCATAGAGCCAGGAGGGAAGTCCGGGGCCCTGCCAGGAGTTGACTTGTGGAAAGGCCCCTTGGGCACAGTGACAGGTGCTGTGGACTTATGGGTGGTACAGGGGCTACTCCCTGCCAAAAGCTTGAGTCCATGGTGTAGGCCTGATCTCCTGCTCATGCAACAGCTCTTCAGAGGGACTACTCAGGCCAGAGAAGGGCCTAAAGCTCCTGCATGTGTCCCCAGTTCAGGTGGGCCAGGTAGCACTGCAGTCAGGACCTGATGCTGGTGGGGAGAGCCCTGTGTGCACAAGAGGGGCTGCTGAGCGGTGTGGCTTTCCTTCCTGTGGCTAAAGTCCTTAAGCACAGCGCCCAGTCTGCTATGTGTCAGAGGCAAGGGAACAAATGCATCAAGCGGAGACCAAGGGGAAGAGTGGGTCTTCTTCTCAGCTCTGCCATGCCTGGCTGGGTCAAGTATCTTCTTTCTTTTGGTCCCTACCCCAAGGAAGAGCTAGGAGAATGTGGACAGTCACCTTGACCCAGGGCCTATTATCCAAGGCTTCAACCATGTCCTGGGTGCTGGGGGCCTTGGGCCTTTGTGCTTACCTCTTATGTGGCAGGTGACAAACCAGTAACCTGTCTGCTGTTTTCTATGACGTTACAGGTTTCTACCCTCCGCCAGGCCCCCATCCACCCATGGGCTACTATCCACCTGGGCCCTACCCACCAGGGCCCTACCCTGGCCCTGGGGGTCACACAGCCACGGTCCTGGTACCTTCAGGGGCTGCCACCACAGTGACAGTGCTGCAGGGTGAGATCTTTGAGGGCGCACCCGTGCAGACCGTGTGTCCCCACTGCCAGCAGGCCATCACCACCAAGATCTCCTATGAGATTGGCCTGATGAACTTCGTGCTGGGCTTCTTTTGCTGCTTCATGGGGTAGGTAGTGTGGGTGCTTGCAGGGTTGCAGGGTGGGGCTGTGCCTGCCCATTACCCAGCTGGAGTAGATGCTGTGCCCCTGGTACCTTCTCTTCAGGCCTCCCCATCTCTGATTCAGGTGTGATCTGGGCTGCTGCTTGATACCCTGCCTCATCAATGACTTCAAGGATGTGACGCACACATGCCCCAGCTGCAAAGCCTACATCTACACCTACAAGCGCCTGTGCTAACGGAGCCTGGACTGGAGTCCCTGCTGTCAGTCTGGTCCCCTGTGCTTTGCTCCCCACACTCAGTGGCTCACGTCCCCACTCCCACCTGGGAGTGGAAGCTATTCCACCGGTCCCCTGGAAGTCTTGTCCTCTTTGCCTTGCCTTTCCCTGAGCATCTGACTCTTCTGGCAAAAATTCTATTGGATTTAAGGCCAAGGGTCAGCGAGTGGTAGGGAGCTGGCACTGAGCATGTGTGTTGCTGGTTTGCTTAATGTTTGTGATTAGGAAAATAAGCTGGGAAAGATCTCCTTGCTGGGGTCTCCTCCGTTTTTATATGAGGTAATAGGTTTGGTCCGGATTCTCCCTGGGACCAAAAGCAGCCAGAGCAGTGACTGGTTTTTCAGACCTGGACCTACAGTGTGGCTTTGTCTATAGCCACAGTTTCCTATCTGCTGGACTGAGAATAGGGGTGTGAACCCAAACAGGACAGGGTCATAAGGCCAAGGTTTGTTTCTGGGGTGCTAGAGGTAGGCATGATGGTAGGAAGGAATGACTCTAGCCCTCAGAACTCTCAGGAACTCAACACCTTGTTTAAGTACCCAGGAACCATCTGGAATAAGAGAGAGAGGTCAGCACAACTGGTTCATTGGATAAGTGATTGGGCCCTGGCTCACCAAGGGACTTGCCTCTGGCCCCTGCCCAGCTCCTTTCCTGGCCATGCCTCTACAAAGGTGTCTTTATGAGGGGCATAAAAAATGCCCAGGAACCCCTGTCTAAACCAGGTCCTTGCTGCGTGTGGGCATGAGCTCTGCCTAGCATATCCCAGCTGGGACCAGAGATGGCATATAGGACCCCTCCCTGCAGGCACTAAAGATTTACAGTGCTCTCTATACATGTTTCTGGTGAACGCTGGGCCCTTCACCCAGGCTGACACACTGTCGTGTGCTTGCTCCAGGCACCACAGCAGGAGCAACTGGAGCACTGGATTGGGGACCAGGAAGGAGCAACCACAAGTGGCCAAAGTACCCTGGTGGATTGCTAGCCCTGCCCTGGGCCTGAGGTCATGGTGTCTTCATTTTCTGAATGGTTTGTCTGTGAACTTGCTCCCTGGACCGCTGTACCCTGCTGCCACCCCTCTCCTGTTCTTACACTGCCACTGCATGGCCTTCTGTCACTGTGAATTGTGGCCAGTCTGTTTGTAGTTCATTAAATTGGTCCTTTCACTCCCCTGCCCAAGGCCTCTGCTCTCTTGCCTGGCTTTCTTCTTTTGCAAGGGAAAGAGGGTGGGGCTATACAAGTAGACTTAAGGGTGGGGAGTGGTCAAGTCTGCTTATGCTATTCTGACCACCCAGGGGTGACACTGACATTTAAATACCTAATTAAACTAAGTCAGAGTTAGTGTCCAAGAGCCCTGGCATTCCAGTTATTGTTGAGCCAGGGCATGTGTTGGCTATATTTATTTCTATCTCTGAAACTGGTTTTACCCATCTCCACACCGCAGCGTCTGCCCATATGATCTGTAGGCTACAGTGCTCCCCCTCCCCCAGATTAAGCTCAGGGTCATACTCTGGAAGCATTTAGCTTCATTCCCTTTTGCAAGACAGAGCCTCTAGGGCTAAGGCTTCTGGGTGGGGGCAGACAGTCTGGGCCCCCATATTCTGAGCTGGCACTGTCCCTACCGCTCATCTGAATTGTGGAGGTAGGCAGACTCAGTCAGTTTAAGAAAAATGTTTCCCTACAATTTAACCATTTTGTGAATAAAATGTTCACAGAGCCCCAATATATAAAATAACAGAGTCCTATTAATAAAAATATTTAAGTTCACCATTTCTATTTTAGACAATCGTTATATAATACATGAACATGGTTTTTATTTTTATTTGTAAGGTAACAGCAGTCTTGGGAGCACAACCGGAGGGACTGTCAGGGACCAGCAAGGAAGACACCTGTACCAGGGAGAGGGGCAGGCAGTGTCAAGAGTCCACTTGACCGAGTGCTGTAACATGACACAGGTCAGAGGAGGGGACAGGCCATGGCTGGATACACGTCTTGGGGGTTTTTGCTAGAGAAGGATGAGGACTGGCTGCCCAGGATACAGCTCCCAAGGCCTTAGAGGCAGGGTGCCTGCATGGCTTCTTTTCCATACCACATCCCCAGGAGAGCCCTGCAGTACAGTAAGAGCACCTTGGGGGGCCCTCTGGCTGTTCCACTCTCAGCAGGGGAAAGATACCCACCTAAATGCTGGCACAACAAGAAGAAAGAAGAACCTCAGGAGGAGAGCTGGTTCCAGAGGCCCAGGCTGGTCCCAGTGCCACAGCCTGGGGGCCTGCACCCAGCTCAGCATCTGAGCCACAGAGAACACTAATAGGCAGTCTTTAGTGTCTGGTTTTTATTGGTTGCTTTTCTCAAACCCAGCATTTTTTTAAAAAGTCACCTGAGGTGGTGGTTTTGTCATTGGTGGAGGTGGGCGGAGGCCAGCAGTCACTCAGGAGGGTGCCAACATGATGTGATGGGTCTTTCACATGTAGTACCAGGCCAAGAGGCCAGCAGCCAGGGCCACACTAACGGCCAGGATGAACTGTAGGCTGGGCTTGCTCAGCATAGCCACGGCTGTGTGGAAGGGACAGCTGCTACCCTCCAGGGCACCTGTGTGGCAGCACCAACAAAGGACATGGCATCAGTGGGAACGCTGACATACCTGCCCTGTGAGGGGCACTTGGGATAGACAAAACCTACCTTTGTCTTGTTCAGCAGTGTAATAGGGGCATTTACGCACATCTCCTTTCCCATTGTGCACGGGTAGTCCATCCTCCAGGGTCTCTTTGGCCAGCAAGGAGCCAGCCTGGTCCAGCTCATTGAATATCTGAAGGATCAGAGGATCAACACCATCACTGGACTGAGTACACTTGACTTTCAGAGAAAAAAAACTCTTCTGTGCAGAGAGAGCTGGAACAGGTAAGGCTTGGTCACGAGTGCAAACCAGCAAAGCAGCAGCTCCATGTGGGGATGGCCACACTGACCTGGCACTTCGCCCTAGCACAAGCTCTGGGAAGTATAGCCACACCTGTGCTGTCCAGCACCCGATGGCTGCTGACCAAACACACATCTCCCACAACAAACTATCAGGATACAAACATGAGAGCAAAAGTACTGCCCTAAAAACACTGTGAGCTCTAATACTTCCCCACTTGCAGCCACTAGGTATTTTTAGCAAGAAATGACAGAAAAAGGTATGTGGGAAAATGCCCCAACAGGGCTTTCCTATCCTGAGTGGACCCTGGAGGCCTGCTGTCAGATTAGCAGGCTGATGGGCCTGTAGTCAGGCTGGTGCTTCACTGCCCTCCAGGGCTACTTTGCTGGTGCTGAGGGATGGCCTCAGCCCCATCTAAAGTGTACTAGTAAACAGTTTTGGTTCTCTCCCTGAACTTACCAAGCAAGACTTTTCATAGCAACCCATGCTAAAAAGGAAGAACTCCATTCCTTAAAATCAGAATCCTCTGGTGAGAGGGAGACATCTCCATTCTCCCCAAGCCCACTTCACGGTGAAGCCTCACCCTTCCTAAAACATGACACAGAGGTGACCTATCAAATAAGGCAAAGCCATTACTGGGTTCATGTCCTCTGTGGCCCATTTGGTCCCTCAACTTTTAGGCTGGCTGCAGTGCATCTGTCCTAACGCACCAATGCCCGTTTGGGCAGCTCTAATAAGCTCACACTATCAGAGGCCCCTTCCCACCCAGCCCCCAACAGTACCTGCATGTTGTACTCAAAGGCCTTGTTGGCCTCCTCTACGATCTTCTCTTTGGTTTTCAGGTTCAGGTCCAGGGCATTCATCCTAGCCCTGTAGAATTGCTTGAACTGCTGCGCGTTATCCACATTCTCAAACAGGTAGAATTGGGTCCCCTCCCCTGTGCTAGGGAGTTTCAGCACACGCTGGGCCACCTTCCTAAGCACCTGGCCCCCCGAGAGGTCCCCCATGTAGCGGGTGTAAGCATGGGCCACCAACAGCTCTGGCTCATTCTGCCCCACATAGTGGATCCGTTCCACATACTTTTGGGTAGCGTCAGAGCACCGCACCTGCTCCTGCCAGTCCTCACCAAAGAAATATTCCATGTCCTTGGTCAGTGCCTCCTTCCGGTGCAGCTCCATGGGGAAGTACAAGGGGGCAAAGGCTGGATGGTCCTTGTTACGGTCCATTTCTTCCTCGAGGGCTGAGTATGTGAAGTAAAGTGCAGTAGTGGCCAGCTATTGAGGGTGATTGGGAGAGACCATGGATTTTGACTGGCTGCTCTTGAGCCCACCGCCCCCTGTGTCTGAGCCGTAAAGACAAATGCTTGAGCAGTAACTCCCCTCCCAATCCCCAGAGGCCCATTTTTATACAGTAAATTATTTCACACACTCAGGGAAACTCATGTTTCTTAAAGGAATGACATGGTGAATTCTTTACAACACGGATACTTTTGCTTTCTTACAGCACCTTTGTTATCCCCCTTAAGCCTGAAAACTACAGCATGACATCAGGAAAGAGTAGAGTTTAAGAAAGGCCTAGCTTGGCCTGACCAGGGGGTGACGCAGTGGATAGAGCGTCAGACTGGAATGTGGAGGAGGACATAGGTTTGAGACCCCGAGGTCACCAGCTTGAGCACGGGCTCATCTGGCTTGAGCAAGGAGTTACTCGTACTGCTGAAAGCCCGCGGTCAAGGCACATATGAGAAAGCAATCAATGAACAACTAAGGTGTTACAACGATGAACTGATGCTTCTCATCTCTCTCCCTTCCTGTCTGTCCCTATCTGGTCCCTCTCTCTCTCTCTCTCTCTCTCTCTCTGTCAAAAAAAGAAAAAGAAAACAAAAGAAAGGCCTAGCTTATCCTTGGAGCAACTCCAGGGAGGACCTTCTTCATGTGACTAAGGTCCCCAACCTGACCCCATCCATACCCAACGCACAAACCTTAAACAGCTCCTTCCTGATGTTTCCTTTCAAGAAGTCCTTGACAAACTGGGTGTTTTCTGCCCGGTCATGAGCTTCCTTGGTCCCTTCTTTCAGGAGCTCAGAGAGGTCCGCCATCCTGTAGAGCAGCGATTTTCAACCTTTTTCATCTTATGGTACATATAAACTAGTTACTAAAAGTTTGTGACACACCAAAAAACACGTTTTGCCAATCAAAAAAATAGGTGAGATTTTGATTGATTTAGCAAAGGGAAAAAAAATAAGTACGTACATTTTTGCTCCAAAGTGATTTTTATTTTTTATTCATTTTAGAGAGAAGAGGGAGAGACAGAGAGAAGTGGGGGAGGAGCTGGAAGCATCAACTCCTATATGTGCCTTGACCAGGCAAGCCCAGGGTTTCGAACCGGCGACCTCAGCATTTCCAGGTCGACGCTTTATCCACTGCACCACCACAGGTCAGGCCCAAAGTGACTTTTAAAAGAAATCAGGTGGGCCCTAGCCAGTTGGTCCAGTTGCTAGAGCATCAGCCCGGCCTGCAAATATCTCAGGTTCGATCCCTGGCCTTAGCACACATACATGAGAAGCGACCATCTTTTATCTCTTCCCCTCTAACTCCCCCTTCTCTCTCTTCCCTTCTCCCAGCCAGTGGTTTGACTAGTTTGAGCACTGGCCCCAGGTGCTGAGGATTGCTTGGCTGATTCCTGTTTTGAGTACCAGCTCCAGACAGGGGTTGCTGAGGGGATCCTGGTCGGGGCAAATGCAGAGTCTATCTCCCCTCCCCTCACTTTAAAAAAAAATAAAGCAGGTGCCTCTACTTTTTTTCTTTTCCAGTGAAAGGAGGGGAGACAAAGACTCCTGCATGCGCCCCCACTGGGATCCACCCCACAAGCCCACTAGGGGGTGATGTCCTGCCCATCTGGGGTGTTGCTCTGTTGCTCAGTTACCGAGCTCTTCTTCACACCTAAGCAGTGGCCATGGAGCCATCTTCAGCACCCAAGGCTAACTCACTCAAACCAATTGAGCCATGGCTGCAAGAGGGGGAGGGGGAGGGGGGGGAGAGAGAGAAATACAGAATAGGGGGAGGGGTCAAAAAGCAGATGAGCACTTCTCCTGTGTGCCCTGACCGGGAAGCAAACCCAGGACATCCACACGCCAGGCTGACACTCTACCACTGACCAACCGGCCAGAACCACCTCTACTTGTATATAATGATTACTGGTACCAAGAATTGTCCAGTAAGATGCAACTCCATTATATAACCTAAATATTTATGGTTCAAGACAGGGCAGTCAAGCCCTGGCCAGCTGCCTCGGTGGTAAAGCATCAGCCCGGCATGTAGATGTCCCGGGTTTGAGTCCCGGTCAGGGCACACAGGAGAAGCAACCATTTGCTTCTCTACCCCTACCCCTCTCACTTCTCTTTCTTTCTCTCTCCCCTTCCTGCAGCCATGGCTCAATTGGAGCAAGTTGGCTCAGGGCACTAAGGGTGGCTCCATGGCCTCCCCCTCAGGCCCTAAGAAGAGCTTGGTTGCTGAGCAAGCAACAGAGCAACACCCAAATGAGCAGAGCATCACCCCTGAGTGGGCTTGCTGAGTAGATCCCGTCAGGGCATATGCAGGAGTCTATCTCTACCTCCATTCCTCTCACTGAGTATAAATAAATAAATAAACAAATAATAAAAAAGGCAATCATACTGGATGGCTATTGTGTTGGCTGTTGTTATTTTCTTATTTGACAATCTAAAGGAAATGAGGTCAGTGCCCTGACTAAACAGTAAGGTAGTGCACATAAAAATTCTTATGGCACACTGGTTGAAAATTGCTGCTGTAAAGAGACTGGGTGCTTGGATGCATGTACACGTGCATGTATATGAATATGTGAATTGCCCCTTTCTGACCCCAGGGTGTCTGTTTGTTAGGCTGATAGGCAGGGGCTGCTCAGAAATTCAACTCCAGCATATACATAGGGTCTTGCCAGGAAGCACAGGGCAGGCACATGTAAGTCTGCTCCCAAGGACTTGGGTGACACATGGAATGACTGTAACCTACTTCTCAGTAGTGTCCCTGTCACCCTGAACCACCCAAATGAACAATCCTTTGCTTCTGTGGTCACTTAGTGCCCAAAGAAACACACCTTTTACCCCAGCACAGCATTACTGACTTCTCCAGGGAATAGCCAGCCTTTGGGAACGTATTTCCCAGAATGCACACCATTGTAAAGGACTGACTATGGATCTTTGGGCACAGCTTTGCTGCCTTCCTCTCACCTTGGAACCATAGACTCTTCAGGATTACATGTGGCAGGGCCCAGGTGTAGGATGAGAATGAGACAAATGCTGGGAAGGTGGAGCCAAGCAGGACCTATGTGTGTGCTGTTTAATAAAATTACACAGGAGCCCTGGCCGGTTGGCTCAGCGGTAGAGCGTCGGCCTAGCGTGCAGAGGACCCGGGTTCGATTCCGGCCAGGGCACACAGGAGAAGCGGCCATTTGCTTCTCCACCCCTCCGCTGCGCTTTCCTCTCTGTCTCTCTCTTCCCCTCCAGCAGCCAAGGCTCCATTGGAGCAAAGATGGCCCGGGCGCTGGGGATGGCTCTGTGGCCTCTGCCTCAGGCGCTAGAGTGGCTCTGGTCGCAACATGGCGACGCCCAGGATGGGCAGAGCATCGCCCCCTGGTGGGCAGAGCGTCGCCCCTGGTGGGCGCATGCGGGAGTCTGTCTGACTGTCTCTCCCCGTTTCCAGCTTCAGAAAAATGAAAAAAAATAAAATAAAATACAATTACACAGGATGGAGTTGTGCTGATAGATGCCAGTACCAGACAAGGCAGAAAATGCATGGCCCTAAAGATGGTGGCACTGGACATGGACTCATGTGTACAAACAATCCATTTATTAGAGTAAGAAAAACTTGGCCTCTCATGGCCCAGCCTCTGCTGGTTTCTTCACCCACATGAGGACAACTACTTAGTATTAGCAATTATTTCAAGTTATTAAAACAAAAGAACTTTGCCAATGACAAGATTATCACAAGAGAATAAGAAAAATGAAGAACAGGCCCCAGTAACTTGAAGCTTAGAAGAACTGGCCCTACCCAGTAAGAAAAACCCCTGGAGTGAAGTTGCTCCCACATTCTAAGGATCTGTAGAAAATCCCAAAAAAGACGCCAGTTTTGCCTCTAATTATTCATTCTCACCCCAGATGAAAAAAATGCTTAGGGTTTTAAGAAAAAAAAAGACCCGTAACACCATCCAGTTCTGTTACTCAGTAGCCCTAGGAGGAGAGAGCCTGTCCAATCTCCCCAGGGACACAAGGGAGAGTGCTGAGAGCCCAGGGTGACGTCTACTGTCTCTGCTGTCCCAGCAGCCATTTCAGGAGCAGCACGGCTCCTGACTATGCTGGACATGACAGGCCCTGGCTGAACAAGCCAGACCCCATTACTCACCTGGTGTGGTTCTCTCTTTCTGGGGCCTCAGAGCGCTTTTTCTCTGATTCATCTATGCCCTCTGAGGTCTCCAGTTCCACTGACATTGCTGCCAAGTGTGGTTCTTGCTGCCCTTACTCCTCTGACCCTGTGAAGACACAAGGAGCAGGTGATGTGGCACCCACAGCAGTCACTTCCCCAAATACCTGCTGGCTTTGTCCTCCTCAGAGCCATGTGACTGAGGAGTCACCCATATACCTCAGGGATTATCTTTACAAATAAAGCTCTGCCATTGCTGGAACTATATATGAATGAATAGATACAGAATTTGATTACAGATGGTGGACTAGGTAATAAAACTGTACTGATGTTGAACTTTTTTTTATTTTGTATTGTGATTATGTAAGACAATGTCCTTGTTTTCGGAAGTACATAATGAGGTATTCAAAAGTAAAGGGGCAGGCCATCTGCAACTTATTGTCCAATGATTCAGAAAAAGAGAGAGAGAGTATATGTGTGTATATACATAAATATACAGGGGAGAGGGAGGAAGGAAGGGAGAATAGTAAAGCAAAGCAGGCAAAATGCTGACGGTGAATCTGGACAAACGGTACATGAGAATTCTTTATACTGTTCTGACAACTTTTCTGTATGTTTGAAATTATATCAAAAGTTTCTAAAACATAAAGTAAATAACCATAGATATATTAATAGCTTAAAAAAGAAAAGTGCAGCAGCTCTATTAAAGGGGTGGCTTCGTGCAGAGGGCAGTGGAGCAGGGCACTAACTGGATGGTTGACCCAGGCTGTTCAGAGCAGCTCAAAAGACATCCAACAACCTGCATCAGCTACACTGAGTCACCATGCAAGCAGACTGTCCCCAGTCAACTCCAGATTCTGCTGGGCTGAAGGAAATAACACAAGGTGGCCAATCAGTTAGTTCCCACTGTCTGTTGCCAGGGCTGGGCCTGTCAGCCAGGGAAACAAGGTCCCACAACACAACAAGCTCATCCTCCACCCTGGAGGCCTCGCTCTTCCAGTACAAGGCTGTCCATCTGGGGACTTGCCAGGAGAACAGCAGCACAGTTGAACCAACAATTAATAAAGTAGCTCACAAGACCAGAGCTACCAACATTGGAGCCACATCAAACTAAGGAAAGAACAGACCTTCATTTTCTACCTCCACCAGTATGTATTTGCTAAGCATTTTTTTTCTCTTTTTAAGATTTATTGATTTTTTTTAAAGGAGAGAGACGGAATAGATAGAGGAGGAGGTGAGAGGGAAAGGAGTAGGATTCATCAACTCATACTAGTTGGTTCCCGTATGTGCCCTGACCCGGCAAACCGGTGGTTTCAAACCAGTGACATCAGCATTCCAGGTTGACGCTTTATCCACTGTGCCACAACAGGTCAGGCGAAAAGGGCTATTTTTTACACTTCTTTGTCCCCCTTCACACCTGTTTCTGGGTGAAGTACATAGAAAATGCTTAGTAGCGTGCCTGACCTTTGGTGGCGCAGTGGATAAAGCGTCGACCTGAAAATGCTGAGGTCGCCGGTTCGAAACCCTGGGCTTGCCTGGTCAAGGCACATATGGGAGTTGATGCTTCCAGCTCCTCCCCCTTCTCTCTCACTGTCTCTCTCTCCTCTCTCTCTCTCTTTCTCCTCTCTAAAAATGAATAAATAAATAAATAATTTAAAAAATTAAAAAAAAAAAAAAGAAAATGCTTAGTAGCCTAACCTTTGATGGCATAGTAAATAAAGCATCGGCCTGGAATGCTGAAGTCACCAGTTCGAAGCCCTGGGCTTGCCCAGTCAAGGCACATGTGAGAAGCAACTGCTGAGTTGATACTTCCTGCTCCTAGACCCCCTTTCTCTAAAAATAAATTTTAACAGTCCTATTCAAAGGTTTTAAAAAAAGAAAATAAAAACCAACCTCTGTCTTACTTCACAGATATAATCACTGTTATTTATATATAACATGTTAGTATAGATCAGGGGTCCCCAAACTACGGCCCGCGGACCACATGCGGCCCTCCAGAGGCCATTTATCCGGCCCCCGCCACACTTCCAGAAGGGGCACCTCTTTCATTGGTGGTCAGTGAGAGCTCCTGGAGTACTGTATGTGGCAGTGTGGCAAAGCGCGGCGTTGCTCACGTACAGTACTACTTCCAGTGACGCGGGACACATGCATCATGGCTCCGGAAGCGCATCATATCACTTGTTACAGCTAGCAGTGACAAATATGGAACGGGACATTGACCATCTCATTAGTCAAAAGCAGGCCCATAGTTCCCATTGAAATACTGGTCAGTTTGTTGATTTAAATTTACTTGTTCTTGTCGGCCTAGCGTGTGGAGGACCCGGGTTCGATTCCCGGCCAGGGCACACAGGAGAAGCGCCCATTTGCTTCTCCACTCCTCCACCGCGCTTTCCTCTCTCTCTCTTCCCCTCCCGCAGCCAAGGCTCCATTGGAGCAAAGATGGCCCGGGTGCTGGGGATGGCTCTGTGGCCTCTGCCTCAGGCGCTAGAGTGGCTCTGGTCGCAACATGGCCACGCCCAGGATGGGCAGAGCATCGCCCCCTGGTGGGCAGAGCATCGCCCCATGGTGGGCGTGCCGGGTGGATTCCGGTCGGGCGCATGCGGGAGTCTGTCTGACTGTCTCTCCCTGTTTCCAGCTTCAGAAAAATGAAAATAAATAAATAAATAAATAAATAAATAAATAAATTTACTTGTTCTTTATTTTAAATATTGTATTTGTTCCCATTTTGTTTTTTACTTTAAAATAAGATATGTGTGATTTGTTCATAGTTTTTATTATAGTCTGGTCCTCCAACGGTCTGAGAGACAGTGAACTGGCCCCCTGTGTAAAAAGTTTGGGGACCCTGGCATAGATCCTTTCTGAGCATCCTCTAGATGATATAGTTACATCTTTGATATCTTTTGGGATATTACAATGGATTGCTCAGCATGATCTTTCTGAACCTTCTTTTTAGATTTAACATTTATTCAATGGGATTAATGATAGGAAGGATTAAATGAGAACCTGAAAGGTGAGGTTTTTAGCATAATACCTTCCACACTTAAGCACTAAGTATTAGGACTTGTATTTTGATTGAGGTTTACTGATGTTCTCTAAGAATGCTTCGAAAATAAAAAGCGAAAAGTGAAATAAGCCAGCCAGAGAAAGAAATGCATGGTATCACTTATATAGGGAATAAAAGAAAAGCCTGACCAGGCAGTGGCGCAGTGGATGGAGCGTTGGACTGGGATGCGGAGGACCTAGGTTCGAGACCCCAAGGTCGCCAGCTTGAGCGCAGGCTCATCTGGTTTGAGCAAAGGCTTGCCAGCTTGTACCCGGGGTCGCTAGCTCGAGTGTGTGTGTGGGGGGGGGGGGGGTTGCTCGGTCTGCTGTAGCCCCATGGTCAAGGCAAATGTGAGAGGGCGGTCAATGAACAGCTAGGGTGTCGCAGCAAAAAACTAATGATTGATGCTTTTAATCTCTCTCCGTTCCTGTCTGTCTGTCCCTATCTATCCCTCTCTCTGACTCTCTCTGTAATAAAAAAATAAAAGTTGAAGTCACAGAAACAGACAGTAGGCTGGTGGTTGCTAAGGGCTTGGGTGGGGCAAAAGTTAAAGGCTGGTAAAAGGGTACAAATTTTCAGTTATAAAATAAGTAATTTCTGCCTGACCAGGCGGTGGCGCAGTGAATAGAGAGTCAGCCTGGGATGCTGAGGACCCAGGTTCAAAACCCTCAGTTTGCTGCTTGAGCGCGGGCTCACCAACTTGAGAATAGGCTCACCGGCTTAAAGACAGGGCTACCAGCTTGAGCATGGGATCAGAGACATGACCCCATAGTTGCTGGCTTGAGCCCAAAGGTTGCTTAAGCAAGGGGTCACTGGCTCAGTTGGAGACCCCTGGTCAAGGCACATATGAGAAGGTAATCAATAAACAACTAAAGTGCCACAACTATAAGTTGATGCTTCTCATCTCCCTTCCTATCTGTGCCTCTTTCTCTCTCTCTCTCATTCTGTCTCTCTTGCTAAATAATAATAATAATTTTTGAGGCTCATATGTACAGCATGGTGACTATAGTTGAAAATACTGTACTTCCTAATTGAAATTTGCTGCCTTGGCCATATAGCTCAATTGGTTACAGCAAGCATCGTCCAAAAGTGCAGAGGTTACTGGTTCAATCCCCAGTGAGGGCATATATAGGAACAGATCAATGTTCCCATCTCTCTCTCATTCTCTTCCTTCCTCTCTCTAAAATCAATAAAATAAACATTAAAAAAAATTTTGCTGAGAGTAGATCTTAAATCACACAGACAAAAAAGTAAATATGTGAAGTGTTTTAAATAGAACAGACCGCAGAGATGGTTAAGGCTGCTCAGCTATGCATCCTTTCACTAAGGGACCAAGGCAGACTTAGCCAGTTTGCAGAATAAGCCCCCCACTGGCTTGTCCACACTGACCTTGTTTGACAAATGTTTAAGAAAGAACATCTGAGCTCCGCACCTTTGGGGACCCTGAGAACTAAGATTTGTCCCCAGCCACTCAGGACTCAGGCTGCAAAGAATACAGGGCACTGGAGTGGGAGTTCTGGGTTACCATCAGGAGGAAGGGATGCAGTAAAAGGTCCCAGAGCCTCTACACAGGTGGCAGGTACACTTGGTCATAATAATGACATGTCCCAAGCATCTGAGGAGCACAGCCCCTAAACTGCTTACAGTGAAAATAAAAATAGGAAAAAAATAAAAATAAATAAATAAATAAAAATAGGGGAAGACAAGAGCAAGTGCACCTGATTGCCTAGGTTATCAACTGTGGTAAATTAGGTAAATTTCCAGCACCTAATTATCAGCTGCATAAAAGTGACTATATAATTCAATCTGATAATTAACTTTTATTTGATAATAACTGCACATTCCACAAGTGTATAGTCTTGCTTGAACAAGGACTTTTAGTTGTCTTAAAAATACAACAAGGGGCCCCAGATGGGTGGTTCGGTTGGTTAGAGCATCGTCCTAAAACTCAGAGGTTGCCAGTTCGATCCCTGGTCAGGGCACATGCGGGAACAGATCAATGTTCTTGTCTCTCTCTCTCTCAACTTCCTATCTTGTTAAAATCAATAGATAAAAAAAAAAAAAAAATACAACAAGGGGGCCCTGGCGGGTTAGCTCAGTCGGTTAAGAGCATCATCCTGAAATGACAATGTTGCAGGTTCAACCACTGGTCAAAGTACACACTGGAGCCTGACCTGTGGTGGTGCAGTGGATAAAAACGTCGACCTGGAAATGCTGAGGTCGCCAGTTCGAAACCCTGGGCTTGCTTGGTCAAGGCACATATGGGAGTTGATGCTTCCTGCTCCTCCTCCCTTCTCGCTCTCTGTCTCTTTCTCCTCTCTCTCCCTCTCTCCTCTCTAAAAATAAATAAAATTTAAAAATAAATAAATAAATTAATTAATTTTTAAAAAAAAGTACACACTGGAAGCAACCAAAGAATATATGACAGCCTGACCTGTGGTGGCACAGTGGGATAAAGCGTCGACCTGGAACACTGAGGTCGCTGGTTCGAAACCCTGGGCTTGCCTGGTCAAGGCACATATGGGAGTTGATGCTTCCTGCTCCTCCCCTTCTCTGCCCCCCCCTCTCTAAAAATCAATAAATAAAATATTTTTTTAAAAAGATTAAAAAAAAAAAAGAATATATGACAGAGTGGAACAACAAATGGACATTTCTCTTCCCCTTCCCCTCTCTCTCCCTACCTGTCTCTCTAAAAATCAATAAAAATTAAGCCCTGGCCAGATAGCTTGGATGGTTTGAAGCGTCGTTCCAGAGTGTGAAGGTAGCCGGTTTGATTCCCTGGTCAAAGCACATACAGGAGCAGCTCAATGTTCTTGTCTCTTTCTCTCCCTGCCTTTCTCTAAAAAAAAATTAAAAATTAAAAAAAAAATTAAAAATACAAGGGGCCTAATTGGTGGTGACACAGTGGATAGATCATTGACCTGGGATGCTGAGGTACAAACGTTCAAAACCCCGAGGTTACCAGCTTGAGCGCAGGCTCACCAGCTTGAGAGCGGGGTTGCGGGCTTAATTGTGGAATCATCAAAATGATCACATGGTCACTGGCTTGAGCCCAATGGTTGCTGGCTGGAGCAAGGGGCCACTGTATTGGCTGGAGGACCCCAGTCAAGGCACGTATGAGAAGCAATCAAAGAACAACTCAAGTGCCGCAACTACGAACTGATGCTTCTCACCTCTCTCCCTCCCCCTCTCTCTTTCTAAAAAAGAAAACCAAAAAATACACAAAAACAAAACAAGGAGAAAGGAAAGCGGCTTCCACATGTGCTATCGTGGCATGTTTTTTCCTTAGCAGCACTTTGTGCCAGTGTCCCTTCAGACACATCCTCCACCTACCCTCTTTAACCTCCGTCCTGCCTGAGAGCCCCTAATTCCATCCTATCAGATTGCAAGGGGTCCAACTCTGGCTCCAGGGGTTGACCCACAGCTGTCTGTTTCACCACTGTAGCTCCAGGGCCCCGAAAATAATAGGTTCTTAATAAATATGTGGTGAGTAAAAAAATCCAAAGGAAAGAGGAAGGCAGGCATTGCAATGGTACATGAATATTGCTAAAAATGCAGTTTTTAAAACCACATTGAAAAGTAATCTGCTGTCCACAACTTTGTTTTCTAAACTAAAAACATGATTTTACGATTTTGCTTTGAAGGAAAGATAGACATATCCCCACACCAGCAGCAAGAATACTGAATCCTTAACATGGGCTAAAGGCACCATATGCTGGGGGGGAGGGGTAGAGAAGATTGTTGGGAAGGCTCAGTGTTAGCACATTCAACCCACACTAAATGGATGCCAGGAAGGCAGCCTCTGTTCCAACCCTGTGACTTGATTACTGTTCCTCAAGAGTGGCCACCCAGTGTGGCATTCAGAAGCCACCTTGCAATGTCAGAAACAATTCACTTTATTCTCTGAAAAGCACGTGTCCACACTTAGTCTGGCCTCCAACACTCCAATCCTTTTTTTCTTTGCAGGAATCACTGCAATCCCTAGAAAATTGGTTGGGAGGGCAAATCATAAATGTACAAACTTCCTAGACTTCAAACTTATCAACAAGAAACTGCCCTAACCCACCCACCCCAAAAAAACAACAAAATAAGATCCCAAAAGATTCCACGCTGGGAAATACTTGCAGAAGTATTAATAGTAATTGCATCAAAATAATAAGTAGCTATATATAACATTAGAAAACAATATAGGTTAGGACTATTCAAATGACAATAAACAACAGAACCCTAGCACTGTTGTGACAAGTTGATGGCAGGCTGCATCCATGCAAGGAAAAGTCTACATAAACTTGTTTTAAAAAGAACCAAAAATGCAGATTACAACTACATGCAAAAGTGTGTAAGTATACTGACAGTGACAGGAAGGGAATTTGGAAAGCTATAAATGTTATTTGTTACTTTTTAGCCAATTGGCTCGCTCTTTCCTCCTTCCTTCCTTCCTTCCTTCCTTTCTTTCTTTCTTTTTTTCTTTTTTTTTTACAGGTACAGAGTCAGAGAGAGGGATAGATAGGGACAGGCAGACAGGAACCAAGAGAGATGAGAAAAGCATCAATCATCAGTTTTTCCTTGCAACACCTTAATTGTTCATTGATTGCTTTCTCATATGTGCCTTGACGTGGGCCTTCAGCAGCAGACCGAGTAACCCCTTGCTTGAGCCAGTGACCTTGGGCTCAAGCTGGTGAGCTTTTTGCTCAAGCCAGATGAGCCCGCGGTCAAGCTGGCAACCTCAGGGTCTCAAACCTGAGTCCTCCACATCCCAGTCCGACGCCCCATCCACTGCGCCACCTCCTGGTCAGGCTTCAGGGCTTAATTTTTTAATTTATTAATTGACTTTTAGACAGACAGAGAGAGGAAGAGAGAGAAGCATTCATTGTTATTCCTTGGTTGTGCATTCATTGGTTGCCTCCCATGTGTGCCCTGACCAGAAATCAAACCTGCAATCTTGTTGTTTCAGGACAACGCACTTAACCAACTGAGCTAACTGGCCATAGCAATTAATAAAAAAATTTTAAAATGCCAGAGCTACTGTGGAGGGTGCAGGAGCAGAAGAGAGGAAACCAGGACAGGAAGGTACATCTCTTTAGAGTTTCCAAATCTCTCTGGCTCTCTCCATTTTTTACCTGTAAAATGGAATAAATACCTGCCCAGAGTTCAGATACTATAGACTACTGGGATGGTCAAATAAGACAATAACCCTGAAACCATTTATTTATTTATTTATTTATTTTGGCGGAGACAGAGAGAGTCAGAGGGACAGATAGGGACAGACAGACAGGAAGGGAGAGAGATGAGAAACATCAATTTGCGGCTCCTTAGTTGTTCACTGACTGATTTCTCATATGTGCCTTGACTGGGGGGCTACTGCAGACTGAGTGACCCCTTGCTCGAGCCAGCAACCTTGGGCTCAAGCTGGTAAGCCTTGCTCAAACCAGATGAGCCCGCACTCAAGCTGGTGACATCGGGGTCTCGAACCTGGGTCCTCCGCATCCCAGTCCAAAGCTCTATCCACTGCGCCACCACCTGGTCAGGCCTGAAACCATTTTATAACAAATATTAAGTTATTCAAATGTTACAAAAGGAACTGAGAATGAACCAGAACTGTTTACCAGCTGGTCTACCTGCCCCAGGAGACACTCTGATAAACTTTTCAGACCTTGCTGAGACATGAGGAAACTCTAAACAAGGGGAAGGAGCCCTGTTCTTGGTGCAGTGTGAAGATGAACTTGTTCTCCTTAGCACCGTTTAAAATCCAGCACTATTAAGGATATACCCCATACCACAGGCCCAGTTTTTCATCCTTCCAGCAAAAAGATGTGCTGAGGAAGTACAACCTGTTTTTTCTATTAGGTAAACAGGCAGACCTCAGGAAAGCAGAAATAAGGGAGCTGGGATAGGGAAGACCTGTCAGTTTACTAGGGCCCCTCCTGGGCTTCCGCTTACTGCTGAGTATTGCTATAGACACAGCACACCTTCAGGTATGAAAGGGCAACTGGGTCCTGCAAAGGGAACAGTCCAGAGCTAGAAACATCTGTGTTTGAGATTTGGATTCCCAGTGCTTAATAGTTCCATGGATATAGGTAAGTAATAACCTCTGAAAGGCTGTGTTTCCTCATCCATAAAACAGAATAATGAAACTCTCTCTGCTCCACATTCTCAAGTGTGCTGTGAAGACAAAATGAGCTAACGTGTGTAATAAGTGTCTCATGCAATGTAACACTGCCTCAACTGCTGAAAATCTCTTGAGAAAAGTTGTTGGCTGGGTGACTATGAAACACTGAGGAAGAATATGAAATTTGTCCACAGATAACTGTGAACAAATCACACCGGACTTCTGACTCAGCCCTCACCCTCTGATAGTGACAGGAAATGAGAACAGCTATTTTTCCAAGGTGAGACATGTGACCACTGCAGCTAGAAAATCATCATTATAGGTGCTGCTCAATGCTGGCTGGCTATACCAGATGTTGAGAGCAGTGGATAGGGTATCAGCTCTAACTCAACAAGGGACTCGATAAGAGAGGCCTCCCAAAACTCTGAGGAAATCACAGAATCAAGCTCAACAGCTTCTGACTTTATAATCGGCTTGAGGTCTCTAAACTGGTGCTGCCACTCTGGAAATCTTATAGATAAGCTTCACCTCTTTCATTTTAATCACTGGATGAATTCAATCCCACAGTTCACTAAATGAATGAATTTTAACTTCTTTATAAAGAGCAAGCTCAGAAAAGGAGTCCTGGAAACATGAGGACTTTAGGGACATAAAGTTCTTACATCAGATTTCTTGAACACACACTGGCACATTTAGGCAACAAATGATCAGAAAGCAAAACAACTGCTAACTAGTCTAAGGGCACTAATCTTTTAGTAACCTCAAAACTGCCATTGCTCAGGAAGTCCAAAATTCCTCTGGCAGGCTTTTCTTACTGAGGAGGCAGGCAGTGCACTCATCTGTAGCATGTTCAAATATAACTGAGCATTCAAAGCAGACACTGGGACAAAACGGTAAACATGGAAAAGATCTCAGAGAAGGAGCCAGGAGTCTACTGTTGCAGGTGCTAAAGATGAGTTCTGGTGAAAAGCATTTCCTGCTTATGAATAAAATATTTATAGGACTCCATCTTCCCTAAGTGACACTCTACCTCTTTTGAGAGGACTATGTCTCAGGGCTAAAAAGATAAAGACACTTTAGTCCCATGAGAAGCATATAGGGAGTGGGGGCTGAACCCTTGACTGAATTCCAAAATGGTCAGGCCTGGATTTTATAAGATCAAAGCCTAGGCACCACACATCCACAAGGCTGCCTGTAACAGAGGAAATGCTGATGAGACTGTGGGTCACTCTGATGTATCAATAAGCAGAGATTACTCCAACTTTGGAACAATCTTAAAAGCATGTGTCTGTGAACTGAGCAGAGTCAGTCATATTTGTCTGACTGTGGTTTTAGCTTCTTTCACAAATGATGAACATGAATAGCATCTGGGGGTGGAGGGAGAGAATGTGTGATTAAGACAGTTTTGCTAGAGCAGTGACGTAACGCGCAGCAAGCGCCTTCGACGTGTGCACTCTTGTTCCTTCCTCTTTTCCGACTCCATCTTCGCGGTAGAGGCAGAGGCCGCAGATCAGTCGCCGACATGCAGCTTTTTGTCCGCGCCCAGGAGCTACACACCCTTGAGGTCACCGGCCAGGAGACTGTCGCACAAATCAAGGCTCATGTAGCCTCACTGGAGGGCATCGCTCCAGAAGATCAAGTCGTGCTTCTGGCAGGAACGCCCCTAGAGGATGAAGCTATCTTGGGCCAGTGTGGAGTGGAGGCTCTGACCACTCTGGAAGTAGCCGGTCGCATGCTTGGAGGTAAAGTCCATAGTTCCTTGGCCCGTGCTGGGAAAGTAAGAGGGCAGACTCCCAAGGTGGCCAAACAGGAGAAAAAGAAGAAGACGACTGGTCGGGCCAAGCGGCGGATGCAGTACAACTGGCATTTTGTCAACGTTGTGCCCACCTTTGGCAAGAAGAAGGGCCCCAATGCCAACTCTTAAGTCCTTTGTAATCCTGGCTTTCTCTAATAAAGCCGCTTAGCCCAGTCAAAAAAAAAAAAGACAGTTTCGCTAAACCTTCACTTTGGAAAACCTAGAAGTGCCATTGGCTCTCAGATGCTTTCCTCTCTACAAATAGGCTCAAACAGGCTTGATGGAGCCTTAGCAGCATCCCTAAAGAGGCAGAAGGCCCTCAAGCTCACCCAGGAGAGGGTGTGTAGAAGAGAACCAGACTAAAGTCTAACAGACCTGGACACACCAGGCTAAGTCACTTTTGAGCAGGGACCCACTGGCTATGAACAAACTAAGATCAAAGGAATTAATTAATATGGTCAAGGTCATTCAGAGTTAACAATCAAGCTGGGAATGCCTGACCAGGCAGTGGGGAAGTGGATAGAGTGTAGGCCTGGGACGCTAAGGTCCAGGTTCAAAACCTCAAGGTCATCGGCTTGGCATGGGATCACAGACATGGCCCCATGGTCGCAGGCTTGAGCCCAAAGGTCACTGACTGAGCTGGGGCCCTCCAGTCAGGCACATATGAGAGCAATCAATGAACAACTAAAATGCTGCAACTATGAGCTGATGCTTCTCATTTCTCCTTTCTCGTCTGTCTGTCCCACTTGCTCTCTCTCTCTCTCTCTCTCGCTAAAAACAAACAAAAAAAATCAAGGTGGGACCAAACCTGAGTCCTTCTAAATGCAAGATAATGCCTCCTGTGTCCCTAGCTGAAATGCATGTGAGGTGAATATGATGTCATCACAGACTACTAGCAACATGTAAAACAAGGCTATACTAATACTACATTGCATTTACATGTACAACGGACAGGTTTCTTAACCACTGTCACATTTTATTTTTAATATGAAAAGTGAGCTCAATCCTATGGTTTCTGACAAGAAAATACTTAGGCTCCCATTTGAAGATTCACTCAGAAGCTGCTGCTGCCTCTTCCCACTACACTCACCTTGATTTGCTCAGATTACACAGCAACCAGAGAAGATTGTTCCCTGGTGAGCCCGGCTTCTGCTGACTAGCAGGGCAGGCCAAGGCTGGAGATATCTGGTTCCAAAGGCGGAGGATGGCACCCACCACCATTTGGTGCCTGAATGGAAGCAGCCAGACCTGCCAGATCTTGGTAGACAATGAAGCCAGAGGCTCAGGGGCATCCCTACAACAGGGGCAGTCACAATTAGATCTGCACATCTCTATAGCATCCACTGCCATAGTAACTAAAAGGAGCTCTCAGCTGGAGCTCCCCAGAAAAGGTATATATGAGAAGCAATCAATTAACAACTAAAGTGCCGCAACTACAAGTTGATGCTTCTCATCTCCCTTCCTCTCTCTCTCTCTCTCTCAAAAATAAATAAATAAACAAAAATATATAAATGTCAAAAGTAAACTAATGCAGCCTGATCAGGTGGTGGCGCAGTGGATAGAATATTGGACTGGGACGCAGAAGACACAGGTTCAAAACCCCGAGGTCACCAGTTTGAGCGCAGGCTCATGAACCTGAGTACAGGGTCAAAGACTTGAGCCCAAAGGTAGCCAGCATGAAGCCCAAGGTCACAGGCTTGAGCAAGGGGTCACCTGCTCTGCTGTAGCCCTCACCCCCATCAAGGCACATATGAGAAAGCAGTCAATGAGCAACTAAAGCGCTATAACGAAGAATTGATGCTTCTCATCTCTCCCTTCCTGTCTGTCTGTCCCTATGTGTCCCTCTCTTGCAAAAAAAAGAAAAAAAAAGTTAACTAATGCAGAATAAAAGTTTGGTTTTTTTCTCACATGGTTAAAAAAAATGTTTTATTCTTTTTTGTATTTACTCTCTCTAGATATGTAGTATAAAAGGTTTTCTACCTAGAAAGCAGAGCTTCTATGTTTCATTAGAATAGTTTTCTGTTGTTTTGATCAGGTCCTTATACTTAAGAAAACAATCTTCTGAATCCTAAGAACTAAACTGGTGTTAATCTTTTTTTTTTTCAAGTGAGAGGAGGGAAGATAGTGAGACAGACACCAGCATATGCCCCAACCTGGATCTACCCAGTAACTCCTGTGCCTGGGGCCAATGCTCCAATCAATCAAGCTATTTTTAGCCCTTGAGGCTGTGGCGCTCAAACCAACCATGCTATCCTCAGTGCCTGGAAATAATATTCGAACCAATCGAGCCACTGGCTGTGGGAGGGGAAGAGGAAGAGAAAGGGGAAAGAGAGGGGTAGAGAAGCAGAGGGTCACTTTTCTTTTCTTTTTTGAAATAGGTTTTTTTTAAAGATTTTACTTATTCATTATAGAGAGGGGAGAGAGAAAGAGAGAAGGGGGGAGGAGCAGGTAGCGTCAACTCCCATATGTGCATTTACCAGGTAAGCCCAGGCTTTTAAACCGGCAACCTCAGCGTTTCCAGGTTGACGCTTTATCCACTGCGCCACCACAGGTTAGGCCGATGGTCACTTTTCTTGTGTGCCCTGACCTGGAATCAAATCCGGAATGTCCACACTCTGGGCTGACTATCTACTGAGACAACCGGCCAGGGCCTTCATTAAAAAAAAAAAAAAATATATATATATATATATATATATAATATATATATATATATATATATATAATATATATATATATAAGTTTTTATTGTCACTTTAGGTTTATGAGTAATTTAATATTATTTCATAATGATATTTGATCCTATTTAGTCAAAAGTCCAATCTTCTTGATGTATTTTGACAAACTTCCTCAAATTTAAGTTATAGAGCAGGGGTCCCCAAACTACGGCCCGCGGGCCACATGCGGCCCTGAGGCCATTTATCCGGCCCCTGCCGTACTTCCGAAAGGGGCACCTCTTTCATTGGTGGTCAGTGAGAGGAGCATAGTTCCCATTGAAATACTGGTCAGTTTGTTGATTTAAATTTACTTGTTCTTTATTTAAAATATTGTATTTGTTCCCGTTCTGTTTTTTTTACTTTAAAATAAGATATGTGCAGTGTGCATAGGGATTTGTTCACAGTTTTCTTTATAGTCCGGCCCTCCAATGGTCTGAGGGACAGTGAACTGGCCCCCTGTGTAAAAAGTTTGAGGACCCCTGTTATAGAGGCTTGACCTGGCAAAAACTTTGGGGTGTTTCAGAAGGGCCCTGGAACACTTCAAAAATTAGTTTTTCTCTCCTTACAAAAGAGAAATCTTAAACTAATTAGCCTTATTTTGTGTGTTAAAATTACATGGGAAGCACTGTCAAATAAAAAATAATATCAAGGCCCTGGCCGGTTGGCTCAGTGGTAGAGCGTCGGCCTGGCGTGCAGGGGACCCGGGTTCGATTCCCGGCCAAGGCACATAGGAGAAGTGCCCATCTGCTTCTCCACCCCCCCCTTCCTCTCTGTCTCTCTCTTCCCCTCCCGCAGCCAAGGCTCCATTGGAGCAAAGATGGCCCGGGCGCTGGGGATGGCTCCTTGGCCTCTGCCCCAGGCGCTAGAGTGGCTCTGGTTGTGGCAGAGCGACACCCCGGAGGGGCAGAGCAATGCCCCGAGGAGCAGAGCATCGCCCCCTGGTGGGCAGAGCCTCGCCCCTGGTGGGCGTGCCGGGTGGATCCCGGTCGGGCACATACGGGAGTCTGTCTGACTATCTCTCCCCGTTTCCAGCTTCAGAAAAATACAAAAAAAAAAAAAAAAAAAATCCAGCCTGACCAGGCGGTGGCGCAGTAGATAGAACATCAGACTGGGATGCTGAGGACCCAGGTTCGAGACCCCGAGGTCGCCAGCTTGAGTGCGGGCTCATCTGGTTTGAGCAAAGCTCAAAAAAAAAAAAGTGAGGCCCTGGCCGGTTGGCTCAGCGGTAGAGCGTCGGCCTGGCGTGCGGAGGACCCGGGTTTGATTCCCGGCCAGGGCACATAGGAGAGGTGCCCATTTGCTTCTCCACCCCCCCCTTCCTCTCTGTCTCTCTCTTCCCCTCCCGCAGCCAAGGCTCCATTGGAGCAAAGATGGCCCGGGCGCTGGGGATGGCTCCTTGGCCTCTGCCCCAGGCACTAGAGTGGCTCTGGTCGCGGCAGAGCGATGCCCCGGAGGGGCAGAGCATCGCCCCCTGGTGGGCAGAGCGTCGCCCCTGGTGGGCATGCGGGGTGGATCCCGGTCAGGTGCATGCGGGAGTCTGTCTGACTGTCTCTCCCCGTTTCCAGCTTCAGAAAAAAAAAAAAAAAAAAAAAGTGAATCCCACTGGCTAGTGAGTAAGCATTTTTGAGCAGTAAGTATTTTTACTACAAAAATTGCTGTTGATGGGGGCTGGAGGGTGAGACTGGCCTTGTAGAGAGTCAACTATGTGATGTTTTGTGATCAAATAACTCACTGTTTCATATTTGAAATCGAAATGTTGCACTGCATTGGTTTTTAAACTGGCTTCCTTACATTCTACAGATATAGCTACTGATAACACACCATTTAAATTTTAAGGACTTTGAAAGCCTGAGTAGGAGCAAAACAATCCCTTACCAAGACCTCCTCTTTTTAAAGAAATGGATAGGCAAATTTTTTAAAGATTTTATTTAATAATTTTATAGACAAGAGAAAAAGAGAGAAGGGGAGGAGCGGGAAGCACCAATTTTGTAGTAGTTGCTTCTTGTATGCACCTTGACCCAGCAAGCCCAGGGTTTCGAACCAGAAATCTCAGCATTACAAGTTGATGCCTTACCCACTGCACCACCAAAGGTCAGGTGCAAATATTTAAAGTCAAACTAACAAACACTTTCCAGCACTCCACCCCCATGAATGCACAGGCCACCTGATACTTCCTCTGATGTCCGCCTCTGAAAACCCTTCATTACCCCAGCAGGCTTTAGAGAAGGGATTCACAGCAATGTTCTCTTTTTGTTTGTTACTACTCTAGGGAATGGGTCAACCCCAAGAAGGAAGTAGCTATACATTCTCGTAACAAGCCCACCTCCTGTCTCTAAACACATTTTGGAGGAAATACACCAAGGCTTTAAGTTATCATTATCTCGCCTGACCAGTGGTGGTGCAGTGGATGAACATTGACCTAGGACACTGAGATCCCAGGTTCAAAGCCCCAAGGTCACTGGCTAGAGTGTAGGCTCACCCGGCCTGAGCACCAGCTCATCTAGCTTGAGTGTGGGCTTGCCAGTTTGAGCATATGATCCCATGCTCACTAGCTTGAAGCCCAACATCGCTGGCTTGAGCAAGAAGAGGTCAATGGCTCAGCTGGAGCCCCCAATCCAAGGCACATATCAGAAGCAACCAGTGAACTAAAGTACCGCAACTACAAGTTGATGCTTCACATCTCTCTCCTTTCCTGTTAGTCTATTGGTCTCTATCTCTCTCACTAAAAAACAAAAAACAAGGCCTGACCTCTGGTGGCGCAGTGGATAAAGCATCGACCTGGAAATGCTGAGGTCGCCGGTTCGAAACCCTGGGCTTGCCTGGTCAAGGCACATATGGGAGTTGATGCTTCCAGCTCCTCCCCCCTTCTCTCTCTCTCTCTCTCTCTCTCTCTCTCTTCTGTCTCTCTCTCTCCTCTCTCTCTCCTCTCTAAAAATGAATAAATAAAATTAAATTAAATTTAAAAACAAACAAACAAACAAAAAACACCGAAAAACAGAACAGTTATTCTCTCTCAAGGGAAAAAAAGCAAAATGCTACAGTGATTGCAATTTACTGAAAAGAAAAAAAACCCAGCAGTCTGACACTATAAAATTGAATAACTTCTATTCCATGAGGCAGCCCCCAAACTACATAAATTAATAAAGATAACATGAAGTGAGTGCTTATAATTTCCATGAGGTCGGAAGAACTGGTCAAACCTCATTGTTTCTATTAATCATCATTGAGAAGAAATTCAAATAGCCCAGATCATCTACGGCATAATAGGCAGTAATGAATGAATAATGTTAGGGAAAAAGGAGTAGACAAAATGGGGAAGGGAACAGCTGAACAGGGTACAGGCAAACAAAGACAAAGAATCATGTGCCCCAAGGCTCTAAGAGCTTAACCAAACCCTGCATAGAAGGCCAACACATAAAGCAAGTGCAGCAAGTGGAGGGTCCATAGTTAAAGTGATAGGGGAGGGCCGGGCACTCAGAAGCTCAGCTCCTCCAGCACTCGTAGGAGCTCTGAGTTTGGCCTAGTTTGATGGCTATGGTCTACTAGGGGAGCTAGGATTTTAGCTTTAAAACAGACAGTTTCCAGCCTGACCAGGCAGTGGTGCAGTGGATAGATCGTTGGACTGGGATACAGAGGACCCAGGTTCGAGAGGACCCCGAGGTCGCCAGCTTGAGCGTGGACTCATCTGGTTTGAGCAAAAAGTTCACCAGCTTGGACCCAAGGTCACTGGCTCAAGCAAGGGGTTACTCGGTCTGCTGAAGGCACCTATGAGAAAGCAATCAATGAATAACTAAGGTGTTGCAACGAAAAACTGATGATTGATGCTTCTCACCTCTCTCCGTTCCTGTCTGTCCCTATCTATCCCTCCTCTCTGATTCTGTCTCTGTAAAAAACAAACAACCCCCCCCCCCAAAAAAAAAAAACCAGACAGCTTCCATTTCCTGCTGATGTGCTAAGTGACCACAGCTCTGAGACTGTCTCTTAGGCCTCTATGTCCAAAGCAGCACAGGAATTAGCCATTGTTCCGGCACCTACCCAATATTTTCTGGCTGGTGGGCCAGGGCTCCTTATACTCTTTCACCCCTTGTTTCCAATACTCCAGCAGCTTCTTGAAATACATCCTGATCTTCCAAAAAGCCTATGATTTCTCTATTTTCAACTCACCCTACCCCCAAAATTCTTACTTAGCTCTAACTCTGTATTAGCCACAGTTGATTGTAAGAGCTCTGAAGACATACCTGGAGCCTCACCCACACTAGTCAGTGAGAATGTTTAGTTGCTCTGTTCCTGGGAACCAGATTACACCACACGTAAGTGGGAACATACTGTCCTTTGCTCAAGCACTCGTGCATGTCCAATGATAGTGTTCCGTGAAAGGCTATTTGTTTACAAAGGAATCCTAGCTTTTCTGTCTCTCATCTTCCTCCCAAATACCTCCTTATCTGAAAATAAAATTCAGAAAAGTATATTTCTGAAGGTGGGTAGGAAGGGTATTTGCCAGAATAGAATAATCATTAACCTTTCTTTGTTTACAGGTCCCTTTGAGAATCAGATGAAGACTTCAAACTCTCTAAGATAATCACATATATTAAAAAAAAAAAAAAAAAAAAAAGGCCCTGGTCAGATAGCCCAGTTAGTTAGAGCATTGTCCAGAAGTGCAGGAGATGCCAGTTTGATCAGGTCAGGGCACATACAGGAACAGCTCAATATTCCTGTCTGTCCGTCTCTCTCCTTGCCTCTCTCTTAAAAACAAAACAAAAGTCTCTTTATGAGAGACCGTCTCTTTGTGGTTAATATGTTTTCAGTAAGATCCCTGAGTGCTTACTTAAGAGAGGTATCCCCTTTCTTTGGCCTCCTTCTCTCTTTTCTCTTCATATTCTTTTACCTAACCCCAGTGGGTTCAGTTCAAGTTCTCCTGTCTTTTCCGCTTCTCAGGTCTTCATTTCCTAACCTTCCAGAATACTGAGTGTCAGAACAATCATACACCTTACAAAGTACCCTGGCCAGACAGTATGGTTGGTTAAAGCATCATCTCAAAGTGCAGAGGTTGCCAGTTCAACCCCAGTCAGGGTACATAAAGGAACAGATTAATATTCTTCTCTCTCTCTCTCCCCCTTCCACTCTCTCTCTAAAATCAGTAAAATAGCCTGACCAGGCGGTGGCGCTGTGGATAGAGCGTTGGAATGGGATGCGGAAGACCCAGGTTCGAGACCCCCGAGGTCACCAGCTTGAGCACGAGCTCATCTGGGTTGAGCAAAAAAGCTCACCAGCTCGGACCTAAGGTCGCTGAGCAAGGGGTCACTCAGTCTGCTGAAGGCCCACGGTCAAGGCACATATGAGAAAGCAATCAATGAACAACTAAGGTATCGCAACGAGAAACTGATGATTGATGCTTCTCTTCTCTCTCCGTTCCTGTCGGTCTGTCCCTATCTATCCCTCTCTCTGACTCTCTCTCTGTCCCTGTAAAAAAAAAAAAAAAAAAAAAAACCCACAAAAAATAAAATATAAAATCAATAAAATAAACCTAAAAGAAAATAAACCTTACAAAGTAATTTTACTGTTTTGTGTCTGCAAGGTGACTGCCAACTTCTACTGAACAAGAACTATGGTGGGTTCACTGTTGTTTTTGCACAGCCCTCAGTGGCAATACTTTGCACCCATAGAGCAGTGGTCCCCAACCTTTTTTGGGCCATGGACCGGTTTAATGTCAGAAAATATTTTCACGGATTGGCCTTTAGGGTGGGGCGGATAAATGTATCACGTGACCGAGACAAGAGTCAAGAGTGAGTCTTAGACGGATGTAACAGAAGGAATCTGGTCATTTTTTAAAAATAAAACATCATTCAGACTTAAATATATAATCGCTTCTCGGCCTTTTGGCTAAGATCAAGTGCAGACTTAAATATAAATAAAACGGAAATAATGTAAGTTATTTCTTCTTTCTCTGTGGACCAGTACCAAATGGCCCACGGACCGATACCGATCCATGGCCCGGGGGTTGGGGACCACTGCCATAGAGGAAACGCACGCTTGCCAAATGTGCAAATATCACTGCTTCTTTGTCCTTCTATCTATAGGCATTTACACTTAAAAATTAACTTAGTTAAATATGTGCTGGAAAAGCCAAATGCAAAGGGCAAGAAAACATAACCTGCAGCAGCTAGTCAATCCACTTTTGACTTTGCAAACACACACAAAAAAAGTCTTACAAAACAGGACAAACATAACATCAAGCACAGACCCTTGGAAATGTTGCTAACAACAGAAACCCAAATGTAGGGTAGAGAAATGAGGTGTTTTAAAAGTTATTTTATAATTAGAAGGATACATGCTATTTCAAAAAATTTTATTGATTGATTGATTTTAGACAGACAGAGGGGGAAGAAGGGAAGGAGGGATGGAGGGAGGGGAAAGGGAGGGAGGGAGGGAGGGGGGGTAGAGAGAGAGAGAGAGAGGCATTCATTTGTTGTTCCACTTAGTTGTGCATTCACTTGGTTGCTTCCCACATGTGCTTGACTGGGGAATCAAACCCGCAACCTTGGTGTTTTGGGACTGAGCTAACTGGCTACGGCCAATCCCTGCTTTTATTAAACAGAAAAGCCTGACTCTCCCTTTGCCTTCCTGTAGGAAAAAACCCAAAGGGAGTGAAGCTTTAACACAACCTCACTATATCTACTTTTCTCATCTGCCTTCAAACACTACCTAGAGCCCTCTCTCAACCCACACTCAATTCTGCTTGCTGATGCTTTCCCTTTCCCTGCCTGCCCTCCTCACGATATAGTTCTAGGCAATAAAAGTTCTTCTGCAGCAGCTTGTACTGGTCTTGCCAGAGAGAAAAGCAGAGCCAGTATCTAAGGAAGGGGATGGCTACACTTGGGCATCTGACAAGCCATATTATAGTCAACAACCATTTATATTGTTCATTAGCTCTGTGACTACAATGAGGCCTAAGACCTTGTAGCTTCAAGAGGCTTTCATTGAGATAGAGAGAGAGAGAGAGATATCACAAGAAGGTGTGCCACAGAAATATTAATTGTGCAATACAGACAACAGCTCAAGATGCAGCCTTATGTTCCAGATTTACCAGGACAATTCTGATTCAAACATTCCAGCCTAGCAATCAATTCTTTCAGTACACCTGTAAACTCACTCAAACTATGGGTCCCAGTTTTAATATAAAAAATATGATCATCGCAGTGACTGATGATGCAGGCCACCTAACTAGGTTAGCTAGAAGCATGATGGCAAATTGTTTAATTATGTTAGCACCTTCTCATAGCCCTCAAATATTGTAGAATTGAATATATGACAATGAAACTTGAGTTTTCCAAGACTAAGAGAGAGCTCATCAGGAGAAAGGCAGGAAGCTAGAAGTATTTAGAAAAAGGCAGGCAGTTGGAGTGCACACACCTGTCTGTTATGCCATTTTTCCTCAAAGTCCTTTTAAAGTTACAAAGAACTGTAACAATAAATTACCCCTATGATACTCTTGGGAAGGAAACAAAGCTATTCATTTAACAAATATTCTTACCCCTAAGCTAAAGAAAGAGAATATCCACTTGCTTGGCCTCTTGTATACAAGCTGACACAGTTACTGCCATGCAACAATCATCCCTTTCTTTCCTCTTCTGCTCTCTCTTTTCTCATGTATCCAACTCACTTATCTACCTTCCCCCCAGTCCATACCCACTCTGTCCAGCCTGTAATTAGACAAGGGGGTCCCAAATAAGAATCACAGTGGAAATTAAACCAATCAAGCCACTAGCTGACAGGGGAAGCGGGAGAAAAGGGGGAAAGGGAAGGATAGAGAAGCAGATGGTCACTTCTCTTGTGTTCCCTGACTAGGAATTGAACCCAGGATGTCCATATGCCAGGCCGATGCTCTGTCCACTGAGCCAGCCCACCAGGGCCTTGTTTTTATTGTATACTGTAAGGTAATTCATTCTGATGACTGTTCAGGTACTCTTGTAATATTGTTTACTGTATGGTTTACTTTTCTAAATTCACTCTATTTATTTTATTTATCATAAGATGCTGTCTCCTATTGTATTACATATTTTAAAGCCAGCTAATAAAAGCAGCTGAGGCCTGACCTGTGGTGGCGCAGTGGATAAAGCGTCGATCTGGAAATGCTGAGGTCGCCGGTTCGAAACCCTGGGCTTGCCTGACCTGTGGTGGCGCAGTGGATAAAGCGTCGACCTGGAAATGCTGAGGTCGCCGGTTCGAAACCCTGGGCATGCCTGGTCAAGGCACATATGGGAGTTGATGCTTCCAGCTCCTCCCCCCTGTCTCTCTCTCCTCTCTGTCTCTCTCTGTCCTCTCTAAAATGAATAAATAAAAGTTAAAAAAAAAATAAAAAAAAAAAAAAAAAAAAAAAAAAAGAAACCCTGGGCTTGCCTGGTCAAGGCACATATGGGAGTTGATGTTTCCTGCTCCTCCCCCCGTGTCTGTTTGTCTGTCTGTCTCTCTCTCTCTCCTCTCTAAAATGAATAAAATTAAAAAAAAAAAAAAAGCAGCTGACTCAGAAATTTTTTTTAAATTTCTAATAAATTTGACACAGTACTGAAATATAGCAACCCATAACTGTTATGGTCTGGTTTAGCACTGTTACATATGTCAAAGAATATGTGTTTACATTTATTTACGTATTTTGCAAGAAATTCATTTGAATGACCAATGTTTTTCCATTTAAGAATGACAATGGTGCCTGACCTGTGGTGGCGCAGTGGATAGAGCATTTGACCTGGAATGCTGAGGTTGCCAGTTTGAGACCCTGGGCTTGCCTGGTCAAGGCACGTGTGGGAGTTGGTGCTTCCTGCTCCTCCCCCTTCTCTCTCCTCTCTCTCTCTCCTCTCTAAAATGAATAAATAAAGTCTTAAAATAATTTTTTTTTTAAAAGAATGACAATGGTTAGGCCCTGGCCAGTTAGCTCAGTCATTTAAGAGTGTTGTCCTGAAATGATAAGGTTGCGGGTTCTATCCCCAGTCAGGGCACACATGGGAAGCTGCCAATGAATGTACAACTGAGTGGAACAACAAATGAATGTTTTCCTTCCCCCTTCCCTCTCTCTTTCTTTCTCTATCTTTCTGAAATAATAAATGAAAAGAAATTAAGCCCTGGCCAGATAGCTCAGTTGGTGGAATGTCATCCCAGAGTGTGGAGGTTGCCCAATCAGGTTCAATTCTCCAGTCCGGACACACGTAGGGAGCAGCTCAATGTTTCTGTCTCTCCCTACCTCTCTCTCAAAATAATAATAACAAAAATAATAATAATAAAGAATAACAATGATTAATGGAATTCACTATAGATAACTTGAAAGTGTATAGCTATTGTAAAGAGAATTTATTTACAAACAGCCCATCAGAGAATTGCATGTAAATTATAAATATGGCCAACTGAAGTGATGCAGGGAACTCTTTCTGGGTTTTCATATAAACCATATCTCTATTCAAGATCTTAGGATAAGATACTCAAGCCTACATTTGAAAAAGGGATGCTCCTCAGCACCATATCACCGGACAGTAAGAATATATGCATTCTGATGCAATTCCTCCTCTATAAACAGCCCTTGGCTTACTATTAAATATTTTCTTTGCCTAACCAGGTAGTGGCGCAGTGGATAGAGAGCTGACCTGAGATGCTGAGGACTCAGGTTCAAAACCCCTGAGGTCGCCAGCTTGAGCAAGGGCTCATCCACTTGAACACAGGGTCACCAACTTGAGCACAGGATAATAGACATGACCCCAAGGTTGTTGGCTTGAGCCCAAAAGTTGCTGGCCTGAGCAAGGGGTCACTGGCTCAGCTGAAGCTCCCTGGCAAGGCATGTAAGAGAAAGCAATCAATGAACAAGTGCCGCAACTATGAGTTGATACTTCTCATTTCTCTCCCTTCTTGTCTTTCTCTCTCACTAAAAAAAATATAAATTAATTTTTTTATTTTTTGGGGGGCAGAGACAGAGAGAGGGACAGATAGGTACAGACAGACAGGAAGAGAGAGAGATGAGAGACATCAATTCTTTGTTGCAGCTCCTTAGTTGTTCATTGATTGCTTTTTCATATGTGCCCTGACTGGAGGGGCTACAGCAGACCGAGTGATCCCTTGCTCAAGCCAGTGACCTTGTACTCAAGCTGGTGAGTCTTTCTCAAACCAGATGAGCCCGCGGTCAAGCTGGCAACCTTGGGGTCTCGAACCTGGGTCCTCCACATCCCAGTCCGACACTCTATCTACTGCACCACCACCTGGTCAGGCTAAAAATTAAATTAATTTATAAAATATCTACTTAAAAATACAGGATGAGGCGAAAGTAGGTTTATAGTTTTGAATACCTGGAACACAGTTTATTCTTGTATTATTATTTATTATTTTATTTTTTTTGTTTGTTTTTAAGATTTTATTTTTATTTTTATTTTTTTTGTATTTTTCTGAAGTTGGAAACAGGGAGGCAGTCAGACAGACTCCCGCATGCACCCAACGGGGATCCACCTGCATGCCCACCAGGGGGCGATGCTCTGCCCATCTCAAACTTAACCAAAACAGAAGGGTTTGGAAACCCAGCTTAGTTAAATAAGCAGCATTCAAGAAACCAAAGGGTTTTTTTATTGTTGCTTTTAATTTTTCCACTGATTTAAGAGAGAGAAGCAAGGGATAGAGGGAAGCATCAACTCGTTCCACTTAATTGTACATCATTGGCTGCTTCTTGCATGTGCTCTGACCAGAGACTGAACCCACAACCTGGGAGTGCTGGGATGATGCTCTGTCTACTAAGCCACCCGGCCAGGGCCAAGGCACCAAAGATTTGAAGACTTATCAAGTATTAACCTTATTTTTCAGATTCAGAAACAGCAGCTCAAAGAGTTTAAATGTTTTTCTCATGATCAAAATATACTACCACAACATTTTTAGGGAGAGAATTAAACCATTTACTTTTCATTCTTTCTAATATAAACAAATATGTATGCATTTGGATACATACATGTACATATGAAATGAATTATCTAGTGTTGAATAGCCAGTTTGAATAAAGCCAGTTTACAAATTGGCTGACTTTATTGATTTGATTCAATCATTCTGAAGTACAAAAAGTCAGGTCCTGGCCGGGTGCTCAGTGGATAGTGTTAGCCCGGCATATGAAAATCCCAGGTTGGATTCCCAGTCAAAGCACATAGAAAAAGTGACCATATGCTTCTCCAGCATCCTCTCCCTCTTCCCTTCCTGCAGCCTGTGGCTTGATTGGTTTGAGCATGGCCCCTGGTGCTGAGAATGGCTTTGTTAATCTGAGAACATCTACCTCAGGCACTAAAAATAGCTCAGTACTCAGCATCGGCCCAAGACAGGGCTGCTGGGTGGATCCCAGTCAGAATGCATGCAGGAATCTGCCTTACTATCTCCCCTCCTCTCACCAAAAAGAAAAAAAAACAAAAACAAAAAAGGCAGTGCTTGATTGGTTCTAGTGTCAGCCCCAGATGCTGAGGATAGGTCAATGGCCCAAGCATTCCGGTGCTAAAAATAGTTTAGTTGATTCCAGCATCAGCCCCAGACAAGGGTTGCCAGGTGGATCCCAGTTGGGACACATGCGGGAGTCTGTCTTACTATCTTCCTTCCTCTCACTTAAATAATAAAAATAGGCCCCAGCCGGTTGGCTCAGTGGTAGAGTGTAAGCCAGGCATGTGGAAGTCCCAGATTCAATTCCTAGCCAGGGCACACAGGAGAAGCACCCATCTGTTTCTCCATCCTTCACCCTGTCCTTTCTCTCTTCTCCCGCAGCCAAGGCTCCATTGGATCAAAGTTGGCCAGGCGCCTAAACGGGCGGTGGCGCAGTGGATAGAGCGTTGGACCGGGATGCAGAGGACCCAGGTTCGAGACCCTGAGGTCGCCAGCTTGAGCCCAAGGTCACTGGCTCCAGCAAGGGGTTACTCAGTCTGCTGAAGGCCCGCGGTCAAGGCACATATGGGAGAGCAATCAATGAACAATTAAGGTGTAGCAATGCGCAACGAAAAACTAATGATTGATGCCTCTCAACTCTCCGTCCCTGTCTGTCTGTCCCTGTCTATCCCTCTCTCTGACTCTCTCTCTGTCGCTGTAAAAAATAAATAAAAAAAAAAGTTGGCCAGGGCACTGAGGATGGCTCTGTGGCCTCCATGGCAGGTGCTAAAATGGCTCAGGTTGCAATGAAGCAACAGAGCAATGGCCCAGATGAGCTGAGCATCGCCCCCTAGTGGGCAAGCCGGGTGGATCTGGTCGAGCGCATGCAGGAGTCTGTATGACTGCCTCCCCGCTTCTAACTTCAGAAAAATATTAATTAATTAATTAAGGCAATAAAAAAAGAAAGACCTTGGTATTAGCAGTTGCATTATCTGTTCCAATTACGGCACTGCTTTTCTGCAGCGCAAAAAAATATGCTGAGAAATTATTCAGATTACAAACAAGACAAAGGTTTAATCCTATGTTTTGCATAGACAAATCTAATAGATGTAAGAAATTAAAAGCAGATATCACCTGACCAGGCGGTGGCGCAGTGGATAGAGTGTCGGACTGGGATGCAGAGGACCCAGGTTTGAAACCCCGAGGTTGCCAGCTTGAGCGTGGGCTCCTCTGGTTTGAACAAAAGCTCACCAGCTTGAGCCCAAGGTCACTGGCTTGAGCAAGGGGTTACTCGGTCTGCTGAAGGCACATATGAGAAAGCAATCAATGAACAATTAAGGTGTTGCAATGTGCAACGAAAAGCTAATTACTGATGCTTCTCATCTCTCCATTCCTGTCTGTCTATCCCTCTCTCTGACTCTCTCCGTCTCTGTAAAAAATAAATAAATAAATAAAATAAAAGCAGATATCATTCATTGTGTTGAACACAAAAGGAGATATAATACAGCTCTTTTAATTCTCCCACTGAACATTATCAGAAAAGAAGACTTCATTAAATCAGCTATTTTCAACCTTTTTCATATCATGGCATATATAAACTAATTACTAAAATTCTGCAGCACACCAAAATACATATATATTTTTATGCCATTCTGACAAAACTAAAAGGGGGTATAATTCTGATTCATTCATACCAGACAGCTATTGTGTTGGCTGTTGCCATTATTTTATTTGACAATTTAAGGGAAAAGAGGTCAGTGTCCCTGACTAAATAGTCAAGTATTGCATGTTTTAAAAATTTGTGCATAAGAAGAGATCTATGCAAACTGAAGAGAAACAAGAGTATATTGCTGCAACACACTGGTTGAAAATTGGGCATTTGACCTGTGGTGGCGCAGTGGATAAAGCGTCGACCTAGGAATGCTGAGGTCGCCGGTTCGAAACCCTGGGCTTGCCTGGTCAAGGCACATATGGGAGTTGATGCTTCCAGCTCCTCCCCCCTTCTCTCTCTCTGTCTCTCCTCTCTCTCCCTCTCTGTCTCTCTCTCCTCTCTAAAAATGAATAAAAATAAAAAAATAAAAAAGTAAAGAAAATCGGGCATTAAATGTCTATTTATAACTTTTTGGTTAACTATGGCCAATAATGTACCAGGAGGTAATTTATAGTTTTCCATCTCTTTTCCCTCCAAAGAGTTCCAAGCTAAGTTTTAAAGTTTTAAACTGAGCCTGACCAGGTGGTAGGGCAGTGGATAGAGCTGCCTAAGGACCCAGGTACAAAGCCCAGAGGTCGACAGGTTGAGCATGGGCTCATCCGGCTTGAGCGCAGGGTCTCTGGCTTCAACTCAAAGGTTGCTGGCTTAAAGTTCAAGGTCGCTGGCTTGAGCAAGGGGTCAATGGCTCAGCTGAAGCCCCACCCCCACCCCATCAAGACATATAAAAGGCAATCAATGAACAACAAAAGTGCCACAACTATGAGTAGATTCTTACCTCTCTCCCTTCCTTCCTCTCCCTCTCAAAAAATAAAGTTTTAAACTGAAATATACAATTCCAATTTTCAAAAATATCTGCCTCCTGGAAGAGAGATATTCCAGTTTTCAAAGGCATCCTGATGAGAACCTAATTAAACTCTGAAAAGTCAGCTATAAAAAAAAAATTTTTTTTAATCAAGGCAGCTCAAAGGCCCCAGTTGTCCAGTTTTGCTCTTCAACAGTGTTGATGACCGGTGAGCTAAACGCAATAAATACCTTACCTTCTGTAACTCATCTTTTCGTTGGCATTGGCATTTTTAGAGTAGCTCATATTCCTGACTGTAGGACTTACAACATCTCACAGTACTGGCCCAAGCAAAGGAAAAAAGCAAGTCAAGTCAGGCAATGGGGGAATCACAAAGTTTCCTCTTCATATCCCTAGTTAGGTAAGGTCACTCAGTGAGGGTGTATTTCCAATTCTCACACCTTCACCAGTGTTCTGGTTTAGGCACTGTATTTGAAAACTTTTTCCAATCTCACCAACTCAACCTGTATTTTGTCTTGTGATGTTTCTTGAAAAAAACTAAAGAAAAAATAAATAAAAAATAAAAAATAAAGCACAGGTTTACTAACAGGTATTCCTTATCACCCTCCTTGCAAAAGAAAAACTAAAATTTTAAATATGGGAGTTAAAATTTAGGCCTGACCTGTGGTGGCGCAGTGGATAAAGCGTTGAACTGGAAATGCTGAGGTCGCCGGTTTGAAACCCTGGGCTTGCCTGGTCAAGGCACATTATGGAAGTTGATGCTTCCAGCTCCTCCCCCTTCTCTCTCTCTCTCTCCTCTCTCTCTCTCTCTCTGTCTCTCCCTCTCCTCTCTAAAATGAATAAATAAATAAATAAATAAAAATTTAAATAAAAACACACTGGTTAATGCCATATCAGAAATTCAATTATACAAAACCAGTAAGCTCCTGTTTTCTTCTACCTAGGAGGACAGTTTGGGGGAGGGGGGAGACAGTTCAAATAACAACCCATTTCCAATCTCTACAACTCTGTTGAGGAAAGAGTAGTGCGTCTGCAGGCAGTCGACCATGTGCCATCTTCTTGGTTGTGGGCTGCAGATCAATTCATGAAATCCAGTCTCATCACTAGCCCTATTTACAAGTGGGGAAACGAGCCACTCACAGGGTTTGGGAAGTGGCCGAGACTGCGAGGGCTTCCTGAACTGCACGATGTTTATTTTCCGGTTCACAGAACCAGAATCATAACACAATAAGGATCACAGCCACAGGCCACAACAACCGGTTCAAAGACCAATTGAAACGGCGCGACTGCGCGGCCTCGTGCACAGACCGCAGGGCGGTCGTGGCAGCCGTGGCGGGGCAGCCCTGGCGGGGCAGCTCTGGCGGGGCAGCCCTGGCGGGGCAGCCGTGGCGGGGCAGCCGTGGCGGGGCAGCCGTGGCGGGGCAGTGAACACATCCGGGCCCGGAGCGCCCGGGGCCGGTCGGCTCCCCGCCCAGACCAGCGGCTGCCCCTGGCCGGCCGCGGCCCCTCCCGACGTGGCGCTCCGCAGCACAGCGGCTGCAGGTCACTCGGGAAGTCACAGCCGTGACTCAAAGGGCCCTTCGGCCGAAGGTGAGTCAGGCGGAGGAAGGGCAGGGCCACGGCCCCGGACAAGCCGCCACGGAGGCACCCGTCTCCCAGGCCGGGGCAGGTCCGGGACCTCGCGGGCCCGCCGGGGACCGGCGGACTGACGTGCCGGCTCCGAGCTCTGCAGCTGCAACCCCGCCGGAAGCGTCAAGGCCGCCAGCGGCGACTCCGGGGTCACCTCACCCAGCGCACTCGTGACGCTTCCCAGAGGGAAGGACCCAACGGGGCCCAACGCGAACCGGCCGCTCCGACTTCCCAGCCCTGAGAAACGTAGTCTACGAAGCGGGGTTCCTCCACGCCCAGCCAGCTCTCCGCTCACCCCGCTCCCGCCGCCCCCCAGCCCCGGCCGGGCCCGCCGGGTCTTCCTCAGGCCGGCGCTGGGCACGCAGCGGGCCGCGGCCGGCGGAACCCAGCTCCTGAGGACCGGGGTCGGTCAAGACCCGCTACACCCGCTACGGAGACCGAAGGAAGTCCCGAAGGGCGCGCGCCACTCACCAGCTGCGGCTGAGCTCGGCCGTCCGCCGGTCAGTCAGTCGGTAGCAGCTTCCGCGTGTCCGTCAGGAACTCCCTCAGGCGCCGCTGCCACAGCAGTCCACTGGGTGGGCGCGAGGACAGCCCGACGTGCGCACGCAGCCGGGGCGGGGCCTGGTGAGGACACGCCCCTGCGGCAGGCACGTGCTTCCTCTCCTGGTACCCAGGTCTGCCCAGGAAATTAGGCTGCTTCTGAATGACCTGAAGCACTAGTAAAAGCAGGTCTTTCTGTGGCCTCTTCAGCGCTACGCGCTTTACTTGTTCAATGTCACCACTTCTTCGGGCTCATCTTGCGCTGAGCTGCACCTGCCCTTTTTGTTCCAGCCATACTGGCTTCCAGTCATTTCCTTAACCACCTCCCTAGCTGCAGATAATTGATTAGCTGGTAATGTCCAGTGTTGGCAAAGGTGTGGGAAGTTTGAATTGTTTGTTGGAGTTACTGGATGTCCACAATAGAAATTCCAAACTTAAAGAAAAATTTAGAGGATTTTTTTTTGTGACAGAGAGACAGAAAGAGGGACAGGTAGGAACAGACAGGAAAGGAAAGATGAGAAGCATCAATTCTTTTTTTTATTTTTTTTATTTTAATGGGGTGACATTGATAAATCAGGGTACATATGTTCAGAGAAAACAAAAACATCTCCAGGTTTTTTGGGGTTTTTTTGTACTTTTCTGAAGTTGGAAACGGGGAAGCAGTCAGACAGACTCCTGCATGCACCCACCGGGATCCACCTGGCATGCCCACCAGGGGGCAATGCTCTGCCCATCTGGGGCATTGCTCTGTTGCAACCAGAGCCATTCTAGCGCCTGAGGCAGAGGCCATAGAGCCATCCTCAGTGCCCGGGCCAACTTTGCTCCAATGGAGCCTTGGCTGCGGGAGGGGAAGAGAGAGACAGAGAGGAAGGAGAGGGGAAGGAGTGGAGAAGCAGATGGGCGCTTCTCCTGTGTGCCCTGGCCGGGAATTGAACCTGGGACTCCTGCACACCAGGCTGACGCTCTACCACTGAGCAAACCGGCCAGGGCCTCTCCAGGTTATTTTGACATTTGATTATGCTGCATTCCCATCACCCAAAGTCCAATTGTCTTCCGTCACTTTCTAACTGGTTCTTCGTGCCCCTCCCCTCACCCAACCCCCTCCCTGTTCTCCCCCCCACCCCATAACCACCACACTCTTGTCAAGAAGCATCAGTTCTTTATTGCGGCACCTTAGTTGTTCATTGATTGCTTTCTCTGGGGGGGGGGGGGGCTACAGCAGACCAAGTGATCCCTTGCTCAAGCCAGCAACCTTAGGCTCAAGCTGGTGAGCCTTGCTCAAAGTATATGAGCCTGCGCTCAAGCTGGCAACCTCAGGGTTTCTAACCTGGGTCTTCCGCATCCAAGTCCAACACTCTATCCACTGGGTCACTGCCTGCTCAGGCAGTTTAGAGTTTATTAGAGCCAGGGATTAGGGGTTAGTCCTGGAAGCAAAATCTCAAAGGCCAGAGATAATGCTTGGAGGAATAGCAATTTTGCAGTTTATTTTATACATTAGAATCAAAGACCTAAGAAGGGTTACATGCAATTTATTGGTGGAAGATTAAAGAGGTGGGAGAAAGCAAAGTGGGAACATCTCTAGGGTTGGATAAAAAGTAAAATGGAAAGATACATGTTTCTTTTACATTGGTGGGTGCGGGATAATTAATATTTAGTAGAGTTTACAGAGGTATCCAGGTGAAAAATAACAATGAGGAATGTTGGGCCTGACTGGTGCTGGCACAATAGATAAAGTGTCCACCCAGAACACTGAGGTCCCCAGTTTGGAACCCTGAGGTCACCAGCTTGAGCATAGCCTTGCCACCTTGAGCATGGGTTTGCTGACTTGAGCAAGGGGTCAATGGCTTGGCTTGAGCCCTCTGGTCAAGGCACATATGAGAAGCAAACAATGAATAACCAAAGTGATGCAACTACAAGTTGATGCTTCTCATCTCTCTCTTCCCTCTCTCTTCCTTTCAATCTCTCTCTCTTAAAAAAAAATATCAGCCTGACGAGGCGGTGGCGCAGTGGATAGAGAGTTGGACCAGGATGCAGAGGACCCAGGTTCGAGACCCTGAGGTCACCAGCTTGGGCGCGGGCTCATCTGGTTTGAGCAAAGCTCACCAGCTTAGACCCAAGGTCACTGGCTCGAGCAAGGGGTTACTCGGTCTGCTGAAGGCCCACAGTCAAGGCACATATGAGAAAGCAATCAATAAACAACTAAGGTGTCGCAACGAAAAACTGATGATTGATGCTTCTCATCTCTCTTCGTTCCTGTCTGTCTGTCCCTGTCTATCCCTCTCTCTGACTCTATCTCTATAAAACAAACAAAAAATATATCAAAAAGTAAGATACCTGGTGGGTAGATAGATATCTGATAAAGCAAATATAGCAGAATGTTAAGAATTGAAGAATCAGATGGTTCACTATACAGTTCTTTCAACTTTTCTGTATGTTTACATATTTTCTTTTTTTTTTACTTTCTTTTTTTATTGATTGATTTTAGTGAGAGAGGATGGGAAGGAGAGAGAAACAGGAACATAGCTCTGTTCCTGTATGTACCCTGACTGGGTTTGAACCATCAACCTCTGCGATTCAAGATGATGTTTTAACCAAGAGAGCTATCCAGCCAGGGCTACAAATTTTCTTAATAATTTTGGGGGGAAATATATTCAGTATGATCCCTTTAATTTTTTTAACTGCAAAATGTTACATTTCTGCACGTTCGTGTTTAGGTATATAAATGCATCCAAAAGTAGGGAAGGTTTACACACTAGAATAATAGAAAGAGGTCATGAGTCACTCGTGCTTTATCTGTACTGAGGATTCTAGTATCATAATTTTGTAATAGACTATCTGGACACTTATGCAATTTGGTCTCTGATCCTGCTCCAGTGACTAGGCCATTTTGCAGTTTAAAGTCTGACTCTCCCAAACTGTATCCTTTGCATAGTTTGTTTCACTACAAAACCTGTTTTAGCCTGACCAGGCGGTGGCGCAGTGGATTGAGTGTCGGACTGGGATGCGGAGGACCCAGGTTCGAGACCCCGAGGTTGCCATATTGAGCGCAGGCTCATCTGGTTTGAGCAAAGTTCACCAGCTTGGACCCAAGTTCGCTGGCTTGAGCACAGGGTTACTCGGTTTGCTGTAGCCCCACGGTCAAGGCACATATGAGAAAGCAATCAATGAACAACTAACGTGCCACAGCAAAAAGCTGATGATTGATGCTTCTCATCTCTCCCCCTGATGATTGATGCTTCTCATCTCTCCCCATTCCTGTCTGTCTGTCCCTATCTGACTCTCTCTCTGTCTCTGTAAAAAAAACAAAACCTGTTTTACTAGATTATTCTGCAGGCTCCAAGGGACACTGAGGCATTGGCCTTCACCTTGTGACTTACCCAGCTGACTGTGTCTTATGACTCCAACTGTTGGCAATATCTCATGACTTACCTGCTGACCATGAGTCAATTGCAACTACCTATTGTTCTTATCTCACAAGCCAACTTGCTGACCACAGAGTCAGCAGACCTCTAAAAATCCAGTTGCCCCACCAATCAGAAAACAAGTGATGTAAGTTTATAGTCTTGTTTCCCTAGCAACCTATCCCTTTGATTAGCAACTCCTTGAAACTTTTTTTAATATAGATTTAATTTTTTTTTAATTTGTTGATCTAAAGAGAGAGGAAGGGAGAGAGAGAGACAAACATCAATTGTTGTTAAACTTTATCCATGCATTCATTGGTTGACTCTCATATGTTATCTGTCCGGACCAGGGATCAAATCTTCAACTTTGGGCCCTGGCTGGTTGGCTCAGTGGTAGAGCATCGGCCTGGCGTGCGGGGGACCCGGGTATGATTCCCAGCCAGGGCACATAGGAGAAGCGCCCATTTGCTTCTCCACCCCCCCTCCTTCCTCTCTGTCTCTCACTTCCCCTCCCGCAGCCAAGGCTCCATTGGAGCAAAGATGGCCCAAGCGCTGGGGATGGCTCCTTGGCCTCTGCCCTAGGCTCTAGAGTGGCTCTGGTTGCGGCAGAGCAACGCCCCAGAGGGGCAGAGCATCGCCCCCTGGTGGGCAGAGCTTCGCTCCTGGTGGGCGTGCCCGGTGGATCCCGGTCGGGCGCGGGAGTCTGTCTGACTGTCTCTCCCCGTTTCCAGCTTCAGAAAATAAAATTAAAAAAAAAAAAATCTTCAACTTTGATGTATGGGGGCTGTATGGCCAGTATCCATGGTCATCATCACAGCAGCCTGACCCGTGCAGGTTCACATTTGATTCAGACAGACAGTAATGAAACAACGGAGCCAAGAACTGGTGGGCCATTAGCTTTAATCCTAGCTTGCACCCAGCAGGCAAGAAATACACAC
Source organism: Saccopteryx leptura (assembly GCF_036850995.1). Taxonomy (NCBI): domain Eukaryota; kingdom Metazoa; phylum Chordata; class Mammalia; order Chiroptera; family Emballonuridae; genus Saccopteryx; species Saccopteryx leptura. The sequence goes on from NC_089506.1 coordinate 211,189,919, forward strand.
AATGGGAAAATACTTCCCTTTCCATTCAGGGCTCCCAAAGCCACTGACATATCTGAGTTTCCTAGAATCAAAGGTTTCTAACCTCACCAGCCTTATTCACCTCTGTTCCCCATCTCCTTCTCTCTGCACAAACTCTGCACAAATTCTCCTTCAGCACTCCACCATCTTGGCTGCTTCTCCTCCATGTGGCCTTTCTCTGCTCTCCCTCCATGGGCTCTTCCTAGAATGTAATCACTCTTCCCCAGAACAACGTGATCTCTCCTTTTAAAATCTTTTGGTCCCTGGCCGGTTGGCTCAGCGGTAGAGCGTCGGCCTAGCATGCGGAGGACCCGGGTTCGATTCCCGGCCAGGGCACACAGGAGAAGCGCCCATTTGCTTCTCCACCCCTCCGCTGCGCTTTCCTCTCTGTCTCTCTCTTCCCCTCCCGCAGCCAGGGCTCCATTGGAGCAAAGATGGCCCGGGCGCTGGGGATGGCTCTGTGGCCTCTGCCTCAGGCGCTAGAGTGGCTCTGGTCGCAACATGGCGACGCCCAGGATGGGCAGAGCATCGCCCCCTGGTGGGCAGAGCGTCGCCCCATGGTGGGCGTGCCGGGTGGGTCCCGGCCGGGCGCATGCGGGAGTCTGTCTGACTGTCTCTCCCCGTTTCCAGCTTCAGAAAAAAGGGAAAAAATATATATATATTTTGGCACGAAAGCCGTCCCGCAACACATGTTAACATAATCATGCCCATCCCAAGCAAGAAGGGCAACTAATCTGACCAGGTGGTGGCGCAGTGGATAGAGCGTCAGATTGGGATGCAGAGGACCCAGGTTCGAGACCCCAAGGTCGCCAGCTTGAGCGCGGGCTCATCTGGTTTGAGCAAAATCCCACCAGCTTGAACCCAAGGTCGCTGGTTCCAGCAAAGGGTCTCTCGGTCTGCTGAAGGCCCGTGGTCAAGGCACATATGAAAAAGCAATCAATGAACAACTAAGGTGCTGCAACACGCAATGAAAAACTAATAATTGATGCTTCTCATCTCTCTCCATTCCTGTCTCTCTATCCCTGTCTATCCCTCTCTCTGACTCACTCTGTCTCTGTAAAAAATTAATTAAAAAAAAATAAAAATAAAAAAGGAGGGCAACTAATATAATCACCTGGGTAACGGGCTTCCATGTGGGCAGTGCCATCTTTAACAAAGTGAGCATAATATATTTTATCTGCCCAATAATCCACCCCTATGCTTACTTTACTACCCACAATCTACATCACTGGCATCCCTGTGCAAGGAAATTAGGCACATTACACAAATTATAACAACATGACAAATCATACAGTTTCAACAATTACAAAGATACATTTCACCAGTCTCCGAGCACTTTGCCAAAAGTGCAAAATGTCCTCGGACTTCTTTCTAGCCCTGGGAAAGCTTCCCGGGGCAGGGTGGGGCCTCCAGCAAAGCCGCCCCCACCCCCATCAGGGTATTTCACATTGTCCAAAATCCGTAAGTTCATCCAGCAAAGGAGCCAGTGCCCACTCCGTTTATAGTCCAGGAATCAGTCCATGCACATGGGGCCTTAGCCACCCCCTCATCCCTGCCGTCCTGGCAGGCCTTACACTGTCTCAAAGAGGAGCACATGGCAATGGCAGTCAGCATTTCCATCTCTGCTCTAGAGAGCATGATGGTATTCACCCCTATGTCCCAAAATCGCAGACCTACCAGGGGTGTAGTAGCTGCTCCTTGCTTCTGGGTTCTCACCTTCTGGAGACTGCAGATCTCAACTCCAGACCAATTCTCCTCATCCTCCAAAGAGGAACTGGAAACACCAGCTCCTGCTGCCGGCCTTGCAGCCCCAGGTCTGGCCTCAGCCCGGCCTCCCGCCACTGCTGGCTCTCCACAATGTCCAGGGCAATCTGCAACTCACGAACCTGTGGTTCCTTCTCCAGCAGCTGCTTCATTTCCAAGTGAATCTCCCAAACCTGGTCAGCCTCCTCCAATGCTTGCTCCAGCTCCAGGGTCAGCATCTCTTTCTCCCATGTTTGCTCCAGCTCTTTCCACTGCCTGGGCAGCCTCTTCCACAGAGCTCTCTGTTTCCTCACACATGGCTGTAAAAGTCAGCCAGCTTACAGCCCCCAAAAGGACAGCCATGGGGAACCATAACAGCAGCCAGTTCTCTACTCCACCACTAAGAGGTGGTGGTGGCTCCCTACTGCTTTGTATCAAATCCTACCACAGACTACGCCAAATGTATGGCCAGTAGCCATGGCCACCACCGCCGCCGTCTGGCCCGTGAAGGTTTGCATTTGACTCAGACAGATGGTAATGAAACAATGGAGCCAAGAACTGGTGGGCCATTAGATTTAATCCTAGCTTGCACCCAGCAGGCAAGAAATACACACAGTGGTAAAACACTTCCCTTTCCATTCAGGGCTCCCAAAGCCACTGACTTATGTGAGTTTCCTAGAATCAAAGGTTTCTAACCTCACTAGCCTTACTCACCTCTGTTCCCCATCTCCTTCTCTTTGCACAAACTCTGCATAAACTGGCTTCTCCTTCCCCAGAACAACTCCGCCATCTTGGCTGCTTCTCCTCTCTTCCACGTGGCCTTTCTCTGTTCTCCCTCCATGGGCTCTTCCTAGAATGTAATCACTCTTCCCCAGAACAATGTGATCTCTCCTTTTAAAATCTTTTGGCACGAAAGCCCTCCTGCAACACATGTTAACATAATCATGCCCATCCCAAGCAAGAAGGGCAACTATCAATAATATCATCACCTGGGTAACGGGCTTCCACGTGGGCAGTGCCATCTTTAACAAAGAGAGCATAATATATTTTATCTGCCCAACAGGGGCCAACACTAACCAGCTAAGCTACTCTACCCAGCCAGGACCCAAATTCTTGCCTTTAAAACCCTTGCCTTGCCTGACCGAGTGGTGGTGCAGTGGATAGAGCGTCGGACTGGGATGCAGAGGACCCGGGTTCGAGACCCCGAGGTCGCCAGCTTGAGTGCGGGCTCATCTGGTTTGAGGAAAAGCCCACCAGCTTGAACCCAAGGTCGCTGGCTCCAGCAAGGGGTTACTCGGTCTGCTGAAGGCCCATGGTCAAGGCATATATGAGAGGGCAATCAATGAACAACTAAGGTGTTGCAATGCGCAATGAAAAACTGATGATTGATGCTTCTCTCTCCGTTGCTATCTGTCTGTCCCTGTCTATCCCTCTCTCTGACTCACTCTCTGTCTCTGTAAAAAAAAAAAAAAAAAAAAAAAACCTTGCCTTATTTTTCTCACCCTAGAACGTGTCTTCAGTTTTGCAAAAGGCTGTTCTCTGATTTGCAAATCATATTGGAATAAAACTCCCTTTGATTCCTCAGAAGAGTCCTGTGGCACTTTTATTTACAGTACCATTTAAATTTTTTTATGAAAATACATAAATGCATTATGCATTAGCTGGCTTTCAAAATCAATTTAAAAATAGTGAATTTTGGCCCTGGCCAGTTGGCTCAGTGGTAGAGCGTCGGCCTGGCGTGCAGGAGTCCCGGGTTCGATTCCCGGCCAGGGCACACAGGAGAAGCACCCATCTGCTTCTCCACCCCTTCCCCTCTCCTTCCTCTCTGTCTCTCCCTTCCCCTCCCGCATACAGGGCTCCATTGGAGCAAAGTTGGCCCGGGCACTGGGGATGGTTTTATGGCCTCTGCCTCAGGCGCTGGAATGGCTCTGGTTGCAACAGAGCGATGCCCCAGATGGGCAAAGCACCGCCCCCTGGTGGGCATGATGGGTGGATCCTGGTCGGGCACATGTGGGAGTCTGACTGCCTCCCCGTTTCCAACTTCAGAAAAATACAAAAAAAATAATAAATTTAAAAAATAAATAAGCCTGACCTGTGGTGGCACAGTGGATATAGCGTCGACCTGGAAATGCTGAGGTCGACGGTTCGAAACCCTGGGCTTGCCTGGTCAAGGCACATATGGGAGTTGATGCTTCCAGCTCCTCCCCCCTTCTCCCACTCTCCTCTGTCTCTCTCTCCTCTCTGTCTCTCTCTCCTTTCTAAAAATGAATAAATAAAATAAAAATAAATTTAAAAATAAATAAATAAAAATAGTGAATTTTAAGAATTTTAAGAAAGGAGTAATGGGAAGTACACATTGCACTGCTCCTGGCCCAAATACACACATGCATGCACACACACAATGAGTTTAAACTGATTGGTACTAATTGAAGGAAGGGTTGCTTCAAGGGTTCACATGAGATAATGTGGGGCTTAGCCTGTGCCTAATTCATAGCCGTGTTACCAGAATGAGCCGGATTTGAGGCAGCTCATCATATTCAGCCAATCAAAAGAGACGAGCTGAACTGAGTATATAAGAGTGTCTTTAATTCAGAAATACTGTAACCCTAAAAGGCAGGAGAATCCTGTCCACAAAGCTGCCTTAACACTTTCCTGGTGCTGGCAGAGGTTTTTGGTTTTGTTTTGTTTGTTTTAGAGAGGGAAGAGAGAGGGAGAAAGAGGGGGGAGGAGCAGGAAGCATCAACTCCCATATGTCAGGCAAGCCCAGGGTTTCAACCGGTGACTTCAGTGTTCCAGGTTGACACTGTATCCACCACAGGTCAGGCTGGTACTGGCAGTTTTCATAGGGTTCAAGGAAAGAGAAAAAAAAGTGAAAAGTGCATGCAGTTAGTCACGTAACAATGTGCAGGAAATGGTGGTTCAGCTGCAGAAACATCTCCTCTGCAAGTTCTTCGATGTAGCACAGGCCTAATCAGCATAGTCCTATCTGGCATCCTTGGTAAACCTTTAAGACAGCTGAGGTCAGGTGTCTCCCAGGCACAGCCAGGACCTGGCTCCTCTGCGAACATTTGCCTCTGGGAATTATCTGTGAAAAAAACTCCCTGTTTTCTTAGGATACAAAGTAAAGATTTAAGATTGGTGAACTAAGTTTTTTTTTTGTTTTTTTTTGCATTTTTCTGAAGCTGGAAACGGGGAGGCAGTCAGACAGACTGCTGGGATCCACCCAGCACGCCCACCAGGGGGCGATGCTCTGCCCATGCGGTGCGTTGCTCTGTCGCCTGAGGCAGAGGCCAAGGAGCCATCCCCAGTGCCCGGGCCATCTTTTTGCTCCAATGGAGCCTCGGCTGTGGGAGGGGAAGAGAGAGACAGAGAGGAAGGAGAGCGGGATGGGTGGAGAAGCAGATGGGCGCTTCTCCTGTGTGGCTGGCTGGGAATCGAACTCGGGACTTCTGCACGCCAGGCCGACGCTCTACCACTGAGCCAACCGGCCAGGGCCCTAAGTTTTAATTAATTTATAGGCTTTAACTTTTCACAGTAAATCATGTAGCTATGCTTTATAAAGTTATTATGATTTAAACTCCCCTAATTGTCAGGTCCCTCCACAATGTAAGCTTTTCCTGACATTCCTACAAAGGCAAAATTTTTGCTACATTTCAAAGTAAAGGCCAAGAAGCCTTTAAAAGAGACTAGCAGCCCTGGCCAGTTGGCTCGGTGGTAGAGTGTTGGCCTGGAGTGTGGAAGTCCCAGGTTTGATTCCCGGCCAGGGCACACAGGAGAAGCGCCCATCTGCTTCTCCACCCCTCCCCCTCTCCTTTCTCTCTATCTCTCTCTTCCCCTCCTGAAGCCAAGGTTCCATTTGAGCAAATTTGGCCCGGGTGCTGAGGATGGCTCCATGGCCTCTGCCTCAGGTGCTAGAATGGCTCTGGTTGCAATGGAAAAACGCCCCAGATGGGCAGAGCATTGTCCCCTAGTGGGCATGCCAGGTGAATTCCAGTTAGGCGCATGTGGGAGTCTGTCTCTCTGCCTCCCTGATTCTCACCTTAGAAAAATACAAAAAAAAAAAAAAAAAAGGAGAGAGACTGGCAAGCAGATTAACTATACTGCTCACAAAAATTAGGGGATCAGATAACATGCAGATACTCCAGTACTTTCAGCCTTTTGTATAGTACATTTTCACCAATGAAATAAAAGTTAGTTTTGAATCTCATTTGCATAATTGAACAATTTTCTTTGACTTGTTTGCTTTTCTGATGTTCTTGTTGAATAAAAAAAATAAAATGCTTTTTTTTATCACTTCACAGTCATTTGGAATATATCCCCTAATTTTTGTGAGCAGTCTATTTCCTAACCCTCACATATCTCCTATTCATTACAACTAAAAGGCTGCTTATTACTGAAGCCAAATTTCTCACTTTTGGGCTCCCCTATTGTGATAGGGGCCTAGTATTGTATATGGGACCCCAGTATTGTGTATAGAGAGTTGGACATAAAGAGAAACTTTAAACTTGCTTTTAGTAGCTGCTCAGAGTAGAAAATCCCCAATAGTCTGTACAAGGAAATTAAGCATTGACCGGAGCTTGCCTTCTTAAACCTAATCCGGAGGGACTTGAAACATTGAAGACATGAACAAAATCCGTCAATTCCACACCAAAGCTTTATTGTCTAGCTTGGCCAAGCGGAGGCAACTCCAACAGAAATCTGAGGGAGAGCACGCCACCCTTTGTTCTATCTAGTTTTTATAGTTTTGCAAGCAGGAAGTACAGAAGCAAAAATTGCAATTAGGTGCCCTTTACCACTATTGGTTATAGTCATATACCCTTTAATATGATTGGACCATGTTCAACTTGCAAGCCATACATCATTTTGGAGAAAACAAAATTTACAAGTCAACACAACGATAGAAAGATGTCTCTTTACATATTAAAAGACATTCCTATATTTTCTTTTTTTTTTTTTTTTTTTTTTTTTTTTTTTTACAGAGGCAGAGATAGACAGGGACAGACAGACAGGAACGGAGAGAGATGAGAAGCATCAATCATCAGTTTCTCGTTGCGCATTGCGACTTCTTAGTTGTTCATTGATTGCTTTCTCACATGTGCCTTGACCACAGGCCTTCAGCAGATCGAGTAACCCCCTGCTGGAGCCAGCGACCTTGGGCCCAAGCTGGTGAGCTCTTTGCTCAAGCTAGATGAGCCCGTGCTCAAGCTGGCGACCTCAGGGTCTCGAACCTGGGTCCTTCCACATCCCAGTCCGACGCTCTATCCACTGCGCCACCACCTGGTCAGGCCCTATATTTTCTAATGTTTATCTGCCATCTCTTTGTCCAGAGTCATACACATTAACTACATGCATTCACATGGGAGAGGTAATTTCTGTGGGGACAAATGCCCTCAAATGGCTCATTACTATAAGAAAAGGTTTATTTTGGCTTTTCTCTTCCTGCACCTGGCTAGCCATTCACCCCTTTCCCCACAGGTGTGGTGGAATGTCAGGAAATCCATGTTTTCCTTCCCTTTGCATTTACAATACAATGTCAAGGGCCATCCTGGTTTTATGCCAATCACACAGTACAGAGATCATTCACAAAATTTCTCTGCACACCTTAACCCAAATTAATAAAATGTTCTTTAAGCCTCTTAAAATATTAATATTGATTCTGTAGCTTTTGGTACAACACCTGCGGGTGAGGTGGCGCAGTGGCTCCTCAGGGCTCCTCAGCCTATGGCAGTAGTTTTGAGTAGAAAATTTTTACAAGCCCAACTAGTTAGATATCTTGACTTAAATCTTGCCTACAGAAGCAGGATATGCTTTTAGCTTTGCAGTACTTACAGGAAGAACTGTAATCAGCTTTAGAACAAAGAATGCTTTCTACCGAAATGTTGAGAATGTTGGTGCATATGTATTGTAATAGCTATGACTTTGTGATTTATCCCCTTAAATACTGCTCTCTCCCTAGGCTTGGGGCTGTTAGCTGTTTCTCTGCTAGCAGTTGCCAGCTGGTTAATAAAGGCTTGTTAAATTTATAATCCATTTGGGCTCTGATCAATAATTACTCGCATTTCGGTCCATAACACTATCAGCAGGAGCTCAGAAGGGTTCCTCCCACTGCTATTATTAGTATATGTCATTGGGCTGGGTGAACTGGCAAGCATTTTGTAGGAAGTCCTTTTCAGATATAAATTTCCACAGAAAGTGCTGACTCACAGCTGAGCATATAAATCTCTTCATTCATATCTCAAGGAACCCCAAGGTGGGTGGGTTTCAAGAGATAACACCTTTGCCCAGGCTACTACTATGTCTGCCCACTTCCAACAGCTCCCCTACCAGAAGCCCATGTGGTAAGGTACCAAAGAATATTAATATTATTTTTTGGAGGAAAAGTCAGGCTTCTTGCACCATCCCTTCTTTAGAGAATGGAGGGAGAAGAATGCAGAAGCTTTCTGGCTTGCAAGGACGACTGGGTCATTTAGTTTATAGAATAAAGGTTATCTAAAGAACTTCCTTTCCCTTTCTATAAGAGACAATATTTACATACCCTACACCAGGGGTCGGGAACCTTTTTGGCTGAGAAGCCACATATTTTAAAATGTAATTCCATGAGAGCCATACAACGACCCATGTACGTTAGGCATTATCCAATAAAAATTTGGTGTTATCCCGGAGGACAGCTGTGATTGGCTCCAGTTACCCACAACCATGAACATGAATGGTAGGAAATGAATGGATTGTAATACATGAGAATGTTTTATATATTTTTTTAAATTTTTTATTTATTTATTCATTTTAGAGAGGAGAGAGAGTTAGAATGAGAGAGAGAGGAGAGAGAGAGAGAGAGAGAGAGAAAGGGGGAGGAGCAGGAAGCATCAACTCCCATATATGCCTTGACCAGGCAAGCCCAGGGTTTTGAACCGGTGACGTCAGTGTTCCAGGTCAACGCTTTATCCACTGCGGCACCACAGGTCAGGCTGTTTATATATATATTTTATAGAGAAAGGGATAGACAGGGATAGACAGACAGGAACGGAGAGATAAGAAGCATCAATCATTAGTTTTTTTTTCTCGTTGAGCATTGCGATACCTTAGTTGTTCATTGATTGCTTTCTCATATATGCCTTGATCACGGGCCTTCAGCAGACCAAGTAACCCCTTGCTCGAGCCAGAGACCTTGGGTCCAAGCTGGTGAACTTTTGCTCAAACCAGATGAGCCCACGCTCAAGCTGGCGACCTCGGGGTCTCGAACCTGGGTCCTCGGCATCCCAGTCCAACACTTTATCCACTGCGCCACTGCCTGGTCAGGCTGTTTTATATTTTTAACATTATCTTTTTTGTTTAGAAAGGTTATTTTATTTTATTTTATTTTATTTTATTTTATTTTATTTTATTTTATTTTACAGAGACAGAGAGAGAGTCAGAGTGAGGGATAGACAGGGACAGACAGACAGGAACAGAGACATGAGAAGCATCAATCATTAGTTTTTCGTTGCGCATTGCGACACCTTAGTTGTTCATTGATTGCTTTCTCATATGTGCTTTGACCGCGGGCCTTCAGCAGACCAAATAACCCCTTGCTCGAGCCAGCGACCTTGGGTTCAAGCTGGCGAGCTTTTTTTTTTTTTTTTTTTTTTTTGTTCAAGCCAGATGAGCCTGCACTCAAACTGGCAACCTCGGGGTCTCGAACCTGGGTCCTTCCGCATTCCAGTCTGATGCTCTATCCACTGCGCCACTGCCTGGTCAGGCTGCTTTATAAATTTTATAAAGTTAAAGTTAATTCCCTACTTAATAAATCATCATTACTGTGGAACTGGTAGACGGTTAGAAAATTTTACTACCAAGAGATACAAAAGTGGGTGGTAGGTATAAAAAGGTTGACTACCCCTGCTCTAGACAAATGTTATAAGCTTGTTAGTGACTTTGTCATGCTCCCCCCCCCCTTTCCCCCAACCTGTATGTGGTCAAGGGTATATAACCAGCCTCTGAGCTATATTCGGGACTGCATGATTTGGGTCAGGTATACCCCATGTACATCATTTGCAGCCGGTTTAATCAATAAATCTCCTCTTAAAAATACTTCTGTATCCTGTCTTTTTTTTTTTTTTTAATTTTATTTATTCATTTTAGAAAGGAGAGAGAGAGGGAGAGAGAGAGAGAGGAGACAGAGAGAGAAGTGGGGGAGGAGCAGGAAGCATCAACTCCCATATGTGTCTTGACCAGGCAAGCCCAGAGTTTCGAACTGGCGACCTCAGCATTTCCAGGTCGATGCTTTATCCACTGCGCCACCACAGGTCAGGCCCTGTCTTGATGTCTCGATGTAAACACACGGAATGCTACTTTACAACACCCATGGCAAAGATACCATTCCCTGCCACATATTACCTGCAGATTCAGCAAGGCCAAAAGGCACTGGAGGCCCTGGCCGGTTGGCTTAGTGGTAGAGCATCGGCCCAAGAGTCCTGGGCTCGATTCCTGGTCAGGGTACATAGGAGAAGCGCCCATCTGCTTCTCCACCCCTCCCCCTCTCCTTCCTCTCTGTCTCTCTCTTCCCCTCCCACAGCCAAGGTTCCATTGGAGCAAAGTTGGCCCGGGTGCTGAGGATTGCTCTGTGGTCTCTGCCTCAGGCGCTAGAATGGCTCTGGTTGCAACACAGTGAATCCCCAGATGGGCAGAGCATCGCTCCCTGGTGGGCGTGCCGGGTGGATCCTGGGCAGGCGCTTGCGGGAGTCTGTCTAGCTGCCTCCCCGTTTCCAACTTCAGAGAAAAAAAAAAAGGCACTGGAGTTGCTTGCGTCCCAAAGTGGCTCTGGGATGCTATTCTCAATTAAACCTGCGCACCAGGGCCAGTTTTATGGGCTTGTGATCCAAACAGTTACATGGTGCTCAATGCTTAGAAAGACCCCACACTTGGTTTTTTGTTTTTTTTTTGTATTTTTCTGAAGCTGGAAACGGGGAGAGACAGTCGGACAGACTCCCGCATGCGCCCGACCGGGATCCACCTGGCGCGCCCACCAGGGGTCACGCTCTGCCCACCAGGGGGCGATGCTCTGCCCCTCCGGGGTGTTGCTCTGTCGAGACCAGAGCCACTCTAGCGCCTGGGGCAGAGGCCAAGGAGCCATCCCCAGCGCCCGGACCATCTTTGCTCCAATGGAGCCTCGCTGCGGGAGGGGAAGAGAGAGACAGAGAGGAAGGAGAGGGGGAGGGGTGGAGAAGCAGATGGGCGCTTCTCCTGTGTGCCGTGGCCGGGAATCGAATCCGGGACGTCTTCACACCAGGCCGACGTTCTACCACTGAGCCAACCGGCCAGGGCCCCCACACTTGTTTTAATGTTGAGCTTTCACTGTCTTGAAATGCTTGGTAATTTTGAACAAGGAGACCCTTGTTCTCAACTGGTAATCACACACATTTTCATTTTGTACCAGGTCTTGAAAATTATGCAGTTGGTCCCACGGTGAGCCTTCTTGTCTGGATTTATCTCCGTAAAGTAGAGACCTCAGAACATTGGGTTTTGTGTGGTTTAACGCCATGCAATTAAAGAATAACCTCATCAGAAAAATATGCACTTGAGTTCCTACTGAGTGCTGGACATTGTGTCTAGAAAAAATGATACAGGCACAAACAAGACATGGGGTCAGCTCTCAGGAAGTCCTCCATCAATATGAGAGGACAGTTTTGGCCAGTGCGAAAGACATGGAAGTGGAATAGGAGTAGTACCTACCCTAGGGGCCAGAGATGGCTTCCTGGAGGGAATGATGATTTTGTGGTCTTAAGGAATGAGTAGGGATTACCCTACTTAAGGGATAGGGATAAATTATTCCAGGCAAACTTTACATTCTGAGGAGAGGCAAAGCATAACTGGCTTCTCCCTCAGTACTCCACCATCTTGGCTGCTTCTCCTCTCCTCCACGTGGCCTTTCTCTGCTTTCCTTTTTCTGCTCTCTCCTCTAATGCTAATCTCAGGAACTAAGAGAGAGCAAAGCTCTCGGTCTGCCCCACTTTATAGTGTATAAATCAAAACCTTTAATCCAATATACAAACAAGGAAGTCTCTGATACAAAGTCACTTATCTGAGGCATAATAGGATTCCTCATGAGAGTGCACCACCCCACATCACGCAATCAGTCAAGGGTGTGGGGAAAAGCTTAGTCTTAAAACTAAGCCTTAGGCTATAACGACTCAGCCTGCTTACAGCCTGTCCCCCACACCCAATACAAACTATAAGCAAGCAAACAAATATATCATATTTACAAATTTATTTGACCAACAGTTGATATCTTCATTTATAAATGAAGTAAACATAAGTGTGTATTAAAATAAATATTTTTGTGTGTGGTTTTTTTAGCAAGAGACATTGTTGGGCAGATAAAATGTATTATGCTCACTTTATTAAAGATGGAGGCCGTTGCCCAGGTGATATTAATGTGTGTTGAGAATCCTTGTAGCCTGGGGCTTGGTTTTGGGATTAAGCCTTTCCCACCCTTTTTGATGTGGGGTGGTACAATCCAATCATGCCTCAGAGAAATGATTTTGTATTAGAGACTTCCCTATTTTGTATATTGGATTAGAGGTTGTGAAGCTACAATATAAAATGGAGGCAGAACGAGAGCTGGCGCTCTTGGTTCCTGAGAATAGCATGAGAGAGCAGAGAGAGTAGAGCCAGCAGCGGAAGGAGGCCACGTGGAGGAGGCCAGGAAAAGCAGCCAAGATGGCGGAGTGCTGAGTGAGATACCAGTTTGTGTAGAGTTTGTATCTGGGATAAGGAAGGAGATGGGGAACTGAGGAGAATAAGGCTGGTGAGCTAGAAACCTTTGATTCTAGGAAACTCGGATAAGTCAGTGGCTTTGTGAGCACTGAATGTGAGTGAGTTTTGGAGCCCAGTGTGTATTTTTACTTGCCCGCTGGGTGCAAGCTAGAATTAAAGACTATGGCCCATCAGTTTTTGGCTCCGCTGTTTCTTTACCGACTGTCCGAATCCAATGCGAACCTGCATGGGCCAGGAAGCTGCTGTGATAGTGGCCCTGGCCGTGCTTACTGGCTTTACAGACATATTTACAGACTGATAGGAAGGGAGAGAGATAAGAAGCATTAACTTGTTGTGGCACTTTAGTTGTGCATTGATTGCGTTTTCATATGTGCCTTGACTGGGGAGGCTCCAGTGGAACCAGTGACCCCTTGCTCAAGACAGCGACCTTGGGCTCAAGCCAACGACCATGGGCTCATGTCTATGATCCCATGCTCAAACTGGTGATCCCACACTCAAGCTGGTGAGCCCACACTCAGGCCGGAGACCTCAGGGTTTTGAACCTGGGGCCTCAGCATCCCAGGCTGACACTATCCACTGCACCACTGCCTGGTCAGGCTAAATATATGCACCTTATTATAAAGACCAGTATTTTACATAAAATATACATTCCCATGTAGCGTATCTCCACTGCTAGATTAAGGAAAACCACCTTGGTTTTAGTTAGAGTTCCCTGTAAGTCTAGCATCTAGCAGATGTTTAGACAACTAGTCAGTCATCCTACTTTGTGCCAGGTACTATTGTAGGTTCTGGAAATTCAGCAGTAAACAGAAAGACAAGTGCCTACTGTCCCGAAGCTGACATTCTGGGATGAATCTATACATATTTTGTTATCAATGTTTCTTAGTTTGACATCATTTAGATGAGTATCAAGCTCCTGTGGCAATAACAGGTCATCACACCCTAAGCAGGGCTTGAACCTGCCCAGAATCACCCCGGAGATCTTCTGGCCACTGCCTTGACCACTCACCCATAGCCAAATCCATACATATTTTGGAATGAATGGAAAAACAAATGTTCTCATCCAGTCCGAAGAACCTTTCAGAAGAAGAGTGAGAGGGGCAATTTTGAGTTTTAGTTGACCACACAGACATCTGACTTTTCTGTTAAAAAGAATTCAAATCTGTGCAAGTAGCAGCAACTTCAACAGCGAGTCGGGCATATAAGAAAGAACTCAGGCCCTAAGTGGGTTAAGACTCACAGAGATAGATTTAATTATCTTTAGGTGACACCCCACCCCTACAGGTTCAGATGTTCTCGGAGGATAAAGAGGTGGTTTTGGGAGGGAGGTGAGTCCAGAATATCCTCGGACTCTCGCGGGAACCAGGAGGAACCATCTGTGTCCGCGGGAGGGGGAGGCGGGTCAGCTCCGCGCGAAATCAGAACTGGGACAGCGTGGGTTTCGGAAGCGGCGCGGCCTGGGGTCCCTTCACACAGGGCGGCCCGGAAGAGGTGGGTCCCTTCACACCGGGCGGCCCGGAAGAGGTGGCTTTGCCAGGAAAGGACTGAAGCTGCGGCCGGGGGTCTGCGCCCCTCGCAGGATTCCTTTCTCTCCTCCGCGGTGGACTCGGCTGCAAAGCGGGTGTCGCGTTATACAGAGCGTTTCCCGCCCAGGCTGCGGTGAGGACCTCACGCTGGCAGGGCCCGGGGGTGGGGTCTAGGGTCCGAGGGCCGGGCCGGGGAGGGGGTGTCAGGCCCGAGGGTGGGGCCGCCACCCGCTCAGGCCTACGCGGTGCACGCGCGGGCTCGTTCCGGACAGGGTCCCCTTGCCCTGTCGCCCACACCGGGCCTCCCTCATCTCTCCCCTTGCTCCCAGGCTTCTTGGGACAGCATTTCCCACTCCAGCTCGAATGGCAGACAAGAAACTAGTGGTGGTGTTTGGAGCCACAGGTAAGCGGAACCCCAATAGAGGATCCTCAAACAAAGGGCCCTTTGATTGAGCCAGAGAGTCACCCAACGCCGGGAAACCCCCCCCCCCCTGGTCGGGAGGGGTGAGATACCTTGAACCCCTGATCCAGTGTGGGGCCGTGGGGACAAGACCTGAGTGCACATGCCCCTGAATCTTTAAGAAATTAACTTCTTTGAGTAAGTTAAGTGGTTGCACTGTCATACCAAAATTAAATCTCCTTTCCACCTCTGTACCCCCACCCTGTCCATCGCTGTTACCAAGTGTAAAGCCAGTAGGCACGGCCACCATCACAGCCGCCTGACCCCATGCAGGTTCGCATTAGATTCGGACAGATGGTAATGAACAACGGAGCCAATAAATGGTGGGCTTGCACCTGGTGGGCAAGTAAACACACACACTGGACTCCAAAACCCACTCATTCAGTGCTCACAGAGCTACTGACTTATCCGAGTTTCCTAGGATCAAAGGTTTCTAGCTCACTAGCCTTATTCACTTCTGTTCCTCATCTCCTGCACAAACTGCATTAACTGGCTTCTCCGTTAGCACTCCACCCTCTTGGCTGCCTCTCCTCTCCTCCACGTGGCCTTTTTCTGCTCTGCTTTCTCTGCTCTCTCCTCTAATGCTAATCTCAGGAACTGGTCTGCCCCACTTTATAGTGTATAAATAAAAACCTTTAATCCAATATACAAACAAGGAAGTCTCTGATACAAAGTCACTTATCTGAGGCATAATGGGATTCCTCATGAGAGTGCACCACCCCACATCACGCAATCAGTCAAGGGTGTGGGGAAAAGCTTAGTCTTAAAACTAAGCCTTAGGCTATAACCGCCCTGCCTGCTTACAGCCTGTCCCCACACCCGATGCAATCTATAAGCGAGCAAACATATATATCATATTTACAAACTTATTTGACCAACACCAAGTTTCTTGAGCATTATAGAAATGTCTAAGTAGATAATTATATTTAAATGATAGTGTTTTATTTTTCAGTTTTTTCATAGATTACAGCTTTATTGAGGTGTAAGTTACATTGTTAACATAAGAAACATCCAGACCTGTACGAATTGTTTTTATTTTTATTTATTTTTTTAGTGAGAGGAGGGGAGACAGACTCTGGCATGTACTCGTACTGCGATCCACCCAGCAATCTCGGTCCAATGCTTGAATCAATGGAGCCATCCTCAGCACCTGAGTGCTGAGCTGGGACCACTGAGCTATCCTCAGGACTCAGGCCCATGCTTGAACCATCGGGCCACTGACTGTGAGAAGGGATGAGAGAGAGAATGGGGGACGGAGGGGAAGAGAAACAGATGGTCATGTCTCATGTGTGCCCTGACTGGGGATTGAACCCAGGATGTCCACACGCTGGGCCAACACCAAAGCTGTGTAAGAATTTTTATTAGTTTATATGAGCCAAAATGACAGTTGCCAGCAGGCAAAATCTCAAAAGATTGCAAAAATGCTTCAGAAAATGGCAGTTTTACCACTTATTTTATCCATCAGAATCAAAGAAGAGGATACATGAGATTCACTGGTTGTAGATTAGGGAGGTGGGAGAAATCAAAACCAGGAAATCTCTGGGACTGGATAAAAAGTGAAATGTGTAGACACTGGCCTGACTTGTTTTCGTGGTGGTGCAGTGGATAGAGCATCCACCAGGACTGCTGAGGACTCATGTTCGAAACCCCGAGGTTGCCAGCTTGAGCACGGACTCAAATGCAGGCTCGCCATCTTGACTGTGGGCGCACCTGCTTGAGTGGGGGATCATCGACATGATCCCAAGATCTCTGGCTTGAGGCCAAGGTTGCTGGCTTGAGCTAGGGGTCACTGGCTTGCCTGGAGCCCCCTGGTAAAAGCATGTATGAAAAGCAATCAATGAACAACTAAAGTGCCGCTACAACAAGTTGATGCTTCTCATCTCCCTGTCTGTCTCTCTCTTGCTTTAAAAAAATGTTCTAAAATTAACTGTGGTGGTGGTTGCACCATTCTAAATATACTAAAAGCCATTACATGATACACTTTTAAAGTGTGCATGTATGGTAAATGAATTCTATCTCAGTAAAGGTGTCATTTAAAATTGGTGTAAGGCAGTTTATTTATTCATTTATTTATTTTTTATACAGGGACAGAGAGTCAGAGAGAGGGATAGATAAGGACAGACAGACAGGAACGGAGAGAGATGAGAAGCATCAATCATCAGTTTTTCATTGCGACACCTTAGTTGTTCATTGATTGCTTTGTCATATGTGCCTTGACCTCGGGCCTTCAGCAGACTGAGTAACCCCTTGCTCAAGCCAGCGACCTTGGGTCCAAGCTGGTGAGCTTTTTGCTCAAGGCAGATGAGCCCGTGTTCAAGCTGGCAACCTCGGGGTCTCGACCCTGGGTCCTTCGCATCCCAGTCCGATGCTCTATCTGCACCACCGCCTTGTCAGGCCGGTGTAAGGCAGTTTAATGAGAGCGACAAGTGAAAAGTATCTTGGGTGTCTTGCTATGGTGGAGCATTCTCTTTAGGGTTTTACTGTTAGCAGGACTCCCAGGCATATGCAATCCTGCAGGTAGATCTTTTTTGACTCTTTGCAGGTGCTCAGGGGGGCTCAGTGGCCCGGACTCTCATGGAAGATGGGACGTTCAGTGTTCGGGCTGTGACCCGGGACCCTGGGCAGAAAGCAGCAAAGGAGCTGAGACTACAAGGTGCAGAAATAATGCAGGGAGACCAGGATGATGAGGCCAGCATGGAACGGGCCCTGACTGGGGCTTACGCCACCTTCATCGTGACCAACTACTGGGAGAACTGCAGCCAGGAGCAGGAGGTCAAGCAGGTGAGAGCAGGAAGGAGGGTGAGGGAGACCAGGACTAGTTGCAGGGCAGTTTTTTGTGGGTTTTTTTTTTTTTTGTGACAGAGACAGAGTCAGAGAGAGGGACATATAGGGACAGACAGACAGGAAGGGAGAGAGATGAGAAACATCAATTCTTTGTTGTGGCTCCTTAGTTGTTCATTGATTGCTTTCTCATATGTGCCTTGACCGTGGGGTACAGCAGACTGAGTGATCCCTTGTTCGAGCCAGCGACCTTGGGCTCAAGCTGGTGAGCCTTGCTCAAACCAGATGAGCCCGCGCTCAAGCTGGCAACCTTGGGGTCTCAAACCTGGGTCCTCCGCATCCCAGTCCGACGCTCTATCCACTGCGCCACTGCCTGGTCAGGCTAGTTGCAGGGCATCTTAAAAAGAGTTCTAGGGTCCCTGTTGGTTCCTGGGAGGCAGCTCTAACTAGCCAGTGGGGCCTACACTGCCCAGGACCACTGACAACTGCAGGCCTTTCCCAACTTCTTCCATGCAGTCCTCCTAGGTTTTTAAAAATTATTATTTTATTATTATTTTCTTTACTTTTATTTTTATATTTTTAGCCCTCCTAGATTTTGATCAGGGCAAGAGGAGGATACTTTCTTATCCAGTGATTTTTTTTTTTTTAATATTCATGAACCCTGAAATTCATCCTTTAACCAACTGAGCTATCCAGCCAGGGTTGCAATTCATCCTTTAAAGTTGCAATTCATTGTTTTTTTTTTGTTTTGTTTTGTTTGTTTTTTTAAAGATTTTATTTATTATAGAGAAGGGGGGGGGAGGAGCAGGAAGCATCAACTCCCATATGTGCCTTGACCAGGCAAGTCCAGGGTTTTGAACCGGCAACCTCAGCATTTCCAGGTTGACGCTTTATCCACTGCGCCACCACAGGTCAGGCACAATTCATTGGTTTTTAACATATTCACAAAGTTGTACAGTCATTACCACTACTTAATATCAGAACATTTTCATCACCCCATAAAGAATCCCGTACCCATAAGCAGTCACTCCCAATTCTTCCCTTCCCCCAGCCCCAGGCAGACACTAATCTCCTTTGTCATCCAATAGCTAACTGTACTGATCCATAATTTCTTATAATAAAATGCATGTATTTTTCTTTTTTTTTCCCCCCTTTTCCCTCTTTTGCATTTTTCTGAAGTTGGAAACAGGGAGGCAGTCAGACAGACTCCCGCACACGCCCGACCGGGATCCACCCGGCATGCCCACCAGGGGGCGATGCTCTGCCCATCTGGGGTGTTGCTCCATTGCAACCAGAGCCATTCTAGCACCTGAGGCAGAGGCCATAGAGACATCCTCAGCTCCTGGGCCAACTTTGCTCCAATGGAGCCCTGGCTGCGGGAGGGAAAGAGAGAGACAGAGAGGAAGGAGAGGGGGAGGGGTGGAGAAGCAGATGGACGCCTCTCCTTTGTGCCCTGGCCAGGAATCGAACCCGGGACTCCCGCATGCCAGGCTGATGCTCTACCACTGAGCCAACCGGCCAAGGCTAAAATGCACATACTTTAATTGTACAGTTTGATAAAATTTGAAAATAAATAAGCTGGCCCTGGCCGGTTGGCTCAGTGTATGGATATCCCGGGTTTGATTCCCAGTCAGGGCACATAAGAGAAGCAACTGCTGCCTGACCTGTGATGGCGCAGTGGATAAAGCGTTGACCTGGAAATGCTGAGGTCACCGGTTCGAAACCCTGGGCTTGCCTGGTCGAGGGAGTTGATGCTTCCAGCTCCTCCCCCCCTTCTGTCTCTCCTCTATCTCTCCCTTTCCTCTCTAAAATGAATTAAAAAAAAAAAAGAGAGAGAAGCAACTGTCTGCTTCTCTCCTCCTCCTCCTCCCCCCCCTTCTCGTCCTCTTCCCCTCTACAGCCCATGGCTCGGTTGGTCCAAGCGTTGGCCTCAGGAACGGAGGATGACTTGGTTGATTCAAACATTGGCCTCAGATGGGGGTTGCTGGGTGGATCCCAGTTGGGGTGCATGCGGGAGTCAGTCTCACTATCTCCCCTCTTCTCACTTAAGAAAGAGAAAAGTAAGAAAATAAACCCATAACTGCCTGTGCGATCAAAATATATTTCTATCAATCCAGAAAGTCCCTGTGCTGCTTTTCACATGATTTCTGTTTCCTTTCAGTCTGTTTTCCACTCAGATTCTCTCTAGTTAGGTGGTTATCTTTATTTATTGACATATTTAATTTTTTTTTTTTTTTTTTGAGAGAGAGAGAGAGAGAGGACAGGAGGGGGAGAGACCTGGGAGGAAGAGAGACGAGAAGCGTCAACTCATAATTGTACCACTTTAGTTGTTCATTGACTGCTTCCCGTACATGCCTTGACTGAGAGGCTCCAGCCAAGCCACTGACCTTGGGATCATGTTGGTGATCCCACACTCAAGCTGGTGAGCCCACACTCAAGCTGGCGAACCTGCACTCAAGCCAGAGACCTCAGGGTTTCAAACCTGGGACCTCAGCATCCAGGTCAATGCTCTATACACTGCGCCACCACCGGTCAGGCTAGTTAGGTGGTTATTGAGCCTAGGAGCTGGTGGGAGGGTTATGAGAAGAACCATGAGACAAAGCTATTTCTTTTTAAAAGGAGGGACGATAGTGAGACAGACTCTCATGTGCACCCCAACTGGGATCCTCCCAGCAACCCCCCGCTAGGGCTGATGCTCCAGTCAACCAAGCTGTCCTCTGTGTGAGGCCTACGCTCAGACCAATGACCAATCGAGCCACTGGCTGCAAGAGGGGAAGAGAGAAGGGAGAGAGAGAGGGAGAGAAGCAGATGGTCTTTCCTCGTGTGGGGCCTAATCTGAAGGATAAGAGGTGCTGGTCTCTTAGCATCAGGCACAGTGGCAACTCTGGGGTTGGAGACCTGAACCGTGAATAGGGACAGGCATCGTCCCGCCTAGCTTTGTGGTTTCTCCTTTTGTGCCCACCAGGGAAAGCTGCTGGCTGATTTGGCAAAGCGTCTGGGCCTTCGCTATGTGGTCTACAGTGGCCTGGAGAATATTAAGAAGATGACAGCGGGGAGACTGACGGCAAAGCACTTTGATGGCAAAGGGGAGGTGGAGGAATATTTTCGGGATATTGGCGTTCCCATGACCAGTGTGAGGCTGTCCTGCTATTTCGAGAATCTCCTCTCCTACTTCCTGCCCCAGAAAGCCCCAGATGGAAAGAGCTACTTGCTGAGTGAGTACCCTTCCTCCTTGAGCACCTGCTCTCACTGTGTACCTATGAGTCTCGCAGAAAGTCATAGGCTTGTCCTCAGATGGTTCTGGGTCTGAGTCCTGGCTCACATTAGGCCTGTGACTGTGAGCAAGGCATAACACTTTGTTGGGCCTCTGCTTCCTGCTCTGTGAAATGAGCATAACCCTGACTCCTGACTTTCCCAGGGGCAATGAGAATATCTCCTGAGATGGGATGATACAATCTTTGTCTGGTGGAAAGCTTGACAGAGACCACTGCAGTTACTGTCACCTCTTCAAAAATGAGGAGAGGCTTGGGAAGATGAGACCCAGTTGTAGATTTCAGAAAGTGGAAAGCACTTTCCTCTCAATGCCCATTTGCAAGTCTCTAAACAGCTAGAGATGCCCTGGCTTCTGGCTTGGAGAGAACCTTATACAACTTTTGTCTTGCCAGTCAGCCAGTGGATTAGAGCACAATGCTCAGGAGGCCAGAGGGGGAGGGGTGTGTGCTCTCAGCAGGCCGTACTCAAGTTCTGCCCATCAGTGAGCAGTGTTGTCTTGGTATTGGCCTTTTACAGTTTACAGAGCTTTAGTCGGGGATGCTTCTCTGTGCGCCTTGCGTTGGACCTCCATCCCCACAAGGTCCCTGGGTGATCTGAATGGGCAGCTGTGGCGCGCCCCCCTTTTGAAAATTTTATTTATAGCTTGACTGGTGGCAGGGCGGTGGACATCGAGGTCCCAGATTCAAAACCCCGAGGTTGCCAGCTTGAGCGTGGGGTTGCTGGCTTGAGTGTTGGATCACAGACATGATCCCAAGGTCACTGGCTTCAGTAAGGGGTCACTGGTTTGGCTGGAGCCCCCTGGTCAAGGCACACATGAGGCAATCAATGAACAACTAAAGTGCCACGACAAAGAGTTGATGCTTCTCATCTCTCTCCCCTTCTGTCTCTCTAAAAAAAGGGGGGGGGGGCTGCCTGACCTGTGGTGGTTCAGTGGATGGAGCGTTGTCCTAGAATGCTGAGGTCACCAGTTTGAAACCCCTGGTCAAGGCACATATTAGAAGCAACTATGAGTTAATGCTTCCCGTTTCTTCCCCTACCTCCCCATCCCACCTTTCTCTCTCTCTCCTCTCTCCAAAATCAATAGGTAAATTATTTTATTTTATTAGTGAGAGAGAGGAAGGGAGATGAGAAGCATCAACTCATAGTTGAGTCACTTGAGTTGTTCACTGATTGCTTCTTATACATGTCTTGATGGGGGGTGGGCTCCAGCTGAGTCAGTGACCCCTTGTCCAAGCCAGTGACCTTGGGCTTCAAGCCAGTGATCTTTGAGCTCAAGCCAG
Organism: Saccopteryx leptura; assembly: GCF_036850995.1. Classification (NCBI taxonomy): domain Eukaryota; kingdom Metazoa; phylum Chordata; class Mammalia; order Chiroptera; family Emballonuridae; genus Saccopteryx; species Saccopteryx leptura. The sequence continues at coordinate 211,211,752 of NC_089506.1, forward strand.
CAACCCCTTTTTATAGGTGAGGAAGATGGCATAGCCCAAGCACACTGGGCGCCACATCTAGACACTGCTGTACCTCTCCATCTACAAAATCACAGCTTGGCAGGTAGTTTACTCATGAACTCAGCAGACATGAACGAGCACCTGCTAGGCACTGCTCTGCGCCAGGCCCAGCCTCAGCTAGCCAAGCATTCCTGTTAGTAGAGTTGCTGTTTGGAATACCCACCCACAGACTTCCGCATCCAGAATTCACAATATGACTAAGTACACCCAGGAGTCCTAGGAGCAGTGGGGCCTATGGGCACCAGCCTGTTCTCAGGAGACCTTTTGAAGTCCCTTCCTTTCCTGTCCCTTGTCCCCCTATCTCAACCTTGAAAGGGATGGGCAGGTCTAGTGTTCTTCTCCCCACTCTAAGAAGAGAGCAACCAGAGCTCAGAGAGTTTATTTTTTTATTTTATTTTTTTAAATTTTTTTTATTTTTTGTATTTTTCTGAAGCTGGAAACGGGGACACAGTCAGACAAACTCCCGCATGCGCCTGACCGGGATCCACCCCAGCACGCCCACCAGGGGGCGATGCTCTGCCCACCAGGGGGCGATGCTCTGCCCCTCAGGGGCGTCGCTCTGTCACGACCAGAGCCACTCTAGCGCCTGGGGCAGAGGCCATGGAGCCATCCCCAGCACCGGGGCCATCTTTTGCTCCAATGGAGCCTCAGCTGTGGGAGGGGAAGAGAGAGACAGAGGAAGGAGAGGGGGAGGGATGGAGAAACAGATGGGCGCCTCTCCTGTGTGCCCTGGCCGGGAATCGAACCCGGGACTTCTGCACGCCAGGCCGACGCTCTACCACTGAGCCAACCGGCCAGGGCCTAAAAAATTTTATTTATTCATTTTAGAGAGGAGAGGGAGAGACAGAGAGAGAGAAGGGGGGGGGGAGCTGGAAGCATCAACTCCCATATGTGCCTTGACCAGGCAAGCCCAAGGTTTTGAACCGGCAACCTCAGTATTTCCAGGTCAACGCTTTATCCACTGAGCCACCACAGGTCAGGCAGCTCAGAGAGTTTAAACAACATGCCAAGGGTGCAGAGCTTGACTTGATTCCCACTTCCCAACTCAGTTCCACTGCTGCTTCAGCTCTGCTATAGACGCTAGGAGATATCCAAGTCATGCTAGGTGCTGGTCTGTGCAGGTGTCCGGTTGGTTATCTGGTGGGAACACCAGTTTCTACCCCTTGGCCAAGGGCCCACTGTCCACTCCAGGACATGTCCCATGCCAGCACGTCCCTCTTCTCCTCCCCCCAGGCTTGCCCATGGGTGACATACCCATGGACGGCATGTCTGTCACTGACCTGGGCCCTGTGGTGCTCAGCCTGCTGAAGAAGCCAGAAGAATACATCGGCCAGAACCTTGGACTCAGTACGTGCAAGCACACGGCAGAGGAGTACGCTGCCCTGCTCTCCAAGCATACTGGGAAGGCTGTGTGTGACGCCAAGGTAGGCCCCTTGGCCCCTGTAGGTCACTTCAACTCCCCAGGAGGGCGTTGTGGGTAGTAGGAAGGAAGATCTAGGGCAAGGTAGATCTGAATTCATCACAACTGTGAACACTCATGTTGTGCTGTTCTTGAGAGCCAAGTATGGCTGCCTAGTGAAATTTCTGGCTTAGGTGGTTGATAAAGTCGGGGAGGGGGTTCCAGGAGGAGGGACCCTAGGGACCAAGGCCAAGAGTGAAAATGCAGGGCTGCTGGGCTCCTCTGGGATATGAGTTGAGGGAAGGGAAGAGGGAGAGGCCAGAGGGACAGCCGCCCCCACTTGGCCTGGCCGGATAGACAGGAAACCCACAGTCTCCTCCCCCCACTGACCCTGTCTTCCAGTCCAGACCCCTGAGTTTCTTGTGTCTTGTCATTCCCATTATGAAAGTAAGGCCTCATTAAAGAAAATCTGGTTAACATCTAGGTGTTAAAACACAAAAATTACTCACAGAGCTCCCAGGTCCAGAGGAGTGGTGGGGGTTTAGGGGCAGACCCCCATATTCAGATCCTGGTCCCTGCCCTTAACACCCAGCAGTATGTGACCTGGGGCATGGTCCCTGACCTCTCTGCTTCAGTTTCCTTATCCATGAAAACGGGTGTGTGAATAGTGTCCCCTGCTTGGGTTGTTGTGAAGATTGAATGGAATACACCTAGAAGCTTCCTTTAGCACGATGTACACTAGAAAACTGGCACTAAGGGGCCAGGTGTCCCTATCAGAACAAAGAAAAGCCTGAGGCAGGTCGTGGGGGGTTTGTGGAGTTCAGGTCCAATTCATTTGGGAAAGGGGAACACCTTTGGTTTTTTAGCAAGAAAATGATGTAAGCAGAGTTCTGATTTGGAAAGAACTGAGCAGTTTTCATCTCAAGATCTTGAAAGAACAGGATTTAAATTGACCTAGAATAGTGGTTTCCAGACTTTCCTCTTTTAGAATGATTTCAGATGTACTTAGCAAGGACCTTGGTAGGGACTGAGGTGTCCCCAGCCCTCACCACTTCAGTGGGGTGCTGAGATGTTGGTGGATCCTCGCAGACTCCCCCACTCTACTTCCAGACAACCCCTGAGGACTACGAGAAACTTGGCTTCCCTGGTGCCCAGGACCTGGCCAACATGTTCCGTTTCTATGCTTTGAAACCCGACCGGGACATTGGACTGACCCTGAGACTCAACCCTAAGGCTAAGACACTGGATCAGTGGCTGGAGCAGCACAAAGGGGACTTTTCCAGGTTGTAACCCCGCCCACCTCTTAACCCAATCTAGGGGGAGGGGACGCACAATCACACCGATTCTTTCTTGTGTTACAAAAAAACCTATTTTTTTTAAAATAAACGCCATTGTTCTCACAGATGGCTTCCAAAAGAACGGGGCTTTGTTTTGGATCTTGGACTGGGGTGGCGGCTACTAGACACTGATGCCAACAGGCGGCATTGAGTGGTGGAGGGCCCAGTCGCCTTCCCCTGCAGTGAGGGGTTGTGAGGATGGTAAAGGCATTTGGTAACAACATGTGGGACTTAAGTGCAGTGTTTTTTTTTTTTTTTAATTTTATTTATTTATTTATTTTTTACAGAGACAGAGTGAATCAGAGAGAGGGATAGACAGGGACAGACAGACAGGAACGGAGAGAGATGAGAAGCATCAATCATCAGTTTTTCATTGCGCGTTGCAACACCTAGTTGTTCATTGATTGCTTTCTCGTATGTGCCTTGACCGTGGGCCTTTAGCAGACCGAGTAACCCCTTGCTGGAGCCAGCAACCTTGGGTTCAAGCTGGTGGGCTTTTGCTCAAACCAGATGAGCCCGCATTCAAGCTGGCGACCTCAGGGTCTCGAACCTGGGTCTTCTGCATCTCAGTCTGATGCTCTATCCACTGCGCCACCGCCTGGTCAGGCTTAAGTGCAGTTTTAAGTTTCGTTCAACAGGTGTGAAACACCACTGTGACCACAGCCAGGGAGAAGCTCTGAGCATCCTAGTCCACATCTGAAATTCACTCAGAGCGTGACTAAGAGTCCAGGACACTAAGGCCTCCCTATGCCAGCCAGGAGCCACACCTTTTGAAATCCCTGTACACACACCCTTCATCTCCAGAAAGCTAGTGAGGTCAGCCTGACCAGGTGGGTAGAACGTTGACCTGGCATGCTGAGGACCCAGGTTTGAAATTCCGAGGTTACTGGCTTGAAGCTCAAGGTTTCTGGCTTGAGCCAAGTGTCATTGGCTTGAGCAAGGGGTCACTAGCTCAGCTGGAGCTCCCCCAAGGGATGTATGAGAAAGGAATCAATGAACAACTAAAGTGCCACAACTATGAGTTGATGCTTCTCATCTCTCTCCCTTCCTGTCTCTCTCTCCTGTTCTCACTTAAATTAAAAAAAAAAAAAAAAAAAAAAGCTAGTGAGGTCAATAGTGCCTATTCTTCCTTTGAATTGGGGGCAAAAAGACTGACGTCCCCTTCTTTTTCCTCACCCTTCTGGATGGGGCCTGGCCTAGAGTACAGCCTCAAGATGTGCGTGATCTTCAAAACAGGTTGGAAAAAAACACAGAATGTGGCAGATCTGTGGCCACCAGTCACCATAGTTGGACACTGCAGAGAAAAGGTGATGTTGCTTACAGCAACGGTTAGGAGTAAAACCGAGAAGTAACAAGCCTGTCTTGTTTGTGGTGTCCACCAGGCATTTAGATGGCAAGTGATTCAGTCTTCCATCTCAGGCTCACTTGAGAGTAAAAGAACTGAAGCCCAGAGAACACAGGCCACTCACCCAGAAGTTCAGTGGCCTGAGGTTCTGTGGCAGGCTTATTTTCTGTGGATTTGTGTAACTTCTATTACAGCCTTTTTTACTACCCTTGGTACCAATAGACTCATGGAAAGGGTAGTAGTTCTACCAAATTCATTCCATTTCTTTTTTCTTCTTTTTCCAAGAGAGGAGGGAAGATAGACAGACTCCTGCATGCACCTTGACCGGGATACACCCAGCAACCCATGTCTGAAGCCGATGCTCTCTGCCCATCTGGGGCCATGCTTGCAACAGAGTTATTTTTAGCACCTGAGGCAGAGGCTCCAAGGAGCCATCCTCAGTGCCCTGGGCTGATGCACTTGAACCATTGAGCCATGGCTTCAGAAGGGGAAGAGAGAGAAAGAGGAAGGAGTGGAGAAGCAGATGGCCACTTCTATGTGCCCTGACCAGGAATCGAACCCAGGACAGCCACACGCCAGACTGATGCTACCACTGAGCCAACCGGCCAGGGCCTCATTCCATTTCTTTATTAATTTAAAAAGCATTTCTTAGTCCTAGCCAGATAGCTTGGTTGGTTAGAGAATTGTCCCGAAGTACAGAGGTTGCTGGTTCTATCCCCAGCCAGAGCACATACAGGAACAGATTGATGTTCCTATCTCTCCTCTCTCTCCATTCTCTCTCCAAAAAGTGTCAATAAATTTTTAAAAAATCATAAAATCATTTCTTTGATAACTTACCAGTATACTGGGTCCTAAATACAGTGCTAACCAAAAAAGTTATGTGTCTTGCCTTGAGATTAGTGGGGAGCCAGTTATAAAAATGCAAAGAGCCTGACCAGGCGGTGGCGCAGTGGATAGAGCGTTGGACTGGGATGTGGAAGGACCCAGGTTTGAGACCCCGAGGTCGCCAGCTTGAGCGCTGGCTCATCTGGCTTGAGCAAAAGCTCACCAGCTTGGACCCAGGGTCGCTGGCTCCAGCAAGGGGTTACTCAGTCTGCTGAAGGCCGGCAGTCAAGGCACATATGAGAAAATCAATGAACAACTAAGAAGTCGCAAGGCGCAACAAAAAACTAATGATTGATGCTTCTCATCTGTCTCCATTCCTGTCTATCCCGCTGACTCTCTGTCTCTGTAAAAAAATAAAAATAAAATAAAGAATGCAAAAAATAATTAGATTGACATAGACCTACAGAGAACAAGAAGGATAATAATTAGAGAAGCCTACTTTAATGGGTATCAGGACAGTCTGTGAGGTCTGAGGAGAGGACAGCAAGCCTCCAAGGCAGTGTAGGAGGGAGAAGACCCCGCAGCTTGGGGTTCCAAGCCACCCAGGCAGCAGCAAGAGAACATGAGAGGTTGTCTGCATTCAACCCTGTGTGAGGATACCCATGACCCCCAGGACCCAGGGTGGGAAACTCACCTGTTCGGGGCCGTCACTCATTGTGCTGAGATCCTGGAGTGGCAGCGGTCAGTAGGGCCTGGGAATAGCTGCTGTGCCCAGGTCCAGAGGGAACCAGAAGTGAACTCTGGTAAGCTGCCAGCGGGCTGCAGGCGCTCTGCACCCACAAGCTGAGACCTGGGCATATGGCTGAGCGCCTCTGGTCTCTGTTCATCTGGTGCTGCCTGGCTGGGCTGTCGTGAGGGACCGTGAGGTCATTTATGGAAAGGAATGTCTGACACCCTCAGTCATGTTCTCCCTCTTAACACGCGTGGTCAAACCCTGCTTGCCTCCAGTGTCCTTCAGCTTGGTCCTGTCCCTCCAATGGGTGGTACCCACCAGCCCCCATCTCAGGTGTGGCCAGAGCAGCTGACTAAGGTGTGAACAGCCCGTCCCAAATCCAGTAAAGTGAGTAAGACCGTGTACAATTCAGGATGCCTGATGTGCTATGAACTATCCACACACACAAAACCCAAATCTAGGCAGTGAAACTACTCTGTGATATCAGAGATTCATGTCATTTATACATTTGTCCAAAGCCAAAAATGTATACCAAGAGTGAACTCTAATGTAAACCATGAACTCGGGTAATTATAAGGTATCAGTGTAAGTTCAACAATTATAACAAATATGCTACTCTGGTTTTTTTTGTTTTGTTTTGTTTCCCCGCTTTTTAAAATGTGTGTCTTTTTTATTTATTCATTTTATATTTTTACAGAGACAGAGTCAGGGAGAGGGATAGATAGGGTCAGTCAGTCAGGAACGGAGAGAGAGATGAGAAGCATCAATCATTAGTTTTTCATTGTGACACCTCAGTTGTTCATTGATTGCTTTCTCATATGTGCCTTGACTGTGGGCCTTCAGCAGACCGAGTAACCCCTTGCTTGAGCCAGTGTCTTTGGGTCCAAGCTGGTGAGCTTTGCTCAAACCAGATGAGCCTGCACTCAAGCTGGCAACCTTGGTGTCTTGAACCTGGGTCCTCTGCATCCCAGTCTGATGCTCTATCTACTGTGCCACCGCCTGGTCAGGCATGCTACTCTGTTGATAATGGGAGGAGGCTGTGCATATGTATGTGGGGGCAGGAAGTATTTGGGAAATCTCTGTACCTTCCTCTCAATTTTGCTGTCAATCTGAAAACTGGCTTGAGCCCAAGGTTGCCGGCTTACGCAAGGGATCACTAGCTTGGCTTAAGCACCTCCAGTCAAGACACATATGAGAAGCAATCAGTAGAAGAAAAAAAAACTAAAGAGAAGCAACTATGAGTTGATGCTTCTCATCTCCATCTTCCTCCCTCTCTCCCTCTCAAAATAAATAAATAAATAAATAACTGGATGCCCAGCTTTTCTTGGAAAACACCAGAAGATCTGGCAGCACTGGGTCTGAATTCCTGCATAGCCCTCTGCCCTACCTGGTGTGGAGCTGGCTGTCCTCTTTAAAGAGGCCAGCCACATAGCCTGGCCAGGTGGTGGCGCAGTGGATAAAGCATCAGACTGGGATGCGGAAGACCCAGGTTCAAGACCCCAAGGTCTCCAACTTGACCGCGGGCTCATCTGGTTTGGAAAAAAAAAATAGCTCAACAGCTTGCACCCAAGGTCAATGGCTCGAGCAAGGGGTTACTCAGTCTGCTGTAGCCCCACGGTCAAGGCACATATGAGAAAGCAGTCAATGAACAACTAAAGTGCCACAACAGAAAAACTGATGATTGACGCTTCTCATCTCTCTTTGTTCCTCTCTGTGTGTCCCTGGCTGTCCCTCTCTCTGACTCTCTGTAAAAGAAATAAAAAAAAATAAATAAATAAAAAAAAAGAATGTTTAAAGAGGCCAGCCACAGTCTCTACCACTCCTTACTGCCTCCTGGGCACTGAAGCTGCAGGTCAGAGCCTACAATGTGTATTTAAAATTCCTGACTAGTCCACATGTGATCTCTCACAAGGATCATGCCAAATAAGCAGAACTTCTGGTTAAACGATATAAAGATCAGGTCTCAGTGTTTATTAACGAGTGCTTCATGCTTCTGCAAGAGCCAATGTCAGTTTATACAATGCAGTATTCCGTGCCAGGCTCTGGTGTTACAGAACAGAGTAAAAGGCAGGGACAGTCCCTGGTCATAGAAGCAGCTGAGAAGCTTGTGGGACTGGAGAGATTCTTATACACTGAGGGGTATTCATGACAGAGGACACTGCATTCAAATTCACCAGAACCCAAAGGTCTGAGGAGGAGGAGAAAGAGGAAGAGTAAGGCTTCCCTGGGAAAACAAATCTGCCTCACCTCCATGTGACTGCTTGCCCTGGACCACTATCCAAGCATTTCTGCAAATGCTTAACACCCATCTACGTTTCCCCTCCTCTCAGTCCCCAAAGGCTTGGGGGCCTAGGGATACTTTTTTTTTTCTTTTTTTTTTGAGAGCAAGGCAGGGAGAGAGCCAGGAACACTGAGCTGCTCCTGTATGTGCCCTGACATTTTTTTGTATTTCTAAATGCTTTATCTCACACTCCAGCTCCAACTCAGGCTCAAAGTTGTCTTGTGACAAATGCCCCAGGAGCCAGCTGTGGAAATCAGCCCAATCTCGGGTGGGACTTGCAAGATTTGCATTGCCACCTTCCCAGAGGCAGATCAAGGTCGGTTGAGGCCCTGGGCACAGAAGAAAATATTGGGCCCCTTGTCATTAGAAAAAAGTATCAAGTTGGGGTTTTGTGGGGCCCTTCAGAAGTCGAGGCCCAGGGCACGTGCCCAGTGTACTGGCCGTTAAATCTGCCTCTGCACCTTCCAACATCTGTGGGAAGGACCCTCAGTATAGCAATAATGGTACCGCTAGCAAGAAAACCCACCTTTCTCTTTCCAAGTCTTCCTCTAGACTTCTGCTTTCCAAGGATGGGACATGAGTGGGACCTAGCTGACTTCTCCAGGAAGGAAACTAAGCTGTCCCGAGGTGCCGCATAGCTTTCTGTCACTGTACCTGGGTCTAGGATGGTGGAGGGGACTATGCTAAGAGTTCACAGCAGGCACTCAATAAACTTCTACTGAATGAAGGACCAGTATCTGAAACTGGCAGGAGGTCACAGCTGAGCCCCTTTCTTGCCCATCAGGTCTTTCTCATCCTCTTCCCCCAACCCAGCAAGTACACTCACTCTCTCAGGGGCTGGTCTGAGAGAGATGTTTGGGGGCCACTACAGCAAGCCACCATCAGGGCTTTTGTGAGACAGTCTCTGCTGGGAGCCCAGACTAGCCAAACTATAATGAACAAAAATTTTAACACAAATAAATAGGATAATATTCCCCTGAAAATAACAGAGGGAAAAATAGATGAGTGAGGGAGACACTGATGTAGAAGACCACACTGCGTATCTCCCATGGCACAGGCTCACGAAGCAGCTACCCACCCAACTCTAGAACATTCATTCATTCAAACCAGCAACTTCTGCATAGCAAGCTCCCTGCTCTGGGATCTGGGCCTGGGAGGGTCAGCACTAGTCCAAGCACCCACCCCATCAGTGTGAGTGTGCGCCCAGGCAGGCATGACTCTGGACGATGGAGCCACCTCTGCAGCCAGCTCCAGGAAGGCCAGCAGAAACGTGGGCGGCCAGATCTGCAGGGGAACACCACAAAAGCCCCTCCGGAGCCACCTGTAGAAAGTTGCTTGAACTCTTTCAAAACAAGTGACCACAATGAAGGTTTTAAATATCTTTTTTCAGTAATTATCTTTTACAACATTGATACAGAATCATTTTACATTTGTAGATCAGACACTAATAGATGCTTTATTTTAGTAAATTATGAGGAAAATAAAAGGGAAACTATTCAGAAGTGTTCTCCATTAGCCTGTCTTATCACACGGGAGGGTCTGGAAACATGGAATCTACAAATCCTAGAGCTCAGGTTGGGGAAATGGTTTTGCTCTGACTGGATGGTAGAGAGCCTTCAACTGCTTAGACTGTGGTTTCATTTCCCGAACAAACATTTCCACAGAAAAAGACGATGATTTTTTTCATTAAATAATTTAAACGCGCTTCTGAAAACAGTTGTCAACAGTGGAAGTGGGAAGAACCAAGCCGCAGCAGGCAGTGGGGGTAAGGCTCTGGGGTAAGGAGGCCGTTAGGTGGTGCCCAGGGATGGCTGTGCTCCAGCGGAAGGGCAGCAGTCTCACTCACGCTGGCTTCGAACAACAGAACTCAACAGTCACGGACAAGAGGCCACCCTGAAAGGGGGGGGGGGGGAGACGACTGCCTGTCCTGACGAAGGTAGCAGCCCACGTCAGAAGCAGCATCTCCAGGGACCCTCTGTGTGTGTGCCTCCCCAGGCCCCAAGGCCCCCACGTGTCAGCTGCTTGGTACCCTTGAGAATTAAACTCCAAGAAAAGCAAGGGATACCTCTACTGAGGGGTGGACGATGCTGGTGGGGCCTGCAGGCCCCAAGTTCCTGGAAAAGACCACCTGTCAGGAAAGACTCACTCCAGAACCTCCCGGAGGCTCGATGAGGGAAATTAATCTCTTTATAACTTGGTGCAGCTTCAGGCTTCATTTCGAAGCCGCAAGCATGGCCTTTAATTCTTTACTAAGATTTCCATCACATTTGACTCCAAATTAGAGTTTTGGCTCTACAAGAAGTGTCCAGATGTCTTCCTCTGCCTGAGACAGAAGAGGCCGAGTTATCTACCCATGGACAAGAAAGTCCTAGCAGCCCTTAGGCGTGTGCGCCTTACTTGCCCAGGGGCTGTTCACCATGACCATTCCGTGGAGAGGTGTGTTGTCATGTGATTTTGCTGTTGCCAAGGCGGTCCAGGGGGCTTCTGCAGGCGGGGCTCGGTGCTACTGTTCTGGAATCCTCCCGTCTCCCAGGCGCCCTGGCCACAAGGAGAGGCCACTGCTCCAGGCCTAGTTTCCAGTGGACCGTTTTCCTGAGCCAAGACACAAGGAGTTCTAGTTCACCGGCATTGCAGGAGCTGCACATTCCTGGGTGAGTTTCTATCATCCCTGGGAAGGAGCTATTCCGGGAGCCCCAGCCACCGGGAACCCACAAAAACTAAAAGTAGGTCCCGAGAACTGTGACCAAGCACAACCCCTGGTAGCCCCCAGAGGTTATATGGTCCAATACCCCCAGGCAGAACAGGGGCTATGGAACAGGTGGGGAGTTGGGAGATCTGAGTTGTAAGCCTGGCTCTATGACTCGCCCTGTGACTGTGGGTAACCTGGTTCCTACCATTGCAGGACGCAGCGCCCCTGGGAGCTGGCAGAAGGAGGGCTAGGAGACAGCCCCCAGAGCAGCCTTTCCCTGCGATCTGGTTCAGCCCTGCACTGTCACTGACTCTGCCACATTACCTAATGCAGGGGCCTCCATGGGCCAAGTGGCTTGGCTCCAAGGGGAGCCATATATACCACACCTGAAACTGGTACCTCTTCCAACTCCAGGGGGAGGGGAGCATGAGACTGGTTAAAGTGAGGGAAAACAGGAATTAGTTCATAGAGGGAAACAAAGGGGAGCAATCTCCAGGGTTTTCCTACCTCGGCTGGGTATCAGGAGGTAAACATTTTCTTAAGTTTGGAAAGGAATCCCTCCTTGTCCTCCCCAGCCTCAGGCCTAGCCTTGCCTCCTGCGGAGCTATCCATGGTGCTGCCACCTGGGCACAAACAGCAGAAAAAACTGGGGTCAAGGACGCACACCTCTAGGCGTCCCGTCCCAGGCCCCACCTACCCCCGCCTGGCCACCCCAGGACTCGACATTCAAGGAGCCACCAAGCACCACCTTGAGAGGAGGGGGCAGCTCCCAGGTTGGCCAAGGCTGCCTTGCTTTTTCAGATGACTAAAGCAAACAAGCCACGCAGCACCTTAGGAATCCCGACTGCTCCCCAAGTTACTGGCCTGCGAGAGGAACATAAGAAACAGAGCCGACTATCACCAGCTGTCTCCATCTGAACAGCTGTTAACAAAAATATAGCCCTGTGCCAGATGCCTTCTGGGCCAGCCACAAGGCTTCCACAATCCTTACAGTACTCCCCTTATAGGTAAATTTCAGATGAAAAAAAAAGAAATGAAAGTGCAAAGAGCTTAGGTGGTTTGCCCAAGATCACAGAGTAAGTGGGAGGGAGAACTAAGTTCAAACCTAAGCAGTCAGACTTCAAAGCCCAGGCTCTTAACCACCATGCCACCAGGTCTAAGGTGAGGAACAAGACCAACCGAGCAGCTTCCACACTCTACATGTGCGTGTCTCTGGGATACTCAGAGAAGGACTCACTGCCTCTTGGAATCCCAGGACATGCGCTTTTCTATCTGTAATGACAGCAGCGGAGGACTCTGTCTGTCACTGGGCAAGACCTCCCCACCACGGGGCATCTAACCCTAAATGTTCCAGAAGAAGGAAGGCTGGTTCCTGTTTCTTTAGCGCCCAGGAGGAGACCAACAAGAGCAACTCTGCTGTACAACTGCATCATTTTTTTTTTGGTATTTTTCTGAAGCTGGAAATGGGGAGGCAGTCAGACAGACTCCCGCATGCGCCCGACCGGGATCCACCTGGCATGCCCACCAGGGGGCGATACTCTGCCCATCTGGGGCGTTGCTCTGTTGCGACCAGAGCCTGAGGCAGAGGCCATGGAGCCATCCTCAGCGCCCGGGTCAACTTTGCTCCAATGGAGCCTTGGCTGTGGAGAGAGAGACAGAGAGGAAGGAGAGGGGGAGGGGTGGAGAAGCAGATGGGAGCTTCTCCTGTGTGCCCTGGCCGGGAATCGAACCCGGGATTCCTGCATGCCAGGCCAACGCTCTACCACTGAGCCAACCGGCCAAGGCCTACAACTGCATCATTTTAAAGATCTACCAACCATCAGGCAGGGAGGGCAAACATTTGCTATGAGTTAGACTACAGAGCTGTATTCAATATTTTTAATTGTAGGGCATGTTTTTAACATGCTAAGATATGTATGCCAAGCACAGTGCAATAGCAGAAGTAAATGGTCACGGTCTCTAAGATCACAAATTAAGACATTCCTCAAGAGAGGCCCCCAGCAGAGGTAGGATGAGGTTGTCCTAGGTCCAGCCCCCGGCTGCCCTCTGGACTGGCATGCTCTCACAGATCAGGAATGTCCTCAGAGGGTCTGTGGTGACTCTGAATGAGGACATCCTAACAGAGGTCTGAGCAATCACCAAAGCCAAGGCAGCTGCACCCAGGACTCTCCACCTAAGGCCCCGGGCACTGCATAATCAGCACAGCAAGCCCCTGTGAGAGAGGCCCACTGCCCTCAGTCCTTCACATCCCCGTTTCTTACATAAAGATGTAAGTAACAAAAAAGATTCTCCTAAAACAAAGAGATGCCCCAACCAGAAATTTCCTATTACTCCCAGGCCTTCTAAAACAGGGAGAGCAAGAGTATTGGATTCTATAACGCCCTAGGTAAAGAGATGGCAAATCTTCATGTGCTTGTGTAAGTGCATGAGAATTTGCATGTGTCACACTTGAGTTACCACTGATGGAGCTTCTAACATGTGCCATGTACCATGCCAAGTGCTTTACCTATGTGATATCATTTAATCATGTAGAACCCTATGAAGTTTCCTCATCTGTAAATTGGGGATAATAGCACCAATATTACCCCTAATTTACAGTGAGGAAACTGTGCATCACTTTTTAGCACACATTAAATGCTAAATGCTCAGAGAGGTGAAGTAATATGCCTAAGGCTTCACTGCTAATAACGGCAGAGCTGGATCATGAATCTTCTGACTTAAGAAACCAAGCTCATGGCCCTGGCCAGTTGGCTCAGCGGTAGAGTGTCAGGCCAGCATGTAGAAGTCCCGGGTTCAATTCCCAGCCAGGGCACAGAGGAGAAGTGCCCATCTGCTTTTCCACCCTTCCCCCTCTCCTTTCTCTCTATCTCTTTCTCTTCCCCTCCCGCAGCCAAGACTCCATTGGGGCAAAGTTGGCCTGGGCGCTGAGGATGGCTCCATGGCCTCTGCCTCAGGCACTAGAATGGCTCTGGTTGCAGTGGAACATCACCCCCTGGTGGGCATGCCAGGTGGATCCCGGTTGAGCGCATGCGGGAGTCTGTCTGTCTGTACCCCCTTTCTCACTTCAGAAAAATACAAAACAAAAAAAAAGAGAGAAACCAAGCTCTTAACTACTAGTCACAATGAGGCACAAAAACAGTCAGTGACTGCTGACATCTCCCCAACTCTGCTGTCCTCACCACCCCAAGGAAGAGTACAAAGTAGCTGTGCCCCATGGCCACAGTGATATTCGAGCCATGGAGGCCAATCAGGCAGAGCCAAAACAAGCACCTGATTAGCTGGTTAATAATTCATAACAAAACAGACACACACCCAGAAATTCTCCTCACTCTATACTACCAGGAATTCAGACTTCTCTTTGTTTTAAATCTGGCTAAAAGGAGTATAGACTCCTTCAGGAATATTTACTGATCAGGACTGAACTTAAAATTCTAAAGGAATACACTTTGAGCCTCTGCACGTAGATGACAAAATCTAGTAATACGTGGCTTCTCTCTCTCTCAGTCTTGATTTCTCTGAAGACTAGCTTGGGGTAGGAGGGGCAACGTGTCCTTACAGGACATCCTGGGCAGAGATGCCTTCTGGCCTCACTACATGATACAGACATGAGCACTGTACTTCCAAAGTTGCTTTCAATAAAGCTGATACAAGATTTCTGTGCTTTAGAATAAATAGGAAATGCCCCATGGTGGAATTCCACACCAGCAAAATAGGCATTTCTAGTCTGCTTTCAGAAGGTGACCCTAGCCAGAGCGCTATTCAGCCTGCCACAGACAGAAGTCAAACCCAAGGCCAAAGGACTCCTCTGACCACATGTGGCTTTGTTAAGAAGGGTTACATTTCTCTTACTCCCTCAGAATGTTTTCCAGCCAATGGTTAGGAAAATAGATCGAAACCAACTTAGCCAACATTCACCATGAACCAGCCTTGGGCCAGGTCCTGGGAACTCAAAAGATGAAATGTCATAGTTACTACAGGCAGGAGTTCTAAGTCACAATTGTCTGATGGCTGTTCAAAAGGAGATGCCAGGGGAAGAATACCCAGGTACAGATTCTGTGAATCTGTACCACCTTTTTGGGTCAAACTCCTAGTGTTGTATGAAAGGTCTAGCATTTATTTGGGGTTACAATGCTTGTCCTGCCTTCCCCCATTACTCTGTAGCTGGATGAGGGTAGAGATCCTGTCTATCCATCACTTTTTAGCACACAGTAAATGCTAAACGAATAGCTGTTTGAAAAAGCAAGGGCAACACTACTCCAGGATCTGACTTCTGAGGACTGGACCCACCCTCCCAGGTGGAGGTGCAGGTCTGCACTCACAGCCTGACTCCCTGAGCCATCTACACACGCAGGCTGAGCCAGCAGAGCGCCTCTCATTCTACTAGCATGTCTTTTCCTGGGTTTCTATAGTTACAGCTAAAGTACATATGTGTGCTGTCACAAGAATTAATGATGATCCAGAAACAAACTAGGAGCCACACTGCATCTCTAACTAAAAAGTCATGCAGTAATCTCAGTGTCCCAACTCCCTGTGTCTTTTTGGTTAAGTACTAAGAGTCCCTAAGCACACTACACTCTTTGTGCTTCAAACTGGGAAAAAAGCTAGGGTCAGCCCTTAAGGTTTTCAGCAGCTGCATTAGGGAACAAAAATAAACAAAGGATAATAAACCTACCAATAACTTTAGGTCAGTTTCCTACGCAATGATATCTATTCTAAATGTCTTCCAGGTACCCTTTCCCATAATGAAAGCAAAAACACTCAGGAATCAGTTTGTTTCTAAACTCTCCTGGGTCTCTAATGACTCTCAAACTCCCAGAGGCTACTGAAAAAAAAAGTATGCTTTATCTCCCAAAACCACTGATGACTGAATGCAACTGCTTAAACTATGACTTTAGTTAAACAGGACCCATTGTTAGTGAAGTTGTCAGGAAATGGGAATGATATGTACTGTCATATTCTCCTATGGAGATTGCAAAAGTCACTTTCTTCACAGTGTAAAGCAACGGTTCTCAACCTGTGGGTCGCGACCCCAGCAGGGTCGCCTAAAGCCATCAGAAAATACATAATGTATATCAGGTATTTACATTCCAAATCATAACTGTAGCAAAATTATAGTTATGAAGTAGCCACCAAAATTATTTTTTGGTTTGGGGTCACCGCAACATGAGGAATTGTATTGCGGGGTCACAGCATTAGAAAGGTTGAGAACCACTGGTGTAAAGGGAGGCTTACTACACCCAGGCAGCAGACTGACAGAGCATTCTCTGAAGCCAATTCTAAGAGTCTTAGAAATGCTATTGAAAAAATTATGTCTGAGGCCTGACCAGATGGTGGCACAGTGAATAGATCATTGAGCTGGGACACTGAGGACCCAGGGTATTTTTTGTTTTTGTATTTTTCTGAAGTGAGAAGCGGGGAGGCAGACAGACTCCCACATGTGTCCAAATAGGATCCACCTGGCATACCCATTAGGCAATATTCTGTCCCTCTGGGGCATTGCTCCACTGTAATTGGAGCCATTCTAGCACCTGAGGCAGAGGCCATGGAGCCGTCCTCAGCACCTGGGCCAACTTTGCTCCAGTAGAGCCTTGGCTGCGGTAGGGGAAGAGAGAGATAGAGAGAAAGGAGAGAGGGAAGGATGGAGAAGTAGATGGGCGCTTCTCCTGTGTGCCCTGGCCGGGAATCAAACCTGGGACGTCCACATGCCAGGTCAACGCTCTACTGCTGAGCCAACCAGCCAGGGCCAAGGATCCAGGTTTAAAACCCCGAGCTCACCAGTTTGAGCACAAGCTTATCTGGCTTGAGTGTGGGGTCGCTGGCTTGAGCAAGGGGTCACTTGCTCTGCTGTAGCCCCCTGGGTCAAGGCACATATGACAAAGCAATCAATGAACAACTAAGGTATTGCAACAAAGAATTAATGCTTCTCATCTCTCTCCCTTCCTGTCTCTCTTGCTAAAAAAATAATTGGTGACTACTAATACTCAGTATTCTACTATGGTGAATCAGGCCCAGGTCCTTGTGCAGGGCTCAGCTCAGGAGACCCCAAGTTTAGGGTGGGTGGGGAGAGGAGGTGGAACAGCTGAGAGGAGCCTGCAGAAGAAATCTCACATGCGACACAACCCTGGGAGCATTTGGGAATCAGGAAGGAGAAGCTGGAAGTGCACATCAGAGTTGTACAGAATAACTATGCCCACTACTTCCACTTCTTTTTTTGTTCAAGGATATAACAAGAAAATAAGGGGGAAATATATGTACTAAACCATTTAAAACAAGTAGCTAATCCATGCTTGGTCAGGCCACAGACAGGTTTTGTGGGTAGTACCTACTTTTTCTCAGAGGACTTGGTCCACTGGGCTCAACAAGGCATCAGCAAAATATATGCAAAGGCAGCTGCTGCCGCTGCTGGGACGCCCCTCCCCACTGGGTGGGATGGAATGGGAATACAAGACCAGGTCCTCCACTACACTGAGAAATCCACCCCCTGCTCCGATCACCTGCTCGGAATGACCATATACTAACCTAATAATATTCAAGTTCTGAAACCACAGAGGAACATCTAGGACCCAGACAAAAACAAAATGATGCAACAAGAAGAAAACACATTGTGCAGCTGAAGCCGGTTATACCATTGGCACAGCCTGTCCTGACCCAGCAGATGTCCAATCAACAGAGAACCAGCATCTCCACAGCAGAGCTCCCCCTCCCACAAGAGGGCTGTGGCCAAAGGTTCCCATCACCAAAGTTTCTGCTGGCCAACGTTTTGGTATCAAATATCACTAATATTTAACTACACTCTGTAGACAGAGCATGACATCTGAGCTCAGGGTAAATAAAGGTACCTATTCATTGCCAGAGGAGTGCTGGGAATGGGCAGATTTGGAGTTATGTGACCACGGTTTTTATTGCTGTGGAAGATGTTTACATGACAGCACACTCTGTAATCTCGGTGAAGTGTTCTGGGTCAGAAATGCATAAAGCCTTCCAAACCACCTTTGTAAGGTGTTACAAGGAACTCTCACGTGGTGATGTGCCCAACGTGACAAGGCAAGTGGCAGAACCACGGATAGAACTCAGAAGAGCAGCTCTCTGAGACAAAGGGCTGCTATCTGGCAGGAAGCAATCCAATACTATCTAACACAGAAGCTGTGCTCTGGAGCAGTTACACTCGGCTGTTCCAAGCCCTCAGCTCTGCTGTTTCTACTGTGCTCTCTGGAGGCTCCATCAAGATACCCAAATGGAAACAACATGCTTCCGAGGGACCAAGAGAAAGACCACGTGCCACTGTGGCCTCTTACCAGTGCTTGTGTTGGTGACGCCATTCACTGTCCCATCCACGTCAGTCTCGTCTTCAGCATAGCTCAGGATCAGGCTGTGTTGCCGGCTTGTCAGTCTCCTGTGGGACGAGCAGTCATTGTCAAGTGTTTCCTCTGGAGAACAGCTCTTTAAAGGACCAGGCCGGGGCCAGTGTGGGAAACGTGGGACCCCAACCCAGGCAGAGTACACAACCTGACCCTAAGAAACAGGCCCTCAAACCTGCTTCTCTTCTTCTTTTTGAAATGAGAGAAGGGGAGATAGAGAAACAGACTCTCACATGTGCCCCGACAGGGATCCACCTGGCAACGCCTGTCTGGGGCTGATGCTCCAGTCAACAGAGCTATTTTAGTGTCTGAAGCTGACACTCAAACCAACTGAGCCACTGGCTACAAGAGACGGAGAGAGAAGGGGAGAGGGATAAGAAGAAAAGCAGATGGTCGCTTCTCATGTGTGCCCTGACTGGGGGTTGAACCCGGGATATCCACACAGTGGGTCAATGCTCTACCACTGAGCCAACTGGCCA
Source organism: Saccopteryx leptura (assembly GCF_036850995.1). Taxonomy (NCBI): domain Eukaryota; kingdom Metazoa; phylum Chordata; class Mammalia; order Chiroptera; family Emballonuridae; genus Saccopteryx; species Saccopteryx leptura. Next base: position 211,230,258 of record NC_089506.1, read on the forward strand.
GGGCCACCTCAAAGCTTCTATAAAGAAAACCTTCTAAAATACCTTATTGTTTTAAACAACTGTCACTGTGGCTGTGCTAAATAGTTTACGGGAGGGGGAAAGAAAGCTTTTATGCCTGACTGGGCAGTGGTGCAGTGGATAGAGTGTCGGACTGGGATGCGGAAGACCCAGGTTCGAGACCCCGAGGTTGCCAGCTTGAGCGAGGGCTCATCTGGTTTGAGCAAAAGCTCACCAGCTCGCCTGACCAGGCGGTGGTGCAGTGGATAGAGCATCGGACTGGGATGTGGAGGACCCAGGTTCAAGACCCCGAGGTTGCCAGCTTGAGCGTGGGTTCATCTGGTTTGAGTAAAAGCTCACCAGCTTGGACCCAAGGTCACTGGCAAGGGGTTACTCAATCTGCTGAAGGCCTGCAGTCAAGGCACATATGAGAACGCAGTCAATGAACAACTAAGGTGTCACAACGAAAAACGAACGATTGATGCTTCTCATCTCTCTCCATTCCTGTCTATCTGTCCCTATCTATCCCTCTGTCACTGTAAAAAAAAAAAGAAGCTTTTATAAGTGCATGTAAATGTGTGTGTTAGACAGAGAGAGAGTATGTATGTGTGTGTACGAAATTATTTAATTAAAAAAAGTGCTGACCCAGTTCTCCCAAAGAGTTGGCATGCCTGTTCTGGATGCCCACAGCACTCGGCTCAAACCTTCCTCCCCGAGGACACAGACAGCCTGTGCCATGAACCGGTATAGATCTGTCTCCCAACTGTGAGTACCCTGAGAGCAATATCAACAGCAGCAGCCCTGGCCAGGTAGCTCAGTTGGTAAGAGCATTGTCCCAAGATACCAAGGTTGCCAGTTCGATCCCCGGTCAGGGCCCATACGGAAAGCAGCCAATGAAAGCACTCTAAGTGGAGCAAAACAAGTGGATGTTTCCTTTTCTCTCTCTCTAAAATTAATCAATTGAAAATAAATACATAAATAAAAAAAAAGAAAGAAAATCAACAGCAGCAATAGCTAAGCATTCCCTATGTACTATTTATTTAATTCTCCTACTCAAGGAGGTGAACCTTTTTACATTATCTCCACTTTGCAGACGGAGAACTTGAGCAGGACACACTGACTTGAAGAAGTAACCTGCCTAGGCCTTATCACTTCCGGCGGCAGGCAGCGCCACAACGTGGCCGGGGGGTGTTGGTGGTGCTGAACCACCACACTGCCACACAGCACAGGACCTGGCAGGTAAAAAGCCCTCAGCTGGCCCCTGATCAATGGCGAAAGTGTGCAGGGGTCCAGCAGGCCTCACCGTGGCTAAGTGGGCGCTTACTTTGGAACTCTTATCTTGACGTGAATGTAGTGATCTCCGTAGCCGTAACTGTTAATCCGGGGGATGCCTTTCCCACTCATCCGTATCTTCTGGTCTGCCTGGATCCCAGGGGGGATCTACAAGAAAAGGAAACCTGTGGTTTTCCTTGGTCCCCAGTTTCCCATCCAGGTTTCTAGAGAGAGCCCGCCAACAACCACATGGAAACGGGCTAAGCTGGGGTCCACCCTGAGCACAGCCTGGAACGAGAATGCAGAGGCAGGTGGTTGGGGAGGTGGGCCAAGGAAGGGAGCATGGAGAGCCAAATCGAAAAAGAGGCCAAGTCAGCACAGGGCCGTGTTGCTGAGGCTGCTCCCTGGCCCAGCAGAGGAGGGGATGTGACTCAGAAATTGCTACCCCGAGTGATGACACACTCAAGGCCCACAATCTGTGACTCAAACCCAAGAAATGGACAGACATTCCTCCTGCCTCCCCCAAATCTCATCTCCTCTGAATCCACAACATGTTGGTTGTTTACAGGTTCTAATAATTTGTTAGCCATTTTCCATTTCAGGAAAGACAAAAAAACAGCTATGAAGTAGGAGGGTGGCAGACAATCTTGCCTCTTACCGTCACATTAATTGTCTCATACAGGCCCTGGGCTCTGGCTGTCCCCCCAAGTATAGCCTGAGCTATAGAGATAAAGAGGTCGGAGTGGATGTCTGCACCGTCCCTCCGGAACACAGGGCTTTTCTGCACCTAGGGCCAAACACAAAAGATGAGCATATGCATTGAGAAGTCCTCCTGGAGACTGGACAGCAGCCCCATGTCTCAGCAGCCCGAGCTCCGGGCCGTCCCGCCACACTGCTTCTGTGCTTGGTTGGAGCGCAGCACCGAGGGAGAGGGAGACACTGCACCAGGGTACATGCCAGTCACTTCTCTGCTGCAATGCAAGAGCACTTACATCTCCTCAGGCTCAGACCAAGTCATTCAATTGTGAACAGAAATAAAGTAAAATTGGCTTTTTGAACATTAAAAAAAAAATCTTACTTTACAAGAAGCTAAAGAGGAATACAGACTAATAATCTACAAAGACAAAAATGGTTTTCCAAATGGTCATTTGGCACAAACTACCTTCAAGACAGACTGACAACACCAGAATTTTATAAGCACTGTCATCTCAGACATTTATTGCCTTCCAGTGATTTCTTCTCTCAATTTTTCCTTCTCTATTATTAGAGAAAATTAGTTTATTCTCTCTAATAATAGAGAATAGAATTTGAAACAGAACCAGAATCCTCTACCAAACTTTTCTCATTAAGTGGCTTCTAGCTTGCTGTGCTTATCTTTCATTTCTCAGTCTAGAAAATCCATCCTTTATTTTTGTCTGTTTTAAATTATGAAATATTTCACATGTATATAAACTGAAAAGTAAATAATATCACGCTATAAATCAGATGTTATGAATGCAGGTGAAATCTCTTTGCTTCTCCTCACCCCTCCGAGTTAACTGCATTGCTGAATTTAGTATTTATCATTTGTACAAGCATCTTTTTTCTTTTACTACATATTTACATGTCCTTAGGTAAAAAATAACATCATCTCGCGTGGTTTACAAGTTTATACAGACAATCTTCCCTGCATTCTCTTGCATCCTCTTTGTAACTGGGAAGTCTCGTTGCCCGTGTGGTCCAGTTCCTTCCTTCTGACTGCTCCGCTGTCCTCTGTGACCACAGTGCAGCTCACCCCGCCCTTCTCTTCTCCAAGGACAGCAGGCTGTTGTCTGTGTCTCACTGCTATGAATAAGACTGTCACACACCGCTGTGCCTCTGTCTGCTGCACCTGTGTGGGTTGTTCTCCGGTATATTTCTAGTGAAATGGCCAGTAGAAGCCACTGTCTCCTTTAAGGGTTCCCTAATCTCAGAAAACCAGGTTTGCCCTCGTATATAGCAGGTAAAACTGTAACTTTGGCATTGTCCCTACCATCAATTTGACATGTAAATAAAAACATGGAGTTGTTTTTTGTATTTTATGCCTTTTGTTTCCAACTTATAAACACCTTGAAGCAACTTGGTTCTCTCCACACCCAGCACAAAAGCTTAACAGTAACACATTTAGTAACCGCACCAAGGTGACCACTGATCCGCTTGGAAACACGATGGCAGGACATACTTCATGAAGCCCCACCTCTCTCCAGAAGTCTCAGTCACACTTCTCTAAGCAGGCAAAGCCCCAACAAAGGTTGTGCAAGCAGAGCACCTACCCTGAACGTGATGAAAATTTCTCTTTTTCCTACAGGCATCCTCACAGTCTGGCCATCCTCAACTCCTGTCAGAAAAAAAATGTTCAGAAGAGAACGATTACTTGGAGATCTCTCAAGGCATTTTCTACCCTGGATCCAAGCTACCGAATTCCTTACTCATTCCTGTTTCTTATTAATGAGGAACACCACTGTTGTCCAATATGGCAACAAGTATGACTTTTCAAAGGTGTGCCGTATAATAACTTATAATTAAACAAGAGTGCCTTCTATTCATTAATTAAAGTTTGCTGAATACCTACCTGCCTTATGCCAGGTCCATGCAGTACTCAGGCATGTCCAGTCCAGTAGTGGAGACAAATATTAATCAAATAACAACACTAATAATGTCATTATAAACAGAGCCATGTTTTCAGAAGGAAAGTCAGTCCAGACTAAGCACATTCAGACTAAGGTCCATCTAAGGAACAGGAAGAATTCCAGGAGCTTCCCTGAGGAAGCCCGTAAGAAGAGTTAGCTGCTGAAAAGATGGTGGAAAGCAAATTTCAGACGCAGGGAACAGTATACGCAAAGGCTGTTCTGGGAGGCATTACATCCCATTCAAGGAGCTATAGGTAAGCAAAGAAGGTACAGAGCAGGCAACAAGGGGAATGCTAATAAGAGGGGAGGCTGGAGAGACCAGCGGGGGCCGATAAGAAGCCATTTTTGGCCCCTGAAAGTCACTGCAGGGTCTTTAATAGGGTGAGTAACGTGCCCTGTGGAAAGAGCATCCTGGGAACAAGAGCCAGTTGGGGAGAAGTCACAGGTTGCCCCAGTGTCCAGGAGGAGGGGTGGTGGGTGGTACAGACTGGGCCGGCAGTGAGAACGCTGGCCTTGCAGACTAAATACGGAGATGATGGAGGAGCGCCTTCACTACGCATTGGGAAGGGTGGGCATAGTCAAGTCCCTTCTTCCCAAAGTGACACATAAATGCAGATTTTAAGAATAACTAGTGCAAAGAGAAAAATGCAAGGAGATTCTAATGCCCCTTCCGTCCAGGGCTCCAGGCTCACAAGAAAACAATGTCTCAGCTCTCAGTCCCACGTGTAGAGGAGTCCAGAACCCACCTGCAGGCACAGGAATAACCACTTTCTTCTGCTGCTTGGCTTGTCCGGACCCCCTGCACACCACACAGGGGGACGTGATGATAGTGCCTCGGCCACCACACCTCCGACACGTGGAGCGCATTACAAAAGGGCCTGTATTTATGGTTTCCTGATAAAATAAGAGAAGGAAAATGGAACCTTAAGTACACAAGGAAATTCTGACAGCCAAGGTTTTGGGACCACATGTGCACAACATAAATGTTCCATTAAAGACTCATGTTCCGTGTGCATACACACTAAAACACAGTGCCTGAGGAGCACAGGTACACAGGCTCAAATGCTTCATCTGACCTTCTAGAAGTGACTTCTGATTCCAAATCACCAAGGTGACTGACTACATGACACTGAAAAGTGAGATGCTGTCTCTATAGAAGGGCCTAAAACCCTGGGTGCTGAGCAAATACATTTTAAAGAGTGCCCCCCCCCCCAATCGCAGAAGCAATAGCTGGGAAAACAAGAAAATAAAGAGCAAAGTGACAACTGGATGCAATCCCCCACCCAGAGCTGCAGTCTGTCACCAAGCCTGCTATTTTGCCCACTCCAAGGGAGCAGCAGCACCGGCCTCTCTGACCCCCTGACCCCTTAGGGCCACACAGGGACAAAGGACTGGGCTGATTTTACCAAGCACTTTTCATCAGTGTAGTTTTCCATTATATGGGTGCACCAGGATTTTGTGGACAACTCACTGTTGATGGTCACCAAGGTCGTCCAGTCCTTTACTAGTACACACAAGGCTGCAAGGGAACCCTCTACATGTGCTATTTTACAAGCGTGATCTGTAGGATACAATCCCATAAAGAGATGTACACATAAAATCTTAATAGCTACTGCAGCTTCCATTTCCAAAAGCCAGATTGATTTCCACTTCTATTAGGGCACATGAATGCTCATGTCCCACAGGCTTGTCAGCATCGGCTGTACCAATCTTTGAAATGTATGCCAATCTGGAGGGTGAATCAAAGGTATATTTTTGTTTCCACTTGCCTTTCCCTGCCTGGTAGTGAGAAATGTTTCCTGGTCACTTGCATTTCGTCTTCTATTCATCCAGTCCAGTTTGTCTAATGAGCTGCCGGTCTTTTCTCATTATTCTAAAGGAGCCTTTTACCTATTCTATTAACCCTTTAGCAAACATGTTGCAAATGTTTTTCCCAGTCTCAAACATTACATTTTTAGAGAAATATACTTCAGCTTATTATCTTAACTCGGATGTTCACTTTAGAAATGTTTAAAAATATTCACAGCAATTCAGGGCCTTGGAGAAAAAAAACCTTAGAAATGAGAGGGAGATGGGAACAATCACTAAAAAATATCTAAGTATCTGTAACAAGTGGCAGCAACTCAGCTCACGGAACTGCAGCCCCAGGAGTCCACATCCTTTCCAAAAGTGCTCTCTCTTAGAGGAATGCCAGCTCACCACAACTTTATTAATTTCAAAGGGAAAATTATTCTATTAAATAATTTTTCCCCACTGACTGGAGAGAGAGAGAGAGAGAGAGAGAGAGAGAGAGAGAGAGAGAAGCATCTACTTATTGTTTCACTTAGTTCCAATTAATTATGTATTCATTGATTGCTTCTCTATGTGCCCTGACCAGGGATCAAACCTGTGACCTTGGTGACACTGTATAACCCGGCCAGAGCCCAAAGAGAAAATAATTTTATATGAAGAAACCTAGTAGATACTACCTTTACATTACTACTAACTGATCATGATCAAATGTAAAATCATCACTAATGGAACAGACAGACACTTCATGACTCTTGACATGATCCACTGAAAAGGGTACTAGATATCTGAGATATGAACTCAAAATGAGGGAGAGTCTACAAAATAGCTAGCTTATAATCCTAAAAAAATGTCATGGATACAAAAGAAAAAGAAAAGCTGAGAAACTATTCCAGATTAAAGGAGACAAAATAGATGACAAGCAAGTGCTATATAAGATCCCAGTTTAAATCCTGGACCAAGAAAAAAGGCATTGTAAGGATAATTGAATTAAATTAAGTACAGATAATGGTAATGTATCAACAGACTCCTGCATGCGCCCGACCAGGATCTACCAGGCATGCCCACCAGGGAGCAATGCTCTGCCCACCTGGGGCGTTGCTCTGTTGCAACTGGAGCCATTCTACAGCCTGAGGCGGAGGCCATGGAGCTGTCCTCAGCACCCAGGCTAACTTTGCTCCAATGGAGCCTTGGCTGTGGGAGGGGAAGAGAGAGTGAGAAGGGGGGGGAGGGAGAAGCAGATGGGCACTTCTCCTGTGTGCCCTGGCCGGGAATCAAACCCAGGACTTCCACATGCCAGGCTGACACTCTACCACTGAGCCAACCAGCCAGGACCAACATTAAATTTCTTGATTTTGACAACTATACTGTGGTTCTTGTTCTTAGAAAACACAGCGAAGTACGAAGAAATAAAGAGAGAGAATGTTTGCACCTGCCTCTCAAATGGTTGGGAAAACATGGGTACATGTGCATACAAACAGAACACACACACATACACACACACACACACACACACACACGGGGAGATGAAGGGGGAGGGGAAGGAACGAGCACACCCAAACTGACAAAGCAAACAGGACAAAATGTTAACAACTAGTGAAGCTGGGTAAAAGGAATAAGGGAGTGGTTCTTTATACTGTTCTATAAGTTTAAATTATATCAACAGGTACCAAAAACAAAAAATGATTAGACTTCCAGCAAAGTGAAGTGTCCCCCAACCACCCCCCCAGCTGATTTCAAATTACTAAAATATCCCAAAGTATATTTTTAGAGAAGGCAGCTAAGTCTCCTTGTTCTGTCTGTATTGCTGACCAAGACAGAGCACTCCTGGAGAAATACAAAAGGTTCTAGATAAAATAGTCCACCTACTTATGAATTCTCAAAGCCCTAGGTACTGCTGAAAGAAATATCCAAGGAAGTACAGGAGAAAAGGAATGGCGGGGAGAAGCATTAGGGTGGCATGAGGTGGGAGTCCCCTAGGAAGGTGGGGGGTAGGGTGGGGAGGGGGCAGGAGTGGAGGGAGGCGACTCCAACTTGCTCTTACCATGCCAGAGCCACCGCAGTAGTGGCAGTGCTGCAACTTGGTGCCAGGCTCATTCCCCTTGCCATCGCACCGCTCACAGGTATCAGTGATGTTCACAGTGAACTCCTTGTTGACACCCTTGGCAGCTTGATTGAATGTCAAATCCATGATGTACTAAAGAAATCAATGGATGGCCTGTCATCTTTCTGAAAGCAGGGGAGGGCACCAGCCAGCGGATTGTAGTTACTTTATTATTTTATTTTTAAAAATTTATTTATTGATTTTAGAGAGAGAGGAAAAGAGCAACATTGATTTGTTGTTTCACGTATTTATGCAATTATTAGTTGACAATCATTGGTTGCTTCTTTATTATTATTTATTTTTTAGAGAAAGAAGAGATAGAGAATGAAAGAGAGGGAGAGAGAAAAAGAGGGGAGAAACAGGACGCATCAACTCATAGTTGTTGCTTCCTGCATGTGCCTTGACCAGGAAATTCGAGCTGGTAACCTCAGTGCTCCAAGTCAATGTTTTACCCACTGTGCCACCACAGGTCAGGCCACTGGTTGACTCTTGTAGGTGCCCTGACTAGATACTGAAACCAGCAACCTTGGTGTATCCAGACGATGCTCTCTAACCAACTGAGCTACGTGGTTAGGGCATGCAGTTACTTTAATTTTAAAGACTTTATTTTTTAGAGCAGTTTGGTTTATAACAAAATTTAGAGGAAGGTACAGAAATTTTCCACATACCCCTTCCCCCTACCCATGTACAGCCTCTCCCATCATTATTACTCACTAAAGTGGTACATTTTTACAATATCAAGAATAAACCAACACTGACACATCATAATTATCCAAAGCCCACAATTTGCATTAGGGTTCACTCTTGGTGTTGTACATTCTGAATCTCGACAAATGCTTAATGACATGTATACATCATTATAAAAATCACAGAGTATTTTCTTTTCTTTTTTGATTTTGAGAGAAAAGGGAGAAGGAGAAGGAGAAAGAGAAAGAGAGGAGAAAGACAAGCATCAATTCATAGCTGCTTCACTTCAGCTGTTCATTGCTTGCTTCTCATACGTGCCTTGACAAGGGGGTGCTCAAGGCGAGCCAGTGACCCCTTGCTCAAGCCAGCGACCTTAGAATCATGTTGATGATTCCACTTTCAAACCAGCGACTCTGAGCTGAAGCTGCCCAGTGACCTCAGGGCTTTGAACCTGGGACCTCAGTGTTCTAGGTCTATGGTCTTATCCACTGTGCCACCAACCACTGGACAGACCACAGAGTATTTTCACTGCCTGAAAAATCCTCTGTGCTCTGCCTATTCATCTCTACCCGCCCTAGTTCCTTTACTTTTTTTTTTTTTTTTTTTTTCATTTTTCTGAAGCTGGAAACAGGGAGAGGCAGTCAGACAGACTCCCGCATGCGCCCGACCGGGATCCACCCGGCACGCCCACCAGGGGCGACGCTCTGCCCACCAGGGGGCGATGCTCTGCCCATCCTGGGCGTCGCCATGTTGCGACCAGAGCCACTCTAGCGCCTGGGGCAGAGGCCACAGAGCCATCCCCAGCGCCCGGGCCATCTTTGCTCCAATGGAGCCTTGGCTGCGGGAGGGGAAGAGAGAGACAGAGAGGAAAGTGCGGCGGAGGGGTGGAGAAGCAAATAGGCGCTTCTCCTGTGTGCCCTGGCCGGGAATCGAACCCGGGTCCTCCGCACGCTAGGCTGACGCTCTACCGCTGAGCCAACCGGCCAGGGCGTTCCTTTACTTTTTAACTGCTTTACTTACCTGTACTCTGCCAAGTAAAAGTAAATGAGACTCAATTGTTCATGCTCTGCTCCTTAGCATTTTTAGAGGTAATGTTTAGGTAAAAATGTACTTTTCAACAAACTGTTCACAGATAATCCAAGTATACAGTCCTTACAAACAGCTCAAAAAACCCAAAATCATAACACAAATTATAACCATTCCTCCTCTCTCTTCAACTCTGGTAACGTCTAATTAGGGCAAAAATATGGAAGAAGTCTAGATTGAGCTCTCTTGGAATGATGTAGCAGCTCTACAAAAAACACACACTAATAAAAAAAAACAAAAAACCACACACACTAGTAAAGGACTCTGAGAGCCTTAGATGCTGCTTGGTTAAGCAGCAAGTAAGACTCAAGTCAAAATGTATGTACATATTATTACCTATATGATTTTTCAAATTTTGGAATTCTTACCAAAATGGCTGCCTTTGGGTTTAAGCTACTTTGCCTTTTTCTTTGAGAAACAGAAATTAATAAAATCTGTTTGCATCATACTTAGCAGCTAAAATTTGAATGGTTCTTCAAAATGAGCTTACCTCCTGAGGCTGATTGAATATAGTCTGGAAATCTCCAAAAGAAGATGATGAGAACTCTCCAAAAATCTTCCTGAAGAGCTCCTCTGGGTCGACAGTAGGGCCCCCTTTCCAGTAGCTCTGCCTGGAGCCGCCAGCCCCAGGGTCAAAGCCAGCAGAGCCGTAGGTGTCATACTGCTTCCTCTTCACTTCATCACTCAGCACCTTCCACAAAAGACATAGGTCAGGCGCTCCCAGATCTCTCGAAGCCCAGGGACACAGACACCAAGTACTGATAATGGTACTGTATTAACATTAAATGTTCCAGTTCTGACAACTGAACCGTAGTTATGGGAAAGAATGTGAACTCTGGAATTGTTCAGTAGTTGTTTCATATATGTTCCGTCCCTCTGATTACATTTTAAATTCCTCCGGGACAGTGGCGGTCCTCCACTTTTACAAGATCCACCATCCCCACCAGACAGCGACGCCCTCTGGGGGGAGGGATCAAACAGGTGTGGAATTCATCCAAAAAGGTGTTCCCAGACCCAGAGACAAGTCCAAGCTCTGTTAATAGAGATTGGATCCTATTTCTCATTGAGATTACTAGTAAGATCTAGAATGAGACCCGAGTATCTCTTTTTTCTTTAACCAGGTGATCTGGTGTGGGGACACAGCCTTCATACTAGACCTCATGACACATCAGGTTGCCCGTGCAACACACTCTGATATGCATGCAGCTGAGTGACAGTGAGTGCACACATCGGTGGGTCACATTACCTCATAGGCTTCTGCCAGCTGGGAAAACTTCTCCTTGGCTTTGGGATCATCCTTATTTGTGTCTGGGTGATATTTCTTGGCAAGCTATGGGAAGAAATGAAAAATTACGATGGACACAAAATAATTACTAAAACTGAACCTCAAACACCTGTAACAATTTCACCTTTATAGCAGTTGTCTAAGACTTTACAAACAATAGCAATTCTTAAAACAAGGTTTAAGACATTAAAACAAACCATCTCTCCATCTCTTCAAATCTGAAGTATGTACATTTTTCAATCACAACAAATCTCTATCAAAAATAACAATTCTTGGCCCTGGCCGGTTGGCTCAGCGGTAGAGCGTTGGCCTGGCGTGTGGGGGACCCGGGTTCGATTTCCGGCCAGGGCACATAGGAGAAGCGCCCATTTGCTTCTCCACCCCCACCCTCTCCTTCCTCTCTATCTCTCTCTTCCCCTCCCGCAGCCAAGGCTCCATTGGAGCAAAGATGGCCCGGGCGCTGGGGATGGCTCCTTGGCCTCTGCCCCAGGCGCTAGAGTGGCTCTGGTCACGGCAGAGCGATGCCCCAGAGGGGCAGAGCATCGCCCCCTGGTGGGCAGAGCGTTGCCCCTGGTGGGCATGCCGGGTGGATCCCGGTCGGGCGCATGCGGGAGTCTGTCTGACTGTCTCTCCCCGTTTACAGCTTCAGAAAAATACAAAAACCCCCCCCCAAAAAACAAAACAAAAAAACAATTCTTTAGAATTTGGCACCTTTGTAAAAGATGCAAAATAGTGTATCTGGTGCACTTTATATAAAGAGAGGAAAATAACTGTATAGATATATATTTTTGGAAGAACAATAAACTGGTAACACAGGCTGTTATAGAAGGAATATGGATGAACAGAAAAGACGAAGACTTTTCTTTGTATACTCCCTTGTACTTTATGAATTTATTACTATTCAAAACATAAATTTAAATACTAAAAACAAAACTAAATTTTACTTGGTTGTGCAAAGCACACAGGTGTACAGCAGCTCTAAAAAGAAGGTTACCTCTGGCTGCGCTGAGTGTTACTGTGTGGTTTGTATATATGTCCATTCACCGTTGATTTCTGCGACTCCTATGCCTTCTAAGTCTGGATTACCACAGGTCCCTTAAGTGAGGGCAAGGAGGTGACCAGAAACAGAATCCTAAAGGTGAGAGTGACTTACTTGGGTGGCCTTCTGGTGCAGTCACTGGTAGCAGTGGGCTGCTTAATATGCTTCTGAAGATGCTGGTCCTCACACCAGCAAATGGAAGCATGTCAGAGGCTGCGGGCTAAGCCCTGAAGGGGGCAGTCTCAAGCATAGCCAGCTGATCACAGTGGGCTACAAAACAAGGCCAACGCCAAGGCAAGATATGTCTGTCTACTGGCTGGTCCCAAACTCCAAGACAAGATATGCTGAAACATGAGATCAGCACATGAAGAGAGGCCTTTTTCAGTCAGGAAGACCTGTATTTTAGTCTCACATGTGCCACATATTAGCTGCGTGGCCTTGGATGTGTGTCAGTATCTCGCCAAACCCCTTGCCACGAGGATTAAATAACGTAACACACACAAAGCTTTTTATCAAGATCTGACTCTAGTAACTGCTCCACATAGCAACTTAAAAATTTTTCAGTTTTGTCCTGTCTGTCCACCTCATCTGTCCCTCTCTGTCTCTCGCTAAAAAATAAATAAATAAAAAATTTTCAGTTTTGCCTTGGCTGAATAGCTCAGCTGGTTAGAACACAAAGGTTGTCACAATACACAAAGGTTGTCAGTTCAATCCCTGGTCGAGCACATACAGGAATATACTGATGTTTCTTTTTCTCAAATCAATAAATAAAAAATAAAAATTTTCCAGTTTTACACTGCACAGTTTTTAAACGATCTTTTTATTTTCACAACTAAAAACCTGAATGGTTCCCTACTCTTTTTTTTTTTTTTTTTTTTGTATTTTTCTGAAGCTGGAAACGGGGAGAGACAGTCAGACAGACTCCCGCATGCGCCCCACTGGGATCCACCCGGCACGCCCACCAGGGGGCGATGCTCTGCCCCTCCGGGGCGTCGCTCTGCCGCGACCAGAGCCACTCTAGCGCCTGGGGCAGAGGCCAAGGAGCCATCCCCAGCGCCCAGGCCATCTTTGCTCCAATGGAGCCTCGGCTGCGGGAAGGGAAGAGAGAGACAGAGAGGAAGGGGGGGGTGGAGAAGCAAATGGGCGTTTCTCCTATGTGCCCTGGCTGGGAATCGAACCCGGGTCCCCCGCACGCCAGGCCGACGCTCTACCACTGAGCAAACCGGCAGGGCTCCCTACTCTTTTAAATGAAGTCTCTAGCACGTGCTAAGGGCCTCAAATGCCCCATTAATTTGGCTACAGCCTCCATCTTTTCTAGCATTTCCCTCCCTTGCAGCAGGTACCTTACCCTCCAGCTCAAAAGAGGCATGCTATTCACTCTTCCCCGGCCAGGATCTCTGCTTTATTCCCCCATGCCTTTGCTCATTCCATTACAACTCAGTAGTAAAAAGCTTAACTCAAAAAACGGGCCAAAGGATCTGAGTACATTTACAACAAATGGCTGATAATCACATGAAAAGATGCTCAACATCACTAGCCACCAGGGAAAAGCAAATCAAAACCACACTAAGACACCACTTCACACACACCAGGATGGCTAGAAACGAAAAGACAGCTCACAACAAGTGGTGGTCAGGATGTGGAGAAACTGGTGGGGATGTAAAATAGTGTAGCTGCTTTGGAACACAGTCTAGTTGCTCAAAAGGTTAAATATGGAGTTATCATTTGACCTAGCAATTTTACTCCTATGTGTATGTATATAGCCAAGACAAATGAAAACATCTACACAAAATTTATACATGAATGTTTACAGCAGCATTCACAATAGCAAAAAAGTGGAAACAATCCAAGTATCTATCAGCTGATGACTGGAATGAAAAAATGTAGCATATTCATGCCATGGAATATTATTTGACCATTAAAAGAAATAAAGTGATACATGCTTACAACATGGATGAAACTTGAAAAGATGCTAAAGTGAAAGAAGACAGTCACTAAAGATCATATAGTGATTTCATTGCTACGAAATGTCTAAAATAGACAAAACCTTAGACAGAAAGCAGGTTAGCAATTACAGGAGCAGAGGAAAGAGAATGGGGTCTAAGTGCTAATCGTAAGGGGTTTCTTTTAGAGGTGTTGAAACGTTCTAAAATTGGCCCTGGCCAAATAGCTCTGTTGGTTAGTGTCTTCCCAAAGTGCTGAGGTTGCTGTTACGATACCCAGTCAGGGCACATACAGAAACAAATCTATGTTCTTGTCCTGCTCTCTCTCTCTAAAATCAGTCAATAAAAAAAATTAAAAAAAAACACTCTTAAATTGATTGTGATGATGACCATACCAACTCTAAATAATACTAACAACCAGTGAACTATATAGCCTGACTGATGGTAGAGCAGTTAATAAGTGTGTCAACCTAGGATGCTGAGGTCTTAGGTTCGAAACCCCAAGGTTGCCAGCTTAAGCAAGGGGTCACTGGCTCGGCTTACGGCCACCCTCGCCCCCATCATGGCACATATGAGAAGCAATCAGTGAACTAAAGTAATACAACTGAGTTGATGCTTCTCATCTCTTGCCCTTCCTGTGTGTGTCTCTCTCTAAAAAATGAAAACAAAAACAACAGTGAACTCTACATTTTTTATAAAAAAGATGAGGGGCCCTGGTGGGTTGGCTCAGCGGTAGAGCGTCAGCCTAGCATGCGGAGGACCCGGGTTCGATTCCCGGCCAGGGCACACAGGAGAAGCGCCCCTTTGCTTCTCCACCCCTCCGCCGCACTTTCCTCTCTGTCTCTCTCTTCCTCTCCCGCAGCCAAGGCTCCATTGGAGCAAAGATGGCCCGGGTGCTGGGGATGGCTCTGTGGCCTCTGCCTCAGGCGCTAGAGTGGCTCGTCGCAACATGGCGACGCCCTGGATGGGCAGAGCATCGCCCCCTTGGGGCGTGCCGGGTAGATCCCGGTCGGGCGCATGCGGGAGTCTGTCTGACTGTCTCTCCCTGTTTCCAGCTTCAGAAAAATGAAAAAAATAAATAAATAAAAAATAAAAAAGATGAGGGAGCCCTGGCCAGCTGGCTCAGTGGTAGAGTGTCGGCCCGGCATGTGGAAGTCCCGGGTTCGATTCCTGGCCAGGGCACACAGGAGAAGCACCCATCTGCTTCTCCACCCCTCCCCCTCTCCTTTCTCTCTCTCTCTCTCTTCCCCTCCCTCAGCCAAGGCTCCATTGGAGCAAAGCTGGCCTGGGCACAGAGGATGGCTCCATACCCTTCACCTCAGGTGCTAGAATGGCTCCAGTTGCAATGGAGTAATGCCCCAGATGGGCAAAGCATCGCCCCCTAGTGGACATGCTGGGTAGATCCCTGTCAGGCGCCTGCCAAGAGTCTCTCTGTGCCTCCCTGCTTCTCACTTCAGAAAAATACAAATAAAATAAAATAAAAATAAAAAAAGATAAGGGAGTAGCCATTCAAGCCACAAGCTGTTAGGTCTGATTTTGATTGGTACTTGGTCCACAAATACTGGCCTTAAAGGTTTTGCTTACCCATGTGGGAAAAAAATCTTGTAGTAAATTTTTCACAAAGGTAATCTATTTTTGTATTTAATTCATATTTTATTTTATTTAAAGATCTCTTCTTTATTCTGATATTATGGCTTTCCTATTTTTATGGTCTTTAGATGCTCTTTCTTTTACCAACATTAATAGACTGTAGTTATTTTTAACATCTACATTAGTCAAAATTCAAAAGCTGGCAATCCCACACTGGTGCCCCCATATTTTGTTTTAATTTTTAGTTCGCTGATCAGAGCAAACACCCAAGAACCACTCTTCTAGTTAACACACATGCCACTTTACCAACTAGCCCTAATACATTCTGGGATATGATAATGAGAATTTCACACTTTCTGAGTTAAAAGAAGAAATCATTCTAAGTCTATAAACTTTTATCTGAACACAAAGAATGAGTACTTAAACCAGCATGCCTACTGATTGAGAGAGTGCAGAATAAATTTAAGTATAAAAACAGCTGTGGAGAAAGATTCTTTTAATCTCTGGTTCTGATGAGTACAGCATCATGCACTGAAAAACAGTCCAACAAAGCCCATTTTTACAATATCGTCCTGTTCTGTCAGTTGCCTGTGTCCTAGATGTATGGGCATATACACTGCACTCATCAGGATCAGACCAGATCAACAGTGTTTCTTCTATAATCTTGTCTCTAAAATCTGGCTTCCATACAGACCTGGTAATAGGCTTTCTTGATCTCTTTTTGGCTGGCATTTCGGGGCACTCCTAATATCTGGTAATAATCCTCTTTGGCCACAGGGGCGCTCGTGTGGAAAGAGGCAGTACAAACAAAAGGGTGACTTTTTACTCCTAAAAAAGAAAAAAGGAAAGAAAATCACTCTGGGAATATGCTCAACAAAAGGAAATTGTGAGTAAACAGCGAGCCAGGTTCTATCTGAGAAGAAGCAAATAGGTCACAACTTTAGGGTCTGTTCTCCTCCAAGCCCAATGGGACCAAACTCATTGCTCTTTCAAAATGGCTAAGGCCACTGTATACAAAGAATATAAAACAATGTCAATATAAAACTGGGTGGGGCTGATCCTGCTGGATTATACTACTGCTGTAGCCTCATTAAACCACCAAAAAAACTGTACCTCTGATGGTTAAAAAGGGACTTAGGGTGGCTCTCTCTGGAGCACGCCAGCACTTTCCCTACCCCCTTCTATCTCCAGGGCATTCCTTCCTCTACACTCTCCAGCACTCTGGAACCTCTTTTTCTTCCCTCAAAGCATGTCTTTCTCTCTCTTCCAAGATCCAAGAGCTCTTCTTTTGCTGTAACTTGTTTCCTGAGTCCATTTCTTCTATGGTTCACTTATTCTACCTCTGTGACTTTCTAAATAAATTATTTTATCATTTAGAAAAAAGGAGGGGGCTTAGCTCCTATTACACTGCTTGAGGACCTACTGTAAGGCCAGGGAAAGCGGCCGCCATCGTGGCCATTCACATGCAGGTTCTCACTGAATTCGGGCAGACAGAAAAGAAACAGCTGAGACGGAGGATGGTGGGCCATTCTGTTTATTGGTGTCTCACCAAGACAGGCAAGCCACAAGAAAAGCCAAGGTCCCCTGGAGGGCAAGGGATCAGGGAGGTGAGAAAAATAAATCCTCCTCTACCTCTCAGTGTTGGGGGAAGAATCTCCCTTCCAGTAAACATTGGTATAACAATGGCCCTCCCCAAGCAGGAAGGTAATTAGCAGTTTCGTCTGGCAGCATAATTCACATGGGCAATGCCATTTTTAACAAAGTGAGCATAAAAATCACATTTTATGAATTTATTTGCCCAACACCTACCACATGCCAGGTATTTTCATGAGCTTGGTCTCACTGAACGCTTAACAACTCCCCAGGTTCGTTCCCTCTACCGAGCAGCTTGGATATCTGCTTACAGGGTAGGGTGATGCTCAGAGTGTGGTCCCTGGACCAGTAGATTCAGCTTGTTGGAATTTCAAATTGTTGAGCCGCTTCCCAGACCTGAATCGGAAACTGCGGAAGTGGGGCCCAGCAGGCCTCGTTTAACAAGCCCTCCAGACGATGGTTCTGTCGCATGCCCAAGTTTGAGAACCACTGTGTCCAGGACAAGATTCTGTCTTTAGAGTCACACATGTCTGAGAATCTGACGTAAGCATTGATCCCTCCCTTAAAAACAAGATACATATATAGACACACAAGATTAAAAGGCCCTGTGCCAGAACCTCTGTTTACCAGAGGAGACAGCCTGAAAGAAATCAAATACACGGCGAGTGGCCATATGCATGGACTCCTTTCAGGCCTCTTGCATCAGCAGCTAGGAAGAAAGACCAACAGACACATCTCCTCAACGACTCTTTGTGCATGAAGCAGAGTGCTACCGTCTCTCTGTCACAAAGTGAAGCTGGGGGAGCTGCTCTACAATCTGAATGCTGCCTCCTAACCCCCAAGCCATCTTGTGACAACAAGAACAAGGGTGAGTGAAGTTGGGCAGGAGGCCAAGTTAAGGCAGAAGGGAGAGGAGGGTTCAAGGAAAGAAATGATTATGAGGCAGCTACACATTTCTAAGTCAAATGTTTGCCTGTACAGAAGCTTCTGCATTCACTACTAATTCATTTAGCAGATACTTACAAATGTTGACCATTTATTCATTTGGCAAATACTCACTGAGCACCCACCAGGCACTGGGCTTCATGCTGGGGATATGACAGCAAATCATTAAAAGGAACTGCCCTCCTGGAATTGACATTTATTCAAGACCTAACACTGTACTAGACACTGAGGATACAAGATGAATAAACAAAGTCAAAGCCAATGCCCTCAAGGAATTCTGCAGTCCCAAAGGGCAGTCTCTGAAGCAGTGTATTGAGATACATCAGCAAGCACAACATGCAGAGAGAATACACAAAAAGGTCACCTAACCAGGGTTTCTCAACCCCCCCAACCATCCCTTCTCCCAACCCCAAGCTGGCAACTAAAAATGTCTCCAGGCCCTGGCCGGTTGGCTCAGTGGTAGAGCGTCGGCCTGGCGTGCAGGAGTCCCGGGTTCGATTCCCGGCCAGGGCACACAGGAGAAGCGTCCATCTGCTTCTCCACCCCTTCCCCTCTCCTTCCTTTCTGTCTCTCTCTTCCTCTCCCGCAGCTGAGGCTCCATTGGAGCAAAGATGGCCCAGGAGCTGAGGATGGCTCTGTGGCCTCTGCCTCAGGCGCTAGAATGGCTCTGATTGCGGCAGAGCGACATTCCAGATGGGCAGAGTATCGCCCCCTGGTGGGCTTGCCAAGTGGATCCCGGTTGGGCGCATGCGGGAGTCTGTCTGACTGCCTCCCCGTTTCCAACTTCGGGAAAATGCAAAAAAAAAAAAAGTCTCCAGACATTACCAAACATCACTTAGAGGGTAAAAGTCACCTCACTGGCAAACCAATTTAAGAAGTTCAGGCCCTGACTGGGTGGCTTAGTGGATAAAGCATTGACCCAGTACACTGAGGTCACGGGTTCAATCCCCAGTCAGCACATGCACAAGAAGCAATCAGTGAGTGCACAATTAAATGGAACATAGGTGGAACAAGTTGATGCCTCTCTCTCTCTCTCTCTCTCATCAATAGAAAAAAAAAAAATAGTTCAGCCCTGGCCAGATAGCTCAGTTGGTTAGTACACCATCCGAAAGCAGAGGTTGCTAGTTTGCTCCCCAGTTAAGGCACATACAGGAACTAGGGCACATACAGGAACAGGTTGATGTTTCTGTCTCTTTTTTTTTTTTTAAGATTTTTTATTTATTCATTATAGAGAGGGGACAGAGAGAGAGAGAGAGAGAGAAGGGGGTAGGAGCTGGAAGCATCAACTCCCATATGTGCCTTGACCAGGCAAGCCCAGGGTTTTGAACCGGCAACCTCAGCGTTTCCAGGTTGACGCTTTATCCACTGCGCCACCACAGGTCAGGCTTCTGTCTCTCTCTCTCTTCATTTCTCTTAAATTAATAAACACTTTTATAAAAAAAAAAAGTTCAGGGAGGGTCTTCTAAGGCTCCAGCTGTTAAATGTAGGAATTAGCTAGACTAAAAATGGGTTTAAATCCATTCAGATTTACCCTGGTTGTCTAGGTTATTTGCAAAAGCATCCCCTTTACTTTCAAAAGTAGCCTGTTTGGTGGCTAAATCACATAACCACTTTCGGTTTAGAGGCAGTGGTTCATTCCTGTGCATTTAGGATCTTTAGGTAATAGAAAGGAAGCACACGCACCTGTGTGTAGTGGCTGTGGTGATAGCAGAGAGGTGGTTAGAGATGATGATGATTAATGAGGCCTAGAAATAAACAGAAGGGCCTTTGAGCTAGCTAAGTGTCTGGATTTTATCTTGAGGGCAATAGGAAGCCACTGCAAGTGTTAAACAAGGAAGTGATCAGATTTGCATGAGGAAGAGCTCTCAAAAGCAAAACAGGACCTGACCAGTGGATAGAGCACTGGCCCGTCATATGGATGTCTCAGGTTTGACTGCTGGTCAAGGCACACAGGTGAAGCGACCGTCTGCTTTTCCCCCTCTCTCCCTTCTCTCCCTCTCCCCCTCCCATAGCCAGCAGCCAGTGCCTTGATTGGTTCATGTGTGGCAGGCACTTAGGCTCAGTTGGTCCGAGCATGTCAGCCTCAAGTGCTAAAAATAGCTCAGTCAAGCCTTGGCTACAGATTGAGTCGCCGGATGGATCCTGATGGGGCACATGAGGGAGTCTGCCTCACTATCTCCCCTCTCTCACCTAAAAAACAAAACAAACAAAAAACAAAACAACTCTGAAAAAAACAAACAAGAAGGACTGGGACACTACTTAAAATTAATCTGAGCAAAAGGCAATCAAGGTATTAAGCGTATGGATGAGCCTGACCAGTGGATAGAGCGTCGGACTGGGACACAGAAGACCCAGAGGACCCAGGTTCGAAACACTGAGGTTGCCGCATTGAGCGTGGGCTCATCCAGCTTGAGCGCAGGCTTGCTGGCTTGTGCGTGGGATCATAGACATGACCCTATGGTTGCTGGCATGAGCCCAAAGGTCACTGGCTTGAAGCCCAAGGTCACTGGCTTAAGCGAGGGTCATTCGTTCTACTGTAGCCACACACACACACACACACACCCGTCAAGGCACATATGAGAAAGCAATCAATGAATAAGGTGCCGCAATGAAGAACTGATGCTTATCACCTCTCTCTTCCTGCCTGTCTCTATCTGTCCCTCTCTCTGTCTCTATCACACACACACACACACACACACACACACACACACACACACACACAGCATATGGACGAAGATGGCAACATAAAGGATAATCAGAATGGGTAGGAATGGTCAGAACAATTAAAATCAGAACCAGAAAGAAAATCTATACTTTCGGTATCCCCAATACTTGTTTTCTGTTTCTGTACCCTAGATTTCCTGGAACACGAAAAGCAGACAGTGTGGAAGCAGTAGGGGCTAGGAGACCACTGTTGTCTTTCCTTGGTCAGATTTGAGAAAAACACTAGAGCTCGCTTCCTAGTGCTCCTGTACTCAACCCCTTCTTCACTCAGGAACAAGTGGTTAACCTGTCCCATTCCAGACTTTCCTGCCTACCCTTTCCAATCCAGAAGGTGCAGGCTGGTAGTGGCAAAGGCTCTGGCAACTGCAGCTTCAACATCATAAGCAGAGAACTTGAACTTGGGACAGAATGGTGCAAAACTGCATGTGGGTAAAATCACATTTAACTATTAATTTTGATGACTTTTGACATTATCCAAAGGCATCAATAATTAGCAATAATTAGAGATCATTTATTAGGCAAAATTTCTCAAAGATATGACCAATATCTGTCTTGCCCTTTATAGACTAAACCAGAATAGGATTAGTCTCCAAGTCGTTCCAAGAATGGCCAGAGCTAAACCTGGCCAGTTTGCTCAGTGGATAGAGCATTGGCCCAGGATATGGATATCTCAGGTTCGATTCCCAGTCAAGGCACACAAGAGAAGCAACCAACTGCTTTACTCCCTCTTCCACTCCTGCAGTCAGTGGCTCAACTGGTTCAAGCATGGGCCCCGGGCACTGAGGATAGCTCAGTTGGTCCAGCGTGTCAGCCTCAGGTGCTAAAAATAGCTTGGTTGCCTGACCAGGCAGTGGCACAGCGGATGGAGCGTCGGACTGGGATGTGGAAGACCCAGGCTTGAGACTCCGAGGTCTCCAGCTTGCGTGAGGGCTCATCTGGTTTGAGCAAAAGCTCACCAGCTTGGACCCAAGATCGCTGGCTCAAGCAAGAGGTTATTCGGTCTGCTGAAGGCCTGCAGTCAAGGCACATATGAGAAAGCAATCAATGAACAATTAAGGTGTTGCAATGCGCAACAAAAAACTAATGATTATGCTTCTCATCTCTCTGTTCCTGTCTGTCCCTGTCTATCCCTTTCTCTGACTCTCTCTCTGTCTCTGTAAAAAAAAACAAACAACAGCTCGGTTGATTCGGGCCGCAAATGGGGTTGCTGTTTGGATCCCAGTCAGGGCGCATGAGGGAATCTGTCTCACTATCTCCTCTCGTGTAAAAAAGAAAGAAACAGAGGAGAGAGAGAGAAAGGGAAAGAAAGAAAAAGAAAGGAGGGAAGGGAGGGAGGGGGGTAAGAAAAGAAAGAAAATGGCCAGCACAATGTCAAACAACTGCTGCCTTCTTTCTGTGCTTGGGAGAAAAATAAAATATAGAGTGCTGTGTTTATGTTACCTAAATGTACACCTGATTTGAGATGAACTGCAGACTAATCTTGGGAGCTAAATGAATGCCTTTAAATGTATCATAGTGCACCATGAAAGATGCCACCTCTCACCTATATTAACATGCCCATCTTAGGCAATGGGTTCTTTTGGGAGAAAAGGATAGCTGACTGCAGTTCCTTACTAATGCCGCATACAAGGCTCAGTACGTAGTGTTTGTCTTTCTCTCCTGCACAATAATCAAAGATGCTCCCCAAACTTGTATAAATGTAATATGAACAAATTTAGCTTGACATTAGAAAATGCTGGGAGTCTATTTTCCCTCCTCCACTTAAAATAAAGAAAATGTTAGCAAAATTGCCTAACTGGTGGTGGTACAGAGGATAGAGCAGGGGTCCCCAAACTTTTTACACAGGGAGCCAGTTCACTGTCCCTCAGATCATTGGAGGGCCACCACATACAGTGCTCCTCTCACTGACCACCAATGAAAAGAGGTGCCCCTTCCGGAAGTGCGGTGGGGGGCCGGATAAACGGCCTCAGGGGGCCGCAGTTTGGGGGCGCCTGGGATGAGCATTGACCTCGGACGTAAGGTCCCAGGTTTGAAACCCTACGGTTGCCAGCTTGAGTGCAGGGTTCGCTGACTTGAAAGTGGGATGAGTCTACGGCCATACTACCCTGAAGGGCCCGATCTCGTCTGATCTCGGAAGCTAAGAAGGGTCTGGCCTGGTTAGTACTTGGGGGATGGGAGAGTAGGATGATCCCATGATTGCTGGCTTGAGCCCAAAGGTCGCTGGCTTGAAGTCCAAGCTCACTGGCTTGAGC
This sequence comes from Saccopteryx leptura, assembly GCF_036850995.1. Taxonomy (NCBI): domain Eukaryota; kingdom Metazoa; phylum Chordata; class Mammalia; order Chiroptera; family Emballonuridae; genus Saccopteryx; species Saccopteryx leptura. The sequence continues at coordinate 211,253,211 of NC_089506.1, forward strand.
AAGGGGTCACTCACTCAGCTAGAGCCCCCCAGTCAAGGCACAAATGAGAAGCAATTGATGAACAACGAAAGTGCCCCAACTATGACTTGATGCTTCTCATCTCTCTCCTTTCCTCTCTCTAAAAAATTTAATCCTCTTTGTAAGGTTACAGTTAGCTTAAATATCATATTCACAAATTCTAGGGGACAGAAATGACTAGCACAATTCAGGTACATGGTTGTTCAATGATTCCTCCTTCTTTCTCTCACGATAATGGAAGCCATCCAACACACAACCTGAAAAAGTATCATGGCTAAGCACCTAAAGGCTTAATAAATATTATTTCACTATCACCCAGGCTATTAAGTAAGCAGCAGCAGGTACTGAATGAAGATTTTACCACTTTTTAGCTTTGTGACAATCTACAAGATGTTTAACATGTACGCCTTAGTTTGTCTACAAAATGGAATTAACATCAGTGGCTATCACATGCAAATCTCCATGCCTGGTAGATAGTAAGTACTCAATAAATGTCTGTATTTTTATTACCTTTACCAACTTAAAGACCTCTAAAAAGGAATGTTAAAAAAAGTAAAAATAAAAAAATAAGAGACTGTTCAGTGTAACCTTCCGTTTACAGCATGTGGTGGATGGAAAGCGTGAAAGCTATGAAAAGTACAGCTCTGGGTTTGGGGCAACTCCTCTTATCTAAATTGATGGCCTTGGGTAGGTCAGCTCCTGTCCTAGAACCTCAACTTCCCATCCTTTAAAATAGGGACGACAATCTCCCCGTTGCAGAGTTGTTACCATCAAGTGAGATGAGGCACAAAGTGCCCAGCACAAGAGCAGACGCTCACCGAATGGCAGTTACCTCTTCCCTTCCGCTACAGGACAGAAGGTGTAGGGAAGAGGGAGTCATAGGGCAAGGGAACAGCGGCAGGCCGGAAAGAGGCTTCCAGCAATGTTGACAGAGAGAGGTGAAGGTTCACGGCCTACGGGGCGGTTCACCCCCACGCCGAGGGCTCCATGCAGCTCTTCCTACTTCACCGCTTCTGAGCAGTCACTCGGGCCTCTGTACCTCCTGCTTGCCCGCTTCCCCAAGCAATTCCGCATACACGTGGGAAAATACCGTTCACCCCGTTGCCCTACCTAGTACCTGGAGCGAGGTGAGTCACTCCCTTCCAGGCCTTGGAGCCCCGACTCGGGCGCTGGAGCCTGCCCTCACCTGTGAAGCGGACACCGGGTCTCAATGTCAGTAAAGCCCCGGGGCCACGAGCTCCCAGAGAAGGCGCGAAGGCGGTAACGCTCAGCTTGCGGCTCAGCGACGCCCCCACCACGCCCGCCCTGGGCTGCCGAGCCCCTCTCCCGGCGGCTGCCCGCGGCGGAGGGGTCCCCACAGCCACCAACAACCAGCGCGTGGAGCACCGCGCCGCCATCTTGGCCTGGGGACACTGCGCCTGCGCCACCCGGCTCTAGGAGGCCTCGCGAGGACAACTCGAGCGCGCACAGCGCCAGCGCATAGGAAGTGGAGGCGGGGGCAGAGAGGCGGGGGGGGCCCGCTGCGCGCGCACGCAGGGACGCAAGCGCTGCGCAGGCCTGGCCGTATTTTAATGCATCTTCCTGGAAGCCAACGTTGAAATGAGGTTTGCTCTGAAGACTGCTACCGTGTATAGTTGACTTGGAGAACCTCGAAATTACGTGTTGGACGATCACGACTGTAAGGACCGGGTTGAATGTAGCTGAATGTAACTAGTTTAAAGTGCCTGGAAAGGAACGGACTACAAATCCTCTCGTGCAAAGCGGCTTTGGGTCGCGCAGATCCCAGTGTGCAGTGCGCGGATTCCTGCTTCTTTATCTCCACATCTTAGACGGTTATTACTTCACTTGGTGTATGCACTAAGTGCAGGTGTTTGCACAGAATGCCGGTGTCCGCACCAGATGCCGGAGTCCTTTGTCTACTCCCAAAACCTGTCCTCAGGCTCACTTTCTCTGACTGACTTCCCTCGCGGCGGACTTGGGTCGTTCAGGTCTTTCCTAAGCATGTTAGCTTCCGAACCTGTAGTGAACTTGCCGGTCGCGGATTAAGAGCCGAGTTCCCCTAAAATGAATTTAATGAACATTTTAAGGATTTGCTACGTGTCACCCACGTACTAGAATATTGGGGATACAATAATGAATGACATGCCATTCCTGCTCTGCAGGTGCACAACGATGAATTGAGACAGGCTTCTCAGCAACTAACAACGTAATCAATGCTATCTCAGTAGGTATGTGATAGGTTATAGGTACACAGGTGAAGGGGTTTCTCAGAGTTTGGGGGATTGGAGTGTTAGGGAAGGCATATGAGAGGTAACATTCCCGTAATGAAAAGTGGGTCAGGTGAGGGTGGAAGGGAAAAGTATTACAAATACCAAGAAGTTCAAAGGCAGGTGCCTAGAGAAGGAAAGTGCTTGCCCTGTTTGCTTAAGCCCTAAATTTAGGATATGTGACTGGAGATGAGGCCAGAAAGGTATACCTGACCTGGTAAGTCTTGCAAAGGAGTTCCAACCTTCACAGTCCCACCACCACCACCTCAAATAATAGGGAACCTGAGGTTTCACTGGTTTTTTTAAGATGATCTATGTTCTTTGTCCCTCTCCTCATTGTACACAAAATTTTTGTGTATGTGTATGTTAATCCATAATTTTGGTCAATAAAATCCATAGGCTCTGAGATTCAAAGGTTAAAAACCACTGGCCCAGCGAAGAACAGTTAACGAGGCTATTGTAAAATGCAAGGAATAGTTGGGAGTTTGTGCTAGGGAACGTAGAAGAGCACTGAAGTGAGCAAGGGACATTTTAGAGAAAAAAAGAAAAGGTGTCATGGGGTCGGAAAAGGGGAAAGGACCTCTTTAATATATCAACCAAGGCCCTGGCCGGTTAGCTCAGTGGTAGAGCGTCGGCCTGGCGTGTGGAAGTCCCGGGTTCGATTCCTGGCCAGGGCACACAGGAGAAGCGCCCATTTGCTTCTCCACCCCTCCCCCTCTCCTTCCTCTCTGTCTCTCTCTTCCCCTCCCGCAGCCGAGGCTCCATTGGAGCAAAGATGGCCCGGGCGCTGGGGATGGCTCCTTGGCCTCTGCCCCAGGCGCTAGAGTGGCTCTGGTCGCAGCAGAGCGATGCCCCGGAGGGGCAGAGCATCACCCCCTGGTGGGCAGAGCATCGCCCCCTGGTGGGCGTGCCAGTCTGACTGTCTCTCCCGGTTTCTAGCTTAAGAAAAATACAAAAAAAAAAAAAAATAAATAAATAAATATATATATATATATATATATATTTATTTATTTATTTGCACCTAGTCTGACCAGGCAGTGGTGCAATGGATAGAGCATTGACCTGGGACACTGAGGACCAAGGCTTGAAACTCCAAAGTTGCTGGCTTGAGCGTGGGCTCATCCCATCAGCTTGAGCAAGGGGTCATTGACTGAGCTGGAACCCACTCCCCTCTGCACCCCCCTCCATCAAGGCACATATGAGAAAGCACTCAATGAACAACTAAAGTGCCACAACTATGAGTTGATGCTTCTCCTCTCTTTCCCTTCCTGTCTCTCAGTCACTGGATAGATGATAGATAGATAGATAGATAGATAGATAGATAGATAGATAGATAGATAGATAAATGTTTCCAGTATAGTGATTAAGAGTATTTAGATAGCCTTGGACTGAATCCCAGCTCTGTGACTTAGCAGCGATGTGTCCATGGGCAACCTATTTTACCTCTGTGTCTCAGTTTCCTTTCTCTAAAATGGGGACATAACAGTAAGTACCTCAAAGGATCATCCATGTAAAAGCTTCATATAGTAGTTGGCACCTAGTAAATAATATATTTATATGTTAGTCCTACATGCTAGACTCTGTGCCAAGCACTGAATACCAAGCAGAGCTCAGACAATTACTGGTCACAGGGAACCCAAAACCTAGGGCGAAAGAGTTGGGGAGGATGCTGGTTGAGAAGTACAAATTTCAGGAATAAAAGCTGAGAACAGGAGGCAAAGGGACTTGCATTTACCAACTCAAGTGAGTTAGGAACTGGAGGAGGGCTCACTAATATGAAAACTTTGTCAGTTTTGTAACTTCCTCATTTTTTGGCATTTTAGTTTCCTCCCCCATATATTTTCCCTTGGTGACTTAAAAAATTATTTAAAATTTTTTTCAATTACAGTTGACATTCAATATTATTTTATACTAGTTTCAAGTTTACGTCTCCCATAGTGATTAACAGTAAAAATCCTCCACATTGAAAGGCGGGGTGTCTTATTTTAGGGGATAGCAGGAAGGCTGATTGTTCTTCCTTTTAGGAAGGAGAGAGCCCCAAGGAAATGGGGTGGGTGATGGTGGTTACAAATGGACCTATCCCAGGCTTGGCAAAAACTGGAATAAGCACACAGGCCACACCTGCCCACACTCCAAAGCAGAATATGTGGTGTGTCTCTCCCCTTCCCCTGCCTGCTTCTTCAGTTTAAAGCCAAAAACTTGAGCTTTAAGGAGAAACAAATGTTACTTGCAAAAGGCACACAGATTTCTCAAACATTGCCCTCTCTGTACTTTTTTTTTTAATCTTTTTTATTTTTATTTTTTTTCATTTTAGAGAGGAGGGGGAGTGGGGGGGAGGAGCAGGAAGCATCAACTCCCATATGTGCCTTGACCAGGCAAGCCAGGGTTTTGAACCGGCAACCTCGGTGTTTCCAGGTTGACGGTTTATCCACTGCGCCACCACAGGTCAGGCTCTGTACTTTTCATTTTAATGTTCCATAGATCCTTCTTGCTCCCCTGATCTAAGAGAGTTAGTAAGGAAGTTTTAAGTATGCTCTACTCTGTAATGACCTGCAGATACTGACCATCCAAGGTACAGTGGGTCTGGTCAAGTCCTTGGCTAATCGATGGGGTGACTGCTCCCCTCTCCATGTTAGTTCCAGGAAGGGCAGAAGGTCCTTAGCCCTTGAGAGGCAGTAAAGCTAGCTCATGAATTCTTTAGTTGTAGCATTTCTTTTCCTCCCCAAGAAAATATGGGCAATTCCAAGGGGTGTGAGATGTGCAACCCAGGTGTTCCTGGACATGACATCCACAGTGTATGCGGTTCCCTTCCGGGGAAAGGAGATGAACTGTGTCCTCCCCTTAGTTTTCTGTGCTAATGATTTCCAAAAAGGCCCTTTAAATAAACTACATGTGACTCCAGCTGGAAGCTAAATATCCTTTCACCCAAAGTAGGTTTAAACTTAAGCAATGTTTTGCAAACTTGAAAAATGAAAGGAATGTGTTTTTAAGAAAAAAAAAAAAAGATCACAAACACTTGAGTATAAAGCTCTGGATCCTCTGGCAATCACTAAACTCCAATGTGGGAAACATCAGCTTAGGAAAGGACAGTCTTTTCTATGAAACTGCCCTTTAGTTGTGAATTATCATTTTGTGCAAAATATTAAATATTAAATTATTAAAATATTGTGCAAGTTACTGCAAAAAAATATATCAAATCACTAGGTATAGTAAAACTTTAGAGCCCCAACAACACGTGTACACCTCCATATAAGAAAAACAAAATAATAATGTGAGGTACACTATCTCGCTGTCAAAGGAGAATTTTGAGTGTTTTCCCCAATTTTTAAAAGTATTTTTTAAAATATTTTATTTATTGATTGATTTTTTTAGAGAGAGAGGAGTGAGAGAGAGAGAAGGGGGAGGAGCAGGAAGCATCAACTCCCATATGTGCCTTGACCAGGCAAGCCCAAGGTTTCGAACCGGCAACCTCAGTGTTCCAGGTCGACGCTTTATCCCACTGCGCCACCACAGGTCAGGCCTTAAAAGTATTTTGTTGCATAATTCTTCATTTTATGTGCTGAGATAAATGCACATGCCTTTCTGTTCCAGCTCCTGAAATAAAAAAGGACTTACCCATAAAAATGTTTTCTTTCTTTCCTTTTTTTTTTAAGATTTTATTTATTGACTTTAGAGAGGAAGTGTGGGTGAGAGGAAGCATCAACTTGAAGTGGTTTCTTCTTGTATGTATGTGCCTCAACTGGCCAAGCCCAGGGTTTCGGTCTAGCGACCTCAGCATTTCAGCTTTATCCACTGCGCCACCACAGGTGAGGTCAGGCTAAAAATGTTTTCAGTATGCATCTTAGTAAACAACTATTTCACCCTGGCCAGGTGTAGATGGAGCATCTTCCTGGCACACCAAGGTTGCAGGTTTGATTCCAACTCAGGGCAATATGAGAGACAGGTAATGAGTGCACAACTAAGTGAAACAACTAAATGGAATGAGTTGATGCTTCTCTCTCTCCTTTCCCTCTTCCACCCCTCTAAAATCAATGGGAAAAATTTTAAATAACCATTTCATGGGCAGATAACTAGACCTAAGGAATTTGTTGTTGGCACCAAAGTTGGCTTCATCCATCCCTCTTTTACCAAAATTCTGATTGTCTTTCTTTTTTTGGTGTCATAGTTTAAAATAAGACTACATCTTTATTTATTTATTTATTTATTTATTTATTTATTTATTATTTTAGTGTTTAATAGAGAGAGAGAGAGAGGAATATACAGGGACAAACAGGAAGGGAGAGAGATGAGAAGCATCAATTCTTCATTGTGACACCTTAGTTATTCGGATTACTTGCTTACATGTGCCTTGGCTGTGAAGCTCCAGCCGAGCCAGTGACCCCTTGCTCAATCCAGCATCTTGGGCTTCAAGCCAGCAACCATGAGGTCATGTCTATGATCCCATGCTCAAGCTGGTAAACCCATGCTCAAGCTGGCAACCTTGGGGCTTCAAACCTGGGTCCTCAGCATCCCAGGCAGATGCTCTATTCAATGTGCCACCGCCTGGTCAGGCTATATCCTTTTTTTCTTTTTCTCTTTGGGCGTGAGTGCAAGAAAGACAGGGGGGGGGGGCCTGACCAGGCGGTGGCGCAGTGGATAGAGCGTGGGACTGGGATGCGGAAGACCCAGGTTCAAGACCCTGAGGTCGCCAGCTTGAGTGCGGGCTCATCTGGTTTGAGAAAAAGTCCACCAGCTTGGACCCAAGGTTACTGGCTTGAGCAAGGGGTTACTCGGTCTGCTGAAGGCCCATGGTCAAGGCACATATGAGAAAGCAATCAATGAACAACTAAGATGTCACAACGAAAAACTAATGATTGATGCTTCTCATCTCTCTCCGTTCCTGTCTGTCCTTATCTATCCCTCTCTCTGACTCTCTCTCTCTGTCTCTGGAAAGAAAGAAAGAAAGAGAAAGAAAGAAAGAAAGAAAGAAAGAAAGAAAGAAAGAAAGAAAGAAAGAAAGAAAGAAAGAAAGAAAGAGAGAGGAAGAAAGAGGGGGAAGAAGGGGGAGAGAGATATGAAGCGTTAACTTCTAGTTGTGGCACTTTATTTTATTTAGATTTTATTTATTGATTTTTGGAGAGAAGGGAGAGAAAGAGAGAGAAGAGAAAAAGAATAAGAGGAGGGAGAAGCAGGAAGCATCTTCTCATAGTAGTTACTTACTGTATGTGCCTTGACCGGGAAAGTCCAGGGATTCAAACTGGTGACCTCAGCATTCTAGGTCAACACTTTATCCACTGTGCCACCACAAGTCAGCAGCGGCACTCTAGTCATTCTTTGATGGCTTCTAATATGTGCCATGATGGGGGGGGCTCCATCTGAGCCACTGACCCCCTTGACCCCCTTGCTCAAGCCAGTGTCTATGGGGTCATGTTGAAGATCCCACACTTAAGCTGATGATCTTGGGGTTTCAAACCTGGGACTTCAGCATCCCAGGTCGACACTCTATCCACAACCTGATAAGCTCAGGCCTCAGTTCTTCTTTTTTTTTTTTTTTTTTTTTTGTATTTTTCTGAAGTGAGAAGTGGGGAAGCAGTTAGACTCCTGCATGCACCTGACCAGGATCCACCTGGCATACCCACCAGGGGACGATGCTCTGCCCAACTGGGGTGTTGCTCTGTTGAGGTCAGAGCCATTCTAGCACCTGAGGTGGAGGCCATGGAGCTGTCCTCAGCGCCTGGACCAACTTTGCTCCAGTAGAGCCTTGGCTGCAGGAGGGGAAGAGAAAGATAGAGAAGAAGGAGAGGGGGAAGGGTTGAGAAGCAGATGGGCGCTTCTCCTATGTGCCCTGGCTGGGAATCGAACCTGGGACTTCCACATGCCGGGCCAACGCTCTACCGCTGAGCCAACCAGCCAGGGCAAGCCGCAGTTCTTGATTGTTATTAATCATTCTTGGAAATAGGCCCTATGATATCTAAATCATCTGCCATGTACCAAACTAACCAGACATCCTCATATTGCTGGCATTTGACCCCCTTTTTATAGACTGCCTTTTAGTGTTGAGAGGTGCCTTTCAGGATCCTTAGAGACATTGAAGTGGAATTACTAGCAGCATAAAGAAACAAAACTGGGCCTGACCAGGAGGTGGCGCAGTGGACAGAGCATCGGACTGGGATGCAGAGGACCCAGGTTCAAGACCCCGAGGTCGCCAGCTTGAGCGTGGGCTCATCTGGTTTGAGCAAAAGCTCAAGGTCGCTGGCTCGAGCAAGGGGTTACTCGGTCTGCTGAAGGCCCACGGTCAAGGCACATATGAGAAAGCAATCAATGAACAACTAGGTCTCGCAACGAAAAACTGATGATTGATACTTCTCATCTCTCTCCATTCCTGTCTATCTGTCCCTGTCTATCCCTCTCTCTGACTCTCTCTCTGTCCCTGTAAAAAATAAAAAAATTAAAATTAAAAAAATAATAATAAAAGAAACAAAACTGGTAACTCTTAGGCTCATGGAATGGAAGGAATCTTAGATGTCAGTGCAACTTTGTAATTCATGAAGTGATTTATTCTGCTTAAGTTTGCTGCGGCCTTAGAGCTCTGAACTCTACTAGAATCACTCTCTCCAACCAGAATGGGAACAGGTGAGTGGTCACTCTCTGGGTCTCCATGTCCTTTTGGCCCTTCCTTTTCCCTTGCTGTAGAGCTATAGAGCTCACATTGGTCACTGTGGAAATGGGAAGATGATACTCTCCAACTATGCTCATGCCAGCCTCCAGTTTGTAGAAACAGTCACATGATCCAGCACAGCCAGGTCATGGCTTCTCCCTCTTCTGGGAGAGAAGGCCAGGGGTCACAAACCTAGGTGCCAGGGCCAGGCAGAGAAAAAAGCATAAGGGTGGAGTGACCATGTATAAGATAAGAGGGGCTTGACCAGGCGGTGGTGCAGTGGATAGAGCGTAGGACTGGGATGCCAAGGACCCAGGTTCGAGACCCCGAGGTCACCAGCTTGAGCGCGGGCTCATCTGGTTTGAGCAAAAAGCTCACCAGCTTGGACCCAAGGTTGCTGGCTCGAGCAAGGGGTTACTCAGTCTGTTGAAGGCCCGCGGTCAAGGCACATATGAGAAAGCAATCAATGAACAACTAAGGCAGGGGTCTCAAACTTGCGGCCCGCGGGCTGCATGCGGCCCGCCGAACAATTTTGTGCGGCCTGCAGACTAATCCACGAAGTTCAAAATATTTTGGATGAAATTAAGTAAGCCTAGGGGCCTACTTGTATTTTTCATTTCTCTAGCATCCTAGCTAGATATTAGCTTAGTTAACAGCAGTTGTGATGCGAACTACAGTTTCTGGTCGTTTTGTGACACTGAGTAAACTGCATGTACGATTGTGCTTGTTGTACTGATTTTTTTTTTGTTTTCAACTGCAGTGAGAAAAGTGTTGCGTAACAGTTGCCTTTTGTAGACCTAGTGTGGCCCGCCGAACGGCTGTGATCTTGCTCTGCGGCCCACATGCTGAGTTGAGTTTGAGACCCCTGAACTAAGGTGTCGCAATGTGCAACCAAAAACTAATGATTGATGCTTCTCATCTCTCCGTTTCTGTTTGTCCCTGTCTGACTCTCTCTGTCTCTGTGTAAAAAAAAATAAATAAGAGGTACCAGTGGGACTGCAGTAATTGGGAAAGCATACTTTAAAGGTGATAGGTGCTTCTCAGCTCTCCCCATTTTAGTCATGTGGGGCTATGGATCCACCATTGCCAAAATCTTTGTGGTTCAGAAAAAGCTGAAATCCAAACTTTTAGGAAATGTCTCCATTTTTAAAAAAAATTTTTATTTGTTGATTTTAGTGAGAGGGGCAGGGAGAGAGAGAGAGAGAGAGAGAGAGAGAGAGGGGAAGAGGAAAAGCATTAACACATAGTTGTGTCACCTTAGTTGTTCATTGATTGCTTCTCATACATGCCTTGACCAGGGGGCTCAAGCTGAGCCAGTGACACCTAGCTCATGCCAGCGACCTTTGGCTCAAGCCAGCAACCTTGGGATCATGTAGATCAGTGGTAGTCAACCTGGTCCCTACCGCCCACTAGTGGGTGTTCCAGCTTTCATGGTGGGCGGTAGCGAAGCAACCAAAGTATAACTAGAAAGATAGATTTAACTATAGGAAGTTGTTTTATAAAGATTTATTCTGCCAAACTTAGCGAAAATCCAACATAAAGTACTTGGTAAATAATTATTATTATATGCGTTAACTTGCTGTAACTCTGCTTTATAAATTTTATAAAGTAAAGCTATTTCCCTACTTTATAAATCACCATTACTGTGGAACCGGTGGGCAGTTAGAAAATTTTACTACTAACAGAGATACAAAAGTGGGCGGTAGGTATAAAAAGGTTGACTACCCCTGATGTAGATGATCCCACACTCAAGCCGGCAAGCCTGCGCTCAAGCAGGATGAGCCCACACTCACGCCAGCAACCTCAAGTTTTCAAACCTGTGTCCTCAGCGTCCCAGGTCAACACTCTATCCACTGTGCCCCACCAGTCAGGCTCAATAATTAAAATTAAAATAAATAAATATATATATATATCTGTTGCAAAGCACTGTCACTGTCAACACTACTGAACTGTATACTTTATTTTTTTTTAAATTTTTAAGACTTTATTTATATATTTTAGAGAGAAGAGAGAGAGAAAGAGAGAAGGGGGGAGGAACAGGAAGCATCAACTCCCATATGTGCCTTGACCAGGCAAGCTCAGGGTTTCGAACCAGTAACCTCAGTGTTCTAGATCGACGCTTTATTCACTGCTCCACCACAGGTCAGGCTTATTTTTTTAAAAAGCATACTTTATTGATTTTAGTGAGACAGGAAGGGAGGGGGAGAGAGAGACAGACAGACAGGAATATCAGTCTGTTCCTCTATGTGCCCTGACTGGGGATCAAACCTGCAGTCTTCCTGGTTCCAGACTATTTTAACCAACCAAACTATCTGGCTAGGGCTGAACTGTGCGCTTTAAAATGGTGAAGTTTGTTACATGTTTTTACTACAGGTGAAAAAATAAATAAGCAATATCTGCAGTAATTGAACACCACAACCAATTCAAGACTGCATTAATGGTGCCTTTTTGACTGATATGTGGTGGTGCAGTGGATAAAGTGTCAACCTGGAACGCTGAGGTTGCCAGTTTGAAACCCTGGGATTGAATGGTCAAGGCACATGCAAGAAGCAACTACTATGAGTTGATGCTTTCCACTCCTCCCTGATTTTCTCTCTTTATCCTCTCTCTAAAATCAATAAACAAATATATATATATATATATATATTTTTTTTACAGAGACAGAGAGAGAGTCGTCAGAGAGATGGATAGATAGGGACAGACAGACAGGAATGGAAAGAGATGAGAAGCATCAATTATTAGTTTTTCATTGCGCATTGCAACACCTTAGTTGTTCATTGATTGCTTTCTCATACATGCCTTGACCGCGGGCCTTCAGCAGACTGAGTAACCACTTGCTGGAGCCAGCGTCCTTGGGTTCGAGCTAGCTGGCGAGCTCGGGGTCTCGAACCTGGGTCCTCTGCATCCCAGTCCAACGCTCTATCCACTGCGCCACTGCCTGGTCAGGCAACAAATATATTTTTTAAATGGTGCCTTGTCAGCCTGACCAGGTAAGTGGCACAGTGGATAGAACGTTGGACTGGGATGCCAAGGACCCAGGTTCGAAACTTCGAGGTCGCCAGCTTGAGCACGGGCTCATCTGGCTTGAACAAAGCTCACCAGCTTGGACCCAAGGTCGCTGGCTTAAGCAAGGGGTTACTCGGTCTGCTGTAGCTCCCTGGTCAAGGCACATATGAGAAAGCAATCAATGAACTAAAGTGCCACAACGAAAAACTGATGCTTCTCATCTCTCTCCCCTCCTGTCTGTCCCTATCTATCCCTCTGACTCTGTCTCTGTCCAAAATAAACAAATAAAAAAAGAAAGAAAGAAAGAAAGAAAGAAAAAGAAAAAAAGAAGGAAAAGAAAAATGGTGCCTTTTCAGCCTGACCTGTGGTGGCTCAGTGGATAAATCATTGAGGTGGAACGCAGTAGACAGTTTGAAACCCTGGGCTTGCCTGGTCAAGGCACATACGGGAGTTGGTACTTCCTGCTTCTCCCCACCTCTCTCTCTCTCTTGTAAAATGAATAAAGTCTTTTTAAAATGGTGCCTTTTCCAAAGCTGCTGGAATTCAAGTCTGAAGAGTATGTACCATTAGAAAGCTGTACTCTAGTGGCTACCAGGCTGCTCAGAATTCCAAATTCTAGGCTTTAATCAACAATACTGACCTATTTTTAGTAACAAACTCTAGAAATGATCCCTGAAAGTATAGTCTTTGACTTATTTTTAGTTTATGGAGAACATTACTCTTAACTCACTGGTAAATTGCCTCTTTGTCCTCACTCAACTGAAAAGAGAACTTGCATTTTGGCCTCCATCTGTGCCCGTCGCCAGGCCAAGCTTTCAGAATCACCCCGTGCACAGCCTACCTCTCTGAAGCTTTCTTTGCCTGTGGCAGGCCATGCAAAGAGGATTTTCAAGGAATGGCGCTTCCAACCAATTATTCACATTCCTCAGATCAAAGTCCATTTTTCAGACACGCTTGAACAGGTGTTTCGTCTGTTTTCAGACAGAAATATGGGATCACGGAGTCAATTTTTTTTTTTTTTTTTTGGTGACAGAGACAGAGAGAGGGACAAATAGGTACAGACAGACAGGAAGGGAGGATGACAAGCATTAATTTTTTTTTTTTTTTTTTTTGTATTTTTCTGAAGCTGGAAACAGGGAGAGACAGTCAGACAGACTCCCGCATGCGCCCGACCGGGATCCACCGGGCAAGCCCACCAAGGGCGATGCTCTGCCCACCAGGGGGCAATGCTCTGCCCCTCCGGGGCGTCGCTCTGTCGTGACCAGAGCCACTCTAGCGCCTGGGGCAGAGGCCAAGGAGCCATCCCCAGTGACTGGGCCATCTTTGCTCCAATGGAGCCTCGGCTGCGGGAGGGGAAGAGAGAGACAGAAAGGAAGGAGAGGGGGAGGGGTGGAAAAGCAGATGGGCGCTTCTCCTGTGTGCCCTGGTCGGGAATCGAACCCGGGACTTCTGCACGCCAGGCCGACGCTCTACCACTGAGCCAACCGGCCAGGGCCAAGCATTAATTTTTTGTTGGTGTACCTCCTTAGTTGTTCATTGATTGCTTTCTCATATGTGCCTTGATGGGGGCTACAGCAGAACAAGTGACCCCATGCTCAAGCCAGCAACCTTGATCTTCAAGCCAGCAACCATGGGGTCATGTCTATGATCCCACACTCAAGCCAGCGACCCCACACTCATGTTGGTGAGCCCTCGCTCAAGCCAGATTAGCCTGCGCTCAAGCTGGCTATCTCAGGGTTTCGAACCTGGGTCCTCTGCATCCCAGTCTGAAGTTCTATCCATTGAGTAACCGCCTGGCAGGCTCAGGGAGTCAATTTTTTTTTTCTTTTCATTTTTCTGAAGCTGGAAACAGGGAGAGACAGTCAGACAGACTCCCGCATGCGCCCGACCGGGATCCACCCGGCACGCCCACCAGGGGCGATGCTCTGCCCACCAGGGGGCGATGCTCTGCCCATCCTGGGCGTCGCCATGTTGCGACCAGAGCCACTCTAGCGCCTGGGGCAGAGGCCAAGGAGCCATCCCCAGCGCCCGGGCCATCTTTGCTCCAATGGAGCCTTGGCTACGGGAGGGGAAGAGAGAGACAGAGAGGAAAGCGCGGCGGAGGGGTGGAGAAGCAAATGGGCACTTCTCCTGTGTGCCCTGGCCGGGAATCGAACCTGGGCCCTCCGCACGTTAGGCCGACGCTCTACCACTGAGCCAACCGGCCAGGGCTCAGGGAGTCAATTTTTAAAGGACGAGAAATTCTTGTGCAAGTAAAGGCCCCAAGTGAAATGAACCCACTCTCTTTTCTGCTGAGTTGCCCCTGGACTAAGCAAGCAGCGCAGGTAGGGCATATTTGCTATTTAATGCATTCTCCATGGCCCTTATCTTTCGCCCTTTCAGCTTACTGTAAATGATAAACTTATTTCCTCAGAGGAGTCCTGCCTCACGGCGTGCCCAAGTCCTGCAGCCAAGATATAGCCAAGTAACGGGATGCTGAAAGCTCCACCCTTCCCGCAGACACCACCTGGCCCAAGCAGGGTGGGTGAGATGTACTAGAGACTTCGGAGTAGACCTCACGGACAAGGATTTGCGTCAGACCTGGGCTTGCGTTCCCCCGCTTCCATTCACTATGCATGCACTATGCATAGTGCATTCAATATGCCATGCACTATTGCGACCTGGACCAGTGGCCCCTCTCTCCACGACTGCGTTCCCTGTCCCTAAAAGAGAGCTGGCTCATTCCCGTTCACCTCTCCTCCTCAGGAAGGGCGCAGTGCCCCCCCCCCCCCCACTCCCGGAAAGCCTCGGGCGGCCGGGTAAATCCCTGCATACAAAATCTCAGCGGATGCCCCTAGCCCCCACGCACGCACCGCTCGGCCGCGGGCGGACAGCACACTGCACGTGACCCCCTCACTCGCGTCGCTGGCTCCTTCGCCAACCCCGCCTGGCTTCGCAGGGCGATGGAGCAGCGATTGGCTGGGGGGCGGGGCCGACGGCGAGCGCGCGGAGGGAGAGGAGCCAGGGTCTGCGCCCAGAGGGCCGGAGCGGCCTGCGATTGGCCGGGGTGTGTCGGGGCGTGGTCGAGGGCGGTGGGCCGCGGGTGGGGCCGGAGCCCGCGGGAGGAGCCGGAGATTGCGGGCGTCGCGGCTGTTCGCGGTGCACCTGAGAGCCGACGCCCTGGTCTTGGAAGACGGGCTCGCCGCCGTCCTAGCCGCCATGAGCCGCTTCAAGGTGTCCAAGTTCAGGCACACAGAGGTCCGGCTGCCGCGCCGTGAGGTGAGCTTGGCCCGTGGGTCCCGCTTTCCTTTCCCCTCCCCGGACCCCACGCGCGGATCCCGGAGTCCGTCTGTCCCAGGGCGACCCCTTCAGGTCCGGGATCGACGTTCGGGCCGCCCCGTCGCCGTCCGGCAGGCGACGCTCTCTGGCCGCGCGCTTAGCCCCGCGGTTGGTCGGCCCGCCCGTCTGGCTCCAGGACCCCTGAGGTGGCGCAGCCCACCCGGCCCGCCGAGGCCTGGAGCCCGCGAGGCTGCCTGCTTCCGGTCGGCCTCGCAGGGGAGCCGCGGCTCCACCGCTGCGGGCGCCGGCTCCTTCTCCCTGCTGCTCCGATCGCTCTTGCCGGGGCTGGGGTGTGGGAGAAGATGCCGCTTTCTGCCCCGGGCCTTGGCGAGTCCGGCGGTGTCAGCTGGCGTGGGGGAGCCGCTCGTCCAGAAGCTCGCCTCTCCCCCGGGTTTCCGCCGGCACTTCCTCTCGCGGCTGGCGCAAGCTCTTCCCTTACTCGGGGAGATGCTGTAGGGGTTGGGTGGGGCCTGGGGAAGCCTGAGGAAGTGGAGCCCAGAGTAATGGGGGGCTCCTCGGGCCCCTGAAAGGCAGCCGGCCTGAAGAGGAGTGTGCTATCCCTGGTCAGCCGCTCCCCGTGTGATTTGGAGGGCCTGGGAGTGTCCTCCAGTAAGTGAGCCTAGGAACTGACCCTGTCTAGTGATTTTATCAGGGGCCAACGCACATCGGTGCAGCCTGGGGAAGAAGCCCTGTTTTCATCCTCTGGACGGTGTTCTCTCTGCATGCACTTCCCATGTGCTGTGTCCAGCTGCTACAGCCACAGTAGTGAAGCGAACAGTACTTTCCTTCCTCTGTGGTACTTGCAGCTTTACGAGGGAGGCATGCACGGGCATTGCAAGCAGATAGGCATGCACGGGCATTGCAAGTTTTAATAAATGCCCTCAATAACAGGGACAAGGTGCTGGGATGGAGATGGATAGTGAGGTGGGATTAATCTCACCAGGGTGGTCAGGGCAGGCTGCTGGAAGGAAGTGGCATTTAAGCTGAGGCCAGAAGGGTGAGAAGCAGCCAGCTAGAAGAAGAGCGGGGTGGGAAAGTGCCTGGTGGAGGAACGGAAAGTGGGCCATGGTGGATGAAAGGTAGTGATGGGGAAGCACCGTGTCCAATGAATGAGTCCACAGTGATCTTGCAGAATCTCACGGCCACAGGAAGAAGTTGGCTTTAATTCTGAGTGCAGTGAGCAGCAAGGAAAGGAGATGGGGTGGGGTGGGGGGAGAGTTGCTCATATTTGCATTGAGATCATTTCTCTGAGTGCAGTAAGTATGCTTGGAGTGGTTGAAGTGTCCTTGAGAGGACCTGAGGCTTGTTTCTATGTGGTTCTCAGTCCAGCAAGGTAAATAGACAGGCATAGAAACATGGATTACAGAGAGAATTTAAAATCGTTTATGTTAGGGAGATTGGGAGAACAGGTGATCTCTTCTTCTTTTAAAGCTATTTCCTGTTACTGTTGTACCATAAACATGAATCAGGAAGGGAAAATGATGATGATAATGTTCTATCCGAGATAAGTGAACACAGAGAATGAAACTTAAGTGGTGGAGGTGGTTTCTGGATCAGTGTGAGTGGGTGGGCTGGGAAATGTGAGTGCTTAATTGTTGGGTGGCAGGAAATACGCTTTGATAGTAACAGAAAACAACATGTAGACCTTGCTGATCTTAGTTTCAGAAAAAGTGCTCCTCTGCTTCTCCAGGTATGGGGGATGTTAACATTATTATCTTTTCATGGCTGTGTGTCATTCACTCATCTGTGGGGTTTCTTGGAAAGGCCTTGATTTTACCCTTCTTTAGGCTTCGGTTTCTCCTGGTGTTTGGAGGAGACCCCGGGACTCAGGTGGAGGTCTTAAGCAGTAGTACAGTTGAGGAAGTTGAATCTGTCCTCGCTCAATGTGTTGGCTTCTCCTTTCAATGCTTCTGTCACTTTTTTTTTATTTTTTTATTTATTCATTTTAGAGAGGAGAGGGAGAGACAGAGAGAGAGAGAGAGAGAGAGAGAGAGAGAGAGGAGAGACGAGACAGAGAGAGAGAAAGGGGGAGGAGCTGGAAATATCAACTCCCATATGTGCCTTGACCAGGCAAGCCCAGGGTTTCGAACTGGCGACCTCAGTATTTCCAGGTCGACGCTTTATCCACTGTGCTACCACAGGTCAGATATGCTTCTGTCACTTTTAAAAGACACAATGTAGCCTGACCAGGCTGTGGCATAGTGGATAAAGCATCAGACTGGGACACAGAGGACCCAGGTTCAAAACCCTGAGGTTGCTGGCTTGAGTGCAGGCTTGCCAGCTTGAGCGTGGGATCACAGATGGGACCCTACGGTTGTTGGCTTGAGCCCAAAGGTCTCTGGCTTGAAGTCCAAGGTCACTGGCTTGAGCCCAAGGTCACTGGCTTGAGTCCAAGGTCACTGGCTTGAGTCCAAGGTTGCTGGCTTGAGCAAGGTGTCACTCTGCTCTGCTGTATCCTCTTAGTCAAGCCACATATGAGAAAGCAATCAATGAACAACGAAGGAGCTGCAACGAAGAATTGATGCTTCTCATCTCTTTCCCTTCCTGTCTGTCCCTATCTTTTCCCCTCTTTCCCTCTTCTGTCACATACACACACAAAAAAGAATGCACACAAGTGGGTGAACAGCTGCCCAACTAGCCCTTTGACTTCATTCAGCCTGAGCTGAATGAAGCTTCCTCTCCCTTATTGGAGAACTGATTTAATAAGCAAATCTGGACGTTTTATGACTTCGACTATCCTTTCAAGAACACTAACATTTTATAAGGAACTACACAAATAGGTCAGGGCTTGATCTAAAGGGATGCATCTTGGCCTGACCTGTGGTGGCGCAGTGGATAAAGCGTCGACCTGGAATGCTGAGGTTGCCGGTTCAAAACCCTGGGCCTGCCCGGTCAAGGCACATATGGGAGTTGATGCTTCCTGCTCCTCCCCCCCCTTCTCTTTCTCTCTCACTCTCTCTCTCTTCTCTTAAAATGAATAAATTAAAAAAAATTTTTTTTTTTGTATTTTTCTGAAGCTGGAAACGGGGAGAGACAGTCAGACAGACTCCCGCATGCGCCCGACCAGGATCCACCTGGCACGCCCACCAGGGGACGACGCTCTGCCCACCAGGGGGCAACGCTGTGCCCACCGGGGGGCGTTGCTCTGTTGCAACCAGAGCCATTCTAGTGCCTGAGGTAGAGGCCATGGAGCCATCCTCAGTGCCCAGGCATCCAATAGAGCCTCGGCTGCGGGAGGGGAAGAAAGAGACAGACAGGAAGGAGAGGGGGAGGGATGGGCGCTTCTCCTGTGTGCCCTGGCCGGGAATCAAACCCGGGACTTCTGCACTCCAGGCCGACGCTCTACCACTGAGCCAACCGGCTAGGGCAATAAAAAATTTTTTTTAAGGGATGCGTCTTGTTTTAGGCACTTGCAAAGCCCTGGTCTTAAGGGTTCTTTTTCTTTATTTTTAGGCCTGGATCATTGACATTCGAGCAGGAACGATCCCCTCTTATGGGAACCATATCAAATCCAGCTGCAGCTTGATTGCATTCAACTCTGACCGTACAGGTAGGGAAGTGGACTTAGGTGTGGAGATTCAGACATTGTCATCCAAATAAGGTTGAACAGAAGGGTAGACTCATTGCAGACTAGAGGTTTGGAGGGGCCTCTTGGAGCTCAGAGGTCAGCATCTTGCAGGGTCTCAGATCCCTGCAAACTGGTCACCATGCCTTAATCAGGTTGGTTTTGGTTAGAATGTCAGTGTATACTTTGTATAAACCTCGTTAGCTGAGGTCTTAAAGAGCATGGTCAGGAGGGTGGGGAGGAGGCTGTCGCCTTAGTTTTCAGTTGTCCCCATATGCTATTCACTCCTTGTCTGGGGGCTTAGGGGTAGCTGGGATCAATAGAAATACAAAAATTTATAAAGCTCCTGTGTTAGTTGGGACTCTTTTGGTTGCCAGTGATAACTCAAACCTCAAACAGACTTAAGCAAAAATATCTTTTTTTTTTTTTTTTTTTTTTCTTAGCAAAACAGAGAGAGACAGACAGACAAGAAGGGGGAGAGATGAGAAGCATCAATTCTT
Source organism: Saccopteryx leptura (assembly GCF_036850995.1). Lineage (NCBI taxonomy): Eukaryota > Metazoa > Chordata > Mammalia > Chiroptera > Emballonuridae > Saccopteryx > Saccopteryx leptura. The sequence goes on from NC_089506.1 coordinate 211,272,522, forward strand.
CTTTGCGGCTGCTTAGTCTCCTTAGTTGTTCATTGATTAATTTCCCACATGTGCCTTGACCAGGGGGCTGTAGCTGACTGAGTAACCCCTTGCTCAAGCCAGCGACCTTGGGCTCAAGCCAGCAACCTTGGGCTTCAAGCTAGCAACCTTTGTGGGTTAAGCCAGCGACCATGGGGGTCATGTCTTTGATCCCACACTGAAGCCAACGACCTTGTGGTTTCAGACCTGGATCCTCAGCATCCCAGGCTGATGCTGTATACACTGTGCCACTGCCTGGTCAGGCCAAAGATAGCATCTTTTTGGCTCGTATATCTAAGAAATCCAGGGGCTTCAGGCTGAGCTATATTCAGAGGCTCATACATGCTGTTGGCCCTGGCTTTTCTCTCTCCTGCCTTAAGGTGATGGCTTTTTTTTCCAGGCAAATCTAGTAAAGTGACAGCTGCTGGCACCTTATGACCCACAGTGCCAGAAAGAGTCTCTTTCCTCAGTCTTTTTTTTTTTAAGTGAGAGGCAGGAAGGCAGAGAGACAGACTCCTGCATGCCCAGACTGGGATTCACCCGGCAAGCCCACTAGGGGACGATGCTCTGCCCATCTGGGGCCCTTACTCCATTGCAACTGGAGCCATTTTTTTTACCGCCTGAGGCGGAGGCCATGGTGCCATCCTTAGTGCCTGGGGCCAACTTGCTCCATCAAGTCGAGTCATGGCTGCGGGAGAGGAGGAAAAGATATATATACATATATAAATGTGTGTGTATATGTATGTATATGTATAAATATATATGTATATATATGGTATATGTATATATATATATAGAGAGAGAAACGAGAGAGGGAGGGGTAGAGAAGCAGATGCATACTTCTTCCATGTGCCCTGACTGGGAATCGAACCCGAGACATCCACACACCGGGCCAATGCTCTACCAGTGAGCCAACCCAGTATCTTTTACACCCTCTAGTGTCACAGAAGGTTCTTGTGTGAGGCAAGTACCTGGGCCAATGACTGTGTCCAGGGCTGAGCTTTTGGGGCTTGTGTCCTTGGGAGTCATAGGCTGGGAGGTATGGTCCCCATTAGACCAAAATAGAGCCTTGTGTTTATTTGGCAGGTGTGCTGGGCATCGTGCCTCTGGAAGGCCAGGGAGAAGACAAGAGACACGTGACCTACCTGGGCTGCCATTCTGGTAAGTGGGGGATGGACCCGGGAAGCCTGGAACTTGGCCCTCCTTTTCTGGGGCTAGGGATTCATACTCACGTGGTCTTACAGGCCTGTGGTTTGCCAGGTTTCTCCTGTTGTCCTCACTGTGCCTTGTGACAGGTGGGGTCCAGCTTGGAAGGCTAGGTAGAGAATCTGGGGCGGAGCAGACAGGAGGGAAGCTTGGTGCTCCAGGTGGTCAAGCTGGGAGGAAGGGGGATATATACCAGCCTACACCAGTCTTCATTGCTAATGCTGGCTCCCTGTTACTGCAGAGAACTCAACTCTGTGTGGTTCTTTTTTTTTTTTTTATAGAGATAGAGAGAGAGTCAGAGAGAGGGACAGATAGGGACAGACAGATAGGAACGGAGAGATGAGAGCATCAATCATTAGTTTTTTGTTGTGCATTGCAACACCTTAGTTGTTCATTGATTGCTTTCTTATATGTGCCTTGATCGCAGGCCTTCAGCAGACCGAGTAACCCCTTGCTAGAGCCAGCGACCTTGGGTCCAAGCTGGTGAGCTTTTTGCTAAAACCAGATGAACCCGCGCTCAAGCTGGCGACCTCGGTGTCTCAAACCTGGGTCCTCGGCACCCCAGTCTGACACTCTGTCCACTGCGCCACCGCCTGGTCAGCCTGTGTGGTTCTTCTTTTAAGAGTTTATTTTGGCCTGACCTGTGGTGGCGCAGTGGATAAAGCGTCGACCTGGAAATGCTGAGGCCGCCGGTTCAAAACCCTGGGCTTGCCTGGTCAAGGCACATATGGGAGTTGATGCTTCCAGTTCCTCCCCCCTCTCTCTTTCTGTCTCTCTCTCCCTCTCTGTCTCTCTCCTCTCTAAAAAAAAAAAAAAAAAGAGTTTATTTTATTGATTTTAGAGAGGGGAGAGAGAAAAGGGGGGAGGAGTGGGAAGTATCAACTCTGAGTAGTTAGTTGCTTCTTTTTTTTTTTTTTTTTTTTTTTTTTTTTTTAAATCAAAATTTTTTTTTTTTTTTTTTTTTTTTATTTTTTTTTTTTTAATTTTTTTTATTTATTCATTTTAGAAAGGAGGGGGGGGAGAGAGAGAGAGAGAGAGAAGTGGGGGAGGAGCAGGAAGCATCAACCTGCACATGTGCCTTGACCAGGCAAGCCCAGAGCCCCGAACCGGTGACCTCAGCATTTCCAGGTCGACGCTTTATCCACTGCGCCACCACAGTCAGGCTTTTTTTTTTTTTAATAATTAGTTGCTTCTAATACGTGCCTTGACTGGGCAAGCCCTGGGTTTTGAACTAGCAACCTTAGCATTCCGGATCGATTAGGTACCCAGTCAGGGCACATAGAAGAATCGACCAATGATCACATAAATAAGTGGAACAGCAAATTCAATATTTCTCTCTGTGTAACCACAGATGAGGCCCTATGTGGTTCTCAGCCCTGTGTCCTCTCCTGGATGCTGGGAGACCGTCCCTTGCCACCAGGCCTCCTCCCCAGCTAAGCTTCTCAGTGCCTTCAAAGGAGGAGGCGGGCTGGGCTGCAGGGCCAGAGATGGACCTTCACAAAGAGTTTTTGTCAGCTACTGCAAGTTCTGGGGGCTCCCAGCAATTTGCTGGCAGCCTGCCTGCTTTTAGGAAATAGTTCATTGTCCTGGGGTAGAGTCTGCTGCCTCCTCTTTCCCTGTCTAGCTTTGGCAGCTCTGGGCCCAGCCCCTCCGGCCTGCATTCCTGGCTGTCTGTTGGGTGGCCTCAGGTAAGAGAACGGGCTGATCTTTGACCTGTTCTGGGTGTGCAGCTCAATGTAGAAGTCCTGCCTGATGATGGCAGTTAATAAAATATAACAGTAATGAAGATTGATGGAGACCTCTCTGTGTCCTTTTTCTTCAGTTGTCCTCTAATCCTTTTTTAAAGCTTTTTACAACTTTATCAGGATACTGTATACATATTTTTTTAAGAGAAAGGGAGAGACTGAGAGAGAAATATTGAATTTGTTCCACTTATTTATGTATCTGATCTGCAAACTTGGCATATCAAACGATGCTCCAACCAGCCAAGTAACCTGGCCAGGGCCTCATTTACGTATCATTAACATTACCTGTTTTAAGTGAAGAATTCGATGACTTTTATTAAAGTTACAGGGTTGAATATAGTACCATGCAGTTTTAGAACATTTCACTAGAAGATTCCTCATGCCCCTTGCACTTAAACCATTTCCACTTTGGGCACTGCCACCTCAGGCAGCCTTTGATGTACTTTGCTGCTGCGATCGAGAGTCTCCAGGCTATGTGTGGGCAAACCTGGCTTACTGCCTGTCTTTGTAAACTGTTGTTTTGGGACGCTGCTGTGCCTCTTCATCGGTGGTCAGTCTGGAGCCACTTTCTCCCCAACAGCTGCCACATTGAGCCTGACCAGGTGGTGGCGCAGTGGATAGAGCTTCGGACTGGGATGCGGAAGGACCCAGGTTCGAGACCCTGAGGTCGCCAGCCTGAGCGTGGGCTCATCTGGCTTGAGCAAAAAAAAGCTCACCAGCTTGGACCAGGTCGCTGGCTTGAGCAGGGTTTACTCGATCTGCTGAAGGCCCGCGGTCAAGGCTCATGTGAGAAAGCAATCAATGAACAACTAAGAAGTTGGAATGCGCAACAAAAAACTAATGATTGATGCTTCTCATCTCTCTCTGTTCCTGTCTGTCTGTCCCTGTCTATCTCTGCCTCTGTAAAAAAAAACCACCAACAACAACAACTGCCGCATTGAGCAGAGACCGAATGGCCCTCAGAGGCTGAAATATTTACTACCCAACCCTTTCCAGAAAATGTTTTCCAGTCTCTGCTCTATAGATTCGTTGTTTTTTTAACATTTCACATAAATGGAAAACACCATACATAGTCTTACGAATCTGAACTCTTTCACTTAGTGTAATGCTTTGAGACCTACTTGTGTTGTAGCGGGTATGAGAATACTGCTTTCTCATCTCTCACACCTTTTTTTTTTTTTTTTTTTTTTTTTTTGTATTTTTCTGAAGCTGGAAACGGGGAGAGACAGACAGACTCCCGCATGCGCCCGATTGGGATCCACCCGGCACACCCACCAGGGGGCGATGCTCTGCCCCTCTGGGGCGTCGCTCTGCAGCGACCAGAGTCACTCTAGCGCCTGGGGCAGAGGCCAAGGAGCCATCCCTAGCGCCCGGGCCATCTTTGCTCCAATGGAGCCTTGGCTGCGGGAGGGGAAGAGAGAGACAGAGAGGAAGGAGGGGGGGGGGGTGGAGAAGCAGATGGGCGCTTCTCCTATGTGCCCTGGCCGGGAATTGAACCCGGGTCCCCCACACACCAGGCCGACGCTCTACCGCAGAGCCAACCGGCCAGGGCTCTCACACCTTTTTTTTTTGTATTTTTCTGAAGCTGGAAACGGAGACAGACAGTCAGACAGACTCCCGCATGCGCCCGACCGGGATCCACCCGGCACGCCCACCAGGGGGCGACGCTCTGTCCACCAGGGGGCGATGCTCTGCCCCTCCGGGGCGTCACTCTGCTGCGACCAGAGCCACTCTAGTGCCTGGGGCAGAGGCCAAGGAGCCATCCCCAGCGCCCGGGCCATCTTTGCTCCAATGGAGCCTTGGCTGCGGGAGGGGAAGAGAGAGACAGAGAGGAAGGAGGGGGGGGTGGAGAAGCAAATGGGCGCTTCTCCTATGTGCCCTGGCCGGGAATCGAACCCGGGTCCCCCGCACGCCAGGCCGACGCTCTACCGCTGAGCCAACCGGCCAGGGCCTCTCACACCTTTTTGAAGTATATTGTAAAATAACTCATCTCTCAGGAAAACTGAGACTCAGAGAGGTTAGGAACTTGCCAGTGTTGGTACTGCTGCTTTGGCACAGCCAGAACACAGGTCTGTCTGACCCTCTGTTCTCAGGCACTGTGCTGCCTGCTTCTAGATGCTTTTTACTCACGGGGGAGTTGCCCCACGTTAGTGATGTTTGTGAGGTGGTGATGCCCTGTGGCTCGGGGGCTCCAAACGGGAGCTGGACCACACTTCTGTTGGCAGGTTATAGCCTCACTGTGGCTCCAGCTGCTCAGAGCCTCTCCCTGCAGGAGCAGTCTTGCTGGGAAGTTGCTGTAGGAGTAACTGAGCTCCAGTTCCCTCAGGGCACCAGGGGCTATGTGCCCTCTAAGGTGCTAGTGGTGATAAGGAGTCTGGTTACTGCCCTGTCTTCAGATGCCCAGCCTTTGGAGCTCCTTCTACCTCTTGCCTCAAGGCCAAGTGGCCCTTCAGCCCAGCAGCCCGGTGGAGCGGAGGGCAGGGAACCCTCTAGAGCAGCAGTTCTCAACCTGTGGGTCGCGACCCCTGTGGGGGTCGAACGACCAAAACACAGGGGTCGCCTAAAACCATCAGAAAATACATATTTATTATACATATTTTTTTATACAATACATTTTTAAATAAAATATTATTTCCGATGGCTTTAGGCGACCCCTGTGTTTTGGTCGTTCGACCCCCACCGGGGTCGCGACCCACAGGTTGAGAACCGCTGCTCTAGAGGGACTTCCTGCATGTCTAGGCTGTGGGGTGGGCCAGGGGTCCTCTCCAGTTCGGGAAAGGCAGTGTGATGACGTGCTGAGGATGTAAGTTCTGAAGCTGGGCTGCCTGGCCTGGCTCTTGGCTTTACCCTTTCTTAGCCGGGTAGCTCTGGGCACGTTACTTAAGCTCTCTCTTTGTGTCCTTGTCCTCCACGTGGGTGATGATGCCACAGTGCCATCCTGGTGGGTCACTGCGGATTTGGGGAGATAAATGCACGTGAAGGACTCAGGCTTCCAGCACAGCCAGGCGCTCAGATCGGCCACAGTACTGCTGCTTATTGCCTTGGTGTGCCGTGCTGCCGACGTTGGCTGCTGCCTGGGCCTGGCTCACTGGGAGTCCAGGCTGTCCCAGAAGGTGCCTGTCCTCATACAGCCCCTCTTCTTCACCTCTGCAGTGCTCGGCCCTGTGGCAAGGCAGGAATAGGGTGGCCACTCTGCTCTTTGCCATGGTGATGCAGGCCTGGCCGTCCTGCTGACATCCCCCCAACACCCAGGCCCTGGCCTCGTCTCTGCCCCCAGCCCCATTTCCCCTCTGGGCTCCAGCTCACTTTGTGCCTCCCTGACCCCCCACAGAGCTGGCCAGTTCGGGCTCTTTGGTTCCAAAGGACAGAAACCAATTCCAGCTTGCTTAGGCCAAAAAGAGATTTATTGGGAGATTCCTGGGGAACTTCCAGAACCGAAGGAGCAGCTGGGTGCCCAGGTCTGAGGGGGGTCCTGGCATGGGAGTTGTCAGCTCCCTCCAAGCTGGTGGCCCTCCACCTAGGCCAGTCTCTCATGTACCCTGTCGCTGGGTACATTCCAGGTGCACTCCAGGTTTAATTCCCCTAAGAGAGAAGCTGGCTCCTGGGGTGCAGGTCAGGTGCACTCCCATGCTTGGACCAGTCAGCCCTGGCCCCGGTGGGAGTAATGGGGCGGAGAACTCCTAGGTCAGGCATGTGGGAATGACCTTCCTCCCGTCCCCCGCCACCTCCTCCATGGCTCACCATGTTCCTCACCAAAGTCTTCTCTGCCCTGACCTTGGGGTCATCCCTGTGTGCACAACTCACCCCTCGTTGTGTCTGCATGACCTGTGTGTCTCCTTGAGAAGGTGGTGAGGGCCAGTCGGGCTGGGTGGGTTGTGAATCTTGTGTGATTGGAGAGGGGCCAGCACTGTGTTCGCTCACACATTCTCGAGCCAGGCCCTGTGCTGGACTCTGGATTTTCGGTGAGTGCAGGTGCCTGGTAATCTAAGGAGTTTCCTGCCCATTGCCCTGCTGACCTCTCCGTGCCAGGCCCTTGGCCACCTTGTCTGTAGGCTCTTGGGGAAATGTGTTGCAGGCCTGTGGCGTTTGTCCATGGTTTGCAGAGGCACTCTCCTTTTGGGACTTTGAGCCTACTGCCATGTGCAGAGCACAGGTATTACCTCTGAAATCCTGGGCTTGAGCAGTTAGGGCTGGAAACAGGATGTTCTGATGGGTTCTTATCAGGCCTGAGTCAGCCATTCCTCTCCCCGCAGACCTGGTCACAGACTTGGACTTCTCTCCCTTTGATGACTTCCTCCTGGCCACAGGCTCAGCTGATAGGACGGTGAGTGGAGCCACTGGAAGAGCTGCTTGATTTCTCACTCACTCCTAGTTGGGGCCTTCTGAGCCCCCTGAGCCTTTGGGGCCCTGCTTCCTTCCAGTCCAGCCCCGCCACTACCCCTTCAGCTCCTCCACAGACTGCACCAGCTCCCAGGTACTCCTGTGCACGTGACAGAGCCCTGCCTGTGATCTGCTGTCCTGCTGCTCGACTGCCTAAGGACAGCAGGGCTGGATTGGCATGGGAGGCCTGGAGGAGAGGGATCGGAGCCCAGGCTCACTCGCTCCCGTAATCTTCTATCCTTTAACCACACCCGTGATGCTCACCCGGTCCTGCTCCTTTCTCCCAGCATACATGGACCCACAGTCTCATGCCCAAACATGACCCCTGGGACAGCTGCAGGCAAGGCAGGCTGGAGGCAGTGAGGCCCCTCCCTGTCCTGGGCTCACAGACATGCTCTTCTTTCCCACAGATAAAAATATGGCGACTGCCAGCCCCCGGCCAGGCGCTGCCTTCGGGGCCTGGGCTGGTGCTGGGCCCTGAAGACACCAAGGTGGAGGTGCTGCAGTTCCACCCCACCGTGGACGGCATCCTGGTGAGCACGGCAGGCACGGCCGTGAAGGTCTGGGATGTGGCCCAGCAGCAGCCCCTGACAGGTGCGGACTGCACGAGCCTCGTCGCTTTCCGGGCAGCCCTCTGGAGAGGCCTCTGTTTCTTAGGTGTTTGATATCATAAGTTGTAAAGTATCAAAAACTCATGTGGACTCAGTATAAAATCAAGTCTTAGTTATAAACACCCCACCCTCTCCATTTTCTGTAGCATCTGTTTTCATCTGACTTAGCTGTTTTCCTGCTTTTCCTCCATATGTCTGAATAATTATTTTTCCTCATACTGTCGTTTCTTAAATTGTTGAGTTGTTTCGGTTTTGGAAACAAGCTATTGACTACCTGGAGATGAGGGTTTGCTCTCTTCTAGCCCCATCCCATCCCCACCTCACCATGCTTCGCTCATTTTCCCAGTATAGATTGTCTTAGTTCAGTGGTCGGCAAACTCATTAGTCAACAAAGCCAAATATCAACAGTACAACGAATGAAATTTCTTTTGAGAGCCAACTTTTTTTTAACTTAAACTATATAGGTAGCGCCCTCACGTGGTATTTTGTGGAAGAGCCACACTCAAGGGGCCAAAGAGCCACATGTGGCTTGCGCACTGCAGTTTGCCAACCAGGATCAGTTTGTTCGGGCTGCTATAACAAAATCCCATAGACTGGGTTTCTTATAAATGATAGGAATGTATTTCTCATGTGCTGGAGGCTGGAAGTCTGAGATCAAGGTGCTAGCTGATTTGGTGCTGGTGAGAACCTGCTTCCTGATTCATTGTCTTCACCCTGTGTTCTCACATGCTGGAAGAGCAGGCAGCTCTCTGGGTCTCTTTTTTTTTTTTGTATTTTTCTGAAGTTGGAAACGGAGAGGCAGTCAGACAAACTTCCGCATGTGCCCGACTGGGGTCCACCTGGCATGCCCACCGGGGCGATGCTCCGCCCCTCTGGGGCGTTGCTCTGTTGCAACCAGAGCCATTCTAGTCCCTGAGGTAGAGGCCATGGAGCCATCCTCAGCGCCCAGGCCAACTTTGCTCCAATGGGGCCGGGCTGGACTGAGGCTGGGCGGCTTTTACGTGGTAGAAGAGTACTAGAGTACCAAGGATGGACACTCTTGAGCCCCTCCTGCCCTCAGCCGCCTTCCCTGGCTGTGGGAGGGGAAGAGAGAGACAGAGAGGAAGGAGAGGGGGAGGGGTGGAGAAGCAGATGGGCGCTTCTCCTGTGTGCCCTGGCCGGGAATCGAACCCAGGATTCCTGGACGCCAGGCTGATGCTCTACCACTGAGCCAACCAGCCAGGGCCTCTCTGGGTCTCTTTTATAAGGGCATTAATCCCATTCATGGGTGCTTTCCCCACATGAGCTAATTACTTCCCAAAGCCTCCACCTCTAGATTCCAACACAGTGGGCATAAGGTTTCACCATGTGAAATTTGGGGGAGCACAGATATCCAGAACATGCATAGAGGATGACAACTTTGGGCCAGACTTCTCAGTATTTGACTGGTTATGACTCTGCCGTGTGACTCACAGCTGAGCCGAGGTGTTTTCTGGGGTAGTGTCGCTGAGTCTGTTCTGCAGATTCTCCCTGACGTGCTTGTCTCCTTTTTAGGGTAAAGACACAAGGGTCAGAGAGTTGAAGGACAGACTTCACCCCAGGGCTATGCAATATCCTGGGTGGGCCAAACTTACTGCGGTGATGTTCCCACCTCTGGGGCTGGAGCCAAGGGCCATTAGTAGCACAGCTAGGTGTCTCAGGGATCCCCTCCTAACAGCATAAGCCAGTTCCTACCGTGAAGGCATCTTGTACCATAAGGAGTGGGAAGTATAAGGTACAGTGCCCCCTACTGCTAGCTCAGTCAAAGAGACAAGCCTGACCCTTGAAGCAGAGGTGGTCACCAGGCAGATGTCATTAGGGAGTCACCCCAGCTGTAATTGTCATCTCAGGCCCTTACCATGTGCTCAGCACTGTGCTGAGGGCTTCATGACTCCTCGACACAGCACAGCAGTTCCATGGGGGTGAGGAGCAGGGAGCCTTGGAAGGTATGAGAGTAGGAGCCTGGCCTGAGAATGGTGGGCCTGAGGAAGCCCCTGGTTATAAGGTTATAGGACAGCGAATCTAGAAAAGCTGCTGCCCTTGCTCTTCCCACTGGAGAGGAGACCCTGGCAGCTGCTGCTTCTGCCCTGGGGACTTAGCCCAGCTGGCCCCACCTACTTCCCTGTGTTCTCATTGCCCAGGGCAGGGTGTGGGGACCCTGGTGCTCCTCTTGACCTTGGCTGCTTCTCTGCAGAGCTGGTAGCCCACGGGGACGTGGTACAGGGTGCTGTTTGGAGCCGGGACGGAGCCCTGGTGAGCACCACATGCAAGGTAAGCAGTCGGCGGTGAGGCTCATGTAAGTGCCCGCGGGGTCCTGAGTGCCCTGCTCTTCTCGGGGCCGGGCTGGACTGAGGCTGGGCGGCTTTTATGCAGTAGAAGAGTACTCGAGTACCAAGGATGGACACTCTTGAGCCCCTCCCCGCCCTCAGCTGCCTTCCCACCTTCTAGCTCACATCTACATCTGCAAAGCCCCTTGATACCAGGGCCTGGGGTCCCTATCAGATGAAGGCCCAAGGAAAGCCCCCCATGCTGGGCCCTGGTTTGTGCCATTTGGCTCCCATCACCAAGTTTGGGCAGCCTCACTACCCTGCCTTGCTGCTTTGTCCAAACTGTTAGGAGGATCCAGACTCAAGGCATTGTGCCAAGCCCTGCACCCAGTCAGCAGACCTCGTGGTCCTCACTGACACCAGGGCCCATGCTCACCCAATCCTGTGGGTGGGGGAGGCCAGTGTGGGACAAGGGGTCATACAGATGGACAGTAATCGTGACCTGTGGAACAGGATCTGAGTGAGAGACATGAAGTGCCTTGAGCTGGTCAGAGGAGCCCGGCTGGGCCTCAAGCAGTGGCCTCTGGTAGGGATTCTGAAGGAAGGGTTCATGTCATGAGGCAGAGAGAGGTGCTGGGAGCTGCAGCTTTGGGTGCAGAGGCCGGGCAGGGCTGGGTACAGAAATCAGAGTCAAGTGCACAAGCGTTGTGCTTGTTTCTATAGAAGTACTAGAGTGTTTAAAGCCGGAGGAGGGGCAGGCTGTGGTATGAGTTGAGCAGATTTGCATTTTGAAAGCCCCACAGCTGCCTTGTGGACAGAGTGTTGCAAGGCACCCCAATCTGAAAGTGAAGGTGAGACAGCTTCTGAGGAGAAGTCCTCAGCCAGGGGTGGTGCAGAGGGGCGGACTTGGGGATGAGAGCTGCAGGCTGGTGGTGGGCTGGATGAGAGGAGTGAGGGGTTGGGAGCCTGACTCCTGGGTTATATAGGCTGGAGGAGAAGCTTGCCTCTGGGATGGGATGCTCCCAGGGATAGCTGTAGGCCTGTTCGGTTGAAGGTACCTGAGACATGAAGTGGAAGTATTTGAATCCACGGACAGGGGCTCTGGGCAGCTTGCTGAGCTCAAGGTGGAAGCGTGGGCATTGTCTGTTTCTGTGGTACCTGCAGAATGACTGGAGTGCTCCTAAGTGGAAGAGAAGGAAATGAGAATAAGGAGGCAGAGTGAACGGGGAGGAAGGATCAGAACCTGCAAGGGAAACAGAAGGAGCTGCCTGGTGGGAGGAAGGAAGCCAAGCCAGGGCTGCCACCTGAAGGTGGCAGGGAATCCTGGGGAGGGTCTGCCCGGCTGTGGGATGTGAGCGCCTTCAGGACCTTTTGGGTTATATTGTGGCCTGAGCCACTTGTGAAAAGTAGTGGAAGGTAAGGAAAGAGGCTGCAGGGGCCCTTCTGGGAAATGCAGGGGCTGGGAGAGGGAATGGGGGACAGGAGCTGGTCCAGAAGGGATGTGGGGTGAGGACTCCTCTGCAGGAGAAAATGTACCATCTGCATACTTGGTGGGATCCCATTTCCTACCATTTTTGTGTGTGACAAAGACAGAGAGAAGGACAGATAAGGACAGACAGACAGGAAGGGAGAGAGATAAGAAGCATCAGTTCTTTGTTGCAGCTCCTTAGTTGTTTATTGATTGCTTTCTCATATGTGCCTTAACCAGGACTACAGCAGAGCAAGTGACCCCTTGCTCAAGCCAGTGACCTTGGGCTCAAGCCAGCAGCCTTGGGCTTCAATCCAGCAACCTTTGGGCTCAAGTCTATGATCCCACACTCAAACTGGATGAGCCTGCGCTCAGGCTGATGAGCCCTTGCTCAAGCCAGATTAGCTGGCGACCTCAGGGTTTCGAATCTGGGTCCTCCATATCCCAGTCCAATGCTCTATCCACTGTGCCACCGCCTGGTCAGGTCCAACTCTTATTTTTTTCTGCCTTGGAATCCCCATTTTCTAGTGTTTTTTAAATTTTTGAAAAAAAATTTACTGAATTTAATTGGGTGGTATTGATTAATAAAATTATATAAGTTCCAGGTGTACAGTTCTAGATCATCTTTATATTGTATTGTGTGTTCACTTAAGTCTCCTTCCATCCTCATTTAGCCCCCTTTTACCCTCTTGGACCTCCCACCACCCCCCTTTCCCTCTGATAATAACCAGACTGTTGTCTGTGTCGATGAGTTTTGTTTTGTTTCAGGGTATTTTTTGTTTGTTTGCTTGTTTTTGCTTAATCAACCTTTACCTTTCTTACCCAGCCCCTCAACCCCCACCCCTCTGACACCTATTGGTCTGTTCTCTGTATCTATGAGTCTCTTCTGTTTGTTACTTTATTTTGTTCATTAGATTTCACATATAAGTGAAGTCATATGGTACTTGTCTTTCTCTGACAGGCTTATTTTATTTACCCACTTCCTAGTCTTTATTAACTTTTTTTTCCCCATTTGGTTCATTAAGCAATAGGTTCCAGACATTGACCTAAGCTTTGGGAATAGAGAGGTAAGTAAGACTAGCCAGCTGGCCCCCACGAAGCTGCTGCTTGAGGCCAAGGTGGTCACATGGCTATTGCTCAGGCTAAAGGCTGGTGAGCATGACTTCCAAGGGACAGTGAGGTCAGGGCCGCTCACTGGGGAGGGGAAGGGAGAGAGGGAGGAAGCTGAAAGGTGCTTCCCATCAAAGCCACCCTCCTCTCAGCTCCATCTCTCCACTGCTGGGGAGATCTCGCTGGTGCCTGGCCTGACTCCCATCCTGCCTTGGAGCAGCTCTTCCTTCATGGTCCAGTGATTCCCCTGCAAGGCCTGGGCCTAATCGCACTCAAGTCCCTTCCTGCTGTTCTTCCATCTCCTCCAGGCGGCCACTAGGGGGTGCGCTAGCTTCATGGATAGCCGGCCTCCCGCTGAGCTTCCTACTGGTACCCCTGTGAGCCTGGCAGGGACATGTGGTCCCTCATAGCCTATGCCACTTCTTCTGTCCAGGCTCTGTAAACCCCCATCAGTGCCAGACCAGCCTCCAGAGCCCAATCTGAACCCTGGTTAGATGGCCCAGCTGACTTGAGGGACTGCTTACGTACCGAGACTGTTCATACCCTCGAGAAGCTCCGCCAGCATTCTCATCCTGCCAAGGGCTCTGGGTTGCCCACATCACAGAGCACCTGAGTGATAGAGTTGTGTTTGAATCCAGGCAGCTGGCTCTCCAGTGGTGGCTCTGCCACTCAGATATGCGTTGCCCTTGCTGCCAGGAGTGGGTCTCTCTCTCTTGTCCCACATCTCTGTTTCTCCCTGTCTTGTGTCCCTGTCTCTCCCTATCCTCTGTCTCTAGCTGCCCTGTCTTTCCCTTGTTCTGTCTACAGTTGTCCTTTCTGTCTTCTGTCTCTCTGTCCGTCCCCCGCCCCCGCTTTATATTTCTCTTTGTGTCTTGTCTCTCTGCCTCTCTCTATCTTCTTTCTCTTTCTCTCTGTCTCTGTCACTGTTTTTTCTGCATTTCTCTGTCCCTTGCTGTCCTCCTTGGCTGTCTGATCTCTGTCTCTAAATGGCATTCTGAACCCGAGGCTGCGGAGTGGTGGAGTGCTTCAGAGCTAATCCCTCGACTGTGCCTGGTGTCCGCCTGACACCTAGCAAGTGCTTACTAAATTGTAGCAGGGAAGACTTTGCCAGGAGGGACCCAAGGACCCTCAGATCCTGCTGAGGTGTGTCAGGAAAGCCTGGGACGGGTCTTCCAGGGAGATGTGGCTGTCAAGGCCATCTCTGGGCTGTCCCTTCCCTTGTCCAGCTCTGCTTCCCCACTGCCACTGTTCCTGCCACCTGCTTTCCTTGCATGGCCATCTCTTCCTCTCCACTTCACATGCCAGCAAGCTCATGTCTCCGCATCTTTGCTCATGCTTTTCTACCTCCTCAAATATCTTTCCCTTCCCAGCGCAAGTTGTGTTTGTTCTTCAAGGTTCAGCTTAGGTCCACGTTCCTCTCCGAAGTTTCCTGAGACTACCTGAAGTGTTTCACAGTCCAGCACTCAGTGAGGACTGTTTGCTTTCCCTCCATCCCAGGCACCCAGGTGGGGGACCCCGCAGAACCTTGAGCAGATAGTACTGAGAGTTCCCATATCCCTTCTCCCCCTTTCCATGTGGCACAGGTGTGCATTTGTTACAATTAAACCAAGATTGCTACATTATTACTAAGGAAAGCCCATAGGGTTCATTCCTGGTGTACATTCCGTGGGTTTTGACAAGTGCATAATGCCATGTATTTACCACTGCAGCATCATACAGTGTAGTTTTACCACCCTCAAAGTGCCCTGTGCTTCACCTGGTCGTCCCTTCCTCCCTGTCCCCAAACCACTGGCAGCCACTGGTCTTTTGTTCTCTCTGTAAGATTTGCCTTTTCCCAGATGCCATATAGTCAGTCATACAATGGTAACCTTTCCAAATTAGCTTCTTTCACTTAGTAATATGCATTTTTGGTTCTTCCATGTCTATTGTGGACTGATAGCTGTTTTTTCATTGTGATAAAAATGCGTCATAAAACTTACCAACTTAAGCATACTTAAGTATACAGTTCAGTAATGTTGAGTATATTTACATTTTTGTGAAACGGGTCTCCAGAACTTTTTCCTCTGTAGAACTGCAGCTCTACACCCATTAAACAACTTCCTTTGCCCCTCCCCCAGCCCTGGCAACCACCTTTCTCCTTTCTGTCTATGAATTTGCTTTAGCTCCTGCGTGTGAGTGGAATCTTATAGTATTTATCCCATTGTGACTGGCTTATTTCATCTAGCATAATGTCCTCAAGTTTCATCCATGTAGTATGTGACAGGATTTCCTTTCTTCTTGAGACTGAATAATATTCCATTGTATGTATATACCAACCACACTTTGCTTATCCATCCATCCGATGGACACTTGGGCTGCTTTTACATTTTAGCTACTGTGAATAATGCTGCTTTGAATATGGGTGTGCGAATATCTCTTTGTGACCTTGTTTTCAATTTTTTTAAATTCATTTTTTGTGAGAGAGAGGCAGGCAGAAAAGGAGAGAGATTAGAAGCATCCACTCATAGTTGTATCACTTTAGTTGTTTGTTGATTGTTTCTCATACCTACCTTGACCAGGGGGCTGAAGCTGAGCCAGGACCCATTGCTCAAGCCAGCAACCCTGGGCTTCAAGCCAGTGACCTTTGGACTCAAGCCAGCGACTATGGGATCATGTCTGTGATCTCACGTTCAAGCTGGCGACCCCATGTTCAAGCTGCTGAACCGGCGCCCAATCTGTGCTCAAGCTGGTTACTTCAGGGTTGCGGACCTGGGTCTCAGCATCCCAGTTCGATGCTCTATCCACTGTGCCACCACTGGTCAGGCATGTTTTCAGTTCTTTTGGTACATACTACAAAGTGGAATTGCTGGATTGTATGGTAATTCTATTTTTAATTGTTTGAGGAATGTCCACGCTTTTCCTAAGTGGCTTTACTATTTTACATCCTATCAACAGTACACAAGGCTTCCCATTTATCCACATTCCCACCAACACTGGTTATTTTCTGGGTTTAATTTTTTTTACTTATGGATTTTTAGAGAGAGAAAGGGAGAGAGACAGAGAGAGAGTAACATTGATTTGTTCCATTCATTCATGCCGTCATTGGTGGACTTTTTTTTTTTTTAATTAAAAAAATTTATTTATTTATTATTTTTTTTTTTTCTGAAGTTGGAAACGGGGAGGCAGTCAGACAGATTCCTGCATGCGCCCAACTGGGATCCACCCGGCACGCCCACCAGGGGGTGATGCTCTGCCCATCTGGGGCGTCGCTCTGTTGCAACCAGAGCCATTCTAGTGTCTGAGGCAGAAGCCACAGAGCCATCCTCAGCGCCCGGGCAAACTTTGCTCCAATGGAGCCTTGGCTGCAGGAGGAGAAGAGAGAGACAGAGAGGAAGGAGAGGGGGAGAGGTGGAGAAGCAGATGGGTGTTTCTCCTGTGTGCCCTGGCTGGGAATCGAACCCGGGACTCCTGCACACCAGGCCGACGCTCTACCACTGAGCCAACCGGCCAGGGCCTTCTGTTTTTTTTTTTTTAAATGAATTATTTATTTAGTCATTTTTAGAGAGGAGAGAGAGACAGAGAGGGAGAGAGAGGAGAGACAGAGAGAGAGAGAGAGAGAAGGGGGAGGAGCTGGAAGCATCAACTCCCATATGTGCCTTGACCAGGCAAGCCCAGGGTTTTGAACCGGTGACCTCAGCATTTCCAGGTCGATGCTTTATCCACTGCGCCACCACAGGTCCATTGGTGGACTCTTGTATGTGCCCTGACCGGGAATGGAACATGCAACTTTGGCATGTTGGGACAACACTGACCAGCTGAGCCATCTGGCCAGGGTTATTTCAGTTTTGTTTTTAATTGATTGGTCTTAGAGAGGAAGGAGGAGTGGAGAGAGAGAGAGAGGGAGAGAGAGGGAGAGAGGGAGAGAGAGGGAGGGTGAGAGAGAGAAGCATTCATTTGTTCAGTTTAGTTGTGCATACATTGGTTGCTTCCCATGTGTGCCCTGATTGGGGATCAGACCTGGTGTTTCAGGACAACGCTCTAACCAACTGAGATAAATGGTCAGGGTGCATTTTCTGAGTGGTTTTTTTTGTTTGTTTGTTTGTTTTTGTATTTTTCTGAAGTTGGAAATGGGGAGGCAGTCAGACAGACTCCCGCATGTGCCCGACCAGGATCCACCCGGCATGCCCACTAGGGGGCGATGCTCTGCTGCAACCAGAGCCATTCTAGCACCTGAAGCAGAGGCCACAGAGCCATCCTCAGCGCCTGGGCCAGCTTTGCTCCCATGGAGCCTTGGCTGCAGGAGGGGAAGAGAGAGACAGAGAGGAAGGAGAGGGGGAGAGGTGGAGAAGCAGATGGGCGCTTCTCCTGTGTGCCCTGGCCGGGAATCGAACCCGGGACTCCTGCACGCCAGGCCAACGCTCTGCCACTGAGCCAACCAGCCAGGGCATTTCTGGGTTTTTGATAGTAGTCATCTAATGGGTATGAGGTAATAGCTCATTACGGTTTTGTTTTGGTTTTTTTATTACGGTTTTAATATGCATTTCTCTGAAAATAATGATGTTGAATATCTTTCCATATGCTTCTTGGCCATTTTCTTTGGAGAAATGTCTGTTCAAATCCTTTGCTTATTTTTTAATCTGGTCATTTGATAATGTTTCTGGAGGTTAACCTTTTATCAGATGTATGATTTGCAAATGATTTCTTCCATTGCATAGGTTGTCTTTCTACTCTGTTGTGTTCTTTGATTAACAAAAGTTAAGCTTGATGTGGTTAGTCCATTCATTTTTGGTTTTTGTTTTTTTGTTTTATTTTGTTTGCTTTTGTTCCCTATGCTTTGGTGTTATATCCAAAAAATTGTTACTAAATCTGATATGAAGCTTTTTCCTTATGTTTTCTTCTAGGAGTTTTATGGTTTGGGGTCTTAGCTGGTTCTTTTTATCACTGAATAATATTCCATTGTGTGAATGTACCATAGTGTATTTGTTCATTCACCTATTGGGGGACATCACGGTTGCTTCCAATTTTTTTTGCAGTTATGATTAAATTGCTATAAGCATTTGTGCGGACTTAAGTTGTTTTTGTTTTTGTTTTTTTAATTTTTCTGAAGTTAGAAACGGGGAGGCAGTCAGACAGACTCCCGCATGCGCCCGACCAGGATCCACCTGGCATGCCCACCAGGGGGCAATGCTCTGCCCATCTGGAGCATTGCTCTGCCGCCATCAGAGCCATTCTAGCGCCTGAGGCAGAGGCCACAGAGCCATCCTCAGCGCCTGGGCCAACTTTGCTCCAGTGGAGCCTTGGCTGCGGGAGGGGAAGAGAGAGAGAGGAAGGAGAGGGGAAGGGGTAAAGAAGCAGATGGGTGCTTCTCCTGTGTGCCCTGGCCGGGAATCGAACCCGGGACTCCTGCACGCCAGGCCGACGCTCTACCACTGAGCCAACCGGCCAGGGCCCGGACTTAAGTTTTAACTCATCTGCCTAAATACTTTTAAGAGCACAATTGCTGAATCATATGGTAAAAATTTTTGTTTGCTTTGTAAGAAACCGCCAAACTGTCTTCCTAAGTGGCTGTACCATTTTATATTTCCATCAGCAGTGAAAGAATTCCTGTTGCTCCACATCCTCACTAGCATTTCGTGTCTTCAATTGTTTGGATTTTAGCCATTCTGGCAGGTGTGTAGTGGTAGCTTATTGTTGTTTTAATTTACAGTTTTCTAATGAGATGTATTATTAAGCATTTTTTCATATATTTATTTTCCATCTGTGTATCTTTTCTGGTGAGGTGTTTGAGTTCTTGCCCCCCTTTTTTTTCTTGAAACTTTGCTCTTTTTTAACTGGTTGTTTGTTTTTTTATTTTTGAGTTTTAAGTGTTCTTTGAATATTTTGGATGCAAGCCCTTTCTCAGATATGTGCTTTGCAAATATTTTCTCCTAGTTGGTGGCTTGTCTTTTCATTTTCTTAGTACTTTTTGTAGAGCAGAAGTTTGTCATTTTAATCAAGTTCAGCTTATTTATTTTTCTTTCATAGATC
The DNA here is from genome assembly GCF_036850995.1 of Saccopteryx leptura. Taxonomy (NCBI): domain Eukaryota; kingdom Metazoa; phylum Chordata; class Mammalia; order Chiroptera; family Emballonuridae; genus Saccopteryx; species Saccopteryx leptura. The sequence continues at coordinate 211,291,351 of NC_089506.1, forward strand.
ATGCTTTTGGTGTTGTATCTAAATAGTCATTGCCACCTGGGCCAGATAGTTTGGTTGGTTGGGCATTGTCCTTAAACACAGAGGTTGCTGGTTTGATCTGCGGTTGGGGCACATACAGGAACAGCTCAGTGTTCCTGTCTCTCTCTCTCTCTCTCTCTCTCTCTCTTTCTCTTTCTCTCCCTGCCTCTCAAGAACAAACAACCAAACAAACAAATAAAAAATTTTAAAAGTTAGTCATTACCAAATGCAAGGTCACCTAGATTTCCTCCAGTGTTATCTTCTAGAGGTTTTATAGGTTTGTCTTTTACATTTAGGTCTGTGATCCATTTTTAGTGTTTATTTCTATTGATTTTAGAGAGGAAGGGAGGGAGAGAGGGAGAGAGGGGAGGAGAGAGAGAGATAGGAACATCGATCTGTTCTGTACATGCCGTGACTGGGGATTGACCAAGCAACCTCTGCTTCAGGACGACGCCCTTACCAGCTGAGCCATCTGGCCAGGGCTCTTCTTTAATATCGAATTGACTACTCTGAGTCGTTTGCTTGTTCATATAAACTTTAGAATCATTTTGTCACTATCTATGTAATAATTTGCTGGAATTTTCATTGGGAATACATCGAATCTATAGGTCAGGTTGGGAAAAACTGACATTTTGATAATATTGAGTCATCCTTTCCGTGAACATGGGCTATCTTTCTCTCTGTTTATTTCATTCTTTCATTTCTTTCATGAGAGTTTTATATTATTCCTCATATAGATTCTGTACATATTTTGTTAGATTAATAACTAACAAATAGTATTTCAGAATTTTTGGTGCTAATATAAATGGTATAGTGTTTTTAATTTCAAATTCCAGTTCATTGTGGGTTCATTGTTTTCCAAAATATGAAAATATGAATCCATGCTGATTGAAACAAAGTGGAACTATTTAAGATGTAAAAAGGAAGAGCTAATCAACCTCCATTTCCCCCAGATTTGGTACCCAACTTTTTTATTTATTTTATTTTATTTTTTACAGAGACAGAGAGAGAGTCAGAGTGAAGGATAGACAGGGACAGACAGACAGGAGTGGAGAGATAAGAAGCATCAATCATTAGTTTTTTGTTGCGACACCTTAGTTGTTCATTGATTGCTTTCTCATATGTGCCTTGACTGTGGGCCTTCAGTGGACCGAGTAACCCCTTGCTTGAGCCAGCGACCTTGGGTCCAAGCTGGTGAATTTTTGCTCAAACCAGATGAGCCCACGCTCAAGCTGGTGACCTCGGGGTCTCGAACCTGGGTCTTCTGCATCCCAGTCTGACGCTCTATCCACTGCGCCACCGCCTGGTCAGGCGTACCCAACTTTTAACACGTGGCTTGTGCTGGTCAACACCTTTCTCCTTGCTCAGCAAACTTGCAAAACCTACAAAACTGTGATTAGACAAATAGGGATTTTTCATTTTTACCACAGTAGGATTATACCATGCCATATTATTCTCTGTCTTTCTTTTAGCACTTAAGAATTTATCATGGCTGCCTGACCTGTGGTGGCGCAGTGGATAGAATATCAACTTGGAAGGCTGAGGTCCTGTGTTTGAAACCCCTAGGTCACTGGCTTGATATGGGTTGCCAGCTTGGGCGTGAGGCCACTTGGATTGAGGGCAGGATCATCAACATGATCCCAAAGTCACTGGCTTGAAGCCCAAGGTCACTGAGTTGAGCAAGGGGTCACTGGCGCAACTTGATCAAGGCATGTATGAGAAACGATCAGTGAACAACTAAAGTAAAGTAACTACAAGTTGATGCTTCTCATCTGTCTCTTCCCTTTCTCCTTTTCTTTCTTTTTCTCTCTCTCAAATCAATAAAAATTAAAAATAAAAGGAACTGATCATGGCCTAGCCTGTAAATAGTGGATGTAGTTTCTGTCCCCTCTCTCTCAATGCTTTATATACATATGTTTGTGTGTACACACATACAGTGGCACCTTGAGATACGAATTTAATTCGTTCTGTAACAGAGCTCGAAAGTCAGTCAAGTCGTATATCAAACTGCTGATACTGGACCTGTGCGCCAATGCGCCAACTAGTGGCAGCTTCCCGAATCATGACTCGTATCTCAGAATTTCGCTTGGATTTCAAACAAAAATACGGACCAAGTCGCAGCTTGTATCTACAAATTCATATGTTGGTCTGTTCGTATCTCAAGGTACCACTGTACATACACACAGATTATTCCACATATATAAAGTTTTTAGACAGGTGTAGGCATTTTATCTTTACCTTTTTTTTGTCTGTTCCCATTGCCACCGTGGGGTAATATGAATCAGGAATTGTGTGATGAGTAATGGTTATCCTGATTAGACACCAAATTTTTTAAGCGTAGGAATGATGTCGTGCGAGCACCTCTGGGCTGTGCCAAGCACAGGGTTGGACATTCGTGTAGCAGTTGGTAGCCTAGAGTTTGGTACTGGGTTTCAGTTTCTCTATCTGTGAAGAGGCATACGGTCGTTGGAGAGATGGGGAGAGATCCTACAGATAACATGCCTGGCATGTGGTAGGTACTTAGGAGATGGGAGCTCTTGTCAGTGAGTTCTCTATTGCAAGTGACTGGGACAGGGAAAGGGGCCAGCCCCTTGTTGTGAGAAGGAGGACCCAGTCTGGGGACGGTCTGTAGGTGGTGAATGCCAGCCGTGTATACTGGGCGGTGGGAACGACCAGAGCCTGCGGTTGGGAGGAAGGCTGGCCCCCAGGGACCCAGCCTGCCCTAACTGCCCTCTTGTTGCCTCCTCTTTGTTTTTCCAGGACAAGCAGCTGAGGATCTTTGACCCCAGAGCAAAGCCTGAGGCCTCCCAGGTGAGTTGTGAGGCCCCAGTGGCTCCAGGAGGTGCCTGTAGGGGCAGGCTTAGCCTCCTGGCAGACAGATTCTGCCACATCCCGTACCCCTGGCCAAGGCCCGGTGGGTGTCTGGGGGGGTCACCAAAAAGGTGGGCTCCAGCTCTTTCTCGGAAGCATATTCTGGGTCCTGGGAGGGTCTGGCATTGATCACAGGGTGAGGCACAGCCAGGCTGCCCACATGCCTTCAATAGAGGCGTCCCGTGGCTTCAGGAAGCTAATTTGAGACTCCAACTTCCTTTTCTTCTTTGAGACTTTTATCCCCACCTTCCCTTCCTGGTGTGGTCAGCAGAGGCTAGCCACAAAGGAACGAAAAGACGCAGTCCCTATCTTCTGCACCTCTCTAGTCTCAGCAGCAGACCTCTGTCTCTGCCCAGGGTCTGTGGGCTGTTCCGGGGGTCCTGCCAGATTTGCAGGACACGGGCAGTGAGTGTGTTTGGTTTTGTCTGTGGGTGTGCACGGGGTATGTGGCCCTATGATTTCTGAGTGGGTTCATGTTATTGGCATTCAGTCTCTTCGGAGTCATTCATTCATTCAACAGTAGCTTGGTGCCAGGCACAGAATGTTCTATAGTGAGCGAGCAGACATACAGGGTACTTGCTGAGGGGCTTCTCTTGCTGGGACAGCTTAGTGCTTCTCTGAGGAAATGGCTTGGGTAAAAAGAGGACACACACAGACAGCCAGAGGTGGGGTGAGCTTTTTCTAGGAGTGAGGACCACAGAGGAGAGGCAGGACCCATGGTGAAGGGCCGGTCACCTGTGCTGTGGGAAGCCATTGGAGAAGGTTGTTTTTTTTTCTTTTTTTTTTTTTTTTGACAGAGAGTCAGAGAGAGGGATAGACAGGGACGGAGAGAGATGAGAAGCATCAATCATCAGTGTTTCGTTGCGGCACTTTAGTTGCTCATTGATTGCTTTCTCATATGTGCCTTGACCGCAGGCCTTCAGCAGACCGAGTAACCCCTTGCTCAAGCTGGCGACCTCGGGGTCTTGAACCTGGGTCCTCTGCATCCCAGTCCCATGCTCTATCCGCTGTGCCACCGCCTGGTCAGGCGAGAAGTTTCTTTTTTTATTTATTTTTTATTTTTATTTATTTATTTTTAGCAAGAGAGAAAGAGAGGGACAGACAGAATAAGATGCATCAACTCATAGTTCCAGCACCTTAGTTGTTCACTGATTGCTTTCTCACATGTGCTTTGACCGGGGCTCCAGCCGAGCCAGTGACCCCTTGCTTAAGCCAGCAACCTTGGCCTTCAAGCCTGTGACCATGGGGTCGTGTCTATGATCCCGTGCTCAAGCCATTGACCCCCGCTCTCAAGCTGGTGAACCCACATTCAAGCCTGTGACTTCAGAGTTTCGAACTTGGGTCCTTGGTGTCTCAGGCCCATGTTCTATCCACTGCACCACCACCTGGTCAGGCAAAAAGGTTTTTTTATTTAATTTTTTACTTACTAATTTTTAGAGAGAGCAAGAAAGAGAGAGAAACATCGACTTGTTCCACTTATTCATGCCATCATTGGTTGATTTTTATATGTGCTCTGATTGGGGATCAAACCTGTAACTTCAGCCTTTTAGGACGACACTCTAACCAACTGAGCTACTTAGTCTGGGCCCATTAGAGAGTTTTGAGCAGGAACAAGCAGATTTATGTACATTTAAAAGTTTTTTTTTAATTGATTTATTGATTTAGAAAGAGGGAAAGGGGGAGAAAGGAAGAGAGGGAGAAAAACATCTATTTGTTGTTACACTTATGTATGCATTCATTGGTTGATCTCTGTATGTGCCCTGACCAGGGATCAAACCCACAACCTTGTCATATTGGGACTATGTTCTAACTACTGAACTACCCAGCTAGGGCTGGATTTACTTTTTTTTCTTTTCTTTTTTAATGAGAGTAAGGGAGATACAGAGACAGACTCCTGCATGCGCTCTGACTGTGAGACACCTGGCAATCCCCATCTGGGGTCGATGCTCTGCCTGTGTGGGGCCACTTGCAACTGAGCTATCTTTAGCAAAGCCTGAGGTGGAGGCTCCACAGAGCCATCCTCAGAGCCTGGGGCAGATGTGCTTGAATCAGTAAAGCCATGGCTGTGGGAGGGGAAGGGGGAAGAGAGAGGAAGCAGATGGTCACCTCTACTGTGTTCCCTAACTGGGAATCGAACCCAGGATTTATACACATTGGGTCAGTGGCTCTACCACTGAGCCAATTGGTCAGGGCCAGATTTACATTTTTAAGAATATTTTTTAAGAAATGGATAGCAGATTTACCTTTTTTTTTTTAAAGGATCAGGAAGGGAGAGAGATGAGAAATATCAACTCATAGTTGTGTCACTTTAGTTGTTCATTGGTTGCTTCTCATTATGACTTGAGAGTTGGGTAGGAGGGCTAGGAGGGCTCAGGCTGAGCCCGTGACCCTTTGTTCAAGCCAGCAACCTTGAGCTTCAAGCCAGCAACCCTGTGTTTAAGCTAGTGAGCCTGTGCTCAAGCCGGATGATCCCACGCTCAAGCCAGCGACCTTGGATTTTTGAACCTGGGTCCTTAGTCCCAGGTTGATGCTCTATCCACTGTGCCACCACTGTTCAGGCAAGCAGATTTACTGTACTTTCATTTTTTAAGGTTTTGTTTATTGATTTTAGAGAGGTAAGAGATTGAGAGAAAGAGAAAGAAAGAAAGGAGGTGGTGAGGAGTGGGAAGCATCAACTCTCATATGTGCCATGACTGGGCAAGCCCAGGGTTTTGAACTGGTGACCTCAGCATTCTCGGTCAGTGCTTTATCCACTGCGCCACCACAGGTCTTGCTGGATTTATGTTTTCTTTTTAAGGTTTTATTTATTGATTTGAGAGATAGAGATAGAGAGAGAGAGAGAGAGAGAAAGTAGGGAGGAGGAGGAGGAAGCATCCTATATGTGCCTTGACCAGGCAAGCCTGGGGTTTTGAACCAGCAACCTCAGCATTCTAAGTTGATGCTTTATCCACTGCAACACCACAGGTCAGGCCAGATTTACATTTTTTTTTTAACTTTGTTTTTCTTTTTTTTTTTTCCGAAGCTGGAAACGGGGAGGCAGTCAGACAGACTCCTGCATACACCTGACCGGAATCCACCCGGCATGCCCACCAGGGGGCGATGTTCTGCCCCTCTGGGGCGTCGCTCTGTTGCATCCAGAGCCATTCTAGCGCCTGAGGCAGAGGCCACAGAGCCATCCCCAGCGCCCGGGTAATCTTTGCTCCAGTGGAGCCTCGGCTGTGAGAGGGGAAGAGAGAGACAGAGAGGAAGGAGAGGGGGAGGGGTGGAGAAGCAGATGGGCACTTCTCCTGTGTGCCCTGGCTGGGAATCGAACCCGGGACTCCTGCACGCCAGGCCGACACTCTACCACTGAGCCAACCGGCCAGGGCCCAGATTTACATTTTAAAAAAGATTTTTCTAAAAGCTGATGAGCCTTTTCCCTAAGAAAGATGAAGTTCAGGTCCTGTTGCCAGGTCAGGAGAGGAGCTCCCCAGCAAAGCCCCAGTCCCATCATAAATACTCTGGTCTCCATTTCTAGACCCCTTTTTCCCTACCTGAGGTCAAGGATAATCCACCAGCAGTAGCTGGGGCCTTGTTGCTCCACCCCCTCCCCTGCATTCCCCTCCTGTAGTTGTACCTTTTTGCCGAAGATAGTCCAAGGCTGGCTGAAGACCAGAAGAAGGCTCCCTCCTGACAGGTGAACCCAGTTGGCCAGCAGTGTGTTTAGTGCTTCTCCCGCCAGGCTGTGTGCCTGTGGCGGCTGTGGGTAGCTGAGCCTGAGCCTCAGGCAGTGTGGGGTAAGCAGTGAGCTCCACTGGATCTCTGTGCGGCTGATCTTCAAGCCTTTGCCTGGAAAAGGGGCCCAGGTTCAGGAAGGAGGAAGACTGAGGCTCTGTTGCTCCAGCTTTCTCAGGGTGCCCTCTCCTGCCCAGGGACTTGGCATAGTGCACAGCACCCCCATTCCTGCCCCACTGGGCATTGCAAGCTTCTCCTGGCCTGAACGTTTTCATCCTTTCCCTTTTCCTCCTCATCCTCCTCACCTTCATCTTCCTCCTCCTTCTCACCCTCTTCCTCCTCCTCACCCTCCTTCTCTTCCTCACCCTCCTCCTCTTCCTCACCTTCATCTTCCTCCTCCTTCTCACCCTCTTCCTCCTCCTCACCCTCCTTCTCTTCCTCACCCTCCTCCTCTTCCTCACCTTCATCCTCCTCCTCTTCCTCACCCTCTTCCTCTTCTTCTTCATCTCTTCCTCACCCTCCTCCTCTTCCTCACCTTCCTTCTCCTCCTCCTTCTCACCCTCTTCCTCTTCCTCACCCTCTTCCTCTTCCTCCTCATCTCCTCTTCCTTACCCTCCTCCTCTTCCTCACCTTCCTCCTCCTCCTCTTCCTTCTCACCCTCCTCTCCCTTCCTCCTCTTCCTCATCCCCTCTTCCTCCTCCCCTCTTCTTCTTCCTCACCTTCTTCCTCCTCCTCCTCTTCCTCACCTTCCTCCTCCTCCCCTCTTCCCCTCCTCCTCCCCTCCTCTTCTTCCTCACCTTCCTCCTCCTCACCCTCCTCCTCTTCCTCACCTTCCTCCTCCTCCTCCTCTTCCTCTTCCTCCTCCTCACCCTCCTCCTCCTCCTCTTCCTCACCTTCCTCCTCCTCACCCTCCTCCTCTTCCTCACCTTCCTCCTCCTCCTCACCTTCCTCCTCCTCCTCCTCTTCCTCCTCCTTATCTCCTCCTCTTCCTCACTTCCTCCTCCTCCCCTCCTCCTCTTCCTCACCTTCCTCACCCTCCTCCTCCTCTTCCTCTTCCTCCTCCTCACCCTCCTCCTCCCCTCCTCCTCTTCCTCCTCTTCCTCCTCCTCCCCTCCTCCTCTTCCTCCCCTTCCTCCTCCTCCCCTCCTCCTCTTCCTCACCTTCCTCCTCCTCCTCCTCCCCTCCTCCTCTTCCTCACCTTCTTTCCCTCCTCCTCCTCCTCCTCACCCTTCTCCTCTTCCTCACCTTCCTCCTCCTCCTCCTCACCCTCCTCCTGCTCTTCCTCTTCCTCCTCCTCCCCCTCCTCCTCCCCCTCCTCCTCCTCCTCCCCTCTTCCTCCTCCTCCTTATCTCCTCCTCTTCCTCATTGCCTCCTCATGTCCTCCAGCAAGGAGGGACAGTAATGGGGCTGAGGTAGAGATGCAATGGCTGTGGTCCAAGGGGCTCCAAATTCCTAGAAGAGGGAGAGAGATGATCTGGTTTTGGAGGGAGTCCCCCCCCAAAAGGGGCTTCTGGTCCAGGAGACCTGGGAAGAGCGTGGGTTGCTCCACCCACTCCGTGCTGCTGGGTCAGTGCCTGTGCTGGTGTGGGGGCAGTGGGCCTGGAATGCTGCCTGTGCGTGGCCCTGCCCCCCACTTCCGCCCGGGGCATCTGGCCCACACCTGGCTTCTATTAGGAAAACTACCGCTGGCGGCCAGGGCTGGTGTGAGCTGAGGGGCCAGCTCCAGTGATAGGCCTTTTGGGAGCACCTTCTCCTGAGACCTTCCTTCCCTCCAGAGGGGAGCGTTGTTTGGGGGGTGGCAAGGAAGGAAGTGTTGCCTGGTCCAGCCTCTGCCCCCCTGCTCCAGTGGCTGTCCCTGTTGCCTGAGGTTGGGTGGGGAGGCCCGAGGGGGCCTCCCTCTGCTCTCTTTGCTCCTTTTTTGGACCTTGTCTCAGGCAACCTGAGCTTGGAGCAGGGGATAGTTGGGCAGCTTCCTCCTGTTCGCACCCCTACTTTGTTTTTAGTTGGCATTTATGATCATTTACTATGTCCAAGGCCCTTGGCATGCAGGAGCTCCTTCCGCCCCCGTGACTGGCCTATACAGTCTGCCCTCGGGCCACTTCTGCCCCGTCACACAGCTGAGTAGCAGAGGCAGGTTTGGTGTAGGAGCTGGGCCACTCTGGTGCCCCTTCCTGTACCAGCACCCAGGTGGGGTTGTCCTAGGCCCTGAAACTAGGGGTGTGCTACGGAAGTATCCACAGCTGAGGGGTGTCCAGGTAGTGAGTACCCTGACAGGGGCAGGAGGGGGTCTGGGACAAGCCCTCTGACCTCTGGTGTGTGCAGGTGGACCTGTCCCTTCTGACCACTCCTGTGTGATGGACAGGCCTGCCGGGGTGTCAGGCATCTGGACACCAGCGCTGAGCTTAGCCAAGGAGGGGCGTGGGTGGATGGGGTGGGTGGGTTTCTTACCACTGCAGGAGGTCCTCTTGCTCTAGTTGGGAACCCAAGTCAGCTCCTCCAGCTGCCCTGCCCCACACAGGAAGTGTTGCCATGGCAACAGAGAGGGGATTTGGCTGCACTGGAGCTGGAATGCCAGGTATGCGTCTGCTCCTGGTGCCCCTGTACTGGGCAGGTATTGCCTGGTCTCAGCCTCTCCTGTTCTCTTACAGAGCCAGGTGTGGGGGAGACATGGGGACAGGGGCTTCTCCACAAGCAGGACACCCTGCTGCCTGTCCCTGTGAGAGGGAAACCCCCAAGGCCTGGCCTGCAGGTTTGGGCGGTGTGGGGGCAGTGGGCCTGGAGTGCTGCCTGTGTGTGGCCCTGGAACCAGCAGCGGTTCCTCCAGGGGCTGGGACTTGGGTTAGCAGGATGCCTGGGTCCCAGATGCAGCCTTCCTGCTGCCCCAGGAGAGGAAGAATCTGGGGATCTTTAAAGAGGGCTCCTCCTCCCTGAGTCTCACTGAGGTCAGCGAAAAAGAATTTGCCATTTCTGAAAATGAAAGTCACTCCAGTAATCTGGAGATTGAGGAGAGGGGAGGGATTCCGTGGCTATCCCTTTCCTGTTCGTGGGGCTTCCTGTGGCCCCTAGGAAGGCTGAGCTGAGCTTACCTGGAGTGGGCACAGTGGGTTCAGCCTCAGTTCTTACCTTGTCTTCACTTCTTGGTTCAGAGACCAGACGATGCAAGTGGAAAGCCACAGGGCAAGTAGGACTCGCTAGTCCACACCCACCCTCACTGCAACTGCCTGAGCACAGGGGCCTGGTTCTCCCAGTGTGAGCTCACGCAGAGACGTTTGTTGGAAACCTGAGGTGGCCAAGGCACAGCCAGGACCCTGGGCGTTTTGTGGCCCAGGCTCTGCTGCTTTCTAGCTGTGGCTCCATTTCCTTGCCTGCCCTCGCCTCAGGTTCCTTTTGCATAGATAGAGAACAGTAACTGTGGGCTCAGCCCACAGTGGGCAGGAGTCTCAAATAGCCAACAGCTCTCTTGCTGGGTGACTTGGGGAAAATGGCTTTCTTTCTCTGGGCCTTTAGTTTCTCCATGTATAAAATAGGGAGGTGGGAGATATGGGCCCAGGTATATTCCAACCCCAACTTGTGCCTCTGAATGAAGAACCGCTCTGTTGCTGCCTGGCGGCCCTGCAGGCTGGGTGTTGCGCCCCCTCCCTGGCCGCACTCAGCCGCTGCACTGGGCCCTGTGCTCTCCCAGGCCTCTGCGCTGCTGGCTTGGCCCACACCTGCTATCCTTCACGTCCTAACTCAGATGCTACCTTACATCTACTTCTCAGTTATACTCTACTCTGTTATGCTTTAAAAATGCAAATGAACCCTGAGCACAGTTCACTACTGTTAACACCCTTGAAACTGCCATCCAGTGTAGGTCCCACTATGGTGCTCTTTTTACAGATAAAGGAGCTGAGGCACAAAGTCGTTGAGTAGCTCATCCTGGGACGAGGCCCTCAGTGGCAGGTCAGGTTTTTACCCAGGTAGTCTGAGTCCAAAGCTTGCTCTCTTAACCTCCACTTTACCCTTTCATGGCATTAGTAATGACATGTGGTGATACCGTTGTTTCTCTTTGGTTCACATCTGCCTCCTGACTTGCCTGTTCTATGAGTTTGGAGACCTTTTTTGTTCACTGTGTCCAACACCTAGCATAATATGCAGCTCAGATTCTTGTATTGAGAAAATGAATGAGCAGCTCTCCTTAACCCAAGTATATGACCCTCCGTCTGAGATCTGTTTGACCCCACAACCAGCTCCTAGCACAGTGCCTGGCCCTTGGGAGGCTTCCTTGAGAGGATAGATGAATAAATGGTGCACAGATGCATTGTGAGGCATCCGGTTTGCTGTTTACACTGGGGGTATTTGCACACTGATGAGAGGGTGAGAGCCCATGTGACACTTCTGACCTCCTATGGGGTGTTGGGAGTGGAGCTGACCTTCACCCTGACCCTCGTATATGGAGAGAGGAGTGTGGGTTCCTGGTTCTCAGGCTCTGGCCCTGACTTCCTGTGCAGGCTGTGGCTGGGTGGGAAGTAAGCAGTGAGAAAAGCCCCTTGAACGACACTGAGCTGTTTCCGATGGTCTCCCACGCTGGGGTCTGCCTCTGTGGGCTGGGGAGGGGGCGCTGGGCCAGCTCATCACAGGCCGCCTCCCTCCCTCATTCATTCCCAAGGAGATCGTGGGAAGCTTAGAGGAAGCTGGCCACAGTTTGGGGTGAGCTATTTTTGGTAACAGGGTCTTTTGTCTCAGGCTCTAGAGGCCAGGGTGACTGGGAGGGAGCTGTTTGCATTTCCTCTGGCTGCCGTGACTCCCCCCTGCCTGGGCCCAGGGGACAGGGTCGCCTGTGGTATGAACTTGCCTCTCCTCCCTGGGTCCCAGGAAGCCTTCCAGCTGGCAGGCAGCTCCAGCACCACAGGAGGGCGGAGAGGGGCAGTGCTCTGCCCTCTCCGGGACATTGCCCAGAGCTTGGCACCAGGCCCTCTCCCCAGCCCCCTGGCAGCATCAGGAGGCAGAAGTAATTCTAGTAATCCCTTGATTTGCACAGTGCTTTGCAGCGGGCCCATTCCTCTCACATATAGTCTCAGTTGATCCTCTCACCAGTCCTGGGAAGTAGGTGGCTGGGGCAACATGAGCCCTATGCACAAGCGAGAAAAATGAAATTCTGAAAGGGCACTCAGGTCCCCAGAGCCTGGAAATGGTGGCCAGCAGCTGAGTGCTGCCTCTAGGACACCTGCCAGGGCAGTGACATGCTATCGCAAAGGGCCTGGTAGTGAGCAAGATAGCCTGACAGTCCCTAACAAGGAGGAGACTGAGCCCACGCTGGGTGGCTGGGTCTGCCCTCCAGGTGCAGCACTGCCTTTAGCCCAGGTCCGTCCTGTAGTGGCATGAGGCCCCTCCGTCTGCAGTCAGCCCCCGGGGCCCTGACCTGGCCCCTGCTGCTTTCTGTGTGACTCTGGCCAGTGGACCTGCAGTGGCTCAGCGCTCTCTCCTGCCCCCTGCAGAGCACACAAGGCCACGAGAACAGCAAGGATAGCCGGCTGGCGTGGACAGGCACCCAGGAGCACCTTGTGTCCACCGGATTCAACCAGGTAGGGCTCCTTGAAGGTGAACAGGGACCTAGAGAGCAGGGGTGAGGCCCACTGGCAAGCTAGGACTGGAGGCTCGCTCCAGGCCTGTCCATATACGGCCCTGAGTGCAGCCTGGTCTCAGAGCCCCGGGAGACCAACTGTGGCTGAAAACTGGCAGATTCCATTCTCAATAGCTAAGCCTGACCCTGGGAACCGTGGCTGCACCCCCAGGGACCAGAGTCCATGGAGGGAAACGCCCCTTGTCCCTTGTCACCTAAGGGTTCTTAAAGGGGCAGGACATGAAAACCCAAAATCTCTCTTCCTGGCATAATCCCCCTCCTCCCACTGCCTTCCAGGCTCTGTACTGGGGCAAGTGCCACTTTGCCAGACTGTGTCCTTGGGCACTAGGTTCCCAGGGAGCCTCAGGGGCTGATAGACGGCCCTCTGAGCCCCCTGACCTCTCTGCCCCTCCCCGTAGATGCGTGAACACGAAGTGAAGCTGTGGGACACCCGGCACTTCTCCAGCGCCCTCACCTCCCTCACCTTGGACACTTCACCTGGGTAGGAGCAGCTGGCATGCTGGGATGGGCTGGGGCTGGGCTGGGGCAGGGGCCCAGACGGTGTCTGGCTTACAGGTCTGTGGAGAGGTACCCCTGCTAAGGCCCCTGATGTGCGTGCGGTGGCAGGGCCATCTGCAGAGGACAGGGGCTCAGTCCAGTGAGAGGGCTCTCCCCAGCTCAGACCATCAGGGAGGTGGCTCGTCACCGGAGCAGCCAGGTGCCTGTGCTGGCAGACCTGGCCCTGCCTGGGGGCCTGGAGCATCACCTGCAGTGGGTGATGAGGCCGCTCGGAATAGGCAGCCCCTTGGTCCTGGCCTGGAGACTCAGGTTGGTGTATTTTAGTGTTTGGGGAGGGGACTGTGACCCGGCGGATGCATGGGTGGCCAGCAAGAGCATGCGCTTGATTTTGCTGTGGGTGTTCTGGTGGGGCTGAGGGCCAAGGAGATCTGAGGCTATTATCGCAAGGTGGACTTGGGGAGGGCGTGGGGTGATGTAGGGACAGATGGGCTGGCAGGTTTGAAAGTGTAAGTAGCAGAGGGAGGCAGGCCTTGAACTTAGTGGACTCTGTGAGACCCTCTCAGCCCTGGCCAGGTGCCTGTCCCTGCTTGTCCTTGTGGGGGGTACGGAGGCAGCACGGAGTGCAAATGCACTTCATCCTTCCTCCCCAGAAGTGAGTGGGAAGATTTGCGGTGGTGCCCTTGGGGTTCTGGGCAGAGATGGCCCAGAATCACTGTGGCTCATGGTGCTGAGCAGTGACTTGTCCATTCAGTCCACTGGGACCTCATGTCCCAGCTGAGGAAAGAGTTCTGGCTGGGACAGAAGGAGGCAGGGACCTGGCCCCTGTTCCAAAGCCTTATCCCTACTTAGCTATTACTCTTGGAGGGGCTTCCTGGGACTCCTACCACCACCACCAGGCAGGGGCATGCAAAGGTCAGAGTAAACAAAAGGTCCTTGGGCCTTGGATATCCCTTTAGCTGCTTCCTCTTCTATTTTACAACTGGGGAAACTGAGTCACAGAGGGTGCTATGACCTGTCCAAGTTCTAAGAGCATCAAGGGCTGTGTCTGGGGGCAGGGAAAACTAAACGCCATAAGAACTGCTAAGGTGTCCCCTGGCTGAGTGCCTAGGAAGGGGTAAAAGGTTGGTAGGATCCTCTGCTCCCATCCTCTCTCACAGTCCAGGGAGAGGGTGGGGAGCTGGCGAGGTCTGTTTCACAAATGAGGAACATAAGGCTGCTCGAGCGCCAGTGCCTTCCTCAGAATTACAGTTGGTTGTGAGGCTTCGGCCTGCTCTGGGCCCTGGGGATTCAGGGGAGTCACTAGGAACGCCCCTGGGCTGGAGCAGTTGGAGCTCCAGGGCCACCTGGGTCCACGTCTAGTATCTCCCACTCCTGGCCCAGATGCTGTGTTGGTATCTTGTCCCTGTGCCTCTGCAGGCCAGACAGCCCCTTCCCTGCAGGGCTCCTCAGCAGAGGGAGGGGAGTGACTGAAGCTGGGAAAGGGACCAGCACTAGCCATCAGAAGTTCCCCACTCACCAGTTCCTGCCTTTCAGGCTCCCCACCATGCCTGCAATGGGTCCCCCTCCCCTGGATGAGCAGCCCCCCCCCCCACTGTGCCCCATCATGGCCCCTGGAGGAGTTAACCGATGCCCAGACTGCACAGTGCCACTGGCCAAGGCTGACCCTGTAATTATAGTAGTTAAGAATAGCCTTGTAGGGCCAGTGAGGCCTGGAATTTCTCAAATCACTCCCAGATGGGCCCTCTAGGCCAGTGTTCTTCCCACTCCATCCCCCAGGCCTGGCCCCTGCCTCGACACCAGGCCCACACCCTTGGCAGGGTAGTAGGGACTCCAGTCCTCTACAGTGGTGGTGGACACCAGGGATACATGCCAGCCTCCAGGCTGGCCTGAGAGGTGGTGGGTCCCTACACTGGCTCCCTGAGGTATGGGAGCTGCTGAGTAAATTAGGCTAAAGGTGAAAAGTGTGGGGTGGGCACAACCATGGGCCTTCACTGCACCCCCTCGATTTCTTCTCTGTTCGCATATTTTCCATTTCAGTTTAGGCAGAACACTGTGTTCTTGTGAGAGCCAGAGGGGCCCAGAGTCAGGCACACAGCCGTCCCAGGCCTCTCCCAGGGAGAACCCAGGGCCCCACCTTCCCAGGGACCTCTGTCGCAGCCTCCACCTATGCCTTCCTTTTGTCATCCATGTCATATGTGGAGTGTACCTCACTAAGAGGAGATGTGTCATGGTGGGAAGAGCAGGACATCTGGGTCCTATCTGCAAAGCCAGACTCAGGTGGCAGGTCCACAGATGGCTGCCCTGCTCTCCTGGGTACCAGGCCACGGGTTCGGTGTAGGGTGGGGGTGGGGGTGGTCTCGTAGGGCCCAGTGCTGGAGGAGCAGCTTGTGCTCCGTCCAGGAGATACAGACACCACTGGTCTCAGGTTCATTCTTCTGCGCTAGGTGAATGGTCAGCTTCCTGGGCCTCAGGCAAGTAGAGATATTTTATTACTGATTTTAGAGAGAGGAGAGAGAGAAAAGGCAGGAAGGAGAGGGAAACATCAACTCATAGTAGTTGCTTCTTGTATGTTCCTTAACTGGGCAAGCCCAGGGTTTTGAACCGGTGACCTCAGCATTCCGGGTCGATGCTTTATCCACTGCGCCACCACAGGTCAGGCATCTGTAGAAAATTTTTGTGAGTTTATTGGAGCCAAACTGACAATAATTGCTAGAATGCAAAATCTCATCAGATTGAGAATATGCTCTAGAGAGCGGCAGTTTTGCAGCTTATTTTATACATTACAATCAAAGATGTTGTAAGGGGTTTGTGAAATTAACTGGTGGTAGGTTAGGAAGGCAGGAAAAAGCAAAGGGGGAAATCTCTAAGATTATCTAAAGAGTAAAACAGAGAGCCATACTTCCTCTACGTTGGTGGGTCGAGAGTTAATAGTTAACATTTATAGCACGTAGAGATGGCAGTCAGGGAACAAGATAACAGCAAGGGGGTCTGTGCCGCTCTGGTGCCATGGGTCTGCCCTGCGGGTCTGGGGAAGGAGATTACTCTTGACATTCTGAAGGTACGTTATTTTGGATGCAAAAGGCAAGAAGTGACTTACCTGTCAAGACCTGCTTTTAGTTAGAAAGTTTTCATTTCAGATCATCCTGTGATCACTTTTGGTTTCTGGGTCTGTAAGGCTCGCCATGCAGGGCTCCCTGAGTTTGTCAGGTTTGGGATGTAGCCCCTTTTTTGTCCACAGGTCCCATACCCAGCATGTTCCTTGAAGATTGGGTACTCCCTCCCCATCTGAGATTTTGCTCACAATGGCCCAACCCCCCTTTTGGAAACATAAGCCACCATGGTTTGCAATGCCCTCCTGGGCCAGGGAGTGGGGGTTGAGTGTTGGGCCCTGTCCCCTGCCCCTCTGCTGTGAGCAAGCTGCTATCTCACCTCTCCCAGCCTGTCTAGGAGAAGAGGGAAGAGAAACAAATGGTTGCTTTTCATGTGTGCCCTGACTGGGGATCGAACCCAGGATCTCTGCTGCCAGGCCGATGCTCTATCCACTGAACCAACCGGCCAGGGCTCCAAGTGCCTTTTCTAGGAGGGCTCATGCCAGCCTCCTTTCTTTATGTCCCACCCACCGCCTGCTGGCCCATGAGGCCAGGTCTGGCTTTGCAGGGAAAACATTTATTCAGCAGCAGCTCATGGGCCCACAATAGCCCCATTGACTGGCCTACCCAAGGTGGGAGGGCAGACGCAGCGTAGCCACTCCAGTAATGAGACCCAGACCCACAGGAAATCCACCTGGGCTGCCGCTGCGGCCTCGGGAAGATGGGGCCCCACCCAGGCACACTGCCACCACCCTCTGCCCCAGCCCCCTGCTTGCCTCCTCCCTTCTCATGCCAGAACCCTCAGCAGCCACTAATTGAATCCAGAGCCTCGCGTGGCTGGGCGTGACTCGGTGCTGACATCAACGCCCCAAGCCACAGGGCCTGTTCCCCAGGCCTGACTGGGCTGCCTCCTCCCTGCCAGGGTGAGGCTAGGGGCCAGGGGCTGTGACCCACAGATGGACACAGGCATGGGGCCTCAGGGTGGCTTGTTCCAGCTTCTCTGGGGCCACCTCCCCTACCATCTGAAGGGTATTAGGAAAAGGTGCTCTGTATCTACATCACTGTCCCCAAGGTCCCAGCACTATCCCTGGCCCTGGCCCTGCTCCTGCCTCTGGTCTTCCTTGAAAATATTCCCACTTCCGGGGTTTTGGAAAACCAGGCACATCCCAACTGGAGAGTAAAGGGACATCACAGGGCCACCAGGGCTCCACAGGCCACACTCAAATCTTACCCTGTTCCTGGGCCACTCACTCCTAACAGTTTCTTGCAGCCTCCCTACCCACCAGAGGGCAGCTGCCATTCATGATCTGTGATGCCCTTGACTAAGGCCACTCTCTGCAGCCGGAACAGGAGCCTGTGCCGAGGGGCAAAGGGAGTGCAGGGAAGGTGTAGGCACAGCCCAGGGCAGGATTCGTGGTGAGGCTGCCTTTCCCCCCATGGCTCTCAACAGGCGTCCTCCCAAGCCCAGGGGATGCTGGCCAGAGCCTGACATCTGCTAGAAAGAGGGGTCCTGACCCAAGTTCCCCACAGAGAGGGCTGTCTGTACCCCCATCTTCCCTCTACCCAGACCAGGAGCCCTAGGGCCATGCCAGAAAAACACTCATTTCATTTTATCTTTTATTTTTCTTATAAAAAGCCTTCATATCATCATTTGTCTTACAAAAACCAAAGTCCTTGTCTCTGAGTTTGAAAAACATTTTCCCAGAATAAATGGGAAAAGATCTCTTATAAATATATTTTAAAAAAACAAAGCAAAACTTGTTCCTAAAGTGTCTTTTCTTTCCAGTTTCTTTTGTTGCTTCGCTCCCTGGAGCCAAGACTGGGTTACATACACACCCATCCTTACCCACTCTCCCTCTGCTCCCTTTCTGGGGCTTCCTTCACTGGCCCGAGTCTCCTTGGGTTGGGGGCCTGGCAGCCCTAGGCCCGTGTAACCAGCACACGGCAGAGCCTGCCCGCCCTGCCCTACAACCCAGAGGCTGCACTTTGCACAGGATGGAGCAGACACCATCCTCAGAGGCACGTGGGCTCTGGAGGCGGTCCTTAGAGGTCTTCACCTAGGTCCTAGCATCTTAGATGAGGAGAGCAAGGTCAAGAGGGGGACAGGGACTTGCTGCACTCACACAGCCCCTGCCCTGTCACGTCTTCCTCATCACATGGATCTGAGAACTTCTTGGCCTGGCAGCAAGAGGGCGCTGGCCAGTTCCAGCAGGGCTGAGAGCCCAGCCCAGTGGTCCATTATTCCCAGCTTAGATGTAGGGCTTAGTAGGAAGGGGCCCTTGGAGCCCAGGCCCTGGGTAGCCCATGAGTGGCACTTCACACTCAGGCCCACCAGGTGGGGCTTCCCCACCACCCTCTGTTGCCTTGGGGCCTGGCTCTAAGGGGGCCTTCACCCCCTCCAGCTCTAGGGGCCCAGGCCCCACCTGCCCTTTGCCCTGAGCTGCAGCTGCTGCGGCCCTACCCCGCCGCACGAAGTAGGCCGTCCCCACGGCGGCTAGCACAGCCAGGAGCACTGCAGCCAGGGCCGGCGCGATGAGAAGCGGCAGGTTGCTCTCGCGGGCCTGTGTGACTGGGGCATGATTGGAGCGGACAGCTGGGGGGGTGCGGGCCTCCCCACAGGCCTCCTCACCTTCAGGCACCCGCCCAGCACCCAGGGGCCTGACACAGATGGAATAGGTGGCATTGGGCCGGAGCTGGGTGACCGTGTACTCAGCCAGTGAGGCAGGCAGCCGGAGCGTCACCGGCCGCTTGTCAGGGCCTGACAGGTTGCGGTAGGTGAGGCGGAGCTGCACGGCACTTCCCTGCAGGTAGCGCTGCAGCCCTACCCTCAGGGAGGTGGGGCTCACCGGTTCGATGCTGAGCGGCAGGGGCCCGGGGGGCCGCAGCGTAGCTGCTGTGGGAGTGGGCCGTGGGCCCAGCCTCACCAGGCTTTCACAGTACAGGCCAGTGAGGCCCTCAGGGCACAGGCAGGCTAGGTGGCCCTGAGCCCCGAGGTGGCAGGTGCCCCCGTTGAGGCAGATGGATGCCGGGCAGTCCTGGGGCTGGGGATCAGGTCCCACGGTAGGTGGGGTAGCAGGGAGCAGGCTAGGGGCTTTGGCAGCAGGCTCCGTGGGGTTTCGCCAGGTGGGGGCTGGGCTGGAAGACAAGGGCGTGGGTTCCCATGCAGAAGACCTCGTGGTGGGCACTGTAGCTGTGGTCGTGGTGGCCGGGCAGCCAAAGTCGGCATAGTCGAGGTCCAGGAGCATCTGACCAGCGTTCTTGGGCGGGAAGTGGCAACGCGTCTCCTCTGGGCTGGCCAGTGCCACGCGGTTCTCCCGTACCCAAGGGCTGAACCAGCTCAGAGGGCACACGCAGTTGAAAGGGTTGCGGGCAGCTGACAGGAGCCGTAGGCGGGGGAAGAGGCCTGAAAGCTCGTGTGGCAGGGCCTGCAGGCTCAGGTTGCTCAGGTCCAGCTCCTGCAGGGCCGTCAGGCCAGCCAGGTCCTCAGGCCGCAGCTGGGCGATGCGGGTGTTGCCAGCCAGTCGCAGGCGCGTCAGTCCCTGTAGGCCCCGGATGGCAGGCGGCACGCGGTCCAGCTGGTTGTCTGACACGTCCAGGTCATGGAGGTTGCGCAGGCGACCTAAGAGCCCCTCGTCCAGTTGCTGCAGCCCCAGGCCAGCCAGCCTCAGCGCCTCCACGTTGGCAGTGTCCAGGGTGCCGGGCTCCAGGGCCAGGAGGCTGTTGTGGCTGAGGTCCAACAGCAGCAGGCTTGGTAGGCGCAGTGGGGGCAGTGCTCGCAGCTCGTTGTCCTGCAGCTTGAGCTCCAGGAGGCGGTCAAGGGCGTCGAAGGCGCCAGGCTGGATGTGCTGGATGCGGTTCTTGCCCAAGTAGAGGCGCTCCAGGCGCCGCAGGCCCCGGAAGGTCTCATTGGTGATCTCACGCAGCCTGTTGGCGGTGAGGTCTAGGTTACTGAGGTTGGCAAGTGGCCGGAAGACCCCACTGGGCAGGCTAGTGATGTGATTCTGTGACAGGTCCAGGAGCTGCAGACCTGGCAGACTGGCAAAGGTGTCTGTGTCGAGTGTTATGATGCCGTTGTTGAAGACGTACAGGCCTGCTGTGTCGGGCGGCACGTCTCGAGGCACCGTCGTCCCCTGGCGGGCAGTGCAGAACACTGTCTGTGGCTGGTTGCACTGGCAGCCAGATGGGCAGCCCCACACCCCAGGCCCTGAGGCCAGCAGCAGCAGCAGCAGGGGCAGAAGGACCCTGGAGCGCATCTTTTGGTCCCTGGAGACAGAGAGGAAAGAGGAGAATCTGAGTCAGGGGCCCAGGAAACAGCCATTCCAGGAAGGACCAAGAAGGGAATTCCGAGCCCTTCTCACCATTCCCTGCCCCCAAATCCAACAGCACAAAGGAGTTATGAAGTTATGAGTCAGGTCTCTAGTGCTTGGGCCCAATTCTTGTCCCAGCCCCATCACTTCCTCACTATATGACTTTGAACAATCACATGACCTCACTATGCTATCAGTTGATACTTCCTGCACTGTCACCAGGGTTTAGTGGGTTGATGCAACCAGAATGGGGCCCAGCCCCCAAATACTCAATGACCACGAACAATAATACCTTTACCTTAATCCCAGCCCTCCCACCCCTCTGTGGCTCAGAGAGAACACGTGGACAAAAAGGATCAGGTTCTGTGCCCTCCCCCCACCCCGCCACCCCCAGATCTCTGCTGAGGTGGACAGGGAAGCAGGAAAAATGGTGGCTCCGGGAGCAGCAGCCCTTCCCCAAAGCTTCTCGGAGGGATTGGTGGGCAGTCAGCCCAGTGCGTAAGTGGAGAAGCTGGCTGCCCCAGGCCACCAGCCCCTGCCGCCACGCTCTACATCCTCCAAGTGAGGAGACCGCAGCAGGAAGACTTCACATGGAAACTATGGGATCGGTGTTTTTCCACTTGTGAAGTCAGACCTGCCCAGGACGGGAGCTGTGGGCTGGTCAGGATGTGGCCAGTGGGAAAGTTCCTAGGAAAGAGAGCAGAGGAGCTGGAGCAATTGGCAGGTGACCCCTGGGGGGGGGGGGGTGTAGGGAGGGAACCCCAGTCTTCATATCCCCACACAGGCACAGTGATAGAACTAGATGTGAGGGGCTCCAAGCCTCCCTGAGTTGGGGGACAGTGCCAGGTCTGGAATCACCCCCCCAGATTCCTTCATGTCCCATTTCTTGGGCTCCACTATGGGCCGGGCACTGAAGCAGAGCTGCAGCCCTTCCCACGTGCCAGTGCCTC
Organism: Saccopteryx leptura; assembly: GCF_036850995.1. Lineage (NCBI taxonomy): Eukaryota > Metazoa > Chordata > Mammalia > Chiroptera > Emballonuridae > Saccopteryx > Saccopteryx leptura. The sequence goes on from NC_089506.1 coordinate 211,312,421, forward strand.
TGAGCGTTCACAGCCACCTCTTGTAGTGCCCCCGCCAGCCATTCCAGGTGGAAACTATTCTCACCACTCCCAGATGACAGAAAAAGGGGGGCTCCTGGAGGTGCAATGACTTGCTGCCATTACACTGCTGTGAAATCTGAGCCAGAGCCCAGGTCCTTAAGCAGGTCCAGGTGTGGCTGGGCCCGCTGCCTGCGCGGGGCCCAGTCCTGCTGAGGGGGTCGTGGCTCCCCTAGCTACTCCAGGCTCCGGTTTGTAGCTTGACCTGACCGAGACAGGATGGGGCCACAGCATGGGCCCCCTTCATTCAGGCTCCGGGGGGAAACCCAGGGACCACCCCCAGCAGCAGTCCCTCTACTCTGGGCCCAGCTCAGAGAGGCCAGCACCCCTCCCTTCCAGGCACCTCTGTTCACACAAGGCCCTTTTGTGCTGAAGCTCAGCCTCCCCTTCCCCCACGCCAGCCAGCTGTCAGTCTAAGGCAGGTAACATGGCCCCCCACCCAGGATGCCTTCTGCCCTGCCGCCATCCATTGGGTGCCTCTCCTCCAGGCAAGGAGACTCCTGGAATATGAAGTGGAGGAGGGGCATGTGGGGAGGACACTGTGGTCTCAGACCAGTTCTAGGTAAAGGCCTGTCACCCTGTTTGGGCCCACCTATGTCTCGACCACTTGCAGGGTCCCCTCTGCCTGGGAAGTGGGGCCATTGGCCTCTGTCACTAGTTCACACTTACGAACGCCCTTCAGAGGCTAGCCAGGGAAGCCTTCCTTGAGCCCTAGCCAGTGCTCCCTCCCCTGCTCTCTAGGGTCCTGGCTGCCTCATGCACCCCTGGACCTGCCATTGCCATCTCAGGGGGGCTCTTGCACCCTACCCGACCTCCTTCCCTGTGAGGACTTACTCCACCCTCACTGACTCAGAAGTGAACGGGTTCAGCCTGGCCTCCAGATGTGGGCTATGAGCATCCCCCACCCCCATGTCCATGTGGGGGGCGAGCCACCTCCCACTGAATCAGCTCTCCTGGTGGAACAGGCTGGGGTCAGGCAGGGATCAGCCAGACTTGGGGTGGGAGGGGACCCTACGCGTGGCCAGCTTGACCACCCCTGTGACGTTGGCTTCCCATAGGACTTGTATAAGGTCATGGTTATGAGCTCAAGCTCCAATCAGGCAACCTTGGGCCAGGAGTGTCCGAGCTGTAAGGTGTAGACATCATCAGTTCCTCTCAGCACCGAAGTTTCTCCAACTGTGCCGCAGGACATTTCAGAGTAGACACCTCCCAAGACTGGGACACTGCTGGGGGTGCTCCCTGTTCTGCACTGAGGAGGGGGACCAGCATGGGCTCTGGGCTTTGCTCCCTTTAATCAGTGAAGTCATCACAGGGGAGAAAAGTAGCGACTGCTATGGGTCTGTCTGGACCCGGAGCGGCAACGTGGCTGAGTGGCTGGGAGTGGAGGCTGCACCAGGAAGAGTGCATCCAGGAGACCCCAACAGGCAGCAGTGACCCTGTTTCCCACTCCGTAGGGGGCGGTGGTGAGTGCCTTGGCCTGGGCCCCGGTCCACCACCCAAGCAAGGAGTTGGCACTGGGGCTTTGGAAAACAGCAGTGGGGACCGATGATTCCAGGGGCTCTGCCAAAAGGTGCCTGGCACCAAGAGCAGATCAGACAGCACCCCAGAGAGGACCCAGAGGGCCATGGGCGGGCAGGAAATAGGCATCAGAGGGTAGGAGACCTTGGCCTCAACTTGGGCCCAAGTTCTGCTCCTAAATAGCTTCCCAAGTCCCTTCCCACCCATGGGCCTCGGTTTCTCAGTAGCCCTTCCTCACGCTCCAGAGTTGTTCTGAGCACCCAGTATTGTTTGTTTTCAAATGGGGAAGTTCTTTAACAAGTTCTGGAAGCAATTCTGCTAGTCTGGGTGCATGCTGGTATGTGTGTGTGCATTGGGGGTGAGGGCATCTCGTGGGGGGGTTGGGTCACAGCTGCCCTTCACCAGCCAGTTATAATTTCAGCAGCTCTGAAGGACCAGAAGCCTGGGCTTTGATATCTGATCTGCTGACCAGAGGCAGGGAGGTGGGACCTTTCCCTCTGCAAAGGGTGTTGGCAGTTTCGGGAGGCAGCCCTGGCATTTGGAGGGTAGAGGAGAGGGCAAGAGGGTTCAGGGCATCCATCTTCCACCTGGGTTCAACACAGCCTCACCCTGGCTTGGCCCTGCCATGGTTTGGTGGGGGGTGGGAGTGGGGTGGCAGGCTCAGAGGCCTGGGCTCTGTCGCTGGCCTTGGTGAAGTCCAAGGAATAGTGCTGGGATAGTGCTGCAGGCCGACTGCTGGGGTTTGCACCCTGGTCTGTCAGTCTGGCTGTGTGGGTTTTTACCGAGGCTCCCGCTAGGGAACTGGTCATAGTACATGGTTTTCAGGGCTCTTAATCTGTATCTGGAAGACATTCTGAATGGTCTGTCTGCATTCATTCCTAAGGGTGTTAATCCATAAGACCTGAGCCTTGCCTTCTGCATGCATGGGGACAGTGCCACGGTGTGAGAGGTGCTTTGTGCTCCTTTCAGCAGATAGGAGGCCCCCTGAGACGAGGCTGCGGCCTCTGTGCAGAGGCCGCCCGCAGCCTCCACCCTGGCGTGTGGGCGTGGGAGAGCAGCCTGACGGGGGAGCGCCTTGAGTTTTAGAGGGGATAGGGGGTGAGCTGTCCTTTGGCCAGCCCCCTTCAGCATGTTGACCTCAGAGTGTGAGGAGAGCAGAGGGAGGGCTCTATGAGTAAGGACGTTCATCATCTCAGCTCTCAGGGGGACCCAGAGTGCCCTACCTACTCCCAAGAGTAGGATACACGGAGGTACCCACTCACACAAAGGCCCTGGGTAAGGCAGGGGCTGGCAAGTGGGTGGAACCTGGGCATCAGATCTGAGGTTGAAGCATCTCACTGCTCCTGGGGAAAAACGGGCCAGGGTGCAGGGTCGAGTACTACAGAGCTGACCCTGAGGCCCTGGGCCTCTGGCTCCCAGTACTGGCCCGCCTGGGCTGAGCACTGCCGGCCAGGCCTGGCAGCAGCCCAGCCCAGGAGTCTGCCAACCCCCCAGGCAGGCGGGACTGTGCCGGCGGCCAGGACAGCTGGCTCCAGTTCTGCTGACGTGTCTGAGGAGGCTCAGGGCCCAGGTTGGGTCCACCCATCTCCCCATCCCTGGACAAAGCAGCCCTTGGCCCAGCAGGGTAGAGGTTGAGGTCTCCCTTCTGGGCCCTCATGGAAAGGGTCAAGAGGGCAGAGCCGTAGGTTCCTCAGAGATTGCCCTCTCTCCAGGTGGGGGGGGGGGCAGAGCCTGGCCCTGTGATTATACTGGAGGTCCCCACCAGTCTTGGCATCTCTCCTTTACCACTCCGACCGGCTCTGCTCATTCTATAGGTAAGACCCTGACAGTTTGTGACCTCATCCAGTTCCCTTCCCTTTCTGGGTTCCCATCTCCCACCTGGAACCCCAGGGGCTCCTCAACCCCAGCTGCACATCAGAATCACCCTGGCAGCTCTGAAAAGTCCTGGTGCCTGGACCCCATCCCGAGGCTAACGAAATAAGAATGTCTGGGGTGAGGCCTGGCAGGGCTGTGTTTTGGAGACACTCCTTGGCTAAGTCTCCCCTCCACCCGGGGCTTAGACCCTGGGAGAGACTGCAGAAGGGACAGTCTGGACAGAAGCTTGTTTCTCCTAGTCAGGGGAAGATCCCTGAGCAGGTGTGGCCAGCTGCTGGCACTGGGAGAAGAGCAGGAACCTGCCACGCCCCTGGTGGGGACCTTCTGTGGCACTGTGGGTGACTGGGGAGCAACCAGACCTGTCAGCCCAGGGCAGGAAGATCAGTGACTAAGGCCAATCCGTGGCTCACATGGGCCCTCGGGGTGGTGGATGTGTTGTCTCTGTCAGGAGAGCTGCCTCTCTTGGGAGAGGACACCTGCTGCCCCAGGAGCTATTCAGTGGCTGCGGCCCAACCAGAAATGGGCCAGTCAAGATGCCACTGCCAGCACACGCAGGTGTGATGCCACCAGGGCTGGGCTCAGACACAGGGCCTCCTCATACTGCCCTGTCCACACCCAGGGCCAGGTACCCATCAAGTAAGGTCCTAACCCTGCAATTAACCCTAAATTTGCCAGAGGAAGGCCTTACGAAGTCAGGCCACCACCTCCAAGCCAGCTGGGCTCAAGCTGTGTGGGGCCTAGTCAGGGTCTGAGAAGGAAGTGGCAGAGATCTAGGTCACCCTGTGGCAGAAGTGTCCCTTTCTGGGATCTATGAGCTGATCAGCGTGCAGGTGGGATTTATATGGGGAGCCACCACCCTGCCCTCCTTACTTACCACTGCTGCCTATCCAGGCCCCAGTGACCACCCCAGCCCAGCCCCTTCTCAGTGCAAGCCAGCTCTCTCCTCCCGCTTTAATTAAATCTCTCAGGCAGCCTCAGAGGAATGTCAGAGCCTTATTGCATTTCCCTGGAGGAGACTTCTCAACCTTGGAAAAGAACTGGCTCCTCGCCTGCCCCCACCCCCTAAACCCAAGGTGGTCCAAGGGGGCCTGCTCCAGCCTCTTCATACCCAGGGAAGCTGGAATGAGGAAAAGCGGGGGAGGCCTGCAGGCCCGGCCGGCCAGGCGGCCCAGCTAGCTAAGGGAAAGCAATCCGGCTGACTCTGGAATGTGGAAACCGATAAAAGGGAGAAGGCTGAGCCCGCCCCGCCGGTGGTGCATGCAGACACCGCAGCACCCCTGCCCGCCCCCAAACATAGCCCTGCTCCAGTCACGCGCACACAGACACACGCCCACGCCAGAAACACGCCCAGTGGGCCGTGTTCTCTGTCTCTCTCTCTCTCACACACACACACCCTCCCCCTTCTCTAAGAACTCTCACAAATTCCACAGCAGTGAGGGGAGCTGGTTTTCTTGGCAGTACAGAGCCTTGGGCTCCCCAGCCCAGGGAGGGGGACTCTAAGGAGAGCAGAGGGGAGCTCCAGAAGGGGTCACTAACCCATTTAGGTAGCATTGCTGCCCTTCCATGAGCTCAGGGTTTGCCAATGGTCAGGGATGTTTCTATGGGCAGAGGTTCACGCAGCCTTCTCTGTCACCAGGGCATACTGGCTGGCTAGCGCACTGAGATGGAATGTGCCTCCTGGGCCCAACTGGGACCCCAATTTTCTGTCCCCAGGAGCTGCCTAGATGAGGACTCAATGCTTTTTTTTTTTTTTTGACAGAGAGTCAGAGAGAGGGACAGACAGGAAGGGAGAGAGATGAGAAGCATCAATTCTTCGTTGTGGCACCTTCGTTCATTGATTGCTTTCTCATATGTGCCTTCACCGGGGGTCTACAGCAGAATGAGTGACCCCTTACTCAAGCCAGCGACCCTGCGCTCAAAGCAGGTGAGCCTGCGCTCAAGCCGGCAACCTCAGGGTTTGAATCTGGGTCCTTCGCATCCCAGTCTGATGCTCTATCCACTGTGCCATCGCCTGCCTGGTCAGGTGAGGATTCAATGCTCTTTACCTGGTACTTGTCCTAGGTCCCTCGAGACTATAGTGGGCGTGTCAGGAATGGGAGCCAGAAACTGTGGTCCCATCTCCTGCCCAGATAATCTCCCTGGCCTTGGGGCTGCCTGCCAGAAGGGCCTTCCTGGGGAAAGGAGGTCTGGGCAGTATCTAAGGGTCTTCTTATGTTGAACCCTTCCCCTATTTCCAAATTCTCGGGAGTGGTGCCATTTCAGTAAATGCCCTGGAATACGGACCCCCACTGATCCCATCTGACTCTTTGAACCCACAGGTCTCAGGGTAGCTGTTTCATTCTGCAGCTGCATGAGGCCAGGGAGGTGGAGGTAGGCCATGCCCAGGCTCCCAGCCTGGCACGAGTATGCTCGTTGTCCCTGCCCAGGTCCAGGAGAAGCCAAATAATGGTCTGGAGGGAATCCAGCTGGGCTGCTCATTACCAGAGCCCTCTTCCTGCCTCTGACATTCTGTTTACAGAAGCTCTGGGGCCTGATTCCCTTGGGAGAAGACAGCAAACTCAGGGGACTACTCTCCCATCCCCCCACCCACTTGCCTTAGTGCTGTTGGGCCTTGTCAACAGCTGGGCTCTAACTGGACTTCACTGCCTGCTGGACCAACTCCAATGGAACCTACTTGGAGGGTACCTGCCCAGCCACTCCTTTATGCCCCCAGTACCCAAAAGTCCAGCCTAGTGGGAAGGGACCTTTGAGATTCAGTCCAGTCCCCTGGCCCCAGATGCTTGTGGCTGGGGAGAGGAGCAGTAGGCTCTGGTGCCTGTCTCCAGAGCCTCACCTGCTCTTAGTGCGAAAGACAAGCAGGGGACACTGGAACTGTCAGGGTCTCTTCTCCCTTCCCACCTTGCAGACTCCACCCCTAGGCCCCAGGGGCAGACGTGGTCAGCTACCCTGGTGGGGTAACAGTTAAGGAATAGTTGGCACCAGTCAGCTGATCTGCCAGTGACCACAGGGGGACCTCAGCAGCCCTCAGGCCCCAGCACTGCCAACCCTGGGACACAAAGGACTAGGCTGGCTCCAGGCCATTGGGTTCATAGCCCAAGCAAAGCCCCTTCTCTGGCAGAGGCAGAGATGAAGCATGATTAATGCCTGGCTCCCCTAGGACAGCCAAGGTCTGCAGTGATGTGGAGACCAAGGGGTGAGAGGTAAGATGGTGCATTGGTACTTGCCAGCCACCCACTTACACCTCCCCAGGGCTGCATGCCTGTGCCCCCAGCCCAGCTCTGACCTGAGTGACAAGGGCCCTAAGGACCCTGGCCAGCCGATATGCCTACAGGCACCCGGGGCTTCAGGCCCAGAACCAGATTGCCCCACTTTAGTAGGTAAAAGTAACCCAAGACTATGGCGTGGCCATTCCTCAAAGGGGTTTGATTCATAAAACTGGCCATGCCAAGGGCCCAGTCGTGGGAGGAGGAAGCGAGGGAGGGGGTGTTTATTTTGTCTGCTGCAGCCCCGCCGGTCAACCGGTGAGCCATATACACACACCCGCGTGTGCACCCGACCATGGGACTGTCCGCACTCGGTTGGCCCAGGTGATGATGGTGGGGGGCTGAGGGCCCATGCCCGCCCTTGAGTGAGTGTGCACGCAGCGGGGGGTCTGCGCGCTATATTGGCGCATGTGCATAATCTGCCTCCGGGGCGCTTCGGTTCCCGTCCGCAGCCCCCCAGCCCCTCAGACACTCACCGGACAGTGGCGGCGGGAGCCGGGCGGGGCGAGCCGCGGCCTCAGTTCTTCCCCGCCGGCCGGACCAGAGGGTTCACTGCGTCCTGAGGCAGCCGCGTCCGCTTGCCCCGCCGCGGGCTCGGTCTGCGGAGTCAGCTCGCGGGAGGCGGGTCGCGCATTTAAGACAGGGGAGGGACCGCTGTGGAGGGCGGAGTCACTCCCCATTGGTCGGGGCGGAGCGAAACCAAGGGGGACCCGCCTCCCTTCTCCACTGAAGGGGGTTTTTGGCTGTTAGTCCTAGTCCTTACTCTGCCGCCTCCCAACCTGGCGAGTGGGAGAGACCCTGTCCCGCCCTGTCCAGAGTCAGGAGTCCTACGATCCAGGCAGATCTACCACTTGTTTGCTTTATGACTGGGCAGGTCCGTTTTTCGTGTAGAAAGCAAGCTAGTTTGAGTGCGAAGCGCCCCAAATCCGATGCCTGTGACACAACAGACCGCTGACATGAACTCGAGAAGCAGACCTGGAAAGGCAGGGGAGAAAGGGAGTGGAGCCTGGTGTGAGGACTCAAGCCCTATGACCTGCCTCAGGCTGTCAGAGCTTTGGGTTTTTCAAGAGAAACTGAAAATCTGGATTTTTTTTAAGGTGAAATCTCTCAATATGCCATTGTTGGTAGCTAACACCAATTTCAGAAACGCCTAGGCAGGTCCTGCAGAGCCCTTCTGAGGGCCTCCTAGATGCAAACTCTAACGCCAGATCTGAGTTCCGGGGTTCTTTACCATGAAAACTTTAGGAGCTGTGAGCATCCCAACACCACCTTTCCCGTGTCTTAGATGAAGGGATTGAGACACAGGAAGAGGAAGGGATTCTCTGACCAAGGCCCCACAGTTACAGGCAGCTCCCAAACAGTGTGCATGTGGGAGTAAGGGACTGGGATAGGGTGGGAAGTTGGGCCTCACCGTCTGTGGGTGGAGCCTGGGTGCAGCTAGCTGATAGTGGCCCTTGATGGGGCAGGAGGGACCAGTGCCAGGGGCTGGCCAAGTCCTGAAAAATCCCCTGCCTTGGAAGATTCCAGGAAAAGGCTCTGCCCTCCTCCCCCTCCATGTTTGTGGTCAGAGGCATGCTACAGAGCTTTGGGACCCAGCTCAGCTCCTGAGTTCCAGAGGGCCCCAGGACACCCACCTCCTCTTCTAGCGCAACCTGCAGCCAAGGTCTTTGCCTGAGCCAACTTGAGTCCCAGGGGGCTTGAGGGACTTTTCCCATAAGGCTGGGCTACACCAGTGGGGATTGGGGAGTAGTCTTTGGAGGACATGACCATCTCCAGGAGGCGGAACAGACTCTAGTCTCCTTAGGACCTCTCCCCCATAGGGCTCCTTTGCTCCTTTCCAGGGTAGGCAGAGGTCTGGACCCCACACCTGCACCCTTTGCTTATCTTGGTATTTGTGGATATGTAACATAATTTGTGAAACTGTCCCTGGACCAAAGCTGGCCCTTGGGTGTGTTTCATTCGGCCTATATGGGACTTTTTAAAACTGACGCCATTGCAAACATTAAAAATCTGGTGGTTAGCCTGACCAGGCAGTGGCGCAGTGGATAGAGCGTTGGACTGGGATGTGGAAGGACCCAGGTTCGAGACCCTGAGGTCGCCAACTTGAGCGCGGGTTCATCTGGCTTGAGCAAAAAGCTCACCAGCTTGGACCCAGGGTCGCTGGCTCCAGCAAGGGGTTACTCAGTCTGCTGAAGGCCCGCAGTCAAGGCACACATGAGAAGGCAATCAATGAACAACTAAGAAGTAGCAACGTACAATGAAAAACTAATGATTGATGCTTCTCATCTGTCTCCATTCCTGTCTGTCTGTCCCTGTCTATCCCTCTGACTCCCTCTCTGTCTCTGTAAAAAAATAAATAAATAAAAATTAAAAAAAAAAATCTGGTGGTTTCACATTAAAATGGGACTTCCCAGCTTGCCTTGAATAGGAACTCTAAGCTGGAGCCAAGTGGTAGCTGCCCCCTCTGACCAAACCTCAGGCTCACAAGTCACCCCAGTCCCCACCACTCCCAGTTGTCTCACACGAAGCTTCACACACTCAGTTTCCTGAAGCATTTGAGTTTACAGTTGGTACCATGTGGCTCTGGTCAGACTGTCTGTATGCCTCTGCCTTTGGGTCCTGTTTCCCTGACACCCTCAGGAGTGTCCTCAGATGCTGTAGGAGGGAGAGAGTGCTGGGAGGACCTCCAGCCTAACTTTCCCCAAATAACAGACCTTCCTGACAGGCCCCAAAGCCTCTCACCTCTGCAGCCAGTTCTCGATGATAGAGATCCCCCCACCTGCCTAAATGGTTCATTCCCTGCCATGGTCTTGCGCCCTGGACTCAAACAGGCCATGCTCTCATCCCCCCAGAGGTTCAAACGTAGCTTCCAGGAGACCATTCTCCAGTTTGTTCATCTGTTCCTCATATGGCTTCAAGATACCACCCCCCACATGCCCTGTGGTGGTGCAGTGGCTAAAGCATGGACCTGGAACACTGAGGTTGCTGGCTTGAAACTATGGGCTTGCCTGGTTAAGGCCCATATGGGAGTTGGTGCTTCCTGCTCCTCCCCCTTTCTCTTTCTCTTTTTCTTTCTATCTCTCCTCTCTCTCTAAAAATGAGTAAATAAAATCTTAAAAAAAAAAAAAAAAAAAAAAAGGATACCACCTCCTTTTAGACCCCGGTTACCTGGAGTCTCTCTGAGGGAGAGAGCTAAGGAATGTGAGGCAGAGCTTGGCCCAAGGTGGCAGAGACAAATTCAAAGGACTTGGACTGCTTTGGACCAGTGGCGATGCCGGGACGTGTAGATGGGTGGGCTGGCGGGTAGGACCAGAGAAGGCCTATTGAAGCTGCCTTTCCCAGCAAGTACACCATGATAGTGGGAGAGCTGATAGAATTATCAAGGGCTGACCCCTCCTTCACGTGATCCACTCTGTACCACCATCACCCTGCATCTTCTGGGAACTGGGCTCAGGGCTAAGGGGCAAATCTGGGCCCTGAACAGACCTCTAAGTCGGAGCTCTCTTCAGTGTTACACCCAGATGTTAGCCTTCCCCCTGCGCTATGGCAGCAGGAGAGGTGCCTGTGACCCGAGCCAGCTCTTACCACCTCTGGCCCTCTGCCAGGCTGGGCTTGGTTTGGCATTCAACCCAGACCAGGCTTGGCTTTCCTTTTTTTTTTTTTTTTTTTACTTATTTATTTTAGAGAGAGAGGAAGTGGGGGAGAAGGAGAGAAACATTTATTTGTTGGTACACTTACTGATGCATTTGTTGGTTGATTCTTTTATGTGCCCTGATGGGAGATTGAACCTTCAACCTTGGTGTATTGGGAAGATGTCTAATCAGTTGAGCTACCCAACCAGGGAACTTGGCTTTCTTTAAAAGGTCAGGCTTATGCCAGCTGTTGACCAGCCCTTGGGCCTGGTACCATGACCCCATTTCCTGGCCAGTGCCTTGGCAGGTAGGTTCTCTGCCTGAGGCAAGGAAAACTGGCTGGACTTGTCTGAGGAGCCTTCCCGGCCTTCTGTGACTTCCTGCCCCCACGCCCCCAGCACCTGAGTCAGTAGGCCAGCCAGCTGGGACTGATGGGGCGGAGGTGTAGCGAGGCCAGGTCAGACCTCGTAAGGAGGTTGATTTAGAACACAGGTGAGCCACTGATGCTGCGGTGGAACCCACAGTCCCAGCAGTTTTCACCAAGGCAGCTGGAGTCGCCCTAGCCCACTTGCCTTCAGACTCTACCCTGAACCCATCACCTCTTGTTTCCACTCCTCCCACCCATTTCCACATACATAGTGATCTCTGCACAGTGCACATCTACTCCTATCTCTGTTCCCTCTTCACTTAAGGTGTACCATCAGCTTTTCATTGCTTGTCTGATGAAGGCAGAACACTCCTGATGCACCAGACCCGGTCTCACCTTGCCTCTATCCTTATCAAAGCCTCAGCCCCTCACCTTCACTGCCCTGGCCACCAGCCACTTTGTCCTCCATATTCCTCAAACAGGCCGTGCACCTACCTGCCACAGGCCCTTTGCTTATGCTGCTCTTTCTGTTTGGACTCTTTCCTACACATGGTTGATTCCTTTTTCACCTTTGGGTCATTGGGATCATCCCCTCTATCCTCTGCCATGTGTCCTCAGAGAATTTCACATGTTGATCTGTGCGACTGTCTCCCCCTCTCTAGATTGGGAGCTCCTTGAGATCAGAGGTGGGGTCTTTTGTACCCACCTCCAGTCATACTTGGAGGCGGCGGAGTCGAGGACTGGGCTCAGATCAACTTGCCTAAGGAATGAATGGTTGAGAATGAATTTAGTGAAAGCCCTGTTAGAGCTCCGAAAGGGACCTACGTTTAGCCTCCTCTGGAGCCAGCATCAGTGTGGGGGGCCCTCCTGCCCACCTCCTCCCCCAAGCAGGCAGTGGTCAGATCAGGTCAAGAAAGGCAGTTCTTAGCCCAGCTTGCCCTGCCCTGCCCGAGGTAATTATAGGCTGTGTTACTCACAGGTGACCAGTCCAGGGCTCTCCAGGAAGCTGTAGAGACACCCAGGGCCCCACCCAGCTTCTCAGCTCACTCTGTAGCTCTCAGCAGGGTAGGGGGAAATGGGCAGCAGGCGAGCTTCGGGAAGCTGATTGAGGAGGTAGAGAGGCCTGTCCTGTGGTGGCACACTGGATAAAGTGACGACCTAGAATGCTAAGGTTGCTGGTTCGGGATCCCTGGCAACTGTGTGCTGGTGCTTCCCATTCCTCCCTCTCTGCCTTTCTCTCACTCTCCTTCCTAGAATCAATAAATTTTAAAAATCTTTTAAAAAAGAGAGGGGTGTAGACAGGCAGGGGAAGAGAGGACTGGGCCTTCTGTTGCCTGGGTGAGGGATGAAGGCAGCTGCCACTGCTGGGTGACCTCTGGCCACTGGGACCACAGTGAGGACAGGGTTCTGTGTGGGGACAAATGTCAAGGGGGGATCCAGTCCCATGGGACCCCAAGGACATGAAACCAAGACTGGAAGCAAACAAATGGGTGAAGACACTTGTCAGAGTTCTGCTGGGCCCCTCCCCCTGATACCCTGGGCTGGAAGGCAGCACTTACAGGGCTGGGGGCTCCAGAGGGGCCTCCACAGAACCTAGGGAGGGGCATTGTAAATCCCTGGGCAGCAACAGGGCACAGAGCAGCAGGCGTGCTGAAGGCTTCAAGCCTGCCCTCCGTGTTTCCAGCCACCACCCTCCCCAGGCACCCTTGGGAATAGGGATGGAAAACAGGGAAGCTTGGCGACAAAGGAGACTGTGCTCTGGCCCATGGCTCAGGCTTGGGCACACGGGCTCAAGGTCAGTGCTGAGGGGCTTCTGAGTCTCTAAGATGTAATCAAGGCCCAAAGATGCTGGGATGACTGAGGAGATAGTCCCAAACCCACCCAACTGCACCGGAGGGGGATGGAGGAAACCCCAGCTCCAACACCTCCCCTGCGGTGGGGATGCTAATGCTGGCCGGATGTCACGGCTGGCCAAGGTAGAACCAGGGACAGAATGTATTTGGGGTCTGCCTGGGGTGAGATTGGGGCTGAGGTGCAGAAAGGGCATGGCTCCCCTGTGCCCAGGACCCAGCACAGTTCGTGAGTGAATCAGGTAGGCGGATGGAAGACAAGGAGAAGAAAGCCTGGGATGTGGGGACGTGCTTGGTGTATTGGTCGCACAGGGAGATGAAGCAGAGTACCCTGGGGGACCAGCTGGAACTACCTGGAGGGGCCACGTCTCCCCAGCCACTGTGGTGCTTGGCCTGAGCCCTTACCTGGGGTTACAAGGCTGACAGCCCTCTTACTGCCCCTCACCCGTGGGTGGCTGGTTCCACCCACTGAGAACTTCTCTCCCCCAGGTCTCTGATGCCTCTGCTGGACCCAGACTCCGGGCTCCTGGTCCTGGCGGGAAAGGTGAGGGAGAGGCAGAAACCCACCTTACCCATGTCTGCCCACATCGGACCCCCACCTCAGGGCTAGTACCCTCACTTTCCAGGCCTGGCCCTGACCTCCCAGCAGACAGCTGGGAGAGTGGGGCGTACAGGATGGTACCGTACCCAGAAAGAAGGAAATAGAACAGTGCCACCCAGGCTCCACCAGTGCCAGGCTGAGTGGCTTCCTGCCAGCATCCGGGCTTGTCAGCTTCATGCGGACAGGCTGAAGATGGAGCAGGGTTGGCACACAGTAGGCACTCTGTAAATACTGAACACACTCCTGGTGCTCACTCCATCTGCACTGATGACGAATAGGTGAGGTCAAGTCTGCCAAGGGCCCAGCTCATTGCCCAGTGCATTTTGGTGCCCAGTTTGATGTCTGCCGTGCTTCGGTAGCTCAGGCCCTTGAGAGGAAGGGAGGGCTGGTGCTGGGCCTGGGGCTGCCCTAGGCCACCAGGGCTCAGTCAACGAGGGTACTCAGGCCAGGCTTGTTTCAGGGCGGGAGTCAGCTGTACTGCTACGAGGTGGCCCCCCAGCAGCTGGCACTGAGCCCAGGTAAGCCCTGCCCTCCACGCTCCCCTCTCCTTCTCCTTTCTTGTTTTAGTTTTCTTCCCTCCCCTCCACTGACCACCCTGATGCTCCTTTCATGGTGTCCCCAACAGTGACCCAGTGCTTCCTGGACAGTGTGCTTCGCGGGGCTGCCCTTGTGCCCCGGAGGATGCTGGCTGTCATGGGCTGTGAGGTTCTCCGAGTCCTTCAGCTGAGTGACACAGCCATCATGCCCATCAGTTACCATGTGCCCCGCAAGGTGAGGAGGACCCAGTGAGGGGCTGGGAGGGCTTGGGGGATTTGTGTCTCACTGGCCACATGCCTTGTCTACCACCAGGCTGTGGAGTTCTACGAGGACCTCTTCCCCGACGCTGCAGGCTGCGTGCCCGCCTCTGAACCTCATGCTTGGTGGGCGGGGAGCAACCGGCAGGTAGGGCCAAGGCCTGGCTGGACGCTCCTAGTCTCCCCCGGCCCCTGGAATCCCTCCTCACAGCATTCCCACCCATGGCCCCACAGCCAAGCACTAACTCAGCTGCCCTGTGTCCCTCAGCCCTCCCTACCCCTCAACTCTGCCTGTCCCCACAGGTGCAGAGGATCAGCCTCAACCCGACCTGCCCGCCCCACCCCAGCTTCACCTCCCACTTGGTGCCGCCTGCAGAGCCCTCCCCGAACGCAGCCCGGCCTGTGGAGCTGCCCACAGGCGACGAGGACCCCAGTGTGAGTAGTGCGAGTGCCAGCGCCGCCTGCTTGTCAGTACCAGAGTGGGAGCCCCATTGGTCTTTTCTTCTTTAATTTTTAAATTTTTCTGAAGTGAGAAATAGGGAGGCAGAGAGACAGACTCCCGCATGTGCCCGACTGGGATCCACCCGGCATGCCCACCAGGGGACGATGCTCTGTCCATCTGGAGCGTTGCTCTGTTGTGGCTGGAGCCATTCTAGCACCTGAGGTGGAAACCATGGAGCCATCCTCAGTGCCCAGGCCAACTTTGCTCCAATGGAGCCTTGGCTGCGGGAGGGAAAGAGAGATAGAGAGAAAAGAGAAGGGGAAGGGTGGAGAAGTAGATGGGCACTTCTCCTGTGTGCCCTGACCGGGAATCGAACCCAGGACTTCCACACACTGGGCCAACGCTCTACCGCTGAGCCAACCGACCAGGGCCCCATTTGTCTTTTAATCCTTTTTTAGCTGTCAGGTGTAACAGAGAGAAGAACCTCACAGTGTTCTCTAAATTGAACATTTAGTGGAAAGTGAGACTGTCACATAAAATCTAAATTTTTGGCTTTTCTGGCTTCTCTTGAAGTATTGGCAGGTCTTTTGTTTTTTTTCCATGTAGTCTATTATTTTATTTTATTTTTTTTAGCGAGGTGGGGGACAGACAGACAGGAAAAGAGATGAAAAGCATCAACTCATGGTTGTGGCACCTTAGTAGTTCATTGATTGCTTTCTCATGTGTGCCTTGACTGAGGAGCTCCAGTCAAGGCAGTGACCCCTTGCTCAAGCCAGAGACCATGGGGTCATGTCTATGATCCCACACTTAAGCCAGCAACCCCACACTCAAGCTGTTGAGCCCACACTCAAGCCAGTGATCTCAGGATTTTGAACCTGGGTCCTTGGCATCCCAGGCCAATGCTCTATCCACTGTACCACCTCCTGGTCAGGCATATCAGCAGACCTTAACCACCTGGGCCTGCCTTCCCCCAAATACTGGAAGCCAGGAGCTGTCACCTGCTGTCCCCATGGTTTGAAGTTCACTTTACCCCCATGTTATCCACAGTCCATCAACATCTGTAATTTTGCTACTTCCCCATGTCCCAGAGCGGGGCTTTATGCCCAGCACAGTGTCACACAGGTCAGAAGAGGGACCCAGAGTGATGATGCCAGTGTCTCCTCTCTTTGGCCAACGTGCCCAGGTGCCTGTGGTGACCCTGGGTCTTTGCCCCCAGGAGGGCTTCTCTTCCCCTTCCAGCTCTCTTATCTCACCCTCCACGCCATCTAGCCTGGGGCCCTCACTCTCCAGCACCAGCGGCATCGGCACCAGTCCCAGCCAGAGGTCACTGCAGAGCCTTCTGGGTAAGTGGGTAGTCAGGTGGCGGACCAGCCCAGTCATCCTCTGTACCCCAGCCCTGCCTCCCCTCCTGGTGGAGTCCCATGTCCTGTGGTGTGAAGTCAGTCTTATCGGAAGAGGGCAACCTGGATGCTTCCTGGAACCCTTTGCTTCCACCGAGATACCCCGAGTTTCATTCCCAGGCACCCTTCTGGGCGAGTTGTGTTGGCTAGACCAGCAGAGGACTGGGCCTGGGCACATGCCCGGCATAATCCTGCAGTGAGAGGAGTGGGCAGCCGGACAAAGGGCAGCACTGGCTGGTCAGGCAGGACATCCTCTCACAAGAGTGTCTTTGCCACCCACTAGGCCCCAGTTCCAAGTTCCGCCATGCTCAGGGAACCGTCCTACACCGAGACAGCCACATCACCAATCTCAAGGGGCTCAACCTCACCACGCCCGGTGAGAGCAATGGCTTCTGTGCCAACCAGCTGCGTGTGGCCGTGCCCCTGCTCAGCAGTGGTGGGCAGGTGGCTGTGCTTGAGGTGAGGGCTCCACCCTGCTACAACTGCCCTCAAGCCCCTGTAGGACACTAAAGGCATTGGGTACCCACACCAACCCCCATTCTCTGAGTACAAACCATGTGCTAGGCACTCATCCCCATGTGGGGGTGCTACTCTTATCCTCACTTTACAGATAATAGCAGTGAGGCACAGAGAGGTTTAGTGACCTACTGGGTCACTCAGCTATGTAAATGGCGGAGCTGGGGATTTGAACACAGACCACCTGAGCCCCAAGCCAGAGCTTTTTCCAGCACTCTACGCTACGCCCCCCCCCCCTCATTTTTGGGACCTTATGGTTGGCACTTATAGCTCAGAGCATGTGGTAGCTGAAGCAGAAAGCTTGGACCACCCAGCAATGGGGCTTCTGCTACAGAGGGTGGGAGCCCAGACATGCTGCTTGACCTGCGGTCCTCCCTGTTACTAATGGGACTTGGGACGGGGGCACCTCTCACAGCTGCAGAAGCCTGGCCGCCTGCCTGACACAGCGCTACCTACGCTTCAGAATGGGACAGCTGTGACCGACCTAGCCTGGGACCCTTTTGACCCCCACCGCCTTGCTGTGGGTAAGGATGATGGGTGCTGGACTTGAGGGAGGGTCCCAAGGTCTTGAGTAGGAGCAGGGGCAGCCTGGGTATCTTAGGCTGAGCAGTGAGGAGTCCCTTTGCTCTGTGCAGCTGGGGAGGATGCCAGGATTCGTCTGTGGCGAGTGCCCCCAGAGGGCCTGAAGGAAGTGCTTACCACACCAGAGGCTGTGCTCACAGGTCAGGTGGGCCCTGGTAGGGGTAGGCGGGCAGGGCGAGCCTAGCTCCTGAGGAGTTCAGTGTCACCCCGTGCCTCATCCCCAGGGCACACAGAGAAGATCTACTCTCTGTGCTTCCACCCGCTGGCGGCCGACCTCCTGGCCTCCTCTTCCTATGACCTTACCGTTCGAATCTGGGACCTTCAGGCTGGAGTCGAGCGGTTGAGGCTGCAGGGCCACCGGGACCAGGTAGGACAGCTTTGGGGGCAAGTACTTAGCCATAGGATGAGAGACCACCTCTTACCTCTTCACCTGCCCCCAGATCTTTGGCCTGGCCTGGAGTCCCAATGGGCAACAGCTGGCCACAGTCTGCAAGGATGGATGCTTGCGGATCTATGAGCCTCGGAGTGGGCCTGAGCCCCTGCAGGTAAGTAAGATAGGCTGGGGGCAGTCCTCAGGCACAGCGGGGGGCCTGGCTAGGCCTCATGTACTGTATTCCAACAGGAAGGCCCAGGGCCCGAGGGGGCCCGTGGAGCCCGCGTTGTTTGGGTATGTGATGGTCGATGTCTGCTGGTGTCTGGCTTTGACAGGTGAGGACCGAGGAACTGCCATCTCTATTCCCAGACTTCAGGAGCCACTTAAGTCCCCCTTAGATAATATATGCAGAAACTGTCTTCAGCCATCACTTACTGGATGGATGGGTGGGTGAGTGGGTGAGTGGGTGGATGGCTGGGAGGGAGGGAGGGGAGGAGGGGAGAGGGGATGGGAGAGGAGAATGAGTCAACTGGGGGCCCAGAAGAATGAAGGCTGTGCCAGCTGCGAGGAGCTCATGCCTGGTCGGAATCGAGTAAAGCTCACGAAACAGACGCAAGCTAAGGATTGGGCATTTTTCACTTTGGAGGAAGGGTCAGAGAGGCTTCCTGAGGGAGGTGTCATCTGACCTCATCTGAACTGTGCCACAAAGAGGCTAAAAACCAGCGGGTATCAACTGTGGCGGCAAGGCCACGAAGCTGACCAGCCTAGCTGGTTCAGAGGGTGGGAAGCAGACCTGGGGGAGGAAAGTCCAGGCTTAGTGGGCCACAGCGGCCACGGGACAGGTGCTGGGGCCCAGACTGTGCTGAGGAGGGTTGGAGGGTGGCAGAGAGTGGCGATGGGAGGATTGGAGGTGGGGCTGCAGATTAGTACACTGTTGCTGTATTGGGTGAGGCCAGAAGTTCTGAGGGCTAGATCATGAAAGAATGGGCAGGGCCTCTTCTCTGGCCCTGAGGCCCTGAGGCACCCTCTCAACAAGATCAGGGTTCTTGCTGGAGTCCTTGTCCTGCCCCATGCCCCTCCAGCCGTATACACCTGTTTCAGTCCCCCCCTCCCTCACCTCACCACAGCCAGAGTGAGCGCCAGCTACTCCTATACTCAGCTGAGGCCCTGGCCGGCGGCCCCTTGGCAGTGCTGGGGCTGGATGTGGCTCCTTCCACCTTGTTGCCCAGCTATGACCCAGATACCAGCCTGGTGCTACTCACGGGCAAGGTAGGCTGGGGTGCACATGTGGGGGTGGCGAGCAGATGAGAGGATGTTCAGCAAAGGCAGCTTTAGCTAGCTACCTCTCTCTCCCACGTACCCACGCCTGCCAGGGTGACACCCGCGTGTTTCTGTACGAGCTGCTGCCTGAGGCTCCTTTCTTCCTGGAGTGCAACAGCTTCACTTCACCTGACCCCCACAAGGTGAGCCTTCAAATCCTGTCCCACCCCTACCGCCCCATCCTTCTTCCCTAGGTGGCACTGCATGGCTCCCCCGCCCTCTTGTGGCCATATGGGAAAGTGTTGGGGCCTGTGGGTTGGGCTCAGCCTCTCTCAGGAGCTTGTTGTTAAACTCAATCCTTATTAGTATTTTTTAAGTAAAGTTTTTAAAAGATTTATTAATTTGAGAGAGACAGAAATGGAGAGAAAGAGAAACATTAACTTGTTGTTCTACTTATTTATGCATTCATTGGTTGATTCTTACATGTGTCTTGAGTGGGGATCAAACCCACAACCTTGGTATATTGGATGATACTCTAACCAACGGAGTTACCTGGCCAGGGCCAAACTCAGCTAATATTTTTTTTTTTTTTTTTTTTTTAATAGAGGCAGAGATAGACAGGGACAGACAGACAGGAACGGAGAGAGATGAGAAGCATCAATCATCAGTTTCTCGTTGCGACTTCTTAGTTGTTCATTGATTGCTTTCTCACATGTGCCTTGACCGCGGGCCTTCAGCAGACCGAGTAACCCCCTTGGGTCTAAGCTGGCGAGCTCTTTGCTCAAGCCAGATGAGCCCGCGCTCAGGCTGGCGACCTTGGGGTCTCGAACCTGGGTCCTTCCGCATCCCAGTCCGACGCTCTATCCACTGCGCCACCGCCTGGTCAGGCTCAGCTAATATTTTTTAAGGTTATTTATTTATTTATTTGACAGAGAGAGGAGTGGGCAGGGACGAGAAGTAGTTGTTTCACTCTAGCTGTTCACTGGCTGTTGATTGTGTGTGCCTCGACCAGGCAAGACCAGGGTTTCTAACTAGCAGCCTCAGACTTCCAGGTCAGTGCTTTATCCATTGTGCCACCACAGGTTGCCAGTTCAAAACCCTGGGTTTGTCTGGTCAAGACACATATGGGAGGCCCTGGCTGGTTGGCTCAGTGGTGGAGCGTCGGCCTGGCGTGCAGAAGTCCCGGGTTCGATTCCCGGCCAGGGCACACAGGAGAAGCGCCCATCTGCTTCTCCACCCCTCCCCCTCTCCTTCCTCTCTGTCTCTCTCTTCCCCTCCCGCAGCTGAGGCTCCACTGGAGCAAAGATGGCCCGGGCACTGGGGATGGCTCTGTGGCCTCTGCCCCAGGCGCTAGAGTGGCTCTCGTCGCAACAGAGCGACGCCCCGGAGGGGCAGAGCATAGCCCCCTGGTGGGCAGAGCGTCACCCCCTGGTGGGCATGCTGGGTGGATCCCGGTCGGGCGCATGCGGGAGTCTGTCTGACTGTCTCTCCCCATTTCCGGCTTCAGAAAAATACAGGGGAAGAAAAAAAAAAAAGACACATATGGGAGTTGATGCTTCCTGCTCCTCCCCCCTTCTCTCTCTCTCTCTCTCTCTCTGTCCTCTAAAGTGAATATAGTTTTTAAAAAAAGTTAAACTATATATGTTAAGTTATATGAACCTGCAAATATTTTAAAAGAAGGCAATAAATCATTTATCATTTCCTAAGTATTTTACCCAGTTTTGTTACCTTTTGTGCCATTGAGGTTACTTACATCTGTCAGATCTGTCCAGTGGAAAATACTATATTGGTGGCATGCTACGCACATTCCTGCCCACATCTGAACGCAACAAGTCAGGGAAATCAGCCACGTAGTCATTTTCAAACCATGGAAACAGCAAATACTACAAATCAGGGTTTTCCTCCTGAGAGCCAGTTGTTGAACATGTGCCAACACACTTCTGTCCAGGAATAGGCCTTGGTCTTAAGTGAGGGGTTCTGGTACCCTGGGAGCCCAGGTGCCCGCCCAGCTGTGAGCTTTGGGCTCTAGCCCCAGCATGACTCCCCTACCCTCTCAGGGCTTCGTCCTCCTGCCCAAGACCGAGTGTGATGTGCGCCAAGTCGAGTTTGCCCGGTGCCTGCGGCTTCGCCAGACCTCCCTGGAGCCTGTTGCCTTCCGGTTGCCCCGAGTCAGGGTGAGGATGGGGCCCAGTATGCCAATGCCTACCTCCTTTCGGGGCTTTGGGGCCTGACTGTCCCTGTCCCAAACTGCCTCCCTCACTGCTTTTTGGGGTACCTGTTCCCTTCCTACTGAGATTCTAAAACTCATGCAAACTTCAGGCGGGGTCCAGGTCTGGCCATGCGCCCCTCCCAGTGCATGCCGGTGTGCCTTGGCCGCCTGATCCGCAGGACAGCCCCTCCCTCCCTCCCTCCTTCCCTGCAGAAAGAGTTCTTCCAGGATGATGTGTTCCCAGACACGGCCGTGAGTTGGGAGCCGGCGGTCAGTGCCAAAGCCTGGCTGGGGGGCGCTAACAGACAGCCCCGGCTTCTCAGCCTGCAGCCCCCGGGCATGATCCCAGGTAGGAAGAGGGAATGGCGTGGGTAGGAAGCAGGGAGTGAAGGGGCAGCAGGCAGATCCTCTGTCCCTGCTAGTGTGCAGACACCTGTGGTTCTCCTGAGGGTGAGGTGGCTGCGTTTCCAGGCTTAGTCTCTAAGCCACTGTAGGGTAGGCCCGGGTCTGTTTATATTGCCATCACAAGTCCCCGGCCCAGACACATGCACACTCACACACTCACCCATGTATGCAGCCTGGTGCTCACAGCAGGCCTTGTGAACAGAGGGTTGAGTAGCTGTTCATGCCACCTCTGGGAGTCTCTGCCACAGAATCCCCTAGGAGACTGGTTCCAAAGGGCTGGGCAGAGAGCCCCCACTGAAGGGTCTTATGCCTGACACTTGTCCTTGCCCTGCCCAGTGAGCCAGGCCCCCCGTGAGGCCCCTACCCGGAAGGCCCTGTCCTCAGCACACTACCTGGAAGAGAAGTCAGACGAGCAGAAAAAAGAAGAGGTATGCACAGGAGAGGGCTGGCTGTGGGGAGGGCATAGGTCCCTTCAGTTGTCTAGCCTGACCCTAATTGGGACCAGAGCCACTGCCACACCCCTCTCATTTGGAGAGCTTGATGGGGAGACCTTCCAGAGCCCTGAGGTTGACTGCTGCTTCCCAGGGGACACAGGACTCAGGAAGCCAGGGAATAGCGGAGAGAAGCCATGCCCCAGCCTGTCCCAACCTATCCAGAACTGGAGGTTTTGAACCCAAGTGTGTTTCGGACCCTGGTGCACACTTGAACCTCTGAGATGGTGTGTGGTGACAGCTGCCCTGTGACTCCGATGCTGCATGTCACAGTGTGTCTGTCTCTGGCTCCCCCATCCCTGTAGAGCTGTCTCTTTCAGTGAAAACCATCAACTTTGTTGGGGCTCTAACGAAAATGGCTCTTTCATAACCTTGATGGGGTTCAAAGTGGGGTCTGACATTCCCACCTCTTCTCCTGCCCACTGTCCCAGCTGCTAAACGCCATGGTGGCAAAGCTGGGGAATCGGGAGGACCCACTCCCCCAGGACTCCTTCGAAGGTGTGGATGAGGACGAATGGGTGAGTAAACGAGTGGGCCTGGCAGCCCATCTCTCCCCTACTCACCCCTGCAGCACGTGCCACTTCCCTTCTTGGATGTCATCTCAGTTCCCTCCCATTTCTTGGTTTATCTCCCCAGGACTAGTCTGTCCACGAAGCCACTTCTCGCCTCACCTGCTGTTGCCACCTCCTAGAACCACCTAGTACCCCTGCATACTGCATACCTTACCCTCAAACTGGAAAACACCTCTTGGCTTTGGCACAGCTCATCCCAGAAGCCCTGGCTTTCTTTGAGCCTTGGGCACTTCCACACCCTCTGGACCCTGCTAAAACACCCATGGATTTTCTGCACCTCTGCTTTCTCTGGTATTGCCCACTTCTCCTCAGCCACCTGCTGGCATGTGGAACTAGAGGCATGGGGGTGGGATGAGGATGGGGGTTAGTAGCATGGCAATAACCTGGGCAGGCCCTGGGCTCCCTCTCTCCCTACTCTGACCTGGGCTACCTTCACCCAGCACCTTCAGTTACTACTTGCCACCTCATCTTGCCTGCTGCCCCAATTCTGGTCATGGGCCTTGGGGGTCAGCCCCCTGCCAGGCCGTTTGGAGCAGCACTGGCCTCGGGTCTGGGACCACTCACCCTGCTCCCCAGGCTTGAAGCCAGAAGAAGGGGCCATCACAGGCTGGTGGCCCGATTAAGGGAGTATGAGCCCTGCAGGGACTTGCCTGCATGTGCCTGGGATATTTTCAGCAATTAAAGTTTTCTAAGCTGGCCACCTCTTGTGCTGCTGTGGTCTCTGGGCAGGCTGGGACGGGAAGGGAAAAGGAGTATAGGTGAGGGTTCCCTCTGGTCCCAGGTTCTACTTTGCTCTAGGGGCCATTCCGGCTGCATGCTCCTGAGAGCTCATTCATTCATTCAACACGAAGGTATTCAGCACTGCTCTAGATGGTAAATACTATAAAGCAGATGGGGGTGATGTGAGCCTCTCAAGGTACTTATTATAGTCTTATGCAGGGAGCCAGACCATGTGCAAATAAAGAAATAGAGAGCTGTAAAGAAGACAAATTATGTGGAAGGGAGCAACTGGGATGCAGGGGGAAATAGCAGTCAGGGTCTGAGAAGGTGATATTTAAACTGAGAGGTAAGACCTGAAAACTGAGAGAGCTGTGAGAACATTTCAAAGGGTAGGATGGCTTGGGTGCTGAGGGAGGAAAGAATTTGGAAAGTTGGAGGAAAGGAAAGAAAGGCAGTGGTCCATAACAGTGCAAAACAGCCTGATTTTCATTCATTCAACAAACATTTGGTAAGTGCCTTTCATAGGTCAGCCAGTCTTCCAGGTGCTGACCTCCAAGAGTGGAGAAAAGAGATAAAAGGTATCCACCAAGAATCCACATCCTAGCAGGAGGGAAAAGATTATAAACAATAAACATAAAAATAAATGAGTGATATAATATGGTAGAAGATGATAATAGCTTTGGGAAAAAGGGGAATTTGAATGGAGATTTACTCCAGACACAAAAGCCACATAGAGTATGATTCCATTCATGTGAAACTTCCAAAACAGGTAACTCCATAGAGGCAGAACGGATTCATGGTCTCCAGAGGGAGAGGGAAGTGGGCAGTCACTACTCTTGGATAGCAAAGGTGTTTTTTTTGTTTGTTTGTTTTTT
The DNA here is from genome assembly GCF_036850995.1 of Saccopteryx leptura. Classification (NCBI taxonomy): domain Eukaryota; kingdom Metazoa; phylum Chordata; class Mammalia; order Chiroptera; family Emballonuridae; genus Saccopteryx; species Saccopteryx leptura. The sequence goes on from NC_089506.1 coordinate 211,336,223, forward strand.
GGGTTTTTTTTGCATTTTTCTGAAGCTGGAAACAGGGAGAGACAGTCAGACAGACTCCCGCATGCACCCGACCGGGATCCACCCGGCACGCCCACCATGGGGCGATGCTCTGCCCATCCTGGGCGTCGCCATGTTGCGATCAGAGCCACTCTAGCGCCTGAGGCATAGGCCACAGAGCCATCCCCAGCGCCCGGGCCATCTTTGCTCCAATGGAGCCTTGGCTGCGGGAGGGGAAGAGAGAGACAGAGAAGAAGGCGCGGCGGAGGGGTGGAGAAGCAAATGGGCGCTTCTCCTATGTGCCCTGGCCAGGAATCGAACCCGGGTCCTCCGCACGCTAGGCCGACGCTCTACCGCTGAGCAAACCGGCCAGGGCCAGCAAAGGTTTTTTGGAGGGTGATGTGATGAAAATGTTCTGGAACTAGTGATTATGAATATACTAAAAAGCACTGCCGGACTGGGTTGCCGAGGACCCAGATTCAAGATCCTGAGGTTGCCAGCTTGAGTGCAGGCTCATCTGGTTTGAGCAAAGCTTACCAGCTTGGACCCAAGGTCGCTGGCTTGAGCAAGGGGTCACATGGTTTGCTGTAGCCCCGGGGTCAAGGCACATATGAGAAATCAACCAATGAATAACTAAGGAACCTCAATGAAGAATTGATGTTTTTCATCTCTCTCTCTTCCTGTCTGTCTGGCCCTATCTACCCCTCTCTCTGACTCTGTCTCTTTTCCAAAAATAAAGTAAAAAGCACTGAAATGTACACTTAAAAGGTGAATTGTATGGTGTGTGAATTATATCTCAGTAAATTTGTTATTAAAAACAGTTGGTACCCAGGTGGGCTTCATTAAGAAGGTGACACTTGAGCATCGGCCTGTCGTGCAGGAGTCCCGGGTTCGATTCCCAGCCAGGGCACACAGGAGAAGCGCCCATCTGCCTCTCCACCCCTCCCCCTCTCCTTCCTCTCTGTCTCTCTCTTCCCCTCCCGCAGCCGAGGCTCCATTGGAGCAAAGATTGCCTGGGCACTGAGGATGGCTCTGTGGCCTCTGCCTGGGGCGCTAGAGTGGCTCTGGTCGCAACAGAGCAACGCCCCAGATGGGCAGAGCGTCGCCCCCTGGTGGGCATGCCAGGTGGATCCCGGTCGGATGCATGCGGGAGCCTGTCTGACTGCCTCCCCATTTCCAGCTTCGGAAAAATGAAAAACAAACAAAAAATAAAAATAAATAAAAAAATAAAAAAAGAAGGTGACACTTGAGCAAAGACAAAGGAGGGAATGAGCCTCCTTCCCAGGCAGAAGGAACCTGGAATAAAGCCTGTTTTGAAGTTTTCTCTTTTCTTAAATATTTGTGAGAATTTGGTATGGTGCTCATGTTTGTGAGGTGTTGTATGTATATGGCATATTTTTAGCCTCACATAGTTTGAAAATATCAAAATCAAAGGAATAAATTGGCCCACTAAAACCAGCGCACCAACCTGACCAGGTGGTGGCTCAGTGGATAGAGCGTTGGACTGGGACGCGGAGGACCCAGATTCAAGACCCCGAGGTCGCCAGCTTGAGCGCAGGCTCATCTGGTTTGAGCAAAAGCTTACCAGCTTGGACCCAAGGTTGCTGGCTCAAGCAAGGGGTTACTTAGTCTGCTGAAGGCCCACGGCCAACACATATGGGAGAGCAATCAATGAACAACTAAGGTATGCGAACGAAAAACTGATGACTGATGCTTCTCGTCTCTCTCTGTCTATCCTCTCTGACTCTCTGTTTCTATAAATAAAATAATATAAAACCAGCGCACCAGGTTTAGCAAGAAGGCTAGAGTCCTGGGACCGCCCATCACCCGCCTCTGGTTATCTTCCGAGGCGGAACCGCCTCCAACTCCGCCCATGTCTTGTGCATAACCACTGGCGCTCCGTCCCTCTGGATCGAGGCTGTGCGCATGCCCAGCGCGGCATCGCGCACGCGCTCTCGGTAGCCTCCCTTGACCTTTGACCCACCGGCCGCCCTTGAGCCGGGGCCGCGGGACCTGGAAGCAGCAGTGAGTACCCCGAGGCAGAGCGGCCGCAATGGTGAGGCCTGAGTCGGGAGCTGCCCAGGGAAGGGGAGGCCGTTCCGGGTGGGAGCGGCGGGTTTCGGCCGGGCTGCTGGCGCCCCATTCCCCTTACATGCCCGACGGGAAGCGGGCGGGGGCAAGGTAGCCGCTGGCGGCCTCGAGTGAGGGAGAGCCTACTGGCTGGATGGCAAGGCGGATCTGGTCGGCCGGAAAATGCCCAGCAGATGTGATCGCCGTGTGCGCTAGTCCATGTGCGAACAGCCTGAGGTGGAGACTGGCCCGACCCATGAGCCCCTGCTCTGGCCCTGAGGTAGTTGATGGTGTCACCCTATTGCCCCCATTTGAAAGCTGGCGAAATGGGCTCTGAGACTTTCTCACTAAAATGGCAGAACTGGCTGGGGCTTGGACCAGGCCCTGCGACACTGAAAACTGAGCGTTTCTGCGGTACCATTGGCACCTAGAGTCAGTCCATACTGGCTGTGTCAGTTCACTTGGGTCCTGAGCTCTACCCCGGAGGTTCTGTATATGTAAGTTCCCCAAGTGATCTATGCAAGGTTCTGGGAACCGCTTCCTGACAATGGTAAAGATAACATAAGAGCCAGAGCTGAGATTTTATGTAGATTTTCATTTAGTACTTATAAAGTCAGTGCTCTCACCGCCCCCATCTCACAGAGAAGGAACCCGAAGCTCTGAGATTTTGACTCCTCCGGGGTCACGCATCCCACAAGTGTCGGAGAAGTCTTGAGCCCAGTTCCTTCTATGTCCTGAGACTCAATGTTTCCCATCGCGTTATTCCTGTCTTGTAATAGGTTGAGGTCTATGATGATCCCTCCCTGTACTGGGTCCTTCACACATACTCCCACATGTGACTCTGAGCCACCCTTAAGGGTTGAGTAAAAGTGACTGGAGAAATTTGTGTCCTATAGGACAGTGGTCCCCAACCCCCGGGCCGCGGACTGGTATCGGTCAGTGGGCCATTTGGTACCGGTACGCAGAGAAAGAATAACTTACATTATTTCCATTTTATTTATATTTAAGTCTGAATAATGTTTTGGGTTTTTATTTTTATTTTTTTTGTATTTTTCTGAAGTTGGAAATGGAGAGGCAGTCAGACAGACTCCCGCATGCGCCCCACCGGGATCCACCCGGCATGCCCACCAAGGGGCAATGTTCTGCCATCTGGGGTGTCGCTCTGTTGCAACCAGAGCCACTCTAGGGCCTAAGGCAGAGGCCATGGAGCCATCCTCAGCGCCTGGGCCAACTTTGCTCCAATGGAGCCTTGGCTGTGGGAGGGGAAGAGAGAGACAGAGAGGAAGGAGAGGGGGAGAGGGGGGAGAAGCAGATGGTGCCTCTCCTGTGTGCCCTAGCTGGGAATCGAACCCAGGACTCCCGCATGCCAGGCCGACACTCTACCACTGAGCCAACCGGCCAGGGCTGAACAGTGTTTTATTTTTTAAAAATGACCAGAGTCCCTCTGTTACATCCGTCTAAGACTCACTCTTGACACTTGTCTCGTAAGTTTGACAATTATATTTAAAAATACCACAGTTTTTACGCCGGTCGCATCATTTTATTTTGTGCATTTATCCATCCCACCCTAAAGGCCGGTCAGTGAAAATATTTTCTGACATTAAACCGGTCCGTGGCCCAAAAAAGGTTGGGGAGCACTGCTATAGGAGAAGGCAGGCCAGACTGTAAATTAAGGCAATATGACAGTATATTATTAGGAAAAGAACGAGTACTAAGGGAAAGTAGAAATGTGAGGAGTCTGGATAGGTTTCATTTGGGGGAATGACTTAGTCTTGAAGATGTTGGATTTTGACACTGTTGGAGTAGAAGGGAGGATAATTCAAGGCTAATGAGTATAGAGTATATTTGGCAGGGTGATGAAAATGTTCTGGAACTAGTTGCAAAGCTCTGTAAATACACTAGAAAGCACTGAATTTTGCACTTTGGAAGAATGACTTATACGGTGTGTGAATTCAGAGATGCAGACATTTCAGGTAAAGAAGTAGGAGAGCTGATCTAGGAGTAGATGGTTGAGAGAGGTGACGAGAAAAGGAACCTCTCATTTGTAGCTGGGCAGAGCTGGGGAATAGATTGAATTTGGAGGCGATGGAGATGGAGAATTATGTATATTTTGGGGGATGGCGAGAGCAGTGGTTTTTAACCACTGGTTTGCATAGCAACAGTTAAAAACCACTGGACTAGAGCCCTCCTTCAGCAGAAGGAATGGGAGGCATTTGGAAATTCTGTCCAGGGGCTTAGAGATGATGAGACTTCAGTTTGGCTAAAGCAGAGCTGATGGGGACTTGGTTAAGTGTAACATTCATTCAAATACATATCAGGCTCCTGCTGCACCAGCCACAGGCCTAGCCCACCCATAACCATGGCAAATGTAATACAGTGGTACCTTGAGATATGACTTTAATTTGTTCCGTAACCAAGCTTGCAAGTCAGTCAATTTGTATATCAAACAAATTTCTCCCATTTAAAAAACCTAAATAGATTTACTCCGTTCCAGCCCTGTGAAACATCCCCAAACCATCCTAAATTATGAAAAAAGACGTTTTTAATTAAGAAACACACATGTATACTTTACCAATGCATAACAAAATATATGAAATAAAAGAAAAAAGTGTTATTTAGTACTGTATTCTTACCTTGGAGACAGACGAGTGTGGCTAACGGAGGTGAATGGTGGAGGAGGAGGAGGGAGGGAGGAAGGGATGCAGGCACTGTAGACACGGAAACTAAAACTGCACTTTCTTAACGCTAAATGTTATCTAAAACTGCATTTTCTTTTCTTTTTTTAATACTTTATTTATTGATTTTACAGAGACAGGAGAGAGAGGGGAGCATGGAATGGGAAGTATCAACTCATAGTTGCTTAATCTTAGTTGTTCATTGCTTATTGTATGTGCCTTGACCAGGGAAGCCCAGGGTTTCGAACCAGCAACCTTGGGTGTTCCAGGCTGAAGATTTATCCTCTGCACCACCACAGGTCAGGCTGCATTTTCTTTACTTTAAACAAAACTAAAAGCCTGACCAGGGGGTGGTACAGTGGATAGAGTGTCGGACTGGGATGAAGAGGACACAGGTTCGAGACCCCGAGGTTGCTAGCTTGAGCGCGGTTTGAGCAAAGCTCGCCAGCTTGGACCCAAGGTTGCTGGCTTGAGCAAGAGGTTACTCGGTCTGCTGTAGCCCCACGGTTAAGGCACATATGAGAAAGCAATTAATGAACAACTAAGGTTTTGCAATGAAAAACTAATGATTGATGCTTCTCATCTCTCTCCGTTCTTGTCTGTCCCTATCTATCCCTCTGACTCTGTCTCTGTAAAAAACAAAAACAAACAAAAAAACTAAAACTGCACTTTCTTTACCTAAAATTAAACCACAAAAACTAGCATCAGCTTCCCGAATCACGACTCGTATCTCAGAATTTCACTCAGATCTTGAACAAAAATATGGACAGAGTCGCAGCTCGTATCTTTTTTTTTTGTGTTTTTCTGAAGCTGGAAACGGGGAGAGACAGACTCCCGCATGCGCCCGACCGGGATCCACCCGGCACACCCACCAGGGGGTGACACTCTGCCCACCAGGGGGCGATGCTCTGCCCCTCCGGGGCATCGCTCTGTTGCGACCAGAGCCACTCCAGCACCTGGGGCAGAGGCCAAGGAGCCATCCCCAGCGCCCGGGCCATCTTTGCTCCAATGGAGCCTCACTGCGGGAGGGGAAGAGAGAGACAGAGAGGAAGGAGAGGGGGAGGGGTGGAGAAGCAGATGGGTGCTTCTCCTGTGTGCCCTGGCCGGGAATCGAACCCGGGACTTCTGCACGCCAGGTCGACGCTCTACCACTGAGCCAACCGGCCAGGGCCACAGCTCGTATCTTTAAAAAAAAAAAATTGTATGTTGATCTGCTCGTATCTCAAGGTACCACTGTAGTTGTGGTCCTGACCTCCTTCCTGCCTCATTGTGATACCAACAGCTGTTTACAGGGGCCCTACATGAACAGAGCTCCCTTCCTGCCTCCGTGTGTCCTTGAGAAGAGGGTGAATCTCAGTGGCTTTTGCTGCCCACCAGCCTGAGGGCCTGTAACTATTCCTTGAAGGAAGCATTGCACATCGGTCTGTCTGAAAGCCAGGCTCCCTTCTTGCTGCTTTTGATGTGGGATAAACCACATTCCTGAGTGCTCCCTGGCCCCCAGCATGTCTCCCTTTGTGCCAGCCATGGAGCTTTGGTCCTGCATTAGGGCACAGTGCTTCCCAGATGAGAAGGCATGTGTACTATCCACATGGGTCCCAGACTCAGAGTCCTGTGGCTCTGACCTGTGCTCCTTGTCAGCGAGGCCTGAAGTTGGATGCTGTGTCAGTCAGTTGCTCTAGCCCAGGGTCTTTAGGCCCAAGCGTCAGTCCATGGACTATGGGATGTTTCAGAGCTTTCTGGTAGAGGCCTCAGCCAGTGGTGGCTGTCTTTATCACCTGTGGTGGCTGTAGCTGGCAGAACTCTGCTTTCTATCAGTCCTCTACTCTGAGCATAGTTGACCCACAGGTGATGCTCAGCAGGTGTCTGGGTTCTGAATAGGTGGATGAGAGGCTTGGCTACACTCCTGATCTCCAGACCATTCAACACCAAGCAGGATCTGGTTCAGAAGCACAGGCAGCTGTTGAGCTGCTCTGGATCTGCCACTTGCCACTGTCTGTGTCCTTTTGGTCTTACATGCATTGTCTGCTGAGAGCCTTACAGCTCTCCTCTAAGGAGGTTATTATTTTCCCCATTTTGCAGATAAGAAATTCAGAGAGGTCGAGTAATTTGCCTAGGACCACACAGCTAACAAGAAGCAAAGCTGGGCCTGACCAGGTGGTGGTGCGTTGGATAGAGTGTTGACCCAGGGCGCTGAAGAACCTGGTTCGAAACCCCGAGGTCACCAGCTTGAGCGTGGGATCACAGACATGACCCCATGGTCGCTGGCTTGAGCCCAAAGGTTGCTGGCTTGAAACCAAGGTCACTGGCTCGGCTGGAGCCCCCCAGTCAAGGCACGTATAAGAAAACAATCAAAGAACAACTAAAGTGGGGTAACTACGAGTTGATGCTTGTCATCTCCTTCCCTTCCTGTCTGTGTCTCTCTTGGAAAAAAAAAAAAGGCAGCAGCAGAGCGGGGGTTCCAGGTTATGTGAGCCCAGTTCTAAAACTGCATTCTCACTCTTCTCACACTGCTTCTGAGGCCCCTGGGAGTGTGGCCCAGCTTTTTTTTTTCTATTTATTTATTTTTTTATTTTTATTTTTTCATTTTAGAGAGGAGAGGGAGAGAGAGAGAGAGGAGACAGAGAGAGAGAAGGGGGGGAGGAGCTGGAAGCATCAACTCCCATATGTGCCTTAACCAGGCAAGCCCAGGGTTTCGAACCGGCAACCTCAGCATTTCCAGGTTGACGCTTTATCCACTGCGCCACCACCTGGTCAGGCTTTGCTTTTTTTTTATTTATTTTTTTATTTCTTACAGAGACAGAGAGAGTCAGAGAGAGGGATAGTCAGGGACAGACAGACAGGAATGGAGAGAGATGAGAAGCATCAATCATTAGTTTTTTATTGCACGTTGCAAGTGTGGCCCAGCTTTTTGCAGCCTTCTCCCCTGAGTAAGCCTCTATCAAATGAACTGCTTTGTTGAGAGAAGCTTTGTTGCTCCATAGTGACTGGCCATTGTCAAGTTTTGTGAAACAAAAAATAGTAATAAGTGAAAACCAACATTGAGCATCTACTGTGCGATCAGGCTCTGTGCCAGGCACTTTACAAACATGACTTCATTTCATTCCTATGGCAGCCCCATTGTAGGTGAGGAACCAGAGGCTCCGGGAGATCGAGAACTTGTCCAGGACACTCCGCTGGGATTTGTACACAGGTGATCCCAGAGCTTGCCTGTATGACCACTATACCATACTGCCTACCCTGGAAGATGGCTGTCACAGGAACCTTGATACCCTCAATCAGCTAACCAGGCAGCTACCTTGGCCAGGGGTGTGGCCCCTGAAGCTTTGCAGGCCCGTCTGGCCTTCCCGCATCCATGGGGTTCTGATAACTAGAACTGTGGGGCTCCCATGCCACTTTGGTTTGAAGCCTGCAGGGATGGTTAGGGAGAGATGGTTGGGGGAGTTGCCCAGTTATAGCTTTTTTTTCTTTAGTGAGAGAGACAGATGGACAGACAGACAGGAAGGAAGAGAGAGGAGAAGCTTCAACTCATAGTTGCGGTACCTTAGTTGTTCATTGATTGCTTTCTCATATGTGCCTTGACTGGAGGGCTCCAGATGAGCCAGTGACCCCTTGCTCAAGGCAGCGACCTCAAGACTTGGGCTTCAAGCCAGTGACTCTTGGGCTTGCAACCATGGGGTCATATCTATGATCCCACGCTCAAGCTGGCAACGTTGGGGTTTCGAACCGGGGTCCTCTGCATCCCAGTCTGACGCTCTATCCACTGCGCCTGGTCAGGTTACAGCCTTTTTCTCTTATCTTTTTCTTTTTGTATTTTTTGAAGTGAGAAGCCGAGGGTGGCAGACAGACAAGACTCCCGCATGCGCCCGACTGGGATCCACCTGGCACGCCCACCAGGGGGCGTTGCTCCGCTGCAACCAGAGCCATTCTAGTGCCTGAGGTGGAGGCCATGGAGCCATCCTCAGCGCCCTGGCCAACTTTGCTCCAATGGAGCCTTGGCTGCTGGGGGGAAAGAGAGAAATAGAGAGAAAGGAGAGGGGGAAGGGTGGAGAAGCAGATGGGCACTTCTGTGTGCCCTCACCAGGAATCGAACCTGAGATTTCCACTCACCAGGCCAACGCTCTACCCCTGAGCCAACTGGCCAGGGCCCAGCCTTTTTCTTAACATTCATTATTTAGCAACAATTACCACCGTAGGCAGAGAAGTTAACTGGTGAGTTCAAGGTGGTATGATGGGTTGCACTAGGGCAGGGGTTGGGAACCTATGGCTCGTGAGCCAGATGTGGCTCTTTTGATGACTGCATCTGGCTCGCAGACAAATCTTTAATTAAAAAAATAATAACGGGCCCTGGCCGGTTGGCTCAGTGGTAGAGCGTTGGCCTGGCGTGCAGGAGTCCCAGGTTCGATTCCCGGCCAGGGCACATAGGAGAAGCGCCCATCTGCTTCTCCACCCCTCGCCCTCTCCTTCCTCTCTGTCTCTCTCTTCCCCTCCCGCAGCCCAGGCTCCATTGGAGCAAAGTTGGCCCGGCACTGAGGATGGCTCTATGGCCTCTGCCTCAGGCGCTAGAATGGCTCTGGTTGCAACAGAGCAATGCCCCAGATGGGCAGAGCATCGCCCCCTGGTGGGAATGCCAGGTGGATCCCGGTTGGGCGCATGCAGGAGTCTGTCTGACTGCCTCCCTGTTTCCAACTTCAGAAAAAAAAAATAATAATAATAATGTTAAAAATATAAAACAGGCCCTGGCCAGTTGGCTCAGTGGTAGAGTGTCAGCCTGGCATGCAGGAGTCCCGGGTTCGATTCTCGGCCAGGGCACACAGGAGAAGCACCCATCTGCTTCTCCACCCCTCCCCCTCTCCTTCCTCTCTGTCTCTCTCTTCCCCTCCCGCAGCCAAGGCTCCACTGGAGCAAAGTTTGCCCGGGCACTGAGGATGGCTCTGTGGCCTCTGCCTCAGGCTCTAGAATGGCTCTGATTGCGGCAGAGCGATGCCCCAAGATGGGCAGAGCATCGCCCCCTGGTGGGCATGCCGGGTGGATCCTGGTCGGGCACATGCGGGAGTCTGTCTGACTGCCTCCCTGTTTCCAACTTCAGAAAAATACAAAAAAAACCCCATATATATATATATATATATATATATATATATATATATATATATATATATACACATTGTCATGTATTACAATCCATTCGTTTCCTACTGCTCATGTTCATGGTTGTGGGTGGCTGGAGCCAATCACAGCTGTCCTCTGGGACAACATCAAATTTTTATTGGATAATGTGTAATGTACATGGGTCATTGTATGGCTCTCATGGAATTACATTTTAAAATATGTGGCATTCATGGCTCTCTCAGCCAAAAAGTTTCCCGAGCCCTGCACTAGGGCATGTGGCAGCAGAGGAAGGTGTGTTGAGAGGGTTGAGGGTGTGCCAAGCTTAGGGAACCCTCTGGAGTCACCTTGTGGCCTGCCAGCCACTCCGTTGCTCAGACACCACCAGCAGTTTAGCCCAGAGCTTCCTGCCCTACTTGTGAGTGGCTTTAGGCAGGGTTGGGTGGTCCGTTGAGGCTTCCCAATCAGCATTTTGTCCATTATTCATCTTTACTCCATGAGGCAGCTGGCTGCAGCCCTGCCCTTTCTGTGATTACAGGAATCTTCACCGAGCTTTGGTTTCTGGTGTGAAACACGGGACTTATGAAATTTCCACCCACTTGTGAAATCCAAACCCACTTCCATTTATTAATTCCCATTCCCAACTATGGCCCAGAATCATGTCCTGCCACACCCATTAGGGAAGAGCAGGGTCGTTGGACGCCTAACAAAGCCAGTTCTGGAGTCTGGGTTCCAACCCAGAGGCCAAAGAGGGTCTTGTCAAATTCCAGTGGAATCCAGACTCCAGAACCCTGTGCAAGGTGGGCAGCTTAGGGATGCCATGGCATATAGCACTGGCTTTGTGATCCCCGCCCACCTTCCTCGAGTACCATCTCTGTGTCTGGGGATGATCACGAAACACCTCTGTACCTCAGTGTCTTTTTTTTGTTTTGTTTTTGTTTTTTGTGCCTCAGAGTCTTAAGTTGTGGTTAAATGACACAAGAAATAGAATGTATTTGGCATGGTGCCTGGCACCCTGGCTCAGTTGGTACTTATTGACATATAGGAAATCTAGTGACAGAAAAGTACAGAGAACAAGGGAACTGCTGGATGTGCCCTGTGAACAGTGTTGGCCCGCAGTGAGCATTCTCCCGGCATCCTCCATGCGCCCACCTGTGTACCGTCTACATGCATGGTCGTTTTCACATGTGCTGGCTATATGGGACCTCTGCTCCTTTGCCCATCCCAGCCGCCTTCCTGGTCTCTAACCACTCAAGTCCTCTAGGTTCCTGGCTGCTACCCAGACATTTCTTACGCTTTCTCCCCATTTTGGCTCCCCCTGGTCCCTCTGCCTAAGAATTCCTAGTATTCCCATCAAAATTCTGTCTGCCCTTCAAAACCCATCCCAGTAGAAATGCCATTGTCTCCCAGTGTCTCCATTTCACTGCTGGTTTCTGTCTGTCGCCTCTCCACACCTCTGGTCATACGCTTAGTAGACTGACTCCTTGCTTGCCTCTGTTGTATATGACCAGCTGCTCTCGGTGTAGAAAACTGCCACATGGCACTGCCATGGAGGTTTCCCCACGAGGCCTGGTGGGTACCAGATATCTGAGGGCAGGGGCCCACGTGTCTCTGTAGTCTATGAGTGTTCCCTCTCAGTGCGTGAGTGACTGAAGGAGCAAGCCAGTGGAGGAACAGGTGACCAGTCCTCTCTCACCACTTGGCCCTTGATGTGTTTTGGCTAAATGCCTGCCCTGTGGGCTTTCACTCTCGGAAGGTGCAGAGTGGTTCTGCTGTTTTGTTGTGTTGAATGGAGCACACTTAAATAGTGTTGCAAGAATTAGAATGGCTCCGTTTCCTCATCAGTAGAATGAAGGTTGGACCAGCTGATCTCAGAAGCACAGAAAGTGCCCTCATTGGTTCAGGTGGCAGAGTGAGTTAGTGGTGAGTCTGGGATTGGTCCCCAGTTCTGGCTCTAGGCCACAGTATTATTCCTGAAGCCGTTGGCTTCTGTGCTCTGTAGCTGCCACTTTGCCTTGGCTCGTTTGCCTCTTTCAGAGGCCAGGGGAGAGCCCCATCTGCCTGTGTGGATTCAAGCTGGTTTATCCCTTACCCTCTACCTCGCGAGCCCCTGAAGCCTCCCAGAGCCGCTTTTCATTGAAGAGGCTGGTGGCTGCTGCTCTGTGCTTCATAACCTTAACTCTCCGAGGCGCTACCCTCAGCAGCCGTTTCCAGGGTCCATCTCTAGGGGCTGACGCCTGCTAACCAGATGCCTGCTTTGCCCATAGGCCAAGTACCTGGCCCAGATCATTGTGATGGGGGCACAGGTGGTGGGCAGGGCCTTTGCCCGGGCGCTGCGGCAGGAGTTTGCAGGTAAGCTTGGCCCCTGTATCCCCCTGGCATGGGAGTTCCTGCCCATGTCGGATTTCCCCCAGAGCTATGGGCCCCTCGTGCTGGGCAGTTGTGAATGCAGAACTCTGGGCTGGGGCTCTGGCAGCTTGGGTGGCTTATGTCACTTCCCATGGTGGGGAGCAGTGCTAGACTTGGGGGCACTCCCATAAAAGAGCAACCTGGTTGACAGAAGCATCCAGGCAAGGGTTGGCAAACTGGCCTACCTGGCCGTCTGTGTCTGTAGGTGGAAAGTTTCATTGGAACGCAGCTGTGCCCTCTGGCTGTTTATAAGGCAGAGTTTAGTAATTCAGCATGGACTAATTGGCCTGCAAACCCTAAACCACTTACTCTCTGATCCTTTAAGAAAAAGTATACTAGCTTCTGATTCTAGGGTCATTGACAGGGAAGTGGTCACCCAAGGCAGCCTGCTTTGGAGGCCTAAGTGACCAGTGGGCAGCAAGCCTTGACAGAGCTATTGCTGTCACTCCCTGTCCACAACTCCACTCTGCTCCCCTTGGTAGCCCAAAGATGCCCATCTTCCTGTGTGCCCAGTGAGAGGGCAGTGGAGAGAAGAGGGACAGGTCATCTCGTGGTCGAGGCTCCAGGTTTGGGGACCAGAACCTGCCCCCATGGAGCGTATCTGTCCTCGTACTGCCCCCCTTCCCAAAGAAAGCACTGCTGGAGAAGCGTCCTCTAGCCGCTGCTGCCTCCGTGTGTCCTTCCTCCCGTCCTGCCCGTCAGGGGTGAGCCACCCACAGGAAGGCGAGGGAGTTCTGGGCTGCTGAGGGCTGAGCACTAATCCGCGTGTCCACACAGCCAGCCGGGCAGCAGCTGACGCCCGGGGACGTGCCGGACACCAGTCTGCAGCCGCCTCTAACCTCTCTGGCCTCAGCCTCCAGGAGGCCCAGCAGATTCTCAATGTCTCCAAGCTGAACCCCGAGGAGATCCAGAAGGTGAGGCCACAAGTAGGGAGGCAGGCCGACAGCATGGGCAAGAGGGAGGGAGGCCTGGCAGGAAGGCTGGGGTGAGGCTTTGGCTCCATCCAGCTGGGATTCTGACTTGTGGGAGCCAGTGTCCCTTGGTAGTGTTAGGCCCAGGCAGGCAGTAGCAGAGGCATAGAGCAGTTGGTGCCATAGCCGAAGCCCTCTCCGGGCGTGCCTGTCCGCCCCTCTGCCCCTTAGCAGTTGCAGCGGCTGCCTGTGCTGAGTTGCGGGCTCGCAGGGTGGAGGAGTCGAGCCCTTCGCTTTCCTTCCTTGTCCTCTCCTAGCTCCCCCGCCTCTGTAATCCAGAGACTGCACACCTCTCACCGTCTCCCCTCCTCTGCAGAACTACCAACACCTGTTCAAGGTGAACGATAAATCTGTGGGCGGCTCCTTCTACCTGCAGTCAAAGGTGAGTGTCTTTGCTGCTGGGAGGAGGGCAAGCCATGTTCCAGGCAGTTCAGAGCTTGGCAGGTAGAAAAGTGTGCAGTGGCCCTGGCTGGGTGGCTCAGTGGTAGAGCGCAGCCCAGTGTGTGGATGTCTTGGGTTCAACCCTGGTCAGGGCACACAGGAGAAACGGTCATCTACTTCTCCAGCCCTCCTCCTCCTTCACCCCCCCACTCCACTTCAGACACGGCTTCCCCCTCAGATAGATTCAAGCGCCTTGGCCCTGGGCACTGAGGATGGCTCTGTGGAGCCTGCACCTCAGGTTCTAAAAACAGCTCAGTTGTGAGCACGGCCCCAGATGGGGGTTGCGGGGTGGATCCCAGTCTGTCTGTCTCCCCTCCTCTCACTTGGGAAAGAAGAAAATGAAAGGTGTGTGAGCCTTTTCCTAGTTCCCCAACCTCAGGTTGGCCCCCCTAAACTGTCACTGTTGGGCCATCAGCCCGAGCCCTGCGGCAGCCTGGCTTTGAGGGAAGAGGAGGACCATTATTAGCTGGTGGATTGCCAGAAGCAGTTCTGAGATTCCGGACGACAGTCCATATGTGCCCTGGGCTCTGCCCCCCTCCCGCGGGGGAAGCCGCCAAGCCACCCTTCCCACCCCGGGCACTAGACCTGCACAGTTGTCCAGGACACAGCTTGGAACTGGACTATCTTGTGCAGGCCGCCCAACCTAGCTGTTTGTAACTCCTTCCCCAGGTGGTCCGAGCGAAGGAGCGCCTCGAAGAAGAGCTCCGAATCCAGGCCCAGGAAAACAGAGAGAAAGAGCAGAGGCCCCAAACGTGACCACTTGACTCCTCCCACCCCCTGCCTCTAATTTATAGCTCTGCAATAAATGTCTTTTCCGCATTTCCCAAGTGTGCACATCCAGATTCCAGCTGCTCTTCCTGCCAGCTGGGGGCTGGGCTGGGGTGTAAGTTTGGTGAGAAGCCAGCCAGCCCGCTTGGGCCCTGCCTGCCCATGGAGAACTGGCCAAGTTCTGTCATGTACTAGACATGGCCACTCCTGGTCACAGCACAGTACCAGGCCCTCCTTTGGCATCACCAACCTCAGGCCTGCCCCCTCCCTTCCCACCGGGTAATGGAGCCCTGAGCCCCCAAGCTGTCACAGGTTGCAACTCCACAGCTGGTTTTGACTTGAGCATGTCAGTGATTTGGGCAGAATGCTGTGTGTGGCTGGGAAGAGAAGCCTCTCCCTTCACCGAGGCCTGGGAGCCGTGTCCCCAAGGGAAAGCCACTCACCAGGGCACTGGCAGGACAAGGACCTGTGCCTGTCTGACCCTTGTCCAAAATCTTGTGCTTCAGTTCCCGGCACTCCTGTTCCCTCAGCACCTGCCCCTCCCACCCTTCCCTTTCAGCAGCAGGTGGAGAGGTGGTGGCACCCACAGGGTTGGGAGAAAGCCCTGGGTGCTGCAGACTGGGTGGGTGACCCGAGAGCCAGACACAGGGCGGTCGGAAGCAGTTTCTTGTTGGGTGGCCCAGTTTCTGGCATGTCCAAGGCAGAAACCATCTTTGCAACTCACTTTTATTGTTTCTTTATAAACTTCCTCTCACATGGAGGAATATATTGTTATAGTCATTAGCTTATCTCTTTTTTTTTTTTTTACTCTATGCTAACAGCAGTGGAGCCAAGAGGAGGAAAAACATAAGCTACGATAGAAAGGCACTTAGAACCTGTTAAAATACTGATATCCTGGAATGTGCAACAACAAACCAACAACACGTACACCAGCCCTCTTGAGCCTGGTCTATCACTGAGTCACATGCTGAGCTAATGTCACCTTCCAGTGCCCCGTTCCTCTGCTCCCTGGGCTTGAGTCTCAAACCCTTTATTCCCCAACAGGGGACTTAGGCCTGAGGCCCTTCATGGGGCGGGTGCCTGGGTCCTGAATGGGGCCCGAAGAAAGGAGACCAGCTCCTTCCTGCTTTGCTCACAGCCCCTGCGAGAGGCAGAGCCAGCATTGCCGGGCCCTGTTAGGGCGGTCTGGGTCAGGGTGACCCCTCTGGGACAGAAGGGCAGTCCAGGAAAGGGGGGGGGGGTGTCAGCAGAGCCGCTCAGGGGAACAGCAAGGGGGTACTCTGGGACTACAGAGCTGCTAAGAACCCCACTGCTGCCCTGCAGCTCCCTTGTTTTCCCGCCAGGAAAAGGGCAGGCTTGCTCACTGAGGCCAGGGACAGGGCAGGCCTAGGAGCCACCGCTCCGGAAAGCTAGGCTAGAGCCTCCCAGACTGCACCTGGCCACCGCGGGGCACAGTGAGGGCTCAGGGGAGGGGAAGCACATGCTGCATCCCCAGAGACCGGTGAGAGAGCCCACTCCCCAGGGTCAAGCAGGGGGCATGTGGAGCACCAACACCCTTGGCTTATTCTGGGCCCTGGGAGGCGAGGGGAGAGGTGTGTGTGTGTGGGGAAGCCCCTCTAGGACAGGAGAAAAGCCAGAGGAAACAGCACGTCTCAAGTCCAGGCTCCTTCCAACAAACTCCCCCTCCCAGGTGGAGGGGCTGGGCCTCCCGCGGCCACTCGCCACTGCTCCACTGCCCTCCAAGCCCAGTGCCTCAGTCCACGCCCTCTGGAAACCTGTACCTAGCACTGCCCTGTAGCCCTCCCTAGCCTGTGTTGTGCTGGTACTGACTTGGCACCCTCAGAACAAGAGTTATGTCCCAACCTGGGGTCATCCCCGAGCCAGCCTCCTGCCGCCTACAGGTTTCTGCAGCCCCTGGTGCAGGGCGGATACTGCCCCAGGCCAGGCCCACCCCACCTGTTCCCTGAGCCAGGTGGGCCAGAGGTCTTGGCACCTCCCCTCCCCACACTCCAGGGGAGTGAAAGGTAGAGGGAGGAGGCCAGTGGTAAAGGGGCAGCTGAGTCAGCTGTCCCCTCACTTTGGAGAGCATCGTTCAACCCAGAGAAGGGGCTGACCCTGGGACAGTGCTGGCTGCTTGGACGGGTAGGTAGGTGGTGGGGGGGCAGAGGGGCAGTGGGTGGAGCAGGCCTCCCTCTCTGATCAGGAGGCACCTTGTCATAAGGAGAAGGTGGCTCTTCCTGTGGCTTTGTGGGGGCCAGCGTCTGTCTGGTTTGCCCTCTGAGGGGGTGGCTCAGAGGGAAAGGGGTCCAAGGGCCCCTAGAGCAGGGGCCTGGTGAGGCTAGGCAGGAGGGGAGGAGTAGAGCAACAGTCCCGGGGCTCCTCATCACAGCTCACCACATGAAGGGGTGCAGGAGCCCTGGGTCAGCAGAAGGCAGATGCCACCCCACCTGCCCCCACTGCTAGGATGTGGCTGGCAAGTAGACAAGGAAGGGAAGGAGGGTGACCTGCCCAGATTGGCCACTAGACAAGGGAGGCACCAGGGTGGAGAACAGGGCAGGGACACTGAGGGCTAGAGGTAAGCAAGGCCTCAGCACCCAGAAACTCAGGTCTCTCTGGCCACTGGGAGCCTGGGACACCAGCGATGACCTAGCACCATCCTTACCGCCCAGCTTGTCTGGGGTGGGGCTGCCAAGGGGATACAGCCAACCAGGCTCCGGGGGCAGGAGGACATTATTGCTATTTCGCAGAATAGTTTCCGTTCGTCAGGGCAGGGCCAGGAGCTTCAGGTAGCTGTCCCTGGGGTGGGTTCAGTTCACCACAGCTGGTTTGAGCAGCACAGAGCCCGGTGGGATGACCACCCAGCCAGGGGTCAGTGCTTCTGGGCTGCTGGCTGCCGAATTGATGCCTGTGGACAGGTCCAGCACGGTGCCTGGCAGCAGGGGCAGTCCTTCAGGGCTGGGCCGGGCGCGGCCACTCTCAGTCCTCTCTAGGGGGGTCTTGTGGCCCTCCAGGCCCAGGGCCCTGGCTGGCACTGCCCCACGCCCTTTCTCCCCCTCGGCCTTGCTCCCTGTGGTGCCAGCCAGGAGGGAAACCACAGGCAGGCCTAGTCCACCAGCCCCGAAAGGTGAGGGCAGCAGCGGGCTCTTGGCCAGATTGAGGGGCAGGACAGGGCCTGGTAGCCCATGGCCCATGCCCGCCCTACTCCCACCACCCCCACCACTGCCACAGGCCAGGGCACTGAGGTCAAGGGGGCCGGGGGGCAGGGGCAGGGGCAGGCCGGGCAGGCCAGGGCCTCCAAAGAGGGCAGCCGGGTTGGGGATGATGATCTGGGCCCCACTGACGTAGGGGCTGCCGTCGGGGGCAGGCAGTGGCGGTTTGGGGGGCGGGCGCAGTTGTAGGAGCTCTTGCTGCTCATGGGACACGAAGTGGCCGTGGGCCTTGATGTGCTTGCGCAGTGAGCTGGGGTCCGTGTAGCGCTTGTGGCAGCCGGGCATCTTGCAGTAGTAGGGCTTGTCCACATAGTGGGTTCGAGTGTGCTTGAAGCGGTCACTTGAGTTGGAGTAGCGCTTGTTGCAGCCTTCATACGGGCACACGTAGGGCTTCTCACCTGTGGGAGGGGCTGGTGTGAGGGGTCTTTCAGCCCAGCATCCTGCCCTTACCCACCAGCTACTTGGCAGCACCCAGACCCCTCATCCCAGACCAAGATCTCCTTGAAAATACAGACGGGGCCCTGGCCGGTTGGCTCAGCGGTAGAGCGTCGGCCTGGCGTGCGGGGAACCCGGGTTCGATTCCCGGCCAGGGCACACAGGAGAAGTGCCCATTTGCTTCTCCACCCCCCCTCCTTCCTCTCTCTCTCTCTCTCTTCCCCTCCCTCATGCAGGAGTCTGTCTGACTGTCTCTCCCCGTTTCCAGCTTCAGAAAAATACAAAAAAAAAAAAAAAGAAAAGAAAGAAAATACAGACGGTCCCATTTGCAGCTCAGTGGCCTCAGCACCTGGCATGAGATCTAACCCCAGGTGGGGGCAGCAGAGCACAGCCACTAAGAAGCCAGCCGGTCATCCCCAGAACCCCTGGGAACTGACTGTGCCCTTGGCCTTAGTACTACGGCTCAAATTGCACGGCAACCAGGCGGACCGGTCGACGTAATTATAGACTTCCTTAAAGCCCCTACTAGGGGCAGGCCGACAGTGAGCATTGCATGGATGCTGACTGCCCATTATGTTGCAAACCTTACTCAGCAGAATGGCTCCAGATCCACTAACCACCTGCTCCTGCGCTGACTAGGATGGAGCCGCTTGAGAATGGGGGCCTCTCAAGTGTGGCTAGTCCAAACTGAGATGCACTGGGATTCTGCAGACTCCATGTGAAATGAAGAATTTCAAAGTCTTATGGATATACATTTTAAATTTGAAATGGTAACACCTTCAATTTATTGGGTTCAAGAAAATGTATGATTACAGTTCATTTCACCTGTTTCTTTGTACTTCAATGCGGCAATTAGGAAATTTAAAAGCAGTTGTGTGGCTCTGTGGGCCAGTGCTGGCCCTACTGTGTGCTGGGGTATGGTGAAAGCGAAACAGATACCCTGGCCACAGACCCTGGTGGCATCAGGCAGTCTCACAAACGTCACGCCGAGGGTGGAGGGACCTGTCTGTGCTCCCGTACACTGGGGGTCTGAGCCACAGGAGAGGCTTCTCCCCGCAGGTGGCGCTCAGAGGGACCAGTCCACAGCGGGACGCGTCCCTCATCTCTCCGATGCCTGCGGATGGCCGGGCACTCCACCGCGGCCCTCCAGCTGCACTGCTCACCTGTGTGTGACCGGTTGTGGATCTTCAGGTTCTCCAGGCGGGAGAAGCTCTTGCTACAGGTGGGGCAGCGGTGCGGCTTCTCGTTGGTGTGTGTGCGGATATGGATGAGCATCTTGTACCTGCTCCAGGGAGGGCACAGAGCACGGCTCAGCTCGCTGGACACCCGGGCCCCCTCCCGCCCGCCCTCCCGCTGGCTCTCGCCCTCCCTCACCTGGCGTTGAAGCCCCGGCCGTGACGGGCGCAGCCTTCCCAGTGGCAGCAGTACCCCGCATCCTTCTCGGGTTTGACGTGGTAGTCGTTGACGTGATCCACCAAATCTTGCAGGAGCTCGAAGAGCTGGTTACACTGTGGGGCCGGGGAGGGTTCTGAGCCCATGTGGGGCCACCTGCCCCAGGTCCTTCCCCACTCTTCCTGGCCCCCACTCACCTTGGCCCAGCGACAAACCAGCTGCTTAGGCAGGGGGAGCTCTGGCGAGAGGCACTTGTCCTTGGCGGGGGTGAGGAAGGAGGAAGCAGGTAGGTGCAGGGCCCCCCCGGAGCCCAGAGGCAGGAAGAATTGGAAGGAGCTGGGGACGCTGTCCAGATAGCGCAGCGGCTGGAAATCCTGGGAGGAGAGGGCGAGGGGCAGAGCTGGTCAGTGCCCTGCGGGGCCAGCAGGCCCAGACTCCGTCTGTGGGTTGTGTCCCCCCAGTGTTATGTCCTAGTCCTAACCCTCGGTGCCTGTGCGTGTGACCTTAATTGAAAATAAGGTCTTTGCAGATGTGATAAATTTAGGAGGGTGGTCTACATAGGGTGGCCCTAAATCCAGTAACCAGTTTTCATAAAAGAAAGGAGATTGGGACACAGACACACACAGAGAGAAAGAGGCCATGTGACAACAGGCAAAGATTGGAGTGATGTAGTTACAAGGCAAGAATGCATTCTTTTCTAGAGCCTTCAGAAAAATCAACTCTGTCGACACCTTGATTTCGGACTTCAGCTTCCAGAAGAGTGAAAATAAAACATTTCTATTGTTTTAAGCCACGCAATTTGGGGTTCTGTTACAGTAGCCCCAGGAAACTAATACACCTTCTGTCTCCAGAACCCACATCCTCTCCTTACCGGGGCAGTGGGGACTGTGGACAGGTCACCGTTGCCTTGGCGCTCAGGGGACAGCGAGCTGCTGCCATTGGGAGAGTCCAGCCCTGATGATGGTGACAAGCTGAGGTCTACCAGAGGGGCCGCTGAAAAGCGTCCCTCCACCTTCTCGGGGAACTTAGGGTTCAGCAGGAAGCCTGAAAGAGAGGCACAATTCAGGAGTGCTAAGCTAGGAGTCCTGATGGCCCAGCCCTCTGACCTCTGAATCCTAATTCATGACCCTGGAAGTGGACCCCAGCCATGCCACACCCCCTAACCACCCCAGGACCTCAGGTGATCTCAGGTGAACAGATCTGAGCAACAGCCTGTCCAACTGACAGATGTGACCTCTGCCATCATGGGAACTTGGCCATCAGTTGACATGAGAAGTGGCAAGTTCCCATTTTACAGATAGAATGACCTAGTACACGTAACTGACTAGGAGCCTGAAGCCAGGGCCCCAGCTTCCCATCACATTGGCAGGCCCCTTCTGCCTTAGTGATCCCTTCTATAAAATGGGAGGTCTGGACTGGGCTACTTCTAAAGCCTTCCAGCTCAGAGTGGCAGATCTGGTTTTCAGGTGCACTAGAGGGAGAGGAGAGTACCTGGGCCCTGAGCATCCTGAGAAACACTTGCTGGGCCGGGACCCCAATCGCAACTGACCAGGCCAGCTGCCCACACTGCCTCAAAGCCCAGGAGTTGGGTCTCAGGGCCTTTTGTTATTACATGTAAAGCCTGCTCCCCCTTATCAGCCACTCCAAATCTCCCCAGAGGCCTCAATTTAAATCCTGGCTCTGGGCCCTGGCTGGTTGGCTCAGTGGTAGAGCGTCGGCCTGGCGTGCAGGAGTCCCAGGTTCGATTCCCGGCCAGGGCACACAGGAGAAGCGCCCATCTGCTTCTCCACCCCTCCCCCTCTCCTTCCTCTCTATCTCTCTCTTCCCCTCCCGCAGCCAAGGCTCCATTGGAGCAAAGTTGGCCCAGGCACTGAGGATGGCTCTGTGGCCTCTGCCTCAGGCGCTAGAATGGCTCTGGTTGCAACAGAGCGACGCCCCAGATGGGCAGAGCATTGCCCCCTGGTGGGCGTGCCGGGTGGATCCCGGTTAGGCGCATGCGGAAGTCTATCTGACTGCCTCCCCATTTCCAACTTCAGAAAAATTAAAAAAAAAAAAAAAAGCCTGGCTCTGCTGTTCCAGCTTTGTAAATGGACAGGTCATTTCCCTCCTCCTGGGGACCAACCCCAAAAATAAATGACTGGAAGGATGAATGGCCAGAGTGTGGGAGCACCCTAAGCCAGAAGCTGTGAAGGGCTGCAGCCATGTCCTGGTGAACACACCTTGGACAAGATGCTACCACGGCTCCATCTGGGCCTGGGACCTGTTGCCCTGCCCCAGTGTCGTACCTGAGGGTGGGGAGCCCGGGGAGCCCGGGGTGGGGCTGTCGTCCACCACACCAAGCTCCCTGTGTAAAGCTCGGTGCCGGACGACACTCAGCGTCCTCTCCCGCTTTTCTCTCGCCGCACGGAGCTTGGTGATGCTCAGCTTCAGGTCGAGCGGCTCGTCCAAGGAGTGCATAGTGATGGGGGGCTGGGGCTGGTGGCAGGTAGTGGGGAACTCCCAAGCTGGGTCTCAGGCAAGAACCTAGGGGAGGACAGGAGCTGTGCTGTGACACTGCGACCCCAGGCCCTCCTTAGGCGGCACTCATTACAGCCAACGGGGGAGGTAGGCAGTGCGTGTCTAGCAGTGTGAAGGCTGCCTCCCCAAGTGAGGAGACCCTCTGAGTGGCCTGGTGAAGTGTATCATGAAGACAGCCAACCACCTACTCAGAGCTTCGATGTCCACTTCCCACAAGCTTTTCTGGGAGGCAAAGCTCAAAGAGTCCGTTTGCCGTGACACTGAGTTTTAGAAACCCTGACTAAGGTCACAGAGCTAGGAAGTGGTAGAACTACCAGATTCAAGGCCAGATCTCCCTGGAAATAACCAGCCAAGTCTGAAAGGTCATTTCTGACTGAGTGGCAAGTCATGCCTGGTTTGAGCCAAAAGACCCAAAACCAGGCCAGAGGAGCTATAACTGTTCTCGTGGCCATTAGTAGTCCTCAGCTACTGACTGCCCAGCGCCCACTGTGCTGGGCCCCATAGGAATCTGTGGTCATCTGAGGACACAAGGCTGATAGCTTGCTAGGCAAAGCCGAGCAAAGCCTGACCCCAAGGTGCAGGGGTGCAGACAGGTGGCCTTGCCTCTCAGGTAAGGTCAGGAGAAGAGGAGGTGCCCTTAGAAATGGGGAGCCAGAGGGCTCTGCGCAACCACCAGGGGGCAGCTGGGGGCTGTGGCCCAGCCAGGCCAGCCAGGGGCAGGGCTGGAGGAAATTGGAGCAGCTCCAGCTCAGGTGGTTAGTAAAATATATGCATATGTCATTTTCTATTGGTGATGATATTATATTATTATGAGTTCTTATGCTGGAATTTTCACCATTTTCTTAGAATGTCTCAATGCTGTAGTTTTCTTCATATAAAAATGACCCAAGCGCCTGACCAGGCAGTGGCGCAGTGGATAGAGCATTGGACTGGGATGCGGAGGACCCAGGTTCAAGACCCCAGGGTCGCCAGCTTGAGCACAGGCTCATCTGGTTTGAGCAAAGCTCACCAGTTTGAGCCCAAGGTCGCTGGCTCGAGCAAGGGGTCACTCCGTCTGCTGTAGTCCCACGGTCAAGGCACATATGAGAAAGCAATCAATGAACAACTAAGGTGTCGCAATGAAAAACTGATGATTGATGCTTCTCATCTCTCTCCATTCCTGTCTGTCTGTCCCTATCTATCCCACTCTCTGACTCTCTCTCTGTCCCTATAAAAAAGAAAAAAAGACCCAAGAGCAAGGTTAACTCTTCATTTCAATTTCAAACTTTTCTTACTGTAGCAATCTTTTCACGTTGGAGGGTCAGTCACACCGTTTCCTTGCATTTGTCCACTGCACCACCACAGGTCAGGCTGTTTCCTTGCATTTGTTAATTGAGAGGATTATATCCCGAACATCAATCTACTAAACAGGCCAACATTGAGTTACACCCTTCCATTCACCAAATCCAGGTTTTCACAATTTAATAACATCCCTAGGACGCCCTGCCAGGTAGCTCAGTTGATTATAGCATCATCCCACTATACCAAGATTGCAGGTTCAATCCCTGGTCAAGGCACATACAGGAATCAACCAATGAATGCTTAAGTATAACAACAAATAGATGTTTCTCTATCTCTCTAAATCAATCAATAAATTAAAAACAAAATAAGAATACCCCCACTTGACAGGCAGTGGTGCGGTGGATAGAGCGTCGGGCTGGGATGTGGAGGACCCAGGTTCGAGACCCCGAGGTTGCCAGCTTGAGCGCGGGCTCATCTGGCTTGAGCAAGGCTCACCAGCTTGGACCCAAGGTTGCTGGCTCGAGCAAGGGATTACTCGGTCTGCTGTAGCTCCACAGTCAAGTCACATATGAGAAAGCAATCAATGAGCAACTAAGGTGTCACAACAAAAAACTGATGATTGATACTTCTCATCTCTCTCCGTTCCTGTCTGTCTGTCCCTATCTATCCCTCTCTCTGTCTCTGTAAAAAAAAAAGAAAAAAAGAATATCCCCATAACCACCACTTGGTAAAAGACTTTGTTTCACTGGACTGGTGTGTCTCCTTGGGTGCCAGTGTTGACCAGATACATAGAGAGATGTCTGGAGCTCTCTCCACGAAACAGGACATAGGAGGACAGCCCCTATGCCCCACTCATGTTTCCTCCAGGTCAAGCCCCTCAGCAACTTTATTTATTTAACATATTTTTACTTTTTTTAACTTACTGATTTTAGAGAGATAGGAAGGGGGAGAGAGAGACAGAGAGAAACAATGATCTGTTCTTGTATGTGCCCTGACTGGGGATTGAACAAGCAACCTTTGGGTAGGACAACGCTCTAACTAACTCAGCTATATGGCCAGAGCCTGTAACACAGTGGTTCTCAAAGTGCATGCCAGGGTGCACTGGTACGCCCTAGAAGATTTCCAGGTGTGTTCTATGGCAGTGGTCTCCAACCCCCGGGGCACGGACTGGTACCAGTCCGAGGGCCATTTGGTACCGGTCCGCAGAAAAAGAATAACTTACATTATTTCCGTTTTATTTATATTTAAGTCTAAACAATGTTTTATTTTTTTTTAATTACCAGATTCCCTCTGTTACATCCCTCTAAGACTCACTCTTGACGCTTGTCTCGGTCACATGATACATTTATCTGTCCCACGCTAAAGGCCAGTCTGTGAAAATATTTTCTGACATTAAACCGGTCTGTGGCCCAAAAAAGGTTGGGGACCACTGCTCTATGGTATTCCAGAGAAATATGTGCCTGTTGGGGACCAAAAAACCAACAGGGTTTTTGGAGTTTAGATTTTTGGGGGACAGAGGTGTGGGGTATTGGCTATAAGCTGACAGTCTGCCCAAACCCCCACCTCACTTGCCTGATTAGGTTGCAAAAGGCTGTTAAGCTGTGGTGCTGGATTGTTTACACTACCCCCATGTTCCCGAAAAGGCTGGAGGCAAGTTTCTTCTAGCCTTTGGTGTAAAGTTAAGATTATAGGTATGTGGGGTTTTCTGCACTCAACACAATTAAGAGTAAAAAGAGAGGAATTCTTCAATGAATTGATGAGGAAATGAGAGTTTGCCTTTCAAATATATGCCCAAACATTGAAGAAATTGCTAGGACACATCAGGCTCATGTTTCTCAGAAACACAAGAATGAAAAAACAACACATTCACCCCGGGACCTGCTGAATTTACTAATTTTACTAAGAATGTATATATATATATATATATATATATATATATATATATATATATATATATAAGATAACTTTTTTGTCGTTATTTTATTTTTGAACCCCTCTTTTTTACGAATTCTAAAAAGCTTAACTCAAAAAATGTAACATAAAAATATTTTTTAACGTCAGAATAAATTTAATTTTGTATTTATTTTGTTTACTTACCATAAAAGCACGCTTGGACTTTATTTTTTTAATATTTGACTTAATTATTAAAACATATTTCTCAGAAATCTGTATATAGTGCGCCTACAATTATTTGTAAAATTTTAAATGCACCCCAACTTCAAAAAGTTTGAGAACCACTGCTTTAACATATCGATAGATGTATAATTTTTTTCTAAGGTGAAAGGAAGGCAAGATAATGAGGCAGACTCCCACATGCGCCCCTCCTGGGACCCACCTAGCAACCCCATTATGGGCTGATGCTCTAGTACCAAGCTATTTTTAGCACCAGAGGTTGACACTCCAGTGGAGCTGTCCTCAGGGCCACTCTCAAACCAATCTAGCCACTGGCTGTGGGAGGGGCAGAGGGAGAGAAAGGGGAAAGGGAACTGGGAAGAAGCAGATGGTTGTTTTTCCTGTGTGCCCTGACTGGGAACTGAACCCAGAACATCCATATGCCAGACTGACGTTCTATCCACTGAGCCAGATATATCTTTTAACTTTATTGATTGATTTTAGAGAGGCAGAAACACTAATCTGTTCCTGTATGTGCCCTGACCGGGGATTGAACCTGCAACCTTCGCATATTGGAATGATGCTCTACAAACAGCTATCTGGTCAGTGCCGCCCCTCAGCAACTTTAAACAGTCTTGGTTCATGTGTATCCCTGAACAAGCTCCACTTTTGCCAAGACCCTCCAAGCACACAAGAAATAAGGTGGTCCCCTCCCTCATTTAGGACCCTCAGCCTAAGGTCCCACCAGCAGCACGTGGCTTACATCAGTCTGAGCCTAAGGAGGGGACTACATTATCAGAGCACAGTTGGCTGCACTTGGCCACGGGACCCAAGTCTGTGATTTTACCTGTCCCTGTTAAACTCTATCAGGTGAGAGTCAGCAGATCTGTTTGGATTTGCACCCCAGGCCGTGCATGGGCCAAGAGCTCCCAGCGATGCAAGGGGGGCTGGGGCCAGGCTGCCACCCTGTCTTGGAGCTCCAGATCCAAGCGGGCAGGTGAGTGGATGACAGTGATGGAGAGACCTGGGCCCCCTCCACTGTCCTCCTGGCTGGGGGAGGGGCAGCCCTCTGCCTGACCCACCCCCCAGTTACCTCTGTCTGTCTGTGCGTCTGCTTGTCCCTCCACCTGTTTATTTTTAGACACAGGCCCCTTCCAACCTCCCTGAAGCTCCTCTGTGCTAGGAGCCTGGAAGGAGAGGAAGGAAGTAAATATTTATGCTGATTAAGAATTCAGGAGCCAGGAAGGGCTGGTGGCCTGGTCCTTGGCTGGCCTAGGGCCACAAAACTCCCCAGCCACCACCCCCCACCCCCAACCCAACCTTCCAGAGAAGGGGACCATGAAAGCAGAATAGTTTGGAACTGAGAATTCAAAGTGACACTGACTCTCATTGGTGTCAATGCCCAAGTGACATTCTTTGGCACCTGCCCCACTACCCTCCCCCAGGCCAGAGGGGGAAAGGGGAGCCCTGGGCCCTGGGTCACCTGGTTCTGAAGACCTGAAGGAGATACTACCTCAATCCAGAACAAGGGAGGGCCCCTACGAGAAACCTGTTTCCCTGGGTGGGGCTGGGCACAGGGGAGGGGGGATTCCAGCACCCTACCCCCTAGAGTTCCCCCCACTTCCGGCCCTTGGGTTCTGCCCAGGGGTCCATTCTGATGGAAACCAGAGCTGAGCCTAGAGGCCCAGCCTCCCCATTCCTGGGAAAGGGGGGAGGAGCCACCCCCAAGGCCCTCAGCTCCCAGCACCCCCACCTCCAGGCTGGCCTCACCCCGATTTCCCTCCCAATGGTGGCCCCACTCCAAGGGGAAAACACCTGTGACCCCACTCCTTGGCCAACCTCAGTGTCCTCTTTCACCCCCCTAACCCCCATCCCCCAGGCAGAGGCCAGTCCTGGGCTCAGGCTCTGCTCTTTGTTCCTAGGCGGGTGAAGGGGGGTGGGTGAGAGCCAGAGTTATGCTGTCTGGAGGCCAAGAGGACAACTGGGCCTGGAACCCTGGGACTGGAGCTGGGATAACCCCCAGAGGCCAGCCAGCCATCACCCGATTTAGACGGTGGAGAACTATTTTGCTCTGAGGGTGCAGGTAAGTTTCTTCACCGGTGGTGGGGCCTGCAATAGGTGGGGGCCACAAGTCTCCTACAGCCCAGTGCGGGCACCAGCAGGCACCCCTTGGGTGCAGCGGGGAGTCCCTTCCCCCAGGAACCAGGCTATGGAATGCCTGGTTCAGTTCAGGCTGGCTGGCTCCGAGGGGACACAACTTGGCCCTGCTGGTGCCGGGTTGTGAGGCTCCTGGTGGGTGGGATGCTAGGCTGGGAGGCCGCTGAGGTGGTCGTACTGCTGGGTACAGAGCTGGGGATCCAGCTATGAAAGGAACTAATTAGAGTGGAGGGAGGGGAGGGCAAGGCGGTGCAGGGGACCACCGAGGTGGCGGGGGTGGGGCGGGGGTCACCTGGGGGTGGGCTCTGCTGGCCCTCACACTGCACCCCGCCCCACTGCACCCTCCCTGCCGCCGGGGCCAAGACAATGGCTGCTATTGTATGCTGCCTGTGGCCAGCAACCGGCCCCCAGCTGCAGGGCCCACCAAGTACCCCCCCTCACCCACCCTTGGCCTGGCCTACCTGGCAACGCCCCCCACCCCACAAGCAAACAAGCACCATGCAGGCTGACACATGGGCAACTGAGCCCCCCAAAAGGCAGTCTCCGCCAGGGCCCTATGGCTGGGGTGGATGGCACACAGAAAGGGGGGTCGACATCCACTAAACACCTACTGTTCATGAACTGTGTGTCCATGAATCCTCTGAACTCTGAAACCCCTGTTGTGAGTAGATGTATCACTTCCCCTGTTGTACAGATGGAGAAACTAAGGCTTGAGGTCACCAGGCTAACAGGAGCAGGCTGGAATCTCCTCTAGATAAAGTCCCGCCTTCCCTGCTTGGGGGAGGACAGCAAGCTGGCCCTCAGCCTGGACGGTACCTGTGTGGGTGGAGGGGAGCTCCACACACCCACCCTGAGAAGCACTCGGGGTCTCCTTAGCAGAAGCACGGAGGGTGGGGCCCTGTCAGGTGGGGGCTTTCCCTGCCCACCCCACCATAGCACAGAGCCAGCTGCCTGACCACCGGTGCAGCAGTGTTGTCAAGGGCAACATGAATGACACCTCTTAATCCCAGAGTAGCCCTGAACTACCCTGTGGTCAGCTATGGCTCGTCCAGTTTAGGACTTAGGGACAAGGGCCCAAGATACAACTCTCAAAAACATATGTGGCTTTTGTGATAGAGACTGAAAAGGAGCAAGTCCCTGGCCTCCCCTATGTTCCACGGTGCCCCCATGCCTGGTGACTGGGACCATCACTGTCAACACACTGTTCTTACAAATGTGGAAACTGAGGCCCAGAGAGGGAGACCACTGCCCCAGGTTCACAGTGGGCAGCAAGCCCAGGACTAAAGCCACGGGTGAATATTAATAGGATAACAGTACCAACAGCCTGTTGTTAATAATCAGGGAATGTGCTAGCACTTGTTACGGCAGATGCTCTTTCATCCCCGTTTTACAGATGCAAAAACTGAAGCTCAAGGAGATCAAACAACCTGTCTAGGGTCACACAGTCTGTCTGTGGCAGAGCTGGGTTTCAAGGCAGGTGACTCCAAAAGCTGTGTTCAACATTAGCCTCTCTTGTGCCCGGGGACTTGGGGAGCGGCCGCCGAAGGGCACCCACTTCCTACGCAGAGCTTTGCTGGAGCTCGGTACAGAGCCCAGGAGGGGCGGCAGGCAGTGGGTGGGCGCTGCAGAGGCTGGCTGGGGGGTGGCCACAGGGAGGCTTGGAGAACTGTAGGCAGATCTGCTGCCAAAGCAAAGGGCCCACAGCCCTGCATTCCTGGGAACCACTGCAGCTCCACCCTGCTCTAAGAGCTCCGCCCTCCACGGCAGCCAAGCAGCAGGGCTAGGGGCAGGGGCAGGCCTCTTCTCCCGGCCCCCCTTCCAGACCAGGCAGCAGGGCACACGGAGGGCTCTAAGTATGGGGTAGACCACCTGGGTCTCCAACACGGCTCTGCCGCTTCCTGCCCACGGGTCTCCAACATGGTTCTGCCCGCTTCCTGCCCACGGGACTTACTGCAAGTCACCTCAGGGTCCTCATCTCTAAAATGGGATGATAATGATAGTAATAAGCCATTCCCATTGGGTTTGGGGAGAAACCAATGCAACAATGCACATCCAATGATTACTTATTGTTTCCCACTCTCCGCAATATTCAGAACCTAGAACAGTACCAGGTGCATAGTAGGTACTTCATCAACCATGTGGGGTTGTGTTTTTTTGTGTTTTGGTTTTTTTTAAATGAGAGGAGGGGAGACAGACAGACTACTGTGTGCGCCTGACAGGATCCACCCAGCAACCCCTGTCTGGGACCAGTGCTGGAACCAATCGAGCCACTGGCTGCAAGAGAGGAAGAGAGAAGGGGGAGAGGGAGGGGAAGAGATGCAGATGGTCACTTCTCATGTGTGCCCTGACTGGGATTGAACACAGAATGACTGCATGCTGGGCCGACGCTCTATCCACTGAGTAAACCAGCCAGGGCCATGGTGTTTTTCTTTTTTAGAGAGAGACAGAGGGAGAGAGAGGAACAGAGAGATGAGAAGCATCAACTCATTGTTGCAGTACTTTAGTTGTTCATTTGCCTCTCATACATGCCTTGATGGGGGGCCATGGGGGCTCCAGCTGAGCCAGTGACTCCTTGCTCAAGCCAGCAACCTTGGGCTTCAAGCCAGTGACTTTTGGGCTCAAGTCAGCAATCATGGGATCATGTTGATGATACCACGCTCAAGCCAGCAACCTTGGGGTTTTGAACCTGGGACCTCAGCATCCCAGGTCGACGCTCTATCCACTGTGCCTCCAGCAGTCAGGCATAAACTTGTTGAATGAACTATTACCACTGCTAAGTTCTCCTTGGCAGTCTAGAGCTATAAGGACAGCTGAGCGGGGGGGACTGGTCCTCCCCCCTGTACCCACAGATACTATATAGTCTTACATCCATCTGGGCTTCGGTTTAGAGTGTAACTAAACAACTGTGTGCCCCTCAGAGAGCCTCAGGCCTCTGTTGTCCCGTGGAATGACCACGGCTACCATAGTCACCTTCCAGAGCCTGACTGCATCAAAGAAAGAACACCAGGAGGCCCTGGAGAGGTTCTGAGCAGCTCTGGAAGAAGCAGGCCTCCTCCCAGGATGAAGGGGCGGGGCTTATCCTGAGGCCTCTGCCCAGCAGGTCCCAGGAGAGGGGCCAGCACAGGCAGCACTTCCTGGAAGAGTATAGGGTTCACCTTCCCTGGGAACCTCTTGCTCCAAAGACAGGCCCCACCCCCATCATAAGATGGGTGCTCAGCCAGCACCCTGGGCCTTCCCAGATCCTGTGGGAGGGCAGACCTGGGCCCTGGGGGGCGTGCAAGCACCCCCAGCTGACCCAGCCAGGGCTAAGCTCTCTGCTCTAGGTTTATGAGGGTCTCGGGAAAGGCCCCAGCTGGCCAGCACCCAAGACTATGCTACGCAGAGCCAGGCTACCTGGTTCCAGTCCTCTGTGCCCCCGTCCCTGGCTGTGGGGGTCTTAGATGGGACCCTATCACCCACTCTGAGCCTTGGTTTCCTTGACCAGAACAGGCACCACAATAAGAGGCCGGCTCACCAGGCACAGTGGGGATTCAGGGCATCCAGCAGGACTTGCCTGGCCAGGTGCCTGGCACACCGGAGGTGCCAGCAGCTGGTAGCCCTGAGGATTCTTGTTCCTGGCCCCAGGCTGGGGTGCCCCACACAGTAACGTGGCCTGCCAAAGTCTCCCGGAGAGTTCAGGCAGCACTGACGCTGGAAGGCATGCGGCTGCCCCCCCACACCAGCACCAGCTTCGCAGATGAACTTCCTTCCCCACCACCAGCAGGGTGACACCAAGCTGGGGGCTGTGCTTCACACAGATGTGTGCAGCCATCAGCTGCGGGACCCAGCCTGGCACCGAGTCTCCCCGGGACCTGGTGGCTCTAGGGCCCTCGTGCAGCCCCCACCCCTTGCCGCCTGCCCGCCTGCAGCCACCTTTGCACAACTATGTCTGGTATTTTCCTGTCTGCCCAGCTTGGGGGGAGGTGGTATGCGGGGCTGTGAGCACTGCCTGCACCTGGGCCTCAGCCAGTGGGGAGCCGCCAAGCAGCCCCCACGCCAGCCCGCCCACCAACCCACCCACCGGCCAGCGGGTTGGGAGGGAAGGGCTGGGCCCAGGCTGCCCAAATCCCTGGGAGGGGCCCGCGCTGGGTAGCCGGAGAGGACACACACCCAGCCAGGCCTGGACACAGGCAGCACAGCCACTCTCAGTGGGCAGCAGGGCTGGGCCCTCCTCCAGGGCTCTCTGGGGCCAGCAAAGGCTGGTCAGTGTGCCACAGGACATGGACAGGCACCCACAGCACCCCCAGACATACAGGCACATGCATATGTGTCACACCTGTGCACATACCTACACGGGACTCACAGGACATGGCAGGCAATCAAAGTCAGAGTCTGGAACCCAGAACCCAGAACCCAGCAGTCTTAGCTTATGGTGGGGAGCCGGGATGAGGCCTTTGACACCCCCTCATCGCCACAAGACAGGCACCAGGCCTACTGAACAGCAGCACCTGCCAAGTCCCAGCGGGAGGGGAGGCAGGCAAGGGAGGCTCTGGACTTTGGCCTTTCCTTCCCAGCCTCATTTACCCCATCCTGCAGTCATGCATTCCAACGCCAGGCCCTCCACTCAGTTCTGGGAGGGGGGGCAGAGATGAGTGAGAATGAAGGACACCAACTTCAGAGGGGGAGCCACTGGCAACAGAGAAATCGTGTTAGGGGTGAGCTGCTTCTGCTGAGTGGGGGTGCAGATCCAAGTCAGCCACAGGGACATGGGGTGAAGCAAGAGGGTGAAGCAAGAGGGTCCTAACAAGTTCTGCAGGCTGTACTGGCCAGCCTGCCTCCCGCTCACCATCTCCATTCATCCTCACCACCCTGCCAATTAGGTGCAATTCTCCCCATCTTCCAGATGAGGACACCGAGGCTCGGGGTAGTCAGGCATCTGCCAAGGTCACAGAGCTTTAAGTAGCCAATTGGGATTCACCTCCAGGTCCAAAGCCCTCCCTCTTTCTAGGCTCAATGCTACAGAGACCTGGGGGTATGGCCCCAACTAACCCACAGCGAAGCTGTCTGTCATGCGGCAGAAGAGGAGGCCCAAGGGGGAGGCTGGGCCAAGACTTGGGAGCACTCGGGAGCCACGGAATGTTCTGCACAGAAAGTGCCACATCCTTTCAGCCCAGACTCTCCTCTGCAACACTTCTTTCTCAAGATTCCCTGCCTCCCAAGAGCCTGGGGCTCACCTCTTAGGTGCCAGCTCCTGCTTTATTCCTTTCCAGGCCCCCAGAATCTCCTCCAGCTGTCACTCCCCAATACGCCCTCCTTTAGCAAGTCTTCCCTGATTCAGCCTCTTGCAGCTGTACATGAGCTGTTCTTCCAGGAGCCTGAGAGCTGAGCAGGGCACCTGGCACTGTTTCTACACGCTGAGGGCAGCATCTCTAGTCTTGCAACAAACAGCCCAGTGCTGCCTGCTACTCACCTTGGGTCCAGGTCCTCACTAATATATCACTAATGTCACCAGCACATGAGCATGCCCTGCGTGCCCAGTCCTGCACACAGTCACATTCACTGCCCCCAACCTTCAGCCCCTGGTTTTCACCCCCGCACTGGGCATTCAGAACCTCTTTCCAAGGAGGGAGACCCAGGGCAGACAGGGATATCTCTGGGGCCCCAGGCAGCTCTGAGTCTTCTGGGGGTGTTGAAAAGAAGGCCTCGAACAGACCACCACCCGCTCTCCCACAGCCCTCACACAGCCCACTCCTCTCACCAGCATGACCTGGCAGCGATACAAAGTGCTGGGGTCAGGACCACAAACCGGGCCTCCCCCAGCGTGATGAAAGGAGGGAGCTGGCTTAGAGCAGGGCTGGAGCTCAAGCTTCCCGACCACGTCCCTAACAGCACCACTGCCCTTTACTTTTCCCGGGGACGTGGCCCTGAGTGAATGTTGGCTGAGTGACTGCATCTATCTGTGGTACCACCAGCCAGGTGAGATAGGCAGGTCTGGAGGGACTTAAAGCCCAAAGAAGGCAGTGGCCTGCCCAAGGTCAAGGAGAGACAGGGCCTGCGCCCTGACACAGATGCTTCCTCCTCCCCATCCAGGGCTAGGGACCTAGCAGAGGATAGGGTGGGGCTGCCAGATGCGCCCTGATCAGTTGGGACAACCAGAAGGGCCCAGTTCCCCCAGCCACATCTCCTGCCGCTCCTACAGAGCAATGGCGGAGCCTACCCTAGGACAGCTGGACGGGCAGGGACTCTACGCCATGCCCTTCTTATCAGCCGCCCCACCCTCCTCTGCTTGTCCACTCCAGGCAGCAAAGCAAGTCCAGAAGCTGGGGGCAGCCTCCAAACCCAAAAGGAAACAGCATGCCGTGCCAGGCCTGCTTCGGGCTCTTGGGACCCAGGGTCCACAGGACCACACAGGGTGACTACTAGGGATCCTGAGGTAGTTCTGGGCGCTTGACCTGGAGGAGCATGGGGCTGAAAGGCAGACAGCCAGCAGTACTGGGGTGGAGGGACTTTAGAACAGACAGAACAATGGAGAGCCCCACAACCGTGGGGGAGGAGGACATCAGAGCTGGGGTCAGTCAGCCTGGAAGGGTTGGAGTGGGGTTAGGGGGCTCTGGATGTAAGGAGGAAGTGTCCCCAGAAGAGAAATGGCTAAGGCAGGCTAGGACTTCCCAGCCAGACCCAAGTGGACTTGGGAATAGGAGAGGGAGGCTTTTTCCAGACACAGCTGTCCCCCATGTCACGCCCAAGCAGTGGATGGGGGGGCAGGGGTGGAGCTGGGGGGATTCCCAGGCTGAACTGACGTTTCAGGGGTCAGGGCCAGACAGCTCTAGGCTCTAGGCCCCTCTTTCCCTTCCTGACCCTAAGTGGCCCTGGGAAAACCTCTCAAACCTCTGAGCCTCCGTTTTCCTCCACCAGTGCCTACAGGCAGCCTCCTTGCCCCCAGGGCCCCAGTGGGGTGCCAGCCTGTGAGCACACTGTGCAAATGGTGGCAACCCTCTACCAGCTGGCAGGACTGTTTTCCTGGGGCACCCAGGGCTGACTCACGCAGCACAGCAATCGCCTGGGGCCCCCTTTTGCCATGATTGGAGGAGGGGGCCAAAAGCTGGGTCTGAGTCCTCACCCCAGGCAGTCATCTGCCAAGGTGGGAGTTCATGTGCACACGTCACATACTTGAACGTCAGGTCCTCCCTGTGGCAAGTACCACCTGGCTTCTTAGGCAGTGCAGGCAAAGGGCCTGAGGAGACAGGCCCCAGGCAACCCCTCAGTCCCGGCCTAGAAGATCCTCAGTCCCTTCCTATTCCCCACCGGGGGCATCTGGAACAGACCGGAAGCTCCCCTCCCCCCATTAGAATCACTTCTCACACAATATGGTGCACAGAGATGTGCTATAGACTCAAGCCCCTGAAACCTATATAATAACTAATGTCACCCTAATAAATTCAACAACAAAAAGAATCAAACCCCTCCCAGCCTAGCCAGCAATTAATCAGAACCCTCCAACCTATCTGGGAGGGGGCACGGGAGGCCAGAGCTCCCCTAGTCAAGATGCCTAGAGCCAGGCCCTCCATGCTACCCAGCCTCAGGGAGCTGGGAGAAATATCCCAGCTAGGACAGTCAGATCTCTGGGGCGCCACAGGGACCAGATATATGGAAGCTCCCAGAGCTCCCCTGGAAAGATCGCAGAGCTAGAAGGGAAAAAAGGGCCAGGCCTTGCCTCTCCCCTAAACAGGTCTGGAGCGGAGGCCAGAGGGTCAGAGCAGGGAAAAGATGGATGCTTGGGGCCTGGTGTGCACAGCTGCTGGGGCCAGCTCAGGGTCCCTCAGGAGCAGGGTCCCTTCTCATCCCAGGCTGGGGAACTGGCCATCAGACGCCACCACCCCAGCCATAGCAGACCCCAGGGAACAAGGGCCTCCCGATGCCACTGGCCCTTTTCCATCCTGAGCTTCAGTTTCTTCATTTGTCTATTAGGGATGGATGAATGGATTTCTCTCACAGGATTAAGGTAGCAATTTCAAGTGACAAATAATTGAAAAGCCTTGTTGATTTTTTCAGAGAGTTGTTACTGGGCATTCCACCCATGCTGCTCTCTCCCTGAGCCACTTCACCCCCCACCCCCTCCCTGGGGACCTAAGATGGCATTTTTATTAGTTGCAGAGACAGCAGAGGTTTAGGGAGCTACATAGGAGCATCAAACAGTTGCCCCAACCCTGGCTGACCATCAAGCACTAGCGGTCCTGGTGGACAATGGGAGTCTCTCCTTGGCCACACCTGAATTAGAATTCTCCAGGGTGAGGCTGAGGTATCCACCTGGGAAATTCTGGGCAGATGTGTCCCAAAAGCCTTGAAGGAACTGTGGTCCCTCATACCCAGAGCTGGCAGCAGGCTGGGGCAAGGTGTCCTGGCATTCTCACAGAGGCAAACCTTCAGACACATGTCTGGGCCTCAGCCTCTCCTAGGACCCTTTCACGGGCCTTGGATGGGGCAGCAACTCTGGTGGGGCTGGTGAGGGGGAATCCACCCGGAGAGCCCCTCACCAGCCAGTGATGCTCCACCTCTGAGAAGGGTGCTTGTCTGGGTTAAGGGAGGATCACCCAGTGCCCTCCAGGGGTCACCCTTCTGGCCTTAGCCATCTATGTGAGATATATATACAATGACAATAATAACCCTGAATAGATTCCACCTAGCTCAGGCCTCTCCACTATAACCCAAATTTCCCACTTGGGTAAGGGGCCTCTTCAGCTTGTTTCCCCGGGACACAGGAACCTGGGAGGCATCCCCCACTGGAGAGGAGGGGGAAGCAGCAGTCTTCCCTGCCCCACCCCATCCTACCCACCCCGCCTCTGGCATCAGGGGCACCCCCCCCCCCAAACACCTCCCACATCCCACATCTGGTCACCCTGTCACAGCTTCCACCACCCTCGCTCATCCTGGGATTCCCCCAAACTCTGCCCATCACCCATCCCAGCCCCCCTGCCTAAGTGGGAAACTGGGATTCCAGGCCAGTCTTGGTAGATGGAAACCCACATGGGAAAATATCAAGAAAACACATTCTTCCTTCTACACCGCAGCTCAGACCCTGGGAGGATTATGTGGCAGAAGACACTCCCACCACCCAGGGCCAGGGCCAAGGCCAGGCCAGGGAAGGGAAGGGGGAGTGCGGTAGAGAAAAGTGGTGGCCCCATGGTGGGCCTGAGAGGGATCTGGGCCTCCTTACAGGCCCCTGGTGAGGCCCTGGCCAGCTTTGTCTCGTTCAGGTCAGTTCACCTCTCACCCTTCATGGGCACTCCCAGTGAGGCGGCCAGGGAAGCCCAGGCAGGAGAAGACATGGCTGTGGCTACTCACTTGCAGCTGGGCTTTTTAGAAACAACAAAAGCTTGGGGGGGGGGGGGGGAATGCGGTTCACACGATTGTTTAAAATGAGGTTTTTGGATGTCTGTGGCATCCAGTTATTCATACTGGCTCCACCCACGGACAATTGAGAGTTAGCTTTTGTTGGCCTTACCTCCCTCTCAACACCCCCCCTCCAAGTCTTCTCATGGACTCTGGAGCTCAGGAAGTTCACCTTGTCTGACCCCTTGGTTTGACAGATGAGGAAACTGAGGCCCAGAAAGGGGAGGAGCCTGGCTCAACGACTCCTGGGAGTTGGTGGCTCAGCCAGGGCTCAATTCCAGTTAGTCAGACTCCTAGGTGGGGGCTTTTCCTACTCAGCCTCCAGGCTGTGGCCCAGTTACAGTGTATCCCCCAAAGCCACTGACCCTAAAGTGGTGGTGCCTAGAAGTGGGGTGACTCACTGTCTGGCTTCCTGGGGCACCCTTCCCCATCAGTGAGGGAGGGACTGGCAGGTGTCCCTATGTAGAGAGCCAGGAGGGAGACCCCCCCCCCCAGGAGGCCTGCGCCAGGGTCACTCAGGGGCCGAAGAGCCCCAGCTGGAGGGATTTAACACTGAAGGTTAAAGGTCACAGACAGGGAATGGTGGGCAGGCATGGGGGGTCAGAGGGTCAGTACTAATGGCAGCTCCGGAAAAGAGGGGGAGGAGAAGAGGCTGAGGAAAACAGGGCTGCTTCCAAGGGATCCCCAACCCCCATAAATGGTGCCCCAAACCCCTGGCATTGCTTCCTGCTTGGTGGCTATAGACAGGGCCAAGTAAGCTCGGGGTAGGCTGTGAAATGGGGCGGGCTGAAGCTCAGAAGGGGATGTCCTGAAAAGGACCCTCAGGTGCGGCCCCTTCTCCAGGACAGGACAGGCCAGCTGGGAGGCCCAGCTGTGGCCCAGAGGGGAGAGGGAGGAAAGAGGGAAGGCGAGGAGGTCAAGGGGAGGGACGTATGTGCTGGGCTGTAACAGCTGTGGCACTGTGGCCCCTGGCATGGGGCTGGGGGAGGGCTGGGCAGGTGGGCCGACTTAAGGAGCTGGTGTCCCCTCTCCTGAGCCTGGGGGCTGAGAGAGGCCCTGGGGGACACGCTGGGGAGTAGTCTTCCCTAGCTGCCTGTTAAGCTCCACCTTCCCTCCAGGATGCCAGGGCCAGGCATGTAGGACCCTCAGGATGGCTGCCTCCCACGACCGCAGCTCAGGCCCTGTCTCTAGCCCAGACCGAGAACCACGGGAGCCCAAGCCTTGGCCAGGTCTGGGGCTGCCTGGCTGCCCCTTCAGTGTCAAGCATTCCCTTCAGAGCCAAGATCCTGGGTTGAGATGGCTGGGGGCCCAGGGCTCCTCCCAGGATCCCTTCCCGCTTCCCAGGCCCCAGGGCAGGGCCGGGTAGCTCCCTGCAACCATAGCTGCCCTGGGCAGCCAGGCCAGGCAGGCCCTCCTGGACAGGCGACAGGCGGCATGCTGCCCTGCTGTGGCCTGAGTACCCGGCTGGCAGGGCAGCATGCCAAGGCCTCCAGGTGCCAGCCTGGATTCCAGCCCCATCCCAGGGGACAGGGGGGGAAGCAAGGCACAGGCATTTCCCTCCTTCCAGATGCACCTGCCTCAGCCCCTCCAGACCTTTCCTAGGCTGGTTGGGTACCCCTACCCTCCCTACTCTTCCTCCACTTGCACCCAGACAGCAGGGGAGGAACAAGTGCTGGACAGGACTCTATTCCCAGTCCAAACGCAGCAGCTCCCCGGTCCTGAACCTCAGGAACGCCTCCCTCCTTTGCTCAAGGAAGGGCCGGGTCTAACCAGGGGCAGCAGTGGGGGAGACTTTCAGGGACAAGGGAGGAGACACCTTTCAAACCTCGTTTTAGAAACAGCCCGATCGCAGCCGTGGGAAGGGATGGCTCCCCAGCAGCCCCAGGCAACTTCTTGCCCAGGCTCCGAGGGGCCCCCTCTCACCCCGCAGCGCGCCCCCACTGCGGCCGCCCAACTTCCCCGCCGAAGTTTGATCCCGCCCCGGGCCCGGCCGCGGCTCGGCCCGGCCTCGGAACGGAGAGAGGGTAGGAGGGGGGAAAGACTGAGAGACGGAGGAACGGGACCGGGGGGCCGGGGAGCCGGGGAGCCGGCGAGGGAGGGAGCGCGCAAGCCAGCGAGCGAGGGAGCGAGCGCAGGGGCCCCGGCGAGGGCTCACAATGGCCCGGGGCGAGGCACGGACACGGTAGGGGGAGGCGACCCTCGAGCCCCGCAGCCCCCGCGCGACAGACCAGTCCCCCCGCCCGGTCCCCGTCTCCAAGACGTGACGCCCAGAGGTTTCCTACCTCGGCGGCGGGGGCGGTCGGGCTCCCGGCTGCGGGCTCCGGCGGTCGGGGGGCGGTAGGGGTGAGCGGGGGAGGGGCCGGGGCGGGCGGGGGCCGGGGCGCGAGGCTCACGGGGCGCGGGCTCCCCTGGCACGGCCGCCCGGCACCCGGCCGCTCCGCCACATCTGCAGCTCCGGCGGGGAAGGTGGCCGCGGCGGCCGGGCCGGGCCGGGATGTCTTACAGAGGGAGGGAGGAGGGCGGAGGGAGGCGGAGGGAGGCGGCGGGAGGAGGGACCCGCGGGCTGCGGAGGAGGGGGAGGAGGAGGGGCGCGGGGGGCGGCCGCCCTCCCTCCGCCCTCCACTGCTGCTTCGCTCCAGCCCTCCCAGCAAACCCCTCTCGCCGCCGCGGCCCCAGGCCCGGGGCGCCAGCTGCCAGGCGGGGCGTGAGCGTCTGGGGGAGGGGGCGGCCGCTCGCCGGCGCTGGGCCGGGGGAGGGGAGGACGGCGGGCAGCGAGGCGGCGGGGAGCGGGCGCCCGGAGGGAGGGTAGGGGCGCGGGGCCGCAGCCGGGCAGTTCGCGTCCTGCTCAGCCCCATCCTTGGATCCCCCACCCCCTCGGGCCCCGCCCCCAGTCCGAGGGCAGCGCTAGGACACGGCCTGGAGGTGGCCCGGGGCTGGCGAGGGGAGGAGGGACGTCCCGCCCTCGGGGAAGCCCGGGGAGGGGGCGGGCTCGCAGTGGACTGAGGGAAGACGTGCGGGCCTAGAGGATAAGCCCCGAAAACCTGGAAGATGAAGGAGGGGGCGGGGCCCATCGCCTCCCTCCCGCGGGGTCACCTTGGGCAGGCCCCCCGCAGTCCCGCGTGGCGGGGAGCGCGGCAAGAATGCCTCTCTACCCGCCCTGATTTCTCC
Source organism: Saccopteryx leptura (assembly GCF_036850995.1). Classification (NCBI taxonomy): domain Eukaryota; kingdom Metazoa; phylum Chordata; class Mammalia; order Chiroptera; family Emballonuridae; genus Saccopteryx; species Saccopteryx leptura. The sequence goes on from NC_089506.1 coordinate 211,376,297, forward strand.
GCCCAGCCCTATTCCAGGAACGCGCGGGCAGCTCCCGATTCGGGGCAGTGGAGTCCGCGGTTCGAGGCCCGGCTCAGCGCCTCTCGTCCGACGCTGGGTTGGTTCCCCCGCCTTTCCCTCGGCCTCAGTTTCTCTCACAGTAGAATAAAGACCAGGTCCGGCCCGGAGCAGTCCGGGCTTCCGCTCGGCACCGGTCTTGGTCCCAGCTTTTGGGGCAACCTGCGTCCTCAAGCTGATGCGCCGCGGGGTCTTTGATTGCACCTGACCACTCAGCGCCCAGCGCAGTGCGGGTTAGAAAATAGAATGAGTGGATAGACGTGAGTGAGAAAGCCCGTAACCTGCTCCCACTAAGCAGATTTTACCTCCTGATGTTGAAACCCGATCGGCGTTTTTGAGTGTTTTGTTTGGGGCCAATCTGGACCTCCCGCCCAGTTATCTTCTTGTTGCTTGCTATCTGGTGGCAAACCTTGGTTCAAAAAAAGCCTTGCTGCTTTTGGCCAACCCTGCTGCTACGCAGTTGGTCTTAAGGAGTCCAGCAGACAAAAAGCACCCTCTATAGGTAAGGCATCTATCTGCCTTCGGGAGTAATTCCGCCTTCTTGCCTTCATTCGCTTATAATGGCGCATCCTCGACGGAGCACGCAACATCCCCAGCGCCTGGCACAGTGCTTGGGACATAGTAGGTGCTCATGAACTGTTAAACGGACGCGCAGTACATGCTCATTATTTTTTGGGCAAATAGGTACTTAGTAGGTGCTCATGACTGTTGCGGGACACAGAGTAGGTCTTCATCAACTGTTGGGTGATACATGAAAGGCCCCTAGGCCTGGAAGGTGATTTGGAAGTGACCCTACCCCCACCCGGGTTTCCCTCCTGTGGATAATGTGGAGTGAGGTCGGGTTAAACATTACCCGGCAGATGGGCCCCGCGGGAAGGCTAGCTTCACGACCTAGCGCCTCCCATGAGGGGACTGTTAAGGGCCGACACTGCGGGTCCACTGACTATCCGGTGCCTGGGGAGGGGCAGAGGCTGAGCGACGTAGAGCGCCCCCTCCCGGCGTCCCGGATCGCAGAAATTCAGCCCACGATGTCTCAAAGTCTGATTGATCTCTGCCAGGCCAGGCTGCAGTCCCCGGGGAATCCAGGTGTATGGAAAAGGTACACAGGGGCTAATTTTTTTTAAGGTTATTTATTGATTTTTAGAGAGAGAGAATGGGCGAGAGACAGAAATATCGATCAATTCCTGTATGTGCCCTAACCAGGGATGGAACCCCTTACGTATATGGAGGATGCTGTAACCAACCCAGTTATCGGGCTAGGATGGCTAATTTTATATCCATTAAAAGTGCTTACCGCCTGACCAGGCGGTGGCGCAGTGGATAGAGCGTTGGACTGGGATGTCAAGACCCAATTTTGAGACCCAGAGGTCGCCAGCTTGAACGCGAGCTCATCTGGTTTGAGCAAGGCTCACCAGCTTGAGCCCAAGGTCACTTGGTCTGCTGTAGCCCCCCCCCCCCCCCCCCCGGGTCAAGGCACATATGAGAAATCAATCGATGAACAACTAAGGAACCACAACAAAGAACTGATGTTTCTCATCTCTCTCCCTCCCTGTCTGTCTGTCCCTATCTGTCCCTCTCTCTGACTCTCTGTCTCTCCCACACACAAAAAAAGTGCTTACCAAGTGTTTGCAGGATGCCAGGTACTGTGCTACAGTGAGACAAAGAGTGACAACTTAAGTTGACCTTGCTCTCATGGGCTAAATCCAGTAACCAGGGAATCTAATAATTTCTGAGCCATAAAGGGGACTTGACCATAAGGAACCTCTCACCCTTGAGGACCTTTCTCATTGTTTTCTATAGACACTTGTTTTCATGCACAAGCAGGTTGTTTGCAGTGAGAAATCTGACTTGGCATTCCCCTGCTGGGATGGTGAATAGCATCTTTTTTCTGAGGTTGCTTTGAAGATTAAATGAGGTACATACTCAATTTATATTAGTGATCACTACCAGGTGTCAATCCCGATCCTAAGCTGGTCAATTCCAGGACCCAGCTAGTGTTCCCTTAGCTGTAAATAAACTTCTAAATTGGATCCTGCAAATCCAACAAGAGTGAAGAATGCTATAATCTTGCTGGAGTTGACCTAACCAGAAACCCCCAATTCTCAGCCGGACCAGTTCTTTATCTGTACCAGATGTTTTACTTTCTTTAAAAAAACATTTTTTTTTAAGATTTTATTTATTTGGCCTTGGCCGGTTGGCTCAGTGGTAGAGCATCAACCCAGTGTAGGTAGGTCCTGGGTTCAATTCCCAGCCAGGGCACACAGGAGAAGCACCCATCTGTTTCTCCACCCTTCCCCCTCTCCTTCCTCTCTGTCTCTCACTTCCCCTCCTGCAGCCAAGGCTCCATTAGAGCAGGGTGGGCCTGGGCGCTGAGGATGGCTCCATGGCCTCCACCTCAGGTGCTAGAATGGTTCCGATTGCAATGGAGCATCACCACCTAGTGGGCTTGCCTGGTAGATCCCGGTATGGCACATGCGGGAGTCTGTCTCTCTGCCTCCCCTGCTTCTCAATTCAGAAAAAAAAATTTTTTTTTAATTTATTCATTTTAGAGAGTAGAGTAGAGAAGGAGCAGGAAGCATCAACTCCCATATGTGCCCTGACCAGGCAAGCCCAGGGTTTTGAACCTATGACCTCAGCATTCCAAGTCAAAGCTTTATCCACTGCACCATCACAGGTCAGGCCAGATGTTTTACATTATTATTTTTTTAAATTAAGTGAGAACTGGGGAGGCAGGGAGACAGACTCCTGCAAGCACCCCAACTGAGATCCACCTGGCCTGCCCTCTACCAGGCGATGCTCTGCCCATCTGGGGCTGCTGCTTGGTTGCTTGGCAACCAAGCTATTTTACTGCCTGAGGTGAAGCCATGATGCCATCCTCAGTGCCTGGGGCCAACTTGCTCAAACCATTTGAGCCATGGCTGCTGGAGGAAGGGGGAGAGAGAAAACAGGGAGGGAAAGGAGTGGAGAAACAGATGGCAGCTTCTCCTCTGTGCCCTGACAGGGAATTGAACCTGGGACTTCCACATGCTGGCCCATGCTCTACTGCTCAGTCAGCCGTTCAGGGGCAGATGTTTTACTCTCATTATATCCATAACAACCCTGAGGATGGGTCCTATTATTATTGCTATTTTACAGAGCAGGATACTGAGGCACAGAGCTTAAGTAACTTGGTCAAGTTCTTAGAAGCTACTAAGAGGCATTGTCCATACTGCAATCGCAGTCAGCCTGATTCCAAAGTTTGTGTTATAATCTGCTATGTCCCTTGGCATCAGATAACTGGCAAGGTGGGGTTGCAGGACATCCAAGAGGGCCAGGCTTTGAGAGAGGATTTCAGGGACCTTGGCTTTTCCAGGAGGCAACATCTACTATAGCAGTCAGCCCAGGTGTGACTTCCTCCTTTTTAGTAAAAGGTGGATGAAGAGAGATGTCCTCCTTTCCCACCATCATGCTGAGTTCCCTCTCTTCAGAATTCTTCCTCTGAGCAGCCATCTTTGCTACCTGCTCCTTCCTATGTGTTAGGGACTGCCTCTCCTGTTAGACCCTAAATTCCCTAAGAAGTAGAATACAACATTATCTGCCTTGTCACTCCCCTTGCAGAGTTCTGCCCAGGATCTGGAATATAATATATGCTTCATAATATTGCTGTTATAAAAAAAATATTGCTGTTATGAACTGAATGTTTGTGTCCTCTCCAAATTCATAGGTTGAAGCCCTACTCCCCCAATGTAACTATATATTTGCATGTGGAGCCTTCAGGAGCAATTAGGTTTAAAAGAGGTCATGAGCGTAGAGTCCCCATGATAGAATCAGTACCCTAAAAGAGGAGGAGAGCTAGGCTCTCTCTCTCTCTCTCTCTCTCTCTCTCTTTCTCAGATGTGACACAGCAAGGTGGCCAATGCAAGCAAGAAAGAAGTCTTCACAAGGAAGTGGCTCTGCCAGCACTTTGAACTTGGACTTTCCAGCCTCCAGAACTGTGAGAAGTAATTGTGTGTTACTTAAGCTCTCCACGCTATGGGGTTCTGTTATAGTAGCCTGAACTAAGAAAATTGCTGATAGCCTGACCAGGTGGTGGCACAGTGGATAGAGTGTTGGCCTAGGACAGTGGTTCTCAAAGTGTGTGCCAGGGCGCACTGGCACACCCTAGAAGATTTCCAGGTGCGCCCTATGGTATTCCAGAGAAATATGTGCCTGTTGGGGACCAAAAAAACAACAGGGTTTTTGGAGTTAGATTTTTGGGGGACAGAGGTGTGGGGAATTGGCTGTAAGCTGACAGTCTGCCCAAACCCCCACCTCACTTGCCTGATTAGGTTGCAAAAGGCTGTTAAGCTGTGGTGCTGGATTTTTTTTTTAATCTTTTTTTTTTTATTCATTTTATTTTTTTATTTTTATTTTATTTTTTTTATTTATTCATTTTCGAGAGGAGAGGGAGAGACAGAGAGAGAGAAGGGGGGGAGGAGCTGGAAGCATCAACTCTCATATGTGCCTTGACCAGGCAAGCCCAGGGTTTCGAACTGGCGACCTCAGCATTTCTAGGTCGACGCTTTATCCACTGCGCCACCACAGGTCAGGCTTTTTATTCATTTTAGAGAGGAGAGGGAGAGAGAGAGGAGAAACAGAGAGAGAGAAGGGGGGGGAGAGGAGCTGGAAGCATCAACTCCCATATGTGCCTTGACCAGGCAAGCCCAGGGTTTCGAACCAGCGACTTCAGCATTTCCAGGCCGACGCTTTATCCACTGCGCCACCACAGGTCAGGCAAGTGGTGCTGGATTTTTTACAGTACCCCCCATGTTCCCTGGAAAGACTGGAGGCAAGTTTCTTCTAGCCTTTGTTTGGTGTAAAGTTAAGATGATATGTATGGTAGGGGTTTTCTGCACTCAACACAATTAAGAGTAAAAAGAGAGAAATTCTTCAATGTATTGGCAAGGTAATGAGAGTTTGCCTTTCAAATATATGCCCAAACATTGAAGAAATCGCTAGAACACATCAGGCTCATGTTTCTCAGAAACACAAGAATGAAAAAACTTAACACATTTGCACCAGGACCTGCTGAATTTACTAAATCTTACTAAGAATGTATCTATATATATATATAAAGATAACTTTTTGTCATTATTTTATTTTTGAACCCCTCTTTTTTACGAATTCTAAAAAGCATAACTCAAAAAATGTAACATAAAAATGTTTTTTGCCTGACCAGGCGGTGGCGCAGTGGTAGAGCATCGGACTGGGATGCAGAGGGCCCAGGTTCGAGACCCCGAGGTAACCTGCTTGAGTGCGGGCTCATCTGGTTTGAGCAAAAGCTCACCAGCTTGGACCCAAGGTTGCTGGCTCGAGCAAGGGGTTACTCGGTCTGCTGAAGGCCCGCGGTCAAGGCACATATGAGAAAGCAATCAATGAACAACTAAGGTGTTGCAATGCGCAATGAAAAACTAATGATTGATGCTTCTCATCTCTCCAATCCTGTCTGTCTCTCCCTGTCTATCCCTCTCTCTGACTCTCTCTCTGTCTCTGAAAAAAAAATGTTTTTTAATGTCAGAATAAATTTAATTTTGTCATATTTATTTCTTTTACTTACCATAAAAGCATGCTTGAACTTTATATATTTTTTCTTTAATATTTGACTTAATTATTATAACATATTTCGCAGAAATTAGTATATAGTGTGCCTACAATTATTTGTAGGATTTTAAATGTGCCCCAACTTCAAAAAGTTTGAGAACCACTGGCCTAGGACGCTGAGGACCCAGGTTTGAAACCCCAAGGTTGCTGGCTTGAGTGTAGGCTCACCAGCCTGAGTGTGTGGTCGCCAGCTTAGGCATGGGATCATATCTATGGTTGCTGGCTTGAGCCCAAAGGTTGCTGACTTGGAGCCCAAAGGTCACTGGCTTGAAGTTCAAGGTTGTTGGCTTGAGCTCAAGGTTGCCGGCTTGAGCAAGAAGTCACTGGCTCAGCTGGAGCTCCCTAGTCTAGGCACATATGAGAAACCAATCAATGAACAACTAACTGCTGCAACTATACATTGATACTTTTTATCTCTCTCCCTTCCTGTCTGTCCTTGTTTGTCAGTCAGTCTGTCTGTCTCTTTTTCTCTCTCTCTCTCAAAAAAGAAAAAGAAAACTGCTGATAGACGTATTTTGGGGACTGAATCGTGTTCCTTAATTTATTGAACATTTCCTAGATTCCCATTTATTCAACAGATGCTTATTAAGCTGTTATATGTTCATTCAACAACATTTACTAAGTGTCTACTATGTGTCCACACACTCGGCTCTTGTGTGTACAATGCTAGCTCCAGCAGGAAACTCGGCAGTATAGCACAGTTTCTGTCTTTCCAGAGCCTTTATTCTATTCGAGGAGCTGAGAGTAAACATGAAGAAGTGAGCCTTAAAACGTACATTGCACACATAGTAGAGATGACAAACCAGGATAAATGAATGGCAGCAGACCCTAAACTCTAACCTTTGAACTTAGCCCAGCCATTAGATCTCTCTGAACCTTAGTTTCCCTCATGCCTATTACAGGCTATGTGATCCTCATTTCTATTATAGGCTATGTGAGGCTCAGTGGAGAGGGTACACAAAGCACTTCCACCAACACCTGGTGGGGAAGAAAGAGCAGTACAACAAACAGTAGCTACTGTTATTAAGGAAGCCTGCAACCCACTGTGAGTGGGGCCAGCATGTGGAGGGAGTGAGATCAGGATGACTTATTAGCCTTGAGCTGGTGGCCTGGTGAGTGTCTCTCCAGTTGGTGTTGTCTAGTGGTGCCTGCTGGCTTGCCATGCCTGCAGGGCTGGGGCAGACTAAGGGTGGGGTGTTGTTTATTCTGGGAAGCAGCCCTGGCTGCTCCTCATACCCTGCACCAGTAGGAAGGAGAGCTCAAGTCAGTGTGAGGCCCCTTCTGGGCCTGGCCTACCCCTTAAGATCCTGCCCATCTGCCTGAAGGGCCCAGGACTGAGAGTGCCCAGGAGGCACAGCCCCAAGGGCCAGCTGGGTCATTGAGGTTTGGGACACACTCTCCCTGTGAGACTCACCTGATCCTCAAGAGACTGGTCCTGGAGGGCCTGAAGTCCTGGAGGCCAGCCCTTGTTGTGAGTATGGAGGTGAAGCTCCTGGGCTGAGTGGTGGGGGTGGGTGTCATTGGAGGTGGGGTTCTGACTTCTCTGCCCCTAGAAGAGCCCCTGAGTGCTTTCATCAGGGTCAGCTTCATGACCCTCACCTGTGCAGTCCCACCTGCCTGGTATACTTAGAAGGACTCACACTTTTGGGGCTCAGTGTTCTCCCATCACCATCTTGAAATTCCTTCCTTTTTTAACTCTACTTATTCTTTTTCTTTTATTGATTTTAAAGAGAGAGGATGTGGGGGACATACATCGATGTGTTGTTCCACTTACTTATACATTCATTGGTTGATTCTTGTATGTGCCTGAACAAGGATGGAACCCACTGGAAGGACGTTCTAATGAGCTACCTGGCCAGGACTTAAATTCTTAACCATTTTTTTAAAGATTTTATTTATTCATTATAGAGAGGGGAGAGAGAGAGAGAGAGAGAGAGAGAGAAGGGGGGAGGAGCAGGAAGCATCAACTCCCAGATGTGCCTTGACCAGGCAAGCCCCAGGGTTTAGAACCATCAACCTTGCCTGACCTGTGGTGGCGCAGTGGATCAAGCATCGACCTGGAACGCTGAGGTCGCTGGTTCAAAACCCTGGGCTTGCCTGGTCAAGGCACATATGGGAGTTGATGCTTCCTGCTCCTCCCCCTCTTCTCTCTCTCTCTCTCTCTCTCATCTCTAAAATGAATAAATAAATTAAAAAAAAAAAAAAAAAAGAACCATCAACCTCAGCGTTTCCAGGTTCACGCTTTATCCACTGCGCTACCACGGGTCAGGCTCTTAACCATTTTTTAACACAGGGCCCACGCTCTTTTCGTTTTGCACTGGGTCGAGCCAATGGCACAACCTGTCTGGCCTCCATGCTTTGGTTTCCCCCCATGTAACTTCCCCTCGGCCACACCCAGCCCGCCGGGTGTGCCCAGGTAAACCCATTTCGGGAAAGATGGTGCGGGACCAAGCACCTCCGGAAAAGCCCAGGGTCTGTTGTGTAAATAGTGGATATTGTCACTCAACTTCTCTGAGCTTTTGGATGACAATATTGTACTTACCTCAGTTGGACTGTTGGGAGGGTTAAGAGAAAAGTTCATACAAAGGGCACGGTGCCTGGCACAGAGTACGGGCTGAATAAATTAGAACTATTATATTTTTTAAATGAGGATTATTACGGCGCTATCTTGGAGGCAGGGAAGGAGGGAGCGGTCAGCCCCAGATCCCCAAGGACCTGCCCCAGGAAGGAGTAGCCGCCCCTCCTGCCTTCCCAGGGAAGAGAGCCCCCCCGCCCCCCAGGGCAGGAATGAGGGGGTGGAGGAGCGGGAGCGACACATTTTTGAGTTGTGACCAAGTGGAAACTCCCTCCCCGAGGCGGAAGCCGGGGGCGCCCCACTGGGGCCGGAGCCTCAGCCCGGGCGGGACAAGAGGCCCGGGGGCGGGGTGCCGCGGCGGGTGGCGGGTGAGGGGGCCCAGGTTTCACCCCTCACCCCCTTATGAATATGCATAAGCCGGCCTGGTCGAGCGGAAGTGTGAGGCGGCCCAGTCCGGGCTGGCTCCGCCTCCGCCTCCGCCTCTACTGTGGGCCCGCGGTCGGAGGGGCGTGGCCTGGCAGAGAACGTCCCGCCACTCCCGCCCCGCGCGGGGCCTCCTTCCGGCTGGCACGCCCCGGACGTGACCTTGCGGGTGCGCTCTGGAGCCGCCCGCGGGGAGGTGCCGGCGCCCCCAGCACAGGTAGGGCAGTCCTTTGTCCCCGGCACCGCCCCCCGAAACGCGGGTCCTCCGCCAGCCGAGGTCCGTTCCCCTTAGTGCGTGCTGCCTTTCTTGCTTCGGCCCAGGGCGGGGTCCGGACCCTGAGCCAGACTACCGGGCGCGCCCGCTTCTCCGGAGACGTAATCGGAATCCTTCATACGCTCCGGCGGGCACAGGGTCGAGAATGTGGCAGAAGTCCTGCACTCGGAGGGCTTGCGGGCCAGGGCGAGGGAGACCAGCTGGGTTCATCGGTAGAATACATAGTATGTCAGATGACTGTTAGAGTGAGGACAAAGCAGAGAGAAAGGCATCAACCAGGCGGCTGGGGAAGGTGTCTTTCGAGTCAAGACCTGGAGAAAGCCAGGGAACCAGCCGGCGCCCGGGGGTTTGAGGAGGAGCAGGACACTGAGGCCCCTATGGCTGGAATGGAGAGGGGAGAATGAAAAGGATGGAATAATGGTAATGGCTCACGTGTTTAGCAGGTGCCAGGCCTAGTGCTAGGTGCTTTATGCATATTATTTCCTTTAATTATCAGGACTACGTGGATCTGGGCGCTACTGTTAGCTGAGAGGAAATCGGTCTCAGGTAGGTTAAATAACTTGCCCAAGGTCACACAGCACTGGAGCCGAAGGAGACTGACATTATTGCCTGAAACACACCCAAGAGGCCAGGGTGGGGTGACCTTTACCAAGATAGGTTCTCCACTCTGCCCCTCAGTTTCCTTCCCAAGTACTAGAGGGAGGGGGCAGTGAGTGACCTGAAGGAAAGGATGGGCTCAAGGCCCTTTTTGCTGACAGTCTGCCCAAAACGCCGTTTGCTGTTATGCACACCCAGCAATTGGGGCCCTGAAACCCAGCCTAAAATTAGTGTACAGAACAAGGGTGTAGCAGGAGCTTTCCTGGATGGAAATCTGTTCTCCTGGGAGAGGCTTTTGTTGTCTGTGAAGCACTTGTCACCCCTCCAGGCTCTGAAGCAGATACAACTGGCTTTGGGGAGGGAGAGCAGAAGACCTGGAACTGGGTAGAGGCTGCTGCTGGGAGTGGGTTGGAGGCGGGGACCCTGATATGGCCGAGTGCTCTGAACAGTAGCAAAGACGATGTCAGCCTGGCAAGCTCTATGTACCCACCAGCAACTGCAGGACAAGCAGAATCACCCAAACGTCCCTATAAGCCTGGAGAGATTAAAGCACCCATGAAACCCACCCAAGTCTGCACCAGCAAGCAGGGTCTCTGATCACTGACCAAATGTGGTGGAAAGGGCCTCAGGGTTGCCGATCTGGGGCCTCTGCTGGCTGTGCCCATTGCTTTTCTGCTGTGGAAGGGAGGAGATGTTTTTATGCTCCTGTAAAGATCTGCCTGTGATCTGGACCCAAGGCACTGAGGGCCTGTGGGTTTCTCATGGAGACCTCCTATTTTCCAGCCTGGTACAGCTTCTAGTCTTGGCCTTTCAGCTATGGTGTGAAATGTGGCCCTGAGAAGGTTTGGGAGGGGACTCAGCCCTCTGTGTTTGAACCTCAGGATACCAGTGAATCTGAGGTCCTGGTGGTACGGAACCATAGGGGAACTTACTATTAGGCCATTTTGTAGACAAGAGAGAGGCTCAGAGTGGTCAAGTGGTTCACCTGAGAGCCCACAGCGATGAAGTAGAAGAGATGGGATCTAAGTACAAACTGTTGGAGTCCAGAACCCAAGCCGTGTCCCTCAGGGAGTAGATTCACCCTAGCAGAAGAGATATACTTTGTATGTGGCCACATGTTTGCTAAAGTGTGGCCTTGGAAACAATCCCCCTCACCTCTCTCTCCTCATCTCTCTCTCTCTCTCTCTCTCTCTCTCTCTCTCTCTCTCTCTCTCTGGGGGCATAGGGATGGGGACACTTTCTATTCTCAGCCATGTAGTCCCCAGTCCTTATCTCCAGGCTTTTGTGTCTGGGCCGTTTCAGTCAGTTCCTTCTCAGGGTGGGACTGATGTAGGAGAGGCCAGAGGCACCTTAGGGGACACCTGCCAGTGTCTTTAGCCAGAGGCTTCCTCTTCATGAAGTCTTGGGCCTTTTTTTTTTTTTTTTTTTTGTATTTTTCTGAAGCTGGAAACGGGGAGGCAGTCAGACAGACTCCTGCATGCACCCGACCGGGATCCACCTGGCACGCCCACCAGGGGGTGATGCTCTGCCCATCTGGGGCGTTGCTCTGTTGTGACCAGAGCCACTCTAGCACCTGAGGCAAAGGCCATAGAGCCATCCCCAGCGCCCGGGCCATCTTTGCTCCAATGGAGCCTCAGCTGCGGGAGGGGAAGAGAGAGACAGAGAGGAAGGAGAGGGAGGGGGGTGGAGAAGCAGATGGGCGCCTCTCCTGTGTGCCCTGGCTGGGATTCGAACCCGGGACTTCCACACGCCAGGCCGACGCTCTACCACTGAGCCAACCGGCCAGGGCCAAGTCTTGGGCTTTGATCCTGAGCCAGGGTCAAAGGAGTGAATGATTCCACTTGGGCCCCCAGAACCCACCTGCACACCCTGGCCTTGAACTAAGGCCCCAGCTGAAGATATGGCTACTGACTGGGTGGCCGTGAGTGTGGGGGTGCCAGGATGGAGGGAGATGACATATGTGAATTGTGAGACTCGTGTGACTAGAATGCCAGAAGGAGGTGGAAGCTGGTCCCCTTAAAAGACCCCTGTGGGCTAGGGCTTCTGAACAGTCACTCTGCACAAGGCTTCCCGGTGATCTGGTTCCTCCTTCCTTCTGGACTCCATTTCTCCCTGGAGATATTCTGAGTCATAGAGCCCCAATGAGTTCTAATACTCCACATGCTGACCAGTAAGTCTGGGGCAAGGCCCAGAGATCTGTATTTTTTTTTAACAAGCTCAAGTGACGTGTGATGCATGTGGTCCTCCGACTAGACTTGGAAAACCACTGTCCCAGGCCTCCCTGCCAGGCAGCTGCGAGGAACCCCTTCCAAGCCTTCTGGCAGATAAGAGACTGTGCCTAATGGTTTTCCACAACTGAATTTAAATGCAGTCTCTGTTGGTGTGCTGTCATCAGCTGAGCTTCTTCCTTGTTTAAAATAAACGATGGAATCTCAAGCATTAGGCTTGTCTCCAACCGTCCCCTGCTGAGTATCCCCAAAGATCAGGCTGCACTGGATCACCCCCTCCCTTCTGAGCTCCGTGCTCTGTCCTGAGCTCTCCCCTTACCCAGCACTTCACACCAGGTTCTGAGCTCCGTGCTCTGTCCTGAGCTCTCCCCTTACACAGCACTTCACACCAGGTTCTGAGCTCCGTGCTCTGTCCTGAGCTCTCCCCTTACCCAGCACTTCACACCAGGTTCTGAGCTCCGTGCTCTGTCCTGAGCTCTCCCCTTACCCAGCACTTCACACCAGGTTCTGAGCTCCGTGCTCTGTCCTGAGCTCTCCCCTTACCCAGCACTTCACACCAGGTTCTGAGCTCCGTGCTCTGTCCTGAGCTCTCCCCTTACCCAGCACTTCACACCAGGTTCTGAGCTCCGTGCTCTGTCCTGAGCTCTCCCCTTACACAGCACTTCACACCAGGTTCTGCGTCTGTCCTGAAGCCCCCAGGGTCTGCCTATGGCCCTTGAAACAGGTGTTCCTGAAGGTTTTGTCTTTGGACCTCTTTTGCTTGATGGGATTCCACAACTGAAGAGCTAAAGTGATGGGAACCCCCATCCCCCCATTTCTACTCAAGAGGGTTCCCAATATTTATACCCAGTCTCTGGAGTGCGCCAGGCCCACTTTTTTAAGGGGCTAGCTTGATGTCTTCCCTAGACCATCCCACTGGATCTCTTCCAAATGGGCTCTTTGATTTGAGGGGGATCTAGCCACATCTGTCACTCAGGGTGGTCTAGCTGGGTGGGCGCTGTGTGTCTCCTTCCCAAAGCTGCACACCCTGAGAGAGAAAAGAGCATCTGCCTCTCTAAGGGAGCTCCTGCCATCTTTAAGGGCTTCCCTATTGGAAACCTTTTGCTTTCCCTGATAAAACTGTGTGTACCATCTTATCTTGACCCTTGAGCCTCTCCTCACCATTGGTGTCTGTTCTAGTGCCCTAGGCTTATAGCCCCAGGATCTCTTTGCCTCTCCCCACCCCTTGCCTGGGCACTACAGTCCCTCATTTCGGATGCTAAGCACTTTGGACTAATTTGTCTGTTGCCTGATTAGAGACTGCCCAGGTTTCCTCCATCTGTGTTAGGGGTCGCACAGCACTGAGCCACACGCTGCTTGGAGTTAGGACTCTTTTTTTTTTTTTTTTAATTTTATTTACTCATTACAGAGAGGGGGGAGAGAGAGAGAGAAAGAGAGAGAGAGAGAAGGAGGGAGGAGCAGGAAGCATCAACTCCCATATATGCCTTCACCAGGCAAGCCCAGGATTTCAAACCGGCAACCTCAGCGTTTCCAGGTTGACGCTTTATCCGCTGCGCCACCACAGGTCAGGCGAGTTAGGACTCTTGGTTCAGATCCTGGTTTTGCCCTAACCAGCCTCATGACCTGACAATTCTTTGAGCCCTCAGAGATACTGTTTCCTTCTCTATGGTGTGGAAGCTGGTAATGATAGTCCTGTCTCACAAAGCTCTGGTGAGGATTGACATTATGTGACCTTACCTCTAAGGGTCCTTGGCACATGATATTGCCTGATCTGTATTATGTCATTTATTTTTATTTATTTTTTTTTTTATTCATTTTTAGAGAGGAGAGAGAGAGAGAGACAGAAAGGGAGAGAGAGGAGAGAGAGAAGGGGGGAGGAGCTGGAAGCATCAACTCTCATATGTGCCTTGACCAGGCAAGCCCAGGGTTTCGAATCGGCGACCTCAGCATTTCCAGGTCAACGCTTTATCCACTGCGCCACCACAGGTCAGTCTGTATTATGTCATTTAATCCTCAAAACTAGCCTGACCTGGGGTAGTGCAGTGGATAGGGTGTTGACCTGGGACACTGAGGTCCCAGGTTCAAAACCCCAAGGTCACTGGGTTGAGTGCAGGCTCAGCAGCTTGAGCATGGGGTCCCTGGCTTGAACCCAAAGGTTGCTGGCTTGAGCATGGGGTCCCTGGCTTGGCTGGAGCACCCCAGTCAAGTTACGTGTGAGAAGTAATCAGTGAACAACTAAAGTGCCACAACTATAATTTAATGCTTCTGATCTCCCTTCCTGTCTGTCTGTCTCTTTCTCTAAAAAAAAAAATACTCAAAACTATCCAGTCTGGTAGATTGTTGCTGTCAGGCCCATTTTGTAGATGATGAGAGGGAGGCTTAGAGAAGCCAAGTGATTCACCCAAGAATACATGGCTATAAAGTAGAAGAGGTAGGATTATTCTGGTGCAAATCATTTTACTTAAGAGCCTGAGTTTCTTTTTTTTTTTTTTACAGGGACAGAGAGGGATAGATAGAGATGGAGAGAGATGAGAAGCATCAATCATCAGTTTTTCGTGGGACACCTTAGTTGTTCTTTGATTGCTCTCTCATATGTGCCTTGATCGCAGGCCTTCAGCAGACCGAGTAACCCCTTGCTTGAACCAGCAATCTTGGGTCCAAGCTGGTGAGTTCTTTGCTCAAACCAGATGAGCCCGCGCTCAAGCTGGCGACTTCCGGGTCTTGAACCTGGGTCCTCCGCATCCCAGTCCGATGCTCTATCCACTGCGCCACTGCCTGGTCAGGCCAGAGCCTGAGTTTCTACCACTAACAACCTACCGCCCGCCACACCCCTGCTGTGGGTTCTTTTTCTTTGTCTTCTGTTCATCCAACAAGTAATGGACCTGACCAAGTGGTGGCGCAGTGGATAGAGCATTGGCCTGGGATGCTGAAGACCCAGATTTGAAACCCCAAGGTCACTGGCTTGAGTGTGGGATCATAGACATGACCCCATGGTGCTGGCTTGAGCAAGGGATAAACTGGCTTAGCTGGAGCCCCCCGGTCAAGGCGCATATGAGAAACAATCAATGGACGTCTAAGGTGCTGCAACTATGAGTTGATGTTTCTCATCTCTCTTCCTTCCTGTCTCTGTCTTTCTCCCTTCTTGTCTCTCTCTCCCTTCCTGTCTCTGTCTGTCTCTCTCTCTCTCTCAATCTCTTGCTAAAAAAGAAATAATAATGGGATGCCTACTACCTAGGGATAGAGCAGTGAATGAACAGAGAGGAAGCTCTGCGCTCGTGGAGCCCTCATGGAGCTTACATTTTGGTGGGACACAGAAGAGATGTATAGGAACTCCTGTCGGTACTTGCCCAAGAGCCCTCTTCCTCACTGTCCTGGGGACACAGACCACAACCCCCTATCTCGCCTCCCTACTAGTTTTTGTACCTGAAGGCCTCAGGCTGTAGGCATTGGTTGAATTGGACTGGATGTGGGCTTAACCCTTGTGAAGAAGGAAGTAGGCCAGGGCAGGTGAGGCACAGGGTTTGGAGGCATTGGAGTCTTCAGGGGGTGGGGACAGTGGTAGTGCTAGCATGGGGGGAATGGGGATACAGTTGGGTACTACCAGCCAGGATTAGGACAGGCTTTTTTAAAAAATGTTTATTTTATTGATTTTGGAGAGAGGAACATTAATCCACTCTTGTATGTGCCCTGACCAGAGATTGAACTGGCAGCCTCTGCACTGTGGGTCGATACTGTAACCAATGAAGCTATCTCACCAGAGCTGCGCTGCTCCTTCTTTTCTTTCTTTCTTTCTTTTTTTTGAGTGAACGAGAGACAAGCAGGAAGAGAGATGATGAGAAGCATCAATTTGTAGTTGTGTCACTTTAGTTGTTCATTGATTGCTTCTCATATGTGCCTTGACTGGGGGTGGGGGGGCTCCAGCTGAGCCAGTGACCCTTTGCTCAAGCCAACGACCTTGTCCTCAAGACAGCAACCATGGGGTCATGTCCATGATCCCACATTCAAGCTAGCAACCCTGCACTCAAGCTGGGTGCGGCTGCACTCAAGCCGGTGACCCCACGCTCAAGCTGGTGAGCCCACGCTCAAGCCGGAAGAGCCCATGGTCAAGCTGGTGACTTTGGCATTTCTAACCTGGGTCCTCAGCGTTCTAAGTAGACGCTCTATGCACTGCACCACCACCTGGTCAGGCTATTTATTGATTTTAGAGAGAGAATGGGGGGAGGATTGGGAAGCATCAACTTTTTTTTTTTTTTTGAGAGACAGGGAGAGAGAAAAACAGGAATATCTAGCTGCTCCTGTATGTGCCCTGATTGGGGAATCAAACTGACAACCTTTGCAGAAGCATCAACTTTTAGTAGTTGCTCCTCATATGTGCCTTGACCAGGCAAGCCTGGGGTTCTGGCAATCTCAGCAGTCCAGGTTGATGCTGTATCCACTGTGCCACCACAGGTCCTTTTCTTTTTTGAGGACAAGCTTTATTAGGGAAGTATAAATCAAAACCACTATGAGATGCTGCTTTACACCCACCAGGATGACTATAACAAAAAAAAGAGAGACATTGCCCTGGCTGGGTCCCTTAGTTGGTTAGACCATTGTCAGTATATGCCAACATTGCAGATTTGATTCTCCGCCAGGGCACACGCAAGAGTCAAGTGGAACAACATACAAGAGGTCAATGTTAGCCCTGGCCGGTTGGCTCAGCAGTAGAGCGTCGGCCTGGCGTGCGGGGGACCCGGGTTCGATTCCCGGCCAGGGCACATAGGAGAAGCGCCCATTTGCTTCTCCACCCCCACCCCCTCCTTCCTCTCTGTCTCTCTCTTCCCCTCCCGCAGCCAAGGCTCCATTGGAGCAAAGATGGCCCGGGCACTGGGGATGGCTCCTTGGCCTCTGCCCCAGGCGCTAGAGTGGCTCTGGTCACGGCGGAGCGATGCCCCAGAGGGGCAGAGCATCGCGCCCTGGTGGGCAGAGCGTCGCCCCTGGTGGGCGTGCCGGGTGGATCCCGGTCGGGCGCATGCGGGAGTCTGTCTGACTGTCTCTCCCCGTTTCCAGCTTCAGAAAAAAAAAAAAAAAAAAAAAAGAGGTCAATGTTCCTCTTTCTCTAAAATCAATAAAAAAAAGAATAATATGTATTGGGAGGAGAGGGAGGAATGGGAACCCTCACACACTGCTGGGGGCAATGTCAAGTGGTGCAGCTGTTCTGAAATAGTCTGCGGTTTCTCAACATAGAGTCACCATTTGACCTAGCACTTCCACTCCTAGATATACACCCCAGAGAATTGAAAACATATATCCAGGCAAAAACATGTACATGGATATTCATAGCAGCATTATTTACAATAGCCAAAAGGAGTAAACAACCCAAATATTCAACTGATTGATGGGTAATGAGATGTGCTCTAGCCATACAATGGAGTATTAATCAGCCATGAAAAGGAATGAAGTTCAATACATGCTACCACATTGGTAAACCTTAAAAATATGCTGAGTGGAGCCCTGCCTAGATAGCTCAGTTGATTAGAGCCTTGTTCTGAAACACGGAGGCTGCCAGTTGGATCCCTGGTCAGGGCACATACAGGAACAGCTCGATGTTCCTGTCTCTCCCCACCCCCCACACCTCTCTCGCTAAAATCAGTAAATAAGAATTAAAAAATGCTTAGCGGAGAAACCAGACACAAAAGGCCAGATACTGCATGGTTCTGTTATTTATTTTTTATTGTTATTTTTTAGAGGATAGAAAGAGAAAGACAGGGGGAGGAGCTGGAAGCATCTAACTCATAGTAGCAGTTGCTTCTTTTATGTGCCTTGACCAGGCAAGCCTGGGGTTTTTTGTTTTGTTTTGTTTTTTTATTCATTTTAGAGAGAAGAGAGTGAGAGTGAGAGTGAGAGAGAGAAAGGAGGAGCAGGAAGCACCAACTCCCATATGTGCCTTGACCAGGCAAGCCCCAGAGTTTTGAACTGGTGACCTCAGCGTTCCAGGTCAACGCTTTGTCCACTGCGCCACCACAGGTTAGGCTGTATGGTTCTATTTATATGAAATGTCCAGAATAAGCAGATCAACAGAGATGGAAGGTAGGCTACTGGTTGCCAGGAGCTGGAGGCGCAGGGAATGAAGAATAACTTAATAGCTGTAGGATTTCTTTTGGGGGTGATTGAAAATGTTCTAAAATTGACTGTGATGGCTGTAGAACATGGTGAATACACTGAAAACCTTGAACTGTATACTTTAAAATGATAAATTGTATGGCATGTGAATTATATCCTAATAAAGCTCTTACTGAAAAAAATATTAGCCAGACTTCCCTGCATTAATGCTAACAGAAGGCACCAGAAAGTGGATTCAAGACCTTGCTGAGCAGCTGGGGAATATCTTTGCAGTTCTACTGCTGTGCTTCTCATGAAAAGATCGCAGAGGAGTGGCTCTGTAGAGGAGGCTCTGATTCATCCTTCAGGCCTCAGCTTATGTGTTACCCCTGAGAGTGTCCCCCCATCACAGTGCCCTGCACCTCATAACCCCGCTTTGTCACTTGCTTTCAGTCTCAGCCCCGTCTTCCCTCTTCCTTTCCTCTTTAGCACTTACCACACTTGGAACTATTCTCTGTCCCCGAGCCCAATTTTGTCTGACTTGCTGGGCTGCGTTCCATGAGGTCAGGAGCTTGTCTATAAACGTGGTTTGTCCCACAGTAGGTATTCAATAAATACTTGTTCAGTGAATCAACCCACACAGGGGTGGGCAAAAGTAGGTTTATGGTTGTGAGTACGCAAAACAGACTTTGTTCTTGTATTGTTATTTCTTAATTATTGTATTATATTCCATACCAACAACTGAAAAACCACTTTTGCTCCACCCTGTATATACTGATAACTGGGGGAGCTCTCGGGTGGGGTCTGTGCTTGCTGCGGGGGAGGGAGCAAGCGGAGTGCATCAGGGTGTCTCCTGGCCCCAGTGGTTTTCTCTTTCTCTCTGTTTCGGTTCCAGGAGAATGTCTCTGGAAGGGAAAAGCCTGGTCTGGCTGGGAGGAGGGGAGGGGAGCAGGAGTGGAGGCTGGGCTGGGCTGGCCTGGGGAGGAAGTCTGCAGCCCCAGGCTGCCGAGGGCGTGGTGTCTGTGTTTGCACCTTTGGAATGCGGCTGATTCACTGGGGAGAGCCATGTGCAGCCACCGCTGCTGCCTTGCATCTTGACATCTGGAGGCTGAATTCCCGGAGGAGAAAGATTCTTGCAAGCAGATGCCAACTTTGAAGGTCAGACTGAGTGATGAAGCTGCTTGAGGAGGAGGCCAGAGGCACCCTCCTTTCCCCACAGGTTTCTGGGAGAGAGGTGAGGAGGCCCCATCCCCAGCAGCCTCCCAGCCCCTAAGCCAGTGGTTCTCAAAGAGTGCGCCAGGGCGCACTGGTGCACCCTAGAAGATTTCCAGGTGCACCCTATGGGATTCCAGAGAAATATGTGCCTGTTGGGGACCAAAAACCAACAGGGTTTTTGGAGTTTAGATTTTTGGGGGACAGAGGTGTGGGGAATTGGCTGTAAGCTAATAGTCTGCCCAAACCCCCACCTCACTTGCCTGATTAGGTTGCAAAAGGCTGTTAAGCTGTGGTGCTGAGTTGTTTACACTACCCCCATGTTCTCCAAAAAGACTGGAGGCAAGTTTCTTCTAGCCTTTGTTTGGTGTAAAGTTAAGATGATATGTATGGTGGGGGTTTTCTGCATTCAACACAATTAAGAGTAAAAAGAGAGGAATTCTTCAATGTATTGATGAGGAAATGAGAGTTTGCCTTTCAAATATATGCCCAAACATTGAAGAAATCGCTAGAACACATCAGGCTCATGTTTCTCAGAAACACAAGAATGAAAAAACTTAACACATTTGCGCCAGGACCTGCCGAATTTACTAAATCTTACTAAGAATGTATCTCTATATATAAAATGATAACTTTATTGTCATTTTTTAATTTTTGAACCCCTCTTTTTTACGAATTCTAAAAAGCGTAACAAAAAATATAACATAAAAATGTTTTTTAATGTCAGAATAAATTTAATTTTGTTGTATTTATTTCATTTACTTACCATAAAAGCATGGTTGGACTTTATATTTTTCTTTAATATTTGACTTAATTATTATAACATATTTCTCAGAAATTTGTATATAGTGCGCCTACAATTATTTGTAGAATTTTAAATGTGCCTCGACTTCAGAAAGTTTGAGAGCCACTGACGCTACCAGAGCCTCTATGGGAAACAGGGAGCTCTGCAGTCAGACCTGTGTTCAAAGACCAGTTACTGAAGAACTCATAACTGCCAAGGTGGAGGGCCTGGCTGCTCAAGTTCACTGGCTTGCATCTCTTGGCCCAGTATCCTGTGTGTCACCAGCTAGGCTCTCTGGAGCTCCAGCAAGACCCCAGGCTTGCCTCTTGTTGGGTCCCCGTTTGTTGCTATTGCTGATTGGACAGGTCTGGGTCAGGAGCATGCTGTGACCTAGATCCGCAGGGAGAAGGTAGGAGTGAGGGTTTCCCCAAAGGAGCCAGTGCCAGGGGGTGGGCGAAAACAACACAACCCCCCTCTGCTCAGCTGCCTCCACAAGACTGGCTTCTGGGGCTGGTGCCAGGCACTGTGCTTGGCTCTATGACTCTTACCTACTGGGAGCCCCGCTGGCTAAGTTCCTTAAGCTCTCAGAAGCTCATTTTCTTCATCTATGAAATCTTACAGGATTCTCTTAAGGATTGAATTAGACAATGTATGCAAATCCCTTAGTACCTGCCAGGCCTAGAGGAGGCAAAGCACTAACATGTCTAGTTCCCTTTCTCTTCCCTTTGTCTAAGTATTGTGTGATCTGCTCTGTGACAGTACGGGCACGTGTGTGCACACACATGTATATGTACGTATATGCACGTGCATGCAGCAGGCCCTTTTCTCTTCTCTAAGGAGTTCTGTACTATTTGGCTTCTCCCCAGAGGGTTAGGGACTACACAGCACAGAGGGTGGAGGCAGGAGGGAGAGGAAATGGGTTGAGGGACAAGCAAGCCTGTGGGCCTCACTTGAAGGTCTGCAGGCTCAGGCCTGCCTCTGGGAGTCACCTCCCTGTTCCCTCCTTCCTCCCACCTGGGGCTGGAGGAAGGACCCAGGCTCTGAGGAGTGGCTGCCTCTGTTCCCCCCATCCATATTATAAGCACCTCTGTTCATTTGACAATGGGGGACAGTCCCTAACTAGGCTTGCTGATCTCTTATCTCTCCCGTCTGAAACCCTGGAACCTGGCAGTGGGTCAGAGAGGAACCCAGGCCCAGGGCTTCTCAGAAGTAAGTGGTACCCAGAGTAGTCTGAGCCTCTTGGATGCCTCAGAGTGGGGCTTCTGGAGGGCAGAGGGCAGGCCTGCTGTAAGTTTTTTCCAGCTATTTGTCAACCAAGGTAAAGCACATTCCAGAGCCAGGGGTCCCCAAACTTTTTACACAGGGGGCCAGTTCACTGTCCCTCAGACCGTTGGGGGGCCGCCACATACAGTGCTCCTCTCACCACCAGTGAAAGAGGTGCCCCTTTCCGGAAGTGCGGCGGGGGCTGTATAAATGGTTCCAGGGGGCCACATGCGGCCCGCGGGCCGTAGTTTGGGGATGCCTGTTGGGGCCATGGAGCACTAGGACCAGTATTCCAGCCCCTGGGTTCAGTGTTCTCCCCTCCCGCCAGCCCTGCCTGGTGCCACACCTCTAAGCCGCCACAGGTCTGTGGGTGCCAGCCCGTCCTTCCCAACCACCCACGTTCTCTGGCTCTCAGCCCAAACTCCACTACGTGCACCTGTGATTATTCTCATCTCCACGGCCACGGCCATGGGTTCAGTACCTCTGTGCAGGGCTTAAGAAACTCCATCAGTCAACATGGCAGGCAGCAGCTCCTGCAGGTCAGTCACTCATTCACGTCCGTGTTCACTGAGCATGATTCTGTGACAGTCATCCCGGGGTGCCAGGATCATGCTGTTTGGCTTTTGCCTGGGTGTCAAGTATTTTTAAATGTCTTCCATTTTATGACAGACTCTCTGACATTGAAGGATATAGTAATGAGAGCTGCATTTTCTGAGCTCTTACTAAGTGCTTTTTTTAAAATTGAGATATAGCCTGACCTGTGGTGGCACAATGGATAAGGTGTTGACTGGAATGCTGAGGTCGCTGGTTCGAAACCCTGAGTTTGCCTGGTTACGTCAAATACAGTGTGTCTGTAAAGTCATGGTGCACTTTTTTGTTGTTTTTTTTTACAGAGGCAGAGAGACAGGGACGGAGAGAGATGAGAAGCATCAATCATTAGTTTTTCATTGCGAGTTGCGACTTCTTAGTTGTTCATTGATTGCTTTCTCATATGTGCCCTGACCGCGGGCCTTCAGCAGACCAAGTAACCCCTTGCTGGAGCCAGCAACCTTGGGTCCAAGCTGGTGGGCTTTTTGCTCAAGCCAGATGAGCCCGCGCTCAAGCTGGTGAGCTTGGGGTCTCGAACCTGGGTCCTTCTGCATCCCAGTCCAATGCTCTATCCACTGCGCCACCACCTGGTCAGGCCATGGTGCACTTTTGACCAGTCACAGGAAAGCAACAAGAGACGATAGAAATGTGAAATCTGCACCAAATAAGAGGAAAACCCTCCCAGTTTCTGTAGGATGATGTCAGCATGTGTGCATGCGCAGATGATGACGTAACACCGTGTATACAGTGGAGCAGCCCACGGCCATGCCAGTGGAGATGTGGACGGTACAGAGGAAAGTTCAGTGTGTTCTGTGGCTCGCTAAATTTGAATCCGTGACCAAAGTACAACATGAATATCGGCGCATTTATAACGAAGCGCCACCACATAGGAATAGCATTACTTGGTGGGATAAGCAGTGGAAGGAAACCAGCAGTTTGGTGGAGAAACCCCGTTCTGGTAAGCCATCAGTCAGTGACGACTCTGTAAAGGCTATATGGGATAGCTACCTAAGGAGCCCTAAAAAAATCTGTGTGGCCTGACCTGTGGTGGCACAGTGGGTAAAGTGTCGACCTGGAAATGTTGAGGTCGCTGGTTCGAAACCCTGGGCTTGCCTGGTCAAGGCACATATGGGAGTTGATGCTTCCAGCTCCTCCCCCCCCCCCCCTCTCTCTATCTCTCCTCTCTCTCTCTCCCTCTCCTCTCTAAAATGAATAAATAAATTAAAAAAAAAAATCTGTGTGTGAGCCCACATCAAACTGCACTAAATATATATGAAACTGGGAGAGTTTTCCTTTTATTTAGTGCAGATTTCACATTTCTGTCGTCTTGTTGCTTTCCTGTGACCGGTCAAAAGTGCACCATGGTATAAGAAGCAACTACTATGAGTTGATGCTTCTTGCTCTTCCCCCCCTTTGTTCTCTCCTTTTTTTTTTTTTCCAAAGTTATAAGCGGGAGGCAGTCAGACAGACTCCCGCATGCACCTAACCAGGATCCACCTGGCATGCCCACCAGGGTGCGATGCTCTGCCCATCTGTGGTGTTGCTTCTTTGCAACCAGAGTCATTCTAGCGCCTGAGGCAGAGGCCATGGAGCCATCCTCAGCGCCTGGGCCAACTTTGCTCCAATGGAGCCTTGGCTGTGGGGAGGGGAAGAGAGAGAGAGGAAGGAGAGTAGGAGGATGGAGAAGCAGATGGGTGCTTCTCCTGTGTACCCTGGCTGGGAATCGAAACTGGGACTTCCACACGCCAGGCCAATACTCTACCGCTGAGCCAACTGGCCAGGGCTCTCTCTCCTCTTTCTAAAAATCAATAAAATCTTTAAAAAAATAGAAAAAATGAAGATAAAATTTACATGCCATTAAATTTCCCTTTGTAAAGTGTACATTCAGTGGCTTTTATAGTATATTTACAGGGTGTGCATCTATCACCCCATCTAAGTCCAGAATGTTTTCATTATCCTAAAAAGAAACCCTAGTAGGTTTTTCAGTTTTAACAAAATGTACCACTCAGGGGTGTTGATAATAGGAGAGGCTATACATGTGTGGGGTCAGGGGGTGTACGGGAAATCTCAGTCTTCTGCTCAGTATTGCTATGAGCTTAAAACTGCTCTAAATAAATTGATTGCCTGACCAGGTGGTGGCGCAGTGGATAGAGCGTCGAACTGGGATGTGGAGTACCCAGGTTCGAGACCTCGAGGTCACCAGATTGAGCGCGGGCTCATCTGGTTTGAGCAAGGCTCACCAGCTTGAGTCCAAGGTCGCTGGCTTGAGCAAGGGGTCACTCGGTCTGCTGTAGCCCCCCGCCCCGGGTCAAGGCACATATGAGAAACCAATCAATGAACAACTAAGGAGCTGCAATGAAGAATTGATGCTTCTCATCTCTCTCCCTTCCTGTCTGTCTGTCCCTATCTGTCCCTTTCTCTGACTCTGTCTCTGCCACAAAAATAAGTAAAAAAATAAGACTCTTTAAAAAAAAAATTTAAAAAATAAAAATAAATTAAGAACAAAAACAAGCCTGACCAGGCAGTGGCGCAGTGGATAAAGTGTCAGACTGGGTCACAGAGAACCCAGATTTGAGACCCCGAGGTTTCCAGCTTGAGTGTGGACTCATCTGGTTTGTGCAAAAAGCTCACCAGCTTGGACCCAAGGTCACTGGCTTGAGCAAGGGGTTACTCAGTCTGCTGTAGCCCCCCCCCCCCAGGTCAAGGCACATATGAGAAAGCAATCAATGAACAACTAAGGTGCTGCAACAAAGAATTGATACTTCTCATCTCTCTCTCCTTTCCAGCCTGCCTGTCCCTATCTGTCTGTCTCTGTCTCTGTCTCTGTCTCTCTCTCTCTCACACACACACACACGTTTTTTTAAAAATTAAAAAAAAAAAACAAAAACAAGGCCCTGGCTGGGTAGCTCAGTTGGTTAGAGTGTCATTGCAATATGCCAAGGTAGTAGGTTCAATCCCTGGTCAGGGCACATACAAGAATCAATCAGTGAATGGGTAAGTAAGTGGAACAACAAGTAAATGTTTCTTTCTCTCTTCCTTGCTCTCTAAAATCTTTTTTTTTTTTTTAAGTAAAAGGTGGGGAAGCAAAAAGATAGACTCCCACATGTGCTCCGACCAGGATTCACCTAGCAAGCTCCCTATGGGAACAGACAACCAGGAAGGGAGAGAGATGAGAAGCATCAATTCTTTGTTTTGGCTCCTTAGTTGTTCATTGATTGCTTTCTTATATGTGCCTTGACTGGGGGCCTCCAACAGAGTGAGTGACCCCTTGCTCAAGCCAGCGACCTTTGGACTCAAGCCAGTGACTATGGGGTCATGTCTATGATCCCACGCTCAAGCTGGTGACCTTGGGGTTTCAAACCTGAGTCCTCAGCATCCCAGGCCAACACTATAAAAAGTGCCACCACCTGGTCAGGTTCTACCTTTTTTGAATAATGTGAATAATGCTGCTATGCGTGTAAGTCTTTTTTGTGAAGATGAAGGCTTTCAATATAAGTGCTTTGTGACACTTTGTTTAATCCTCGCAGCAGCCCTGTGTGTCCTCCTCCTGCAGATGAGGAAGCTGAGGCTCAGAGAGGCGAGGAAGATCACGTGACCGGAGGCACTGTGATTCTCCGGCTTTTGGCCACCAGGATCCATGATGCCTACCGAGGTGTTTCCATTAAATTTTTTTATTTTTACAAAACATTGTCTAACTTGTAACTAGATAAGGGCCAAAGACAATATTTGAGGTCTAATTCAATGCTCACATCTTTTTTTAAAATGTTTATTTTATTGATTTTAGAGAGAAAGGGAGAGAGAGAGAGGAACGTGGGTCTGGTCCTGTATGTGCCCTGACTGGGGACTGAACTGGCAACCTCTGCGCTTCAGGACGATACTCCAACCAGCTGAGCTAGCCAGCCAGGGCTGTTTCCATTAATTTTTAGCAGAGCCTTGCTGAGCACTGTCCCACAGTAAATGTTGGTGACTTTTCCAACAAGGACCACGCAGACCTAAAGCCGCAGATGTGCTCCATGTTTTGTCAGCGTGAGCGCCAGTCACTTGCTCAGTGGTGATCCTGTGGCCCCAGGGAAGCACCTCAGGGATTACAGGAGATCCCTGCTGCTGCGGGTTTGTTCACAGATCTGGGACTGGGCATTTAACTGCTGCCTGAATAGTTCTCTGTCTGTGCCACCTTAACTTCCTGGGGTCCCAGGGCTGCCTTTCATCTCGCCTTGGATTTGGCGCACAGACCTGTGGTGACCTGCTGGTGAGCATTGCTTCTTCTCCCGTCCTTCCCTAGTGGCTTGGTGGGTAGCTGTGCAGGTCCTGCTGTCAGACAAGCCCTAGTTCAAGCTGGCTCTGCCATTCTGCCACTCTGCCTGTGTGGCTTCAGGCAAGTGTCTCAACCCTTCTGAAGATTCATCTATATTGGGGGGTCAGAATAATACTCCCCATTGATACACTGATTAGGTGGTTGTGAAACTAAGAGAAGGAGCCCTGGCTGATTGGCTCAGTGGTAGAGCGTCGGCCTGGCGTACAGGAGTCCTGGGTTCGATTCCCGGCCAGGGCACACAGGAGAAGCGCCCATCTGCTTCTCCACCCCTCCCCCTCTCTTTCCTCTCTGTCTCTTTCTTCCCCTCCTGCAGTCAAGGCTCCATTGGAGCAAAGTTGGCCCAGGCACTGAGGATGGCTCTATGACCTCTGCCTCAGGCGCTAGAATGGCCCTGTCGCAACAGAGCGATGCCCCAGATGGGCAGAGCATCGCCCCCGGGTGGGCGTGCCAGGTGGATCCCGGTTGGGCGCATGCGGGAGTCTGTCTGACTGCCTCCCCGTTTCTAACTTCAGAAAAATACAAAAAAGAAAAAAGAAAAAAAAGGAAAAAAAAGAAAGAAGCTAAGAGAAGGGAGATGAGTTGCTCACTCAGTACCCAGCACTTCACACACACTTAGGAAGCCAGCCATCTCTGGTCGGTCCTCACTGTGAAGGCAGACGGCAGATGGCAGCTGACCTGGGGAGGAGGCAGGAGCTGTGTGTGTCTCCCTCACCCTGGAACAGTGGGAGGCTCCTGTGACTCAGTTCTGCCCAAGTAGAGGGAAGTCAAGGCCAGGCCTCTGAGGTAGGGAACCCAGAGGACCTCCCTGTCCTCCTTTCTACTCTGTCGACCTCTCCATCCAGAGCTTCCGGCTCAGCTGGGCAGGGCCCGATGCGTTTTCTGCTGGCTGTCTTGGCCCAGTTCTCCATCCGTTCCCCAGATCTGTGGCACAGACCCTCTGCCCAATGGACCATCCTGAGTGCATGCCACAGCCCCCCAACCTGAGGCTGGAGGGGCAGTCATTTGGAGGGGATGTGGGTCAAGGATGGGAAGACCTTTTCTGGTCGCCAGAGCGGAGTCTCCAGCTCCTGCCAGGGGAACCCTCTCTGCTGCTGCTGCTCAGCTTTTCTCAGCCCTGCCTCTAGCCTGCTTCTCACATTTCAGCTTCTGAGTTGCTGGCAGCACCGTGTGCTGCTGCTGCTGCTGAGGCCACTGCACCAGACAGACGTTAACCCCATGTGTGCTGGCAGTGGCTCACTGCTGGAATAGCCACAGGGGATCAGGGCCACAGGGGGTTGAGGAGGAGAAAGCCATCCTGAAACATCCCTTTGCTCTAGCGCGGCTCCCCTCCTGGCCTTTATCTGCCTCCTTTCTCCATGTCTGCCCAAACTCGAAACCCAAGCCTCCCTGACCCATAGGACTCATTCTTCCTTTTGCCTCCCGGATACTGACAGTCAACCACAGAACATGGGTTCTCTATCAGTGTGTACTTGATCTTGTCTTTTCACATAGAATACGGTATGTTTTCTCCCTCTGTATTTTTCAATGCACCCATCTGGGCGCCTGTCTGGCACCTAGCTTTATCTGCTCAGGGCTGGGCCACTAGTCCCAGGTGAGTCCTGAGGCCACAGGAGGCTGTGAGGAGCAGCTGCAAGGCGCCATGTGCTGGCACCAGCCAGCTGGGATGATCTTGGGCTAATCCTTGGGGTGTGATAACAGATTCAGGTGCTGTAGTGAGGACAAAACGCAGAATTTGAGTAAAGCCACCAGAGCAGCAGTTGGCACTTAGTGGCATTCTACTACTTGTGCCCACATACATACACATGTGCCTCCCCACACACACGTTGGAGCTTTGAGTCCCACTCCCCAGGGAGAGCTACTCCTATTTCCTGGCCTCGCCCCTCATAGCCACGCAGGTCTGCTTTCTCATCAAAGCAGACCTGTGTCCCTCCCCTGGCCTGGTCAGTGCCAGCCCCAGACCCAGACCCAGCGCCAGCTCCAGGCCCAGGCCCAGCCCCAGTCCCAGCGCCAGCTCCAGGCCCAGCCCCAGCCCCAGTCCAAGCGCCAGCGCCAGCTCCAGGCCCAGGCCCAGCCCCAGTCCCAGCGCCAGCTCCAGGCCCAGCCCCAGTCTCAGCACCAGCCGCAGTCCCAGCGCCAGTCTCAGCACCAGCCCCAGTCCCAGCGCCAGCCCCAGTCTCAGCACCAGCCCCAGTCCCAGCGCCAGCCCCAGTCTCAGCACCAGCCCCAGTCCCAGCGCCAGCCCCAGTCTCAGCACCAGCCCCAGTCCCAGCGCCAGTCTCAGCACCAGCCCCAGTCCCAGCGCCAGCCCCAGCCCCAGTGCCAGTCTCAGCACCAGCCCCAGCCCCAGCCCCAGTCCCAGCACCAGCCCCAGTCCCAGCACCAGCCCCAGTCCCAGCGCCAGTCTCAGCACCAGCCCCAGTCCCAGCGCCAGTCTCAGCACCAGCCCCAGTCCCAGCGCCAGTCTCAGCACCAGCCCCAGTCCCAGCGCCAGTCCCAGCACCAGCGCCAGTCCCAGCACCAGCCCCAGTCCCAGCGCCAGTCTCAGCACCAGCCCCAGTCCCAGCCCCAGTCTCAGCACCAGCCCCAGTCCCAGCCCCAGTCTCAGCACCAGCCCCAGTCCCAGCGCCAGTCTCAGCCCCAGTCCCAGTCTCAGCACCAGCCCCAGTCCCAGCGCCAGCTCCAGTCTCAGCACCAGCCCCAGTCCCAGCGCCAGTCTCAGCACCAGCCCCAGTCCCAGTCCCAGTCCCAGCACCAGTCTCAGCACCAGCCCCAGTCTCAGCACCAGCCCCAGTCCCAGCCCCAGTCCCAGCACCAGCCCCAGTCCCAGCACCAGCCCCAGTCCCAGCCCCAGTCCCAGCCCCAGTCTCAGCACCAGCCCCAGTCCCAGCCCCAGTCTCAGCACCAGCCCCAGTCCCAGTCCCAGCACCAGCCCCAGTCTCAGCACCAGCCCCAGTCCCAGCACCAGCCCCAGTCCCAGCGCCAGTCCCAGCACCAGCCCCAGTCCCAGCGCCAGTCTCAGCACCAGCCCCAGTCCCAGCCCCAGTCTCAGCACCAGCCCCAGTCCCAGCCCCAGTCTCAGCACCAGCCCCAGTCTCAGCACCAGTCTCAGCACCAGCCCCAGTCCCAGCACCAGCCCCAGTCTCAGCACCAGTCTCAGCACCAGCCCCAGTCCCAGCACCAGCCTCAGTCTCAGCACCAGCCCCAGTCTCAGCCCCAGTCTCAGCACCAGCCCCAGTCTCAGCACCAGCCCCAGTCTCAGCACCAGTCTCAGCACCAGCCCCAGTCCCAGCACCAGCCCCAGTCTCAGCACCAGCCCCAGTCTCAGCCCCAGTCTCAGCACCAGCCCCAGTCTCAGCACCAGTCCCAGTCCCAGCCCCAGTCTCAGCACCAGCCCCAGTCTCAGCACCAGCCCCAGTCCCAGCACCAGTCTCAGCACCAGCCCCAGTCTCAGCACCAGTCCCAGTCCCAGCACCAGTCTCAGCACCAGTCCCAGTCCCAGCACCAGTCCCAGCGCCAGCCCCAGTCTCAGCACCAGCCCCAGTCTCAGCACCAGCCCCAGTCTCAGCACCAGCCCCAGTCCCAGCCCCAGTCCCAGCACCAGCCCCAGTCTCAGCACCAGCCCCAGTCTCAGCACTAGCCCCAGTCCCAGCCCCAGTCTCAGCACCAGCCCCAGTCTCAGCACCAGCCCCAGTCCCAGCGCCAGCCCCAGTCCCAGCCCCAGTCCCAGCCCCAGTCCCAGTCCCAGCCCCATCCTTTTCCTTCCTCAGGTGGAGCTGGCCATCCTGCCTGCTCTCCCTTACCTTTCTCCATTCCTAGGGGCTCCAGGTGCCCAGAGAGACATCGGACACCCTCTCTGAGTTCAACAGCACCCCCAGTTGTCCTCTTCCCCTATCCCTCTGCTTCTGACCTTTCTCCTGAACCCCAAATGCTCCTTTCTGGTTTCTTGTGGCAACTCGCTGACCCTTCCCCCTCCCCGCCCCACCCTTTTGGTCCCTAGGCTGATTTATTCTCCTTTCCTATTGACAGAGGCCCTGAGCTCTGTGCTCCCCTCCCCTCTGCCCTCTCCCGAGGGAGGGGCCCAGGCTGGGTGTCAGGTCCCAGCTTTCCAGTATGCCATGCCTCAGACTGCTCGTCTGCTGGGTGGGATTGTCACAGCTGAACTGTGCTTACAGAGATGAACTGAGAACATGGCTAACCATTCTGGTTTAAAACTGAAACAAGCCCTGACTGGATAGCTTGGTTGGTTAGAGCATAGTCCCCATATACAAAGGTTGCATGTTCAATCCCTGGTCAGGGCACATACAGGAACAGATCTCTCCCTCGCTCTCCTTTGCCCTTTCCATTCCCCCCTTCCTCTCTCTCTAAACTGAATGAATGAATGAGTGAATGAATAATGGAAACAGCCCAGCCAGGGTGGCCATAATGTCGAGGTGTGTGTGTGTGTGTGTGTGTGTGTGTGTGTGTGACAGAGACAGAGAGAGAGACAGACAGGGACAGACAGACTGGAATGGAGAGATGAGAAGCATCAATCATTAGTATTTCGTTGTGACACCTTAGTTGTTCATTGATTGCTTTCTCATATGTGCCTTGACCGTGGGGCTACAGCAGACCGACTAACCCCTTGCTCAAACCAGTGACCTTGGGTCCAAGCTGGTGAGCTTTGCTCAAACCAGATGAGCCCACGCTCAAGCTGGCGACCTCAAGGTCTCGAACCTGGGTCCTCCGCATCCCAGTCCAACGCTCTATCCACTGCGCTACTGCCTGGTCAGGCTATGTTGAATTTTTATAAAGGGAATGTGCCTAACTGAAGCAGGGCATACCTGGTTCCTCCTTGTTGACATGGTGTAGAGCAGAGTGACATTTCCCTGTAGGAAGGTCCCTCACAGACGGAGGTAAAACATTCATGGAGTGAGAGGGGAGGAACTGAGTGATGACATGACCATGGAGGGAAAGAAGAGAGATGAGTCAGGAGCCCACCCCAGTAGGCCGTAGTAGTGGACCTGGAAACAGGGAGCAAAACCAGAGATGGGGGATGGGATACGCCACAAGTGGGCTCCAGCCCCCTTTTCAAGGGTTTGCTGATGAGCAAAGTTAATTGGATTGGTCTGGATAAAGGAAGCAGGCCTCCGGAGGTCAGGGCCTTTTGGGGCTCCTAGACAAGCCCAGTGCCCCAAAGATCTGCAAGGCCTTGGGGATGCAGGAGGCCAGAGGTCAACCACCGCCACCCAATCCCTGCTTTGGATTCTCCAAGTGTGTTCACCCTGCTTGCCTTCAAAGCATATGTGCGCCGGCGCCCCCTAGTGGTTGGGGAAACCCAGACTCGTTGGCCCGGAGATCTCTGTGTCTAGGGTAGGAAAGGCGACCAGGATATTGGGGGATATTGGGGTTTGTTTCAAACCCCTACATGAGCGCCTGACCCCCATTCTGCCTTCCTGGGAGTATTTAGCATCCCTTCCCAGGCACAGGCTATTTGCTTCTATAGGGCCTCCATTCCCGATCCAAGAGCTTGTATCCACCGCCCCCCCCGCACATCTATCTCCTAAACAGGTGGGCTCCCCAGAGCATGCTGTGGCCCTAAAGGCCATCTGTCCAATCCTGACCCACCCCGTACTCACAGCATATTTGCTTGGAGGAAAACCCTCAAATTAGGATTGGGGACCTAGATTCCTGTTTAGGTTTCATTTCCAATTCTCTGTATGTTCTTAGGAAAGTTCCTTAATCTTCTTGTGCCTCCTCAGGTTTCCCTCATCTGTGGCAGCAGGATTCTTCTAAGGCACCCAGTGACCTTTGCCCTCACGTACTCCCCTCCCATCGAGTGTGGGCAAAACCTGTGAATAGGGGTATCATTCCCACGACTAGGCTATGCTATATATGCACAGTCGACTTTGAGTTAGAGACATTAACCTGATAATGTCAGACTAACAATATCCGTTAACCTGACCTAATCATATGAACCCTTTAAAAGTAGAGAGTTAACTCCAGTTGATTCTGGAAAAGGAAATTAGAGAGATTTGAATCAAGAGAGGGATCCACATATGGGACACTCTTGCTCAGATGGAGGGGGCCATGGAACAAGGAATGGCTT
Source organism: Saccopteryx leptura (assembly GCF_036850995.1). Lineage (NCBI taxonomy): Eukaryota > Metazoa > Chordata > Mammalia > Chiroptera > Emballonuridae > Saccopteryx > Saccopteryx leptura. The sequence goes on from NC_089506.1 coordinate 211,408,398, forward strand.
CTAGGAGCTGACAGCGGACCGCAGCCAGTAACCAGCAAGCCATTGGGACCTCAATCCTACAGCCAAAAGGAACTGAATTCTGCCGACATCCAGTGAGGTTGGAAGAGGATCAGAACCCCAGATGATATCGAAACCTCAGTTGAAATGGATTTCAGCTGGTGAGACCCTGAATCAGGAACCGAGCCATGCCACGCCTGGCCTTCTGGCTTCCTGAACTATGGGATGATAAAAAGGTGCTGTTTTAAGCCAATAAATTTGTGGAACAGGAAACGAATGCATCATTTGTGCAGAGAGAAGAATAGTATTTTAGAGACATGTAGGATAAAAAAGAGAAAAACTAGATTCCCTTCTTCCCATGGGTACTATGTAGTCAAAACCTGCAACAGCGCTGTGCTTACAGCCCCCCCTCCTGGCAGCAGTTAAACCCACATTTCTAGGGCTCATATCCCTCACCTGAGCTTCCAAACGTTCTGAGATGCGGCAGGTTTGTTTTGAGAAGAGCTGTGCTAAGGGCACCGTCAGAGTAGCCAGATCCCATCTTGGCTGAAGAAAGGAGCTATGGAACCCCTTGCTATAGGGGATCTCTGGGCTTCTGGCCATCTTTAGGGTCAATCCAATGTTTTTAAAAACAACAGTTTTAGCCTGATCTGTGGTGGTATAGGGGTTAAAACATTCACCTGGAACACTGAGGTTGCCGGTTCAAAACCCTGGGCTTGCCCAGTCAAGGCACATATGGGAGTTGATGCTTCCTGCTCCTCCCTCACTTCTCTCTCTCTCTCTCTCTCTCTCTCTCTCTCTCTGTCTCCTCTAAAATAAATAAATAAATAATGTTTAAAAAAAGATAAAATAACAGTTTTATTAGATATAATTCACCATCTAAAGTGTAAAATTGAGTGGTTTTAGTATATTCAGAGTTGTGTAACCATCACCACAATCAATTTTAGAGCATTTTCATCGCCCCCAAAGAACCCCCCATACCCATTAATGGTCATTCTCATTTCTTCCTAACTCTTACTCATTCCTTGGCAACCACTGATCTTTCTATTTCTATAGATTTGCTTATTCTTGACATTTCATATAAATGGAATCATATAATATGTAACCTATGTCTAGCTTCTCTCACCGAATATGATGTTTTTAAGGCTCATCCATATTGTGGCATGTGTCACTATTTTATTCCTTTTTAAAAAAAAAAGATTTTATTTATTGCCCTGGCTGGATGGCATGGTTGGTTGGAGCATCCTCTCGAAGTGCAGAGGTTGTTTGTTTGATCCCCAGTCAGGGCACAGGCAGGAGCAGCTCAATGTTCCTGTCTCTTTCTTTCTCTCTCCCTTTTTTTCTCTCTAAAATCAACACAATAAACATTAAAAAAAGAGATTATATTTATTGATTTTAGAGCTAGAGAGAGAGAAAAGCAGGCAGAGGAGCAGGAAGCAGCAACTTGTAGTAGTTGCTTCTCATATGGGCCCTGACCAGGCAAGCCCAGGACTTCAAACCGGCAACCTCAGCATCCCAGGTTGACGTTCCATCCACGGTGCCACCACAGGTCAGGCCTTTATTCCTCTTTATGACTGAATAATATTCCAGTCTGTGGATGGACCATATTTTGTCTATTCATTCATCATAAAGCCTGTTGATGACTCTCATTCACTCCTCCTACCTGGAATTTAGGAGGGAGTAAAAGGGAGGGAAGGGTGCTGGCTCTGTAGATAATCTGCATTTCTTTTTTTTTTAATTTTTTTTATTCATTTTAGAGAGGAGAAGGAGAAACAGAGAGAGAGAGAGGAGAGGGGAGGAGCTGGAAGCATCAACTTCCATATGTGCCTTGACCAGGCAAGCCCAGGGTTTCGAACCGGCGACCTCAGCATTTCCAGGTCGACGCTTTATCCACTGTGCCACCACAGGTCAGGCGATAATCTGCATTTCTAACAGGGATAATCCATGAGCAGTTATTTGATTACACTCTTTACAGAGTCCTAACTTTTATTTGTGGTTTTTTTTTTGTTTGTTTTTTGTATTTTTCTGAAGCTGGAAACCGGGAGAGACAGTCAGACAGACTCCCGCATGCGCCCGACCGGGATCCACCTGGCATGCCCACCAGGGGGCGATGCTCTGCCCCTCTGGGGCGTCGCTCTGTTGCGACCAGAGCCACTCTAGCGCCTGGGGCAGAGGCCAAGGAGCCATCCCCAGCGCCCGGGCCATCTTTTGCTCCAATGGAGCCTTGGCTGCGGGAGGGGAAGAGAGAGACAGAGAGGAAGGTGGGGGTGGGGGTGGAGAAGCAAATGGGCGCTTCTCCTGTGTGCCCTGGCTGGGAATCGAACCCGGGTCCCCCGCACGCTAGGCCGACGCTCTACCGCTGAGCCAACCGGCCAGGGCCCAGAGTCCTAACTTTTAAAGGGCAAGCGGTCTGCAGGCTGATTTTCACATCACTCGATTCTATGTGCAGTTGTCTCGACTGTAAAGCAGGTGAGCCCTATATTCAAAGTCAACCTTACAACATGTCTGTTCCCTTTCACCTGGAGCAAGTTTTAGCAGGGAAGCTGGGGAGAGAGCTTGGTCTCTCCTCTGCCCCTCCCTGCACATCACCAAACCTTCTATCATTCTCCCTGAACCAGCTTGGATGCTTCTGACCACTGCCCATGGCAGAATGGTACCAGTGATATCTCAACTACCACTTACTAATGTTATGCATGCCACTACTTCTCATGACAGCCTGCAAACTAGCAGTACAGCCTTCTTCTTCTTCTTCTTCTTCTTCTTTTTTTTTTTTTTTTTAGCAAGAGAGGGAAAGAGGGACAGATAGGAAGGGAGAGAGGTGAGAAGAATCAATTCTTCATTGCAGCATCTTAGTTGTTCATGATTGCTTTCTCATACGTGCTTTGACAGGGTGGGGGGGAGATGTCAGCTGAGTGAGTGACCTGTTGCTCAGACCAGCGACCTTGGACTCAATCTAGCAACCTTTCGGCTTAAGCCAGCAACCATGGGGTCATGTCTAAGATCCCACGCTCAAGGCAACAACCCAGTGCTCAAGCTGGATAAGTCTGCATTCAAGCTGGTGGTGGTGCTGGAGGGTTTCAAACCCGGGTTCTCAGCATCGCAGGCTGATGCTCTATCCACCATGCCACAGTATGGTCAGGTAGTACAGCCTCTTTAAAAAAAAAAACGGGCCCTGGCCCGTTGGCTCAGTGGTAGAGCATCGGCCTGGCGTGTAGAAGTCCCGGGTTCTATTCCCGGCCAGGGCACACAGGAGAAGCGCTCATCTGCTTCTCCACCCCTCCCCCTTTCCTTCCTCTCTGTCTCTCTCTTCCCCTCCCACAACTGAGGCTCCATTGGAGCAAAGATGGCCCAAGCGCTGGGGATGGCTCCTTGGCCTCTGCCCCAGGCTCTAGAGTGGCTCTGGTCGCAACAGAGCGAACCCCCGGAGGGGCAGAGCATCGCCCCCTGGTGGGCATGCCAGGTGGATCCCGGTCGGGCGCATGCGGGAGTCTGTCTGACTGTCTCTCCCCGTTTCCGGCTTCAGGAAAAAAAAAACACAACAAAAAAACCCCAAACAAACCAGAGATAGAGAGAGGAATAGACAGAAAGGGAGAGAGATGAGAAGCATCAATTATTAGTTCTTTGTTGTGACACCTTAGTTGTTCATTGATTGCTTGCTCATATGTGCCTTGACCGTGGGCCTTCAGCAGACTGAGTAATCCCTTGCTTGAGCCAGCGACCTTGGGTTCAAGCTGGTGAGCTTTGCTCAAACCAGATGAGCCCTCACTCAAGCTGGCGACCTTGGGGTCTCGAACCTGGGTCCTCCGCATCCCAGTCCGATGCTCTATCCACTGTGCCACCCACCTGGTCAGGCAGTACAGTCTCTTTTTCACAGATGAGGAAACTGAGTCAAGTGAAGAACTTGCCCTGCATCACCTTGTAGCTAGGGTTCAGGCAGAGTCTGCATTCTGAAACACACTGCATGGTTTCTACTCCTTTCTGGTGTGTAGACAAGATCTGAGGACAGTGGCCCAGAAAGTGGGGCTCCCAAATGCCAAGAAGAAAAATTTACAGGAAGGTCAGATATGGTAAAGACAGAAAACAGCTCTTTGGAGGTCACCAGTGACTTTAGCAAGAGCAGTTTTTTATGGAGTTGTAGGGACTGGATGCAGAGCAGGAGGGAGGGGAGAGTGAGCATCAGCACCCACCCCAGGGCTTTTTGTGGTGAGGGAGGCTGGGAAGACAGTGTAGGGTTATGGATTCTTTTCTTTTTTTTTTTTTTCATTTTTCCAAAGCTGGAAACGGGGAGGCAGTCAGACAGACTTCCGCATGCGCCCGACCGGGATCCACCCGGCACGCCCACCAGGGGGTGATGTTTTGCCTCTCTGGGGCGTCGCTCTGTTGCATCCAGAGCCATTCTAGTGCCTGAGGCAGAGGCCACAGAGCCATCCCCAGCGCCCGGGCCATCCTTGCTCCAATGGAGCCTCGGCTGCGGGAGGGGAAGAGAGAGACAGAGAGGAAGGAGAGGGGGAGGGGTGGAGAAGCAGATGGGCGCTTCTCCTGTGTGCCCTGGCCGGGAATCGAACCCGGGACTCCTACATGCCAGGCCAACGCTCTACCGCTGAGGCAACTGGCCAGGGCCGGATTCTTTTTTAAATTAAAAAAAATGGAGCCTGACTTGTGGTGGCGCAATGGGTAAAGCTTTGACCTGGAACACTGAGGTTGCCGGTTCAAAACCCCAGGCTTGCCTAGTCAAGGCACATATGGGAGTTGATGCTTTCTGCTCCTCCCCCTTTCTCTCTCTCTCTCTCTGTTTCCTCTTTCTAAAATGAATAAATCTAAAAAAAAAATGGATTGATTTTCAGAGAGAAAGGAAGGGGGAAGGAGAGAGAAACATCCATTTACACATTCATTGTTTGATTCTTTTTAGAATTTTTCCATTGATCTGAGGGTCTGGGAAAGGGAGAGAGAGAAGCATCAACTCGTTTCACTTAGTTGTTCCGTTTAGTTGTGCACTCATTGATTGCTTCTCCTATGTGCCCTGATTGGAGGTCAAACTTGTGGCCTCTGGTATGCTGGGTTGACACTTTATCTACTGAACCACCTGGCTAGGACTATTGGTTGATTCTTGTATGTGCCCTGACCAGGGATCAAATCTGCAACCTTGGCATAGCAGGACATTGCTTTAACCAATTGAGCTAACAGGCCAGGGCTTTTTTTTTTTTAATGAGAATAAGGAACCATCCAACAGTGGCACACAGAGGATGCAGGAGAGTGGACAGCTCCTGCAGAGACATCTTTGAATAATACATGGGCGGGTTCTCTACGCACAGACATTCATCCAGACACTTCATAGGTACGGGGAGGAAGGCAGAGGTGGTGATGGAGTGTGTGGAATTTCTCTTCTTCTTTTTTTATTTTTTATTTATTAATTTTTAGAGAGACAGGAGAGAGAGAGAGAGAGAGAGAGAGAGAGAGAGAGAGAGAGAGAAAGAAGGGGGTTGGAGCAGCCCATATGTGCCTTGACTGGGCAAGCTCAGGGTTTTGAACTGGCGACCTCAGTGATCCAGGTCGATGGTCTATCCACTGTGTTACCACAGGTCAGGCCTCCTCTTAAAAAAAAAATTATTGATTGATTTTAGAGAGAGGAGAGAGAGAAAGGAAGGGGTGGGGAGTGTAGGGAGAAGTAGAAAGCATCAGCTTGTAGTTGCTTCTCACATGTGCCTTGACCTGGCAAGCCCCGTTTTTTTTTGTTTGTTTGTTTTCTGTATTTTTCTGAAGCTGGAAACAGGGAGAGACAGTCAGACAGACTCCCGCACGTGCCTGACCGGGATCCACCCAACATGCCCACCAGGCGGCGATGCTCTACCCATCTGGGGTGTCGCTCTGTTGCGTCCAGAGCCATTCTAGCACCTGAGGCAGAGGCCATGGAGCCATCCTCAGCGCCTGGGCCATCTTTGCTCCAATGGAGCCTTGGCTGCGGGAGGGGAAGAGAGAGACAGAGAGGAAGGAGAGGGGAAGGGGTGGAGAAGCAGATGGGCGCTTCTCCTGTGTGCCCTGGCCGGGAATTGAACTGGAGACTTCCGCACACTAGGCCGACGCTCTACCACTGAGCCAACTGGCCAGGGCAAGCCCCGGGTTTTAAACCGGAGACCTCAGTGTTCCAGGTCAACGCTTTATCCACTGTGCCACCATAGGTCAGGCAAGGGACTTGTCTTCTTTAAAAAAATTTTTTTTTTAAGATTTCATTTATTGATTTTAGAGAGAGGACAGAGAGAGAAAGAAGAAGGAGTGGGAAGCAGGAGGCATAAACTGATAGTAGTAGTTGCTTCTCAAATGTGCCTTGACCAGGCAAGCCCAGGGTTTCGAACCTGTGACCTCAGCGTTCCAGGTCGACATGATAAAGTGCCACCACAGGTCAGGTGGGATTTCTCTTCTAATTGCTCCCGTTTTCTCAGAGAAACAGGACCTGAGGTCGTGAGCTGAGAGTGAGGAGCAGGAAGAGGTGACGAGGGTCTTGGGGAAAGGAGGAGGTGGGAGAGGAAACGGACTGGGCAACATGGAGCAGTTGCCGCCACCCAAGGACCCACTGCAGGATCTTGGTCTGGCATTTAGAAATAAGATCAGTCAGAAGGGTCAGGGGGTTTCCTTTTCCCAGCCCTGTTCAGCTTGTCAGGGTAGGAGCAGAGCAGGTGGGGTTAGATTTGAAAGGGAGAGTGTATGCAAGATGATCGTGCTGCTAAGCTAACTAAGGAGGGAAGTGAGAGAATAGGGGGAAAATATGGGGTAGGTCAGTTACTGTCCATAGGCCAAAGCCAGCCCACGGACCTTTTTAATTTTATTTATTTATTCATTATAGAGAGGGGAGAAGGAGAGAGAGAGAGAGAGAGAGAGAGAGAGAAAGAGAGAGAGAGAGAAGGGGGGAGGAGCAGGAAGCATCAACTCCTATATGTGCCTTGACCAGGCAAGCCCAGGGTTTCGAACCGGCAACCTCAGCATTTCCAGGTTGACGCTTTATCCACTGTGCCACCACAGGTCAAGCCTGTTTTAACCATTTTAAAGTGTAAAATTCAGTGATATTACATGCACAATGTTGTACAATCATCACCACTATCTATTTCCAAAATTTTCTATCACCCCAAACAGAAAATCCATACTGATTAAGCAATAAGTTCCTATTCGTTCATCCCCCCAACCCTTGGTAACCTCAATCTACTTTCTGTGTCAATGAATTTGGAATTTGCCTATTCTAGATATTTCACATGAATAGAACCATATAATAGGTGATCTTTTCTGTCTGACTTACTTCACTTAGCACTGTTTTCAAGGTTCATCCATGTTGTAGTGTGTATCAGAATTTCATTCCTTTTTAAGAATGAATAATATTCCATTGTATGGATGGGCCACATTTTGTGTACCCATTCATCAATTGATGAACAGTGGGTGGTTTGCTGCCTTTGACTATTGTGAATAATACTGCTGTGAACACCACTGTAAAATGTTTGAGTCACTGTTTTCATTCTTTGGATCTATGTCTAGGAAGGAAAGTACTGTGGTATATTGTAACCTTTGCCTCATTTTTTTTTTTTCCATTTTTCTGAAGCTGGAAATGGGGAGGCAGTCAGACAGACTCCCGCATGTGCCTGACTGGGATCCACCCGGCATGCCCACCAGGGGGCGATGCTTTGCCCCTCTGGGGCGTTGCTCTGTTGCATCCAGAGCCATTCTAGCGCCTGAGGCAGAGGCCACAGAGCCATCCCCAGTGCCCGGGCCATCTTTGCTCCAATGGAGCCTCGCTGCGGGAGGGGAAGAGAGAGACAGAGAGGAAGGAGAGGGGGAGGGGTAGAGAAGCAAATGGGCGCCTCTCCTGTGTGCCCTGGCCAGGAATTGAACCTGGGACTCCTGCATGCCAGGCCGATGCTCTACCGCTGAGCCAACCGACCAGGGCCCCTTTGCCTCCTTTTTCATGGCTCACAAACTAAGAGTGATGTGGTAGATAGGATAATATACCCTTCCCCAGATATTTATGTCCTAATCCTCGGTGCCTGTGAATGAAACCTTGCAAAAGGAATGTTGAACATGTGATTAAGTTAAAGATCTTGACATTGGGAAATTATTCTGAATTATTTGGATGGGTCCAAAGTCGTAAAAGGGAGGGTGGAGGGTCAGAGAAGATGTGATGACAGAAGCAGAAGTTAGAGTGACACACTTGAAAATGGAGGATGGGGCCATGAGCCAAGAAATCCAGGCAACTTCCAGAAATTGGAAAAGACAGGAAATATAGTCCCCCATAGAGCTTTCAGAAGGAACACAGCCCCGTTGACACCTTGATTTTAGCCATATATAACCCATTTGGAATTCTAACCTCCAGAGATTGAATTTTTGTTTTTTCTTGCGAGAGAGCAAGAGCAAGACAGACAGACAGGAAGGGAGAGAGATGAGGAGCATCAACTCAGTCTTGTAGTTGCAGTACTTTAGTTGTTCATTGCTTCTCGTAAGTGCCTTGACCTGGGGGTTCCAGCAACCGTGGGATCATGTTGACGATCCTATGCTCAAACAGTTGACCCTGCACTCAAGCTGGCTGCCCTGTATTCAGGTGCTCAAGCCAGCGACCTTGGGGTTTTGAACTGTGTCCTCAGATCACAGGTTGATGCTCTCTCCACTGAGCTACCACCAGTCAGGCTAAATTTGTGTTGTTTTAAGCTAAGTTTATAATAATTGTTACAGTAGTAATAGGAAACATTAGTTCCCAAATAGCTTTGCATGCCTTTTACAGAAAAAGTTCCTGACTCCTAAGTTAGAGCAAGGTGACCAGTAGTCAGGTGTCAAGGATCTAAGGGATTTTGCTGAGCACCTTCTAAGGGCTCCAGAAGGCACAGTGAAGTTGAGTTTAGGAGTTGGGAAGTAGAGGGAGATGGGATCAGATGAAAAAATATACAGAACCGCCTGACCAGGCAGTGGTGCAGTGGATAGAGCATTGGACTGGGAAGCAGAGGACCCAGGTTTGAAGTCCTGAGATCTTCAGCTTGAGTGCAGGCTCATCTGGTTTGAGCAAGGCTCACCAGCTTGGGCCCAAGGTCGCTGGCTTGAGCAAGGAGTTACTCAGTCTGCTGTAGACCCCCAGTCAAGGCACATATGAGAAAGCAATCAATGAACAACTAAGGTGCCGCAACAAGGAGTTGATGCTTCTTATCTCTCCCTTCCTGTCTGTCTGTCTGTCTCTATCTGTTCCTCTGTCTCTATCACACACAAAAAAAAGTTAAAAAAAAACACACACACACACACACACACATAACCTTCTGGGAATGGAGGACAGCCTGGATTTTGGGGACTTACTATGCTACTGCCATTGATGGTATTTCAGGCCTTAGGGCAGGAGCTGCTGATCTAGTGCAAAGGACTTTGGGTTTGTGCATCTGAGACAGCTGAGGGCTCTCTGTGAGAAGGTGCCTTTGGCAGAAATGGAGGGGCCAGTCATAGTGACAGAGCTCATGGGGACCAGGCTGGGTCAAAGCTATTCTATAGAAGAAGAAAGAGCAAGGGGGAAACCCAGCTGCTATTCATTCATTCATTCATTCATTCATTCATTCATCCAGGCACTGTACACATTGCTCAGTGTATAGTTATGGGGCTTTGTATCCTACTGTCCCCTAGAAGTCATCATTTCCTGAGAACACTCCCTGTCTCCATAGTGAGGCCTTCCAGGGACTGTTAAATGGCTTGGCTCTGTCCTTAGAGATACTGCCCAATGGGTTGCTTTAGGTACTGGAAAACATGCATGCAAAACTGCTCAACATCTACAGGATGCTCACACTATCTAATAACAGTGTTTCCAAATAATAGTCATCCTTGTTATTAGTAGTAGTATTTCAATTAGGAGGTGTGATTTGGGTGGAACCTTGAAGGTGAATGGGATTGAGAAAGATGGAAGGCAGGAGGCAGGACATTCCAAGGCAGGCGTGGTCTTCCTGAGCCAGGGGCCCGTCCTGTAGCCAAGGAAGGGCTTGGGGAAGGAAGGTAGGGCTCTGGTGAGTGTGGTGGTGGCAGGGGCGGAAGTTCGTGGTTAGCCAATGTCCCTCCCACCTCCACCCCAGGCTATCACCCCTCCCAGAAAGTGCACCCTGGCGTTGGGGCTAGTCTTGCACTGGCTTCGCGAGAATGAGAAGCTGCAGCTTTCCGTCCGCTCAGGCCAAGACTCCCACCGTCCGGCCTCCCCACGGAGGGGGAAAAGTGTGTGTGTCGAAGGTTAGGACGGGGACCCAGCAGCAGTCACCAGACCTCCCAGCCGCACTGGAAGCTTGCCCCGGGCCGCTGCCGTGCTGGCCTCCCTCCACCTTTTCCTCCCCTCCAGGGCCCCCGCTTCCCAAGGCTGCTCCAGGATCCGAGGCGCCCGGCGCGCCCCCTTTGCATTCCTCTCCCCGGCTCCGAGATTCCCAGGCTTTGGAGCCGGGACCGAGCGGCCAGTGGCGAGCAGCTGGGCAGGGAGGGAGGGTGGGAGGTAGGAGGCTGGCTGACCTCCGAAGTCGGACCCAAGTTGCATGTGGGAAGCGGAGGCTGTGACGCAAGTTTCCAGGGGGCCCTGAGCTCGGAGGGAGAGCGCCAAAGAGGCTCCACTCTGTAGTTGCAATCGTGAAAAAGGAAAAGCCCGGAGCAGCACCCCAGGCCGCCTTCGCCCGGCCCCGCTGCGCATCCCCCGGCCCCGAGGGCCGCAGAGAGCGCAGAGTCTGCACTGGGCAGTCCCCGCCGGACCCCGGCCGCAAGATCTGGGCTCCCTTGTGGTGGCTGGCTTTTTTTTTTTTTTTTTTTTTTCAACGCTTGCCAACCTGTCAGCTGATGAACCTCATCACCCATAGTGGCGCATGTAGCTCGGCCGCAGCTCGCTCCATTCACGCCGCGCCCTCCAAGTCAGCCTGCGGCCCTTGGCTCTCAGCGCCGGGATGGGGGGAGGGAGGCTCGCAGACCCATCCACCCCCCCACCTCCGGGGGCCCGAGACCCTCTTGCCCCGGCCTCGCGCCGCCCGGGGGGCGCTGCAAATAGTCCTTTGTTTACATGCAATTCCTTACTCCGCGGAAGGAGGCCGGGGGAGTGCTGAGTTTTCACCAGCTGTTTCCCGCCTTGAAACAGACATCTGATCAGCTGCAAACACACACACACATACACGCGCCCGGGGAGGCAGGCCGGAGAGACCTCCCTCCCGCCCCTCCCGCCCGCCTCCCTCCCCTCGCCGCCGCCGCCGCCGCCAGCATCTGGGACCGGCCGATTCTGCACCTCCGTCCGGCTCTGCCCTTTGATTCGGATTTCCATCTTGCATTCTCCGGCGGACCGCGGGATCCGGCTCGTGCAGAGGAGGGGGGCCGATCGCTATGGAGTATTTCATGGTGCCCACTCAGAAGGTGCCCTCTTTGCAACATTTCAGGAAAACAGAGAAAGAAGTGATAGGAGGGCTCTGTAGGTGTGTACTCCTCCTCCCCCCTATTCCCTTTCTACAATTGCAACCTGGGGCCAGCCAGCCCGGGCGGGCGCGTGTGTGCGCACGCATGGCCCGCGCCACCGACCCCGCTCGCCTTTCTTAGCCGCCGGGGCGGCTGCAGCTCCGCACGCTGGTCTCGCGCCGTCCGGGGACCCTCCTCCCTCGGAACATGGGGGCCCTGAGCGGCCCCGGTCACTTTTGTCCGCTGCAGGCGGGCGAGTCGCGACGTTTGTAATTGCAAACAGACCCACGTGGTTCTGCAGCAGTCCCGGCCATGCTTGGTGCTGGTGGCTTCCCCTCCGCCCCGCGCGTCCTCCTCCCCTCTCCCGCATTGGCTTCCTTCCTCTCCCTCCTTCTTCACTGTCTCTGGGTGCCCCCACTAAGGGGGCCTGGGGGCCCCGGGGCTCGCGGGCGGGCGGCTACAATGCAGCCACGCCGCGGCTCCGGGCGTGGGGGGGGGGCGGGGAGCCGGGTGGTATCCGTGTTTGCACGACTCGGGGCTGCTGCGGGGTTGGAGGCGTGCTCGCGTGGGGGTTCAGAGGTGGGCGGGACCCTAGCGACTTGCGCGCCGGGCCCGGAGCGCCGCGGACCGGGGCACGTTGCGGCCGCTTGCTTGCTCACTTGCCGCCCGCGCTCGGGCGCTGTTTACTAGCGAGGCCTGGACGTGACTCTGCAGCCCTCTTGGAGTAGGCGGACCTCGGCGCGCCGCCTTGCGGGAGCTGTAGTTCTCCGTGTCCCTCCGGTGCGGCATTGTGGGAGTTGTAGGCACTTAGGAGCCACGCTTTCCCCGCACAAAGCTTGGCCCCTGCGGGTGGGATAGGCGAGGCAGGCCAGGCAGGGCAGCTTTTGGGGCAGAGGGCTTCAGAAGCCGCCCCTAGTCTCACCAGGCGCCGCACGTGGGTCTCTACCGCAAACTTTCCCATCCCACGCCCCTCCCCCGCCCTGGGCCATAAACCGAAAGCGTCAGGTTTCCCAGCTGGGTGGGTGGGTGGGTGGTCCGAGGTCTGCAGCTCTACCCTGGAACCACTTTACAAGTTTTGACCCAGGTTGTTCCAGATCTACCTTTTACCAAAGGGTGATGGGTTTCTCGCACCACTCCCACCAGAATCACTCTGGACACTTGTTAAAATGCCAGTGCCCGCAACTGCAGTCACTAGATGGGCCTGGCTATTTGCATACTGAACACCACCCACGGGACGGCAGTGCTTCGTGGGGGTTTCTTCGCGTGCCAAGTTTGGGACCTCCGGTGGCTTTCCTGAAACACTGCTTTAGGAGCGAAATGGCTCCCCAGGGTTGAGGCCACGTGCTCTGCAGCCGGGGAAGGCAAGGCGCGGAAAGTGGGGGAGGTGGAGCCCCGGGTGGTGTGGCCCAGGCTAGTGGACACCAGGGCCTGCAGAAACCAGGTTGGAGGAATGTTGCTGTGCACGTAACTCCCCTCTCCCCCCTCCCACTTAGCTCCCGCCTCAACTACTTTCAGGTAGAGGAGGGTCCTGCAATTAGGAGCCCCCCCCCAGGACTGACCCTTCTGCAGGGCCACGGGGGTGGGGGGACCTAGCTGTAAAACGTTAAAAAAAATTTCTGGACCTTTTAATATGTTCTAGGGACTTGTTTTAATAGATTCTTCTCACTTAATTGTCGGTCTTCCTAAGTGGCCTTATGATTCCTTTGTGGGATGAGGACACAGGTTTGGAAAGTGAATAGTTACAGCAAGTGGTGAGTCTGGGACTTGAATCCTGATCCCAGGGCTTTGCTTTTAGCGCTTGCTGGTAGCCACCCCCCTAGCCTTCCCCTCCTTGAGAAATGCTGGTAGTTGCTCAGAAGAGGGCTGGGCAGTGAGGAGGAGGGGTTGAACTGCCAGATGCTAGAGAGGACATTGCTGGCCCTGACTCTGGGCAGGCTTGGCACAGTGGATCTTGGCTTCACACTGTCCTTGTCCCTTATCCCAATTTAGAGGAGTCCATCTGTCCCCCAAGTGCTCCAAGGTGGTGGAACCCCGCCTCCCTCCACAGGGCTGGGCATGGGGACATCCTCAGCCTGTCTTGCTGGGAGATACATGTCAGCCTGTGCACTGGGTGTGGATGGAGTTGGGGCCTCTGGGTTTGTTCATTTTTAGAAGGAGTCTTGGGGTGAGGTGAGAGACCTGTTGAAGATCAAGGTTGTGGGTTGGACAGGACCTTCTGGCCAGATGGTCTCACTTTTTAGGCTGGTGGACTTTGTTCCATCCTTCAGACAAGTAGAGCACCCTGCTTCTCCGGACACCCCCTGTTCCCCTGCACTGCACAACAAGGCTCTCACAGGCTTATGTTTTGGACCTGTCACCTAACTGCTCTTAGCCGTTGTAAAATGGAGCACCTATGAAGTATGGTTACGTGTGTGGAAAGTGCCTGGTAGCTATTAAAATGGCTCTCAAGATCTCTGAAGCAGGAGTTTCGGGACTACCCTCAGTGGGGAAAGAGACAAGCTACTCTCAGAGGAGTTAGAAAATAATTAGGGGTTTTTGAATGCATGTTGTGTCCCTGATCCAATATTTACAATGCACCTTCTTTGTGCCAGGAGTGAAGAATTCACAATGAACCAGAACTGGCTCCTGCCCTAAGAGTTTACAGTCTTGTGGCTCTAAAGGGTCTTGTCAACCCTTAGAGATCCACGGTTCTCTTAGAGGCCTGTGTACAAACCCTGGAAAAATAAAGCATCCCATTATCCTCAATCTTCCCCCCCCCCCCTTAAACTTCACCATGACTCTGTGAAGTGAGGCATTATTCCTCCATTTTACAGATGGGTATACTGAAGTTTTGAGAGATGAAGTGGCTAAGCTTAGGGTTCCATAGCTAGTAAGTGGCAGGGCTGGAGTTTGCCTGTGAACCCACTGAGTGCAGGGCCCCCTCTGAAGGGCTGGAGAAGCTGTGGGAAGGAGGTGTTTCTGATGGGCACAGCCTAGACAGGGTATGTTCTGGGACTGAGGGCAGGGGTGGCAGGTTGGTCAGAGTGAGGTCTATGGAGTAGTGGGGATGGGTGAGGGGGCCCCACGCTGCTTTAGTGCCTGCTACAGAGAGAAGGATGAGCACCTTGGGCATCCTTGGTGAAGGCCATCTGCCTCCCTCTGTCTTTTTGGCGTACGGGAGAAGTCCTGTGTGGCTTTCCCACCTCTGACTGTGTAGCTGTTGAATGGCAGATGTGTGAGTGACTCTGGGGCAGTGTGAAATGAGAGTTGTCCTTGGCTAATTTGAGGCTGGAGCCAGGCAGGGATGTCTAAAGAGGGGTGGGGGATACCTCTTACCCTTGGGCTGGGTGTGAGGGACAGGTGCAGGTCAGGATCTAGCCCTGACCCCTGAGCCTCTGGTTGGGATGCTGGTGTTGTTCCCAGAGGACTGTCGGAGGTACTCCGGTAGTGGGGTGGCAGCTCTGATATTGGCACCTGAGGCTGGTACCCAAACTGTACCTTTGTAGGTGCCCTCCCTTATTCCTGAGGCAGGACAGTCTCTGAACAGCCCCTGGAGACTGTTTAGAGACTGTTGGGGAAGGAGAGAAGCAGGAGATACTTGGTGTCAGTGAACCCAGGCCACCTATATTGCTCACCTGGGGGGGGGGGGGTGTCTGAAGTTGATGTGGAAGGTGGGGGGGCGTGTAGGACTTTTTTTTTTTTAAACAGAGACAGAGAGAGGGATAGATAGGGACAGACAGAAACGGAGAGATGAGAAGCATCAATCATTAGTTTTTCGTTGCGACACCTTAGTTGTTCATTGATTGCTTTCTCATATGTGCCTTGACCAGGGGCTATAGCAGACCGAGTAACCCCTTGCTTGAGCCAGCGACCTTGGGCTTAAGCTGGTGAGCTTTGCGCTGGCAACCTTGAGGTCTCGAACCAGGGTCCTCTGCATCCTAGTCCGACGCTTTATCCACTGCGCCACCGCCTGGTCAGGCAGGACGTTTACCGTAAATCATGTTTACTTCTGCAAAACGCAGAAAGAAATGCAAAAATGATGTAAGGCATTTGTAGTATCACCTGAAAATTCCAATTAGTCATTCTTTATAGCAGGGGTCGGGAACCTTTTTGGCTGAGAGAGCCATGAACGCCACATATTTTTTTTTTTTTGTATTTTTCTGAAGTTGGAAATGAGGAGGCAGTCAGAGCCCCGCATGTGCCTGACTGGGATCCACCCGGCATGCCCACCAGGGGGCGATGTTCCACCCATCTGGGCCGTTGCTCTGTTGCAACCAGAGCCATTCTAGCGCCTGAGGCAGAGGCCATGGAGCCATCCTCAGCGCCCAGGCCAACTTTGCTCCAATGGAGCCTTGGCTGCAGGAGGGGAAGAGAGAGACAGAGAGGAAGGAGAGGGGGAGGGGTGGAGAAGCAGATGGGCCCTTCTCCTGTGTGCCCTGGCTGGGAATCGAACCCGGGACTCCTGCACGCCAGGCTGACGCTCTACCACCGAACCAACCGGCCAGGGCATGAACGCCACATATTTTAAAATGTAATTTCATGTGAGCCATACAATGACCCATATACATTATGCATTATCCAATAAAAATTTGGTGTTGTCCTGGAGGACAGCTGTGATTGGCTCCAGCCACCCACAACCATGAACATGAGTGGTAGGAAATGAATGGATTGTAATACATGAGAATGTTTTATATTCCTAACGTTATTATTATTATTTTTTATTAAAGATTTGTCTGCGAGCCAGATGCAGCCATCAAAAGAGCCACATCTGGCTCGCGAGCCATAGGTTCCCGACCCTTGCTTTATAGGAACCCCTGGTTGGTCAGCATCCCACCAGTCAGAACCCATGATTAGGCAGCATTCTACCAATCAGAACTCCTGGTTAGGCAGCACTCCCTCAGTCAGAGTCTGGTTGCATCTATTAAAGAAATTGTCAGCTGGCTCTGGCTGGGTAACTCAGTTGCTTAGAGGGTCTTCTTTTTTTTTTTTTTGTATTTTTCTGAAGCTGGAACCGGGGAGAGACAGTCAGACAGACTCCCGCATGCGCCCGACCGGGATCCACCTGGCACGCCCACCAGGGGGCGATGCTCTGCCCCTCTGGGGGGTTGCTCTGTTGCGACCAGAGCCACTCTAGCGCCTGGGGCAGAGGCCAAGGAGCCATCCCCAGCGCTCGGGGCATCTTTGCTCCAATGGAGCCTCGGCTGTGGGAGGGGAAGAGAGAGACAGAGAGGAAGGAGAGGGGGAGGGGTGGAGAAGCAGATGGGCGCTTCTCCTGTGTGCCCTGGCTGGGAATCAAACCCGGGACTTCTGCATGCCAGGCCGATGCTCTACCACTGAGCCAACAGGCCAGAGCTAGAGGGTCTTCTTGATACGCTAAAGGTGTGGGTTCGATCCCCGGTCAGGGTACATACAGGAATCAACCAGTGAATGTAGAAATATATGGAGCAACAGGTCAATGTTTCTCAGAATCTCTCTCAAATCAATAAATAAATTTTAAGAAGAGAAAAAGAAAGTCAGTGGTACTTCCAGGGCTATTTAGGTGAGTGAGAGTGGAAAGTCTTGGTGGCAGCCCAGGTCCCCATGAGAACTGTAGCTTTGGGGAAAAAGTCTTTTCTGGGACTTAAGTTTGCACTAGGTCAACCAGAAGCTGGTTCCTGAACCAGGAGTGTGGGCTGATGAATTTGGTGTTGAAGAGGACAGGATGGAATATTGAAACGATCCAGGCTGGTGGCTTCCAGCGAACAGGAGACAATAGGGGATCCTGCAGTCTTTGTTCTCATTAGGTTCGTGGGCACCCTGGGGAGAACGGAGTGGCAGAGGGTTGGCTCCCCAGAGCTGAGATTTCACAGGCAGATGAGCTTGGGGAGAGGGATCTGGGGTGATGCCTCTTGCAGCCACACACAAGGCTCTGATAAACAGTGGGCTGTGTGTGTGAGCTGTCAGTAGAGGGCACCATTGGCTAGTGGGCATGGAGAGTGTGGACTTTGGCATCTGCAGGTACCTCCTGCTCCCTGGTCTAGATGCCTGAACTGGGGCATGTCACTTTCCCTCACAGGACCCTGGATTCCTCATTGCAATAGGATGATGCAGCCACCGTGCTGGGTTTCTGTGAGAATCAGGGAAACATGTAAAAGAGGTCTGTGAATAATAATAGGAGTTAACACGAGGGCAGGGCATACCTGAGCTTGGTCCTTTCTACAGGGGTAACTGTCACCTGTCTATTGGGATATGATGCTCTGGTATAGTGCACAGCCCACTCTGCTATGTGGTGAAACCTTTTGGGGTTAAGAGCAGGCCCTGGGATTTGAGTTCCAGTCCCAGCCCCACCACTTGCTGAGCTATTTCCCTTTCCAAGCCTTTGTGTCCTCATCTCACATAGGAATCATAATGCCACATAACTCAGAGGAAAATTGTGACAATTCAATGCGAAAATCTCAGCAGAGCTAGTCCTAGCACATTATAATTTGAACTTTAAAAAGACTTTTTATTTCATTTTATTTATTTTTTCTTCTTTTTCAAGTGAAAAGAGGGGAGATAGACTCCCGCATGCACTGTGACCGGGATCTACCCGGCAACCTCTGTCTGGAGCCACCCATGCTCTGCCCATCTGGGGCAAGCTATTTTTAGTGCCTGAGGTGGGGCTCCATTGTACCATTCTCAGTGCCCAGGGCCAATGAGCTCAAACCAATCAAGCCATAGTTGCAGGAGGGGAAAAGAAAGAGATAAGAGGGAGGAGGCAGGGTGAAGAAGCAGATGGTTGCTTCTCCTGTGTGCCCTGACCAGGAACTGAACCTGGGACTTCCATATGCTGGGCCAACGCTCTACCACTGAGCCAACTGGCCAGGGCAAAAAGACTTTTAAAATGCTGACCAGGTGGGGGCACATTGGATAGAGTGTTGATCTGGGATGTTGAGGACTCAGGTTTGAAACCTCGAGGTTGCCGGCTTGAACATGGGCTCACCAGCTTGAGCATGGGGTTGCTGGCTTGAACATGGGATCACAGACATGACCCCATGGTCACTGGCTTGAGCCCAGAGGTCGCTGGCTTGAGCTCAAAGGTCGGTGGCTTAAGCAAGGGGTCACTGGCTAGGCTGGAGCCCACCGCCCCTTTTAAGACAAGTATAAGAAGCAATCAATGAACAACTAAAGCGACACAACTATGAATTGATGCCTCTCATCTCCCTCTTTCTCTCTTTCTCACTAAAAAGAAATAAAGTAAAGTAAAATAAAATAAAAACACGTATGACTCTGTTGCTAAGCCCTCCAGGTTGGCCTTCTCTAAGTACTAGCACTCAGGATGGCCCAAGGGTGAACATGCGGCTCCTTGGACCCTTTACACTCTGGTCTGCTGTGACCGTTGAGCATCACTGGAGAGACCCAGGGAGTGGGTGACTGGGGTTCTCTCCCTGTATTTCTCCTGAGGAGGAGGGTGATGCTACTGGACAGAGTCACTCAGTGGCTTGGCTACCCCATCTTTCTTGCCCCAAAGACTCCTGACTTTAATCCAGCCACCATAGAATTTCTGGAGGGTACTGTCAGACCCAGGAGCCTGGACTTCTTTCTAATCCACCCTCCCCTGAACGGCAAGCACACCTCTGCCTCTCAGGTCTCCGACCTGCCTCCTCTCCAACCACCCCGTCACCCTCGGTGTAGGGGCAGGGAAACTGGGAAGAGGGAAGTGCCCCTTGCCCAGAAGTGGAGGAGCCAGATACTGGCTGGCTCACCTTAAAACTGTTCCTCCTCTCTGTGAACCCCAAGCCTCACCTGTAAAGTAGGGGGTCGTGAACCCCCTTTACAGTGCTGACATTCTGAGGCCCTGTGAGGGACCTGTACCCTGTGGGAGGACGCCTGGGAAGGCCCTGGGGGGACTGGTGAAGAGGGCTTGTCTCTGGACCCCCAGTAGCAGCTGATGGGGAGCCCACTCCTGGCCCATCCCCAGACGACTACCCTCTGTCAGGAGGGGAGGCTGAGGTGCAGGATGGGGCAAGGACAAGACAGGACCTGCAGGGAGCCGAGGTGGGACAGATAGGGTAGGCTGGGGGGGGGGCAGGAAAGGCCTTGGCTGTCTCCAGCTGTTGCAGATGTGTTCTGGTTTTCGTGCAGACTCCTTTCTGTCGGGGTGGGCATGGGGCCTGGCATAGCAGGGGAGCTGGATCAGACACCTCTTTGAGCCCAGGCTCCCCCGTTACGGAAACAAGGCTGCCCAGAGTCCTTTCCCTATTACCTCAGACCCAAGGGTGTGAGCCCAGGCCTGCACCGGTCACCCTGGGGAGGCCCCCCGTAGGAAGAAGCCAGGGCTGTGGCTTTGGGTGGGGCCAATGGCTTCTGGGAGCTCAGCATCTGGAAGCCATCAGGCCAGGGGCAGGGGGAGTTGCTGGAGAGGGCCAGGAAGGGGGACATGCTTTCTTGAGGCCACACACAGGCCCACCCCTTGGGAGTAGTGGCTTTGGGCCTACAGGCCCTGCTGCCATCTCTGCCTCCTGCCAACACCTCTCGTCTTGCAGCCTCTCCCCCTGCCCCTGGCTGCCTTCTTTCTCACCCTGGAGGCTGCTGCTCCTGCAGGATGCACTCACATAATATGCAGTAACATTGACCCTGCATGCAGGGAGCTTTGTTTCTCTGGCACAGGGTGGTCTGCTACTTGTAGTAAGTGGGATGGGGGAGAACTGTCCCTAGGGGTGGTTGGCTTGGCACCCCCTCCTTCAGGCCTAAAGCCTGTGACTCTAAAGGAGGTAGTCCAGGTGCATAGCAAGACGTGCAGAGAAGTCCCAGGAACAGGTGTCTCCAATTGTCACTTGGGCCCACCTGGATCAGAATACAGGGATTCTTGCTAGTCATGCAGGTTTGGGCCCCACTCAGACCTGCTGGGCAGACACTGGGGCTGGAACCAGGGTCGCATGGTGATTTTGATACCCAGGCATTGCAAGCACACTACTCTGTCACCCTCCTGATCTGCTAGGGCAGTGGTCGGCAAACTCATTAGCCAACAGAGCCAAATATCAACAGTACAACGATTGAAATTTCTTTTGAGAGCCAAACTTTTTAAACTTAAACTATATAGGTAGGTTACATTCCTAACCGAGGTACCGCACGTGGTATTTTGTGGAAGAGCCACACTCAAGGGGCCAAAGAGCCGCATGTGGCTCATGAGCCACAGTTTGCTGACCAGGGTGCTAGATTGTAGGTACCAGACAGGTATGCATCTTTTTTTTTAAGATTTTTTATTTATTGGACCTGGTCTATTGGCTCAGTGGTAGAGCATCTGCCTGGCATGTGAAAGTCTGGGTTTGATTCCTGGCCAGGGCGCACAGGAGAAGCGCCCATCTGCTTCTCCACCCTTCCCCCTCTCTTTCCTTTCTGTCTCTCTCTTCCCCTCCTGTAGCCAAGGCTCCATTGGAGCAAAGTTGGCCCGGGCACTGAGGATGGCTCCATGGCCTCTGCCTCAGGTCTAGAATGGCTCCAGTTGCAATGGAGTAACTCCTCAGGTGGGCAAAGCATCACCCCTGGTGGGCATGCCGGGTGGATCCCAGTCAGGCATGCAGAAGTCTGTCTGACTACCTCCCTGCTTCTGACTTCAGTAAAATACCAAAAAACAAAACAAAAAGATTTTTTATTTATTGATTTTACAGGGAGTGGGAAGAGGAATAAGAGGTATCATCTCATAGTTGCTTCACTTTAGTTGTCTGTTGATTGCTTCTCATATGTACCTTGACTGGGCAAACCCAGGGTTTTTAACCGGCGACCTCAGTGTTTCAAGTTGATGTACCACCATCCAGGCTAGGTCTGGCATCTTTTGCAGGAGGAGAAATGCAAGTTACACTCAGGGCCCTCTGGAGATGAACTGTAAAGACAGGGGCCCACTGGGGGCAGGGCATGGGGGATAACTAAACTGAGCGTGTCCCTGTCCTCCCTGGCAGTCTTGCCAACATTCCACTGACCCCTGAGACTCAGCGGGACCAGGAGCGGCGGATTCGCAGGGAGATTGCCAACAGCAACGAGCGGAGGCGCATGCAGAGCATCAATGCAGGCTTCCAGTCCCTTAAGACCCTTATCCCCCACACAGATGGAGAGAAGCTCAGCAAGGTAGGCGAGGGCTGGGAGGGCTTTCTGGAAGAGGTGGCAGAAGGAAGTGAGCTTCAGGAGACGCTGCCAGCTGGGGCTCCTGACTTGTCCCTCCCCCGCAGGCAGCCATTCTCCAGCAGACAGCGGAGTACATCTTCTCCTTGGAGCAGGAGAAGACCCGGCTCCTGCAGCAGAACACACAGCTCAAGCGTTTCATCCAGGTAGCACCTGCAGAGGCCTTTCGTCACCTCAACACCCGTCCTCCTCCTGGCTCCCTCTCCCTGGCATGGGCGTGTCTGGGCTCAAGCACTGGCCTGGGACTCGGAGGAGGCTGCAGGCCCACCTTCCCCACTGACACGCCTACTTCAGGCACTGCCTTCCTGCCAGGGCCTCAGTTTACTCAGTTGTGAAGTGCAGTTGAGCGGCTCTGGAAGGAACTGGGTGACTTGGCAAGCAGTTCCATTCTGCCTCCGTTTCTGGCCTGTGGCCATTGTTGGATTTGCAGAATGGGGCTCCCAGTGCCAGAACACCTGGGTTGACAGCTTTGGGGGGCTGCGATGGAGCCCTCCAACTTCCCTGTTGGTGGTGGTGGTACGAGGGTGTCAAGGCACATTCACCGACCCCTTGGGGTCCCCAGGAGCTGAGCGGCTCGTCCCCCAAGCGGCGGCGGGCAGAGGACAAGGACGAAGGCATTGGCTCGCCGGACATCTGGGAGGATGAGAAAGCGGAAGATCTGCGGCGGGAGATGATTGAGCTGCGGCAGCAGCTGGACAAGGAGCGCTCGGTGCGCATGATGCTGGAGGAGCAGGTGAGGCAGGCAGGTGGGTGGGCTGGGGGGGGGGGGGTTCCAGTGCCTCCCTCTTCCTTTCCTCCTGTCCTTGCTTCCCTTCAGCTGTCATTTACAGGAGCACCTGCTTTGTGCCAGGTCTGGGGATTGGGGTCCAGTGGGGAGGAAACTAGACAGGTATTTGCCCTCAGGGGTCACCATCTGTGTTGGGTAGGATTAGTCAAAGGATTTTACACTAAAAATGCAGCAATGATAAAGGTCCTGCAGGAAGCATGGGCATTGGGAAGGGAATTTGGGCTGGTTCTGGAGGGCCTTCTCTGTTAGAGTGACTTGAGCTGAGGTTGGGAGGTTGGTATCAGGTAGAGAGGGCAGAAGGGTACTCCAGGCAGAGTGAACAGCATGGGCAAAGGCCCTGAGGCTGGAGGGAGGAGGCAGGGGAGTGAGGGAGCATGGTATGAGGGAGGTCATGGCAGGATAGATGAGTCAGGGAGGGCCTGGCAAGCTATGGTAGGACTTTGGTTTCTACTCCAGGTTCCTTCCCCAGGGTGGCAGAATCCTGCTAGGGTTTGCAGCAGGACTGAATGGCCTGCTTTGGAAAGGGCAGAGCATGGGGCGACTGACCTCAGCAGCCCTGAGGGCACCACACTAGAGGGAAGGTGCCAGGGTGTGGTCCGGGTCCTACCCCTGAGCCTGCCTCTGTGCCTCCAGGTGCGCTCGCTAGAGGCCCACATGTACCCGGAAAAGCTCAAGGTGATCGCACAGCAGGTGCAGCTGCAGCAGCAGCAGGAGCAGGTGCGACTACTGCACCAGGAGAAACTGGAGCGGGAACAGCAGCACCTTCGGACCCAGGTGAGCAGGAGGTACCCAGGAGGGGCTGTGTGGGCTGTGACTGGGGCTCTCGGACTCAGCAGTGGGGCCTCAGGGTCCTGCAGGGTAGACCCAGGACCTAAATCATAATAATGCGGACTTCCTGGTTTCCAGTTGTCTCACATACATTATTCCATGTCCTCAAGCAGCCTTTTGAAGCTGTTTTACTGGTCAGGAAAATGGGGCATAGATAGGCTAAATAACTTGCCCAAGATCCTCAGTGACTGGGGCAGGGATTTGAACCCTGGCCATCTAAATCCAGAATCTACGCTCCTGATTACCACCACATTAGGTGCTGGAATGCTTGCTTGGTGCTGGACAGTAAAGGGGCCAAAGGCTCATGGGTGTCTGGAAGCCCCTCTCTAGGCTGCCTGTTCTTTGTTACTTAAAATAAGATGTGGCAAGAGGCCCCAAACTGGTTGGTCCCCCCTGAGTGGTTGGCAGAGGCTGTCTCAAGGCAGTGGGCAGAGGGCGATGGTTCTGGAGGACATCCCACATCCTCTGTGACTATCAGAAGGGAAGGGGAAGCTCCCTGAACCTTTGGAGAAGGACTGAGGGTCTCTGTCTCACAGCTCCTGCCCCCTCCGGCCCCCACCCACCACCCCACGGTGATCGTGCCAGCACCACCTCCCCCTCCCTCCCACCACATCAACGTCGTCACCATGGGTCCCTCCTCAGTCATCAACTCTGTTTCCACATCACGGCAAAATCTGGACACCATCGTGCAGGTATTGGCTTGGGGAGGGGGCAGCATGCGGGGGTCGTCCTCTGGGAACAGGCCTTTCTGGAGAGATTAGGAAGCAGGGACTGGAGGGGAATACGACAGGGTTTGCGTGTGGAAGCTGTGTGTCTGTCTCCATCACCGAGTGTCCCTCTCTTTGCAGGGATTGGGGAGGGTGCTCTGTGAAGAAGGTGAGGGGCGGAGGTGGGGAACAGAATGGCCTGGAAAACCTTGTTTCTTCCTTCCACATGGAGTTTGTTGAGAGGGTCCTTTGCTTCTGGAGTCCCTGGCTTCCAGAGTTCCTACATCCAACTCTTGTTTTGGTCCAGAACTTCCTCTCACCTCCATTTCCTGGGACCCGCGATGGGGAGATGGAGGTAGTAGTGCTGGGAGGGTGACAGTTAAGCCTCCGACAGAGGAGGAAGAAACAAGATGATAGCTCTGTGGGTCAGGCCTGAAGTTACTGCTGTACCCAGTCCCTGGCAGAGGCCCCTGGGGAACCCTGATAATATCACAAAGAAAGAAATAACTAAACCAGAAAAACCCAAACAGAAAAAAAAGCCTATCAAACCCTGGACCTTTAGTTGCACATAATTCCAGGAAATTGAGTAAAATAATTAATAACAAATACCTTTTATCAGGAAAATGCAACTCTGAAAAGTACAAATAAATGAAAGTCCTGTCTAGGTAGCTTAGTTGTTTGGAGCATCATCCTGATATGCCAAGGTTGTGGGTTCTATCCCTCTTCAGAGCACATACAAGGATCAACCAATGAATGCATACATAAGTGGAACAACAAATCAGTGTTTATTGCTCAAATTTAGAAGTAATGATGAATGAAAGAAAGAAAGAAAGACAGACAGACAGACACTGGTGACTTCCAAGCAGCCATGCACTGTCCTCTCCAAGGGTTTTTTTCAGCTCAGTGGAAGGGTTTGCTACAATTTGTTTCCCCTGCCTGACTGGCAGGACACCTGCTGCTCTGCCAAGCTTACTTCTGGACCTTTCTGGTGTGTGTGCGTGTGTGCGCGTGTGTCTGTGAGGGGTGATGGTGGCTGTCCAGGTGCCTCCAGCCACCCTCACCGCAGCCTGTCCCCAGGCGATCCAGCACATCGAGGGCACCCAGGAAAGGCAGGAGCAGGAGGAGGAGCAGCGGCGAGCTGTAATTGTGAAGCCGGTCCGAAGCTGCCCAGAGGCCCAGGCCTCTGACACTGCCTCCGATTCAGAGGCCTCGGACAGCGACACCATGGACCAGAGCCGGGAGGAGCTGGCTGGGACTGGGGGGCTTCCCTGACCACCCCCCAGCCCTCCTGTCCCTTCTAGGGGCTGGAGGGGGCCGGGGCAGCAACAGGGAGTATATGCGGGCCAGCGAATGAGGAATTTTTACAAAATTACAATGTCATTTGGGTCTCTTTTATGACCTCTTTTTCAATACTGTAAATCAACCTTTGCGCGAAGGCCACCCAACCCGAGGTCCTGGGGGCTAGGGTGGTGGGAGTGTGTGGGAGCACCCAGACACCTGGGGCTGGGCCTCGCCCAGGGGGCTCGGGAAGCTGACACTTGACGTGCCTGGCCTCTCTCTGCCAAAAAGCATTTTTTTTCATTTAAACATGTTTTTTAAGAACAGGGAAAAATCAAACAAAACCCCAACATATTTCTGCCCTTCCCAGAGCCAGCTCTATGACCATTAGTTTTTAATTCCCCCTTCCCTTCTCTTTTTGGTTTTTTTCTTTCTCTAAGCACTTACATGGGTTGGGGGTCTGGCTGGGTCAGGATTCTCTGGGGGTCTGGGGTGGAAGTTGCTTCTCCTTTGGGGTTTGCTGCTGCCCTTTTGCCCTGCCCTCCGTTCCCTGCCTGCCTCAGCACTGGGATTTGCCACTCCACCACCAGCGGCCCCCACCTCTCCCTCCAGGTTTCCCATCTCTGACCCCCCAAAATGTCCTTGTCTTTCTCTTTGTTTTGTTTGTTGGGTTTTATTTTTTTTTTGTTATTTTTTGTTGTTGTTTTGTTTTTACAATTTTTGAGGTCTTTGTGTTTAAGGAGAGCTATTATATTTTGTTAAGAAAGTTGGGGGGGTGGGGAACCAAGAGGCCACCATGCCTTTTATAAAGTAACAAAATAAAGTTTGTACTTTGTTTTTTAGATTGTGTCTTCTGGATGTGTGTTGTCCTGAGTTGCTGGGGAAAGCTTCCTGGACTATTTGGGTCTACCAGAGGGGACTGAATGTGTGAATGTGGGTGAGCTCATGTTGACTCTCCCAACTTGTGTGTGGTGTTGCAATGAAAAATCAGGGTCCTCACATTCCCTGGGATTACTTTGGGTGTTCTGCAAAGATGGGATATGGTGTTGGGTGGGGGGGAGTGGCTCCCAGCTCCTTGGTGGGCAGGCAGGGGGAGAATGAACAACCAAGAGAAAGGACGCGGGATGGCAGAGTTCACGGTTGATCTCTAGGCTTCATCACGTTTTTTAGCTTGTGTAACCTCCCTGAACCTCAGCTATAGAAGGGAAGGGAGTCCTCTCTTGGTGTGGTGTTTAAGAACTCAGGTTCTAACCTGAAAGGTGGTGGCACAGTGGATAGAGCATTGACCTGGAATGCTGAGGTTACAGGTTCAAAACTCTGAGGTCACTGGTTTGAGTATGGGCTCATCCGGTTTGAGCATGGGATTATCGACATGAGCCCAAAAGCTAGTTTGAAGCCCAAGGTTGTTGGCTTGAGCAAGGGGTCACTAGCTCGACTGCAGCCCCCTGGTCGAGACAGATATGAGAAGCAATTAATAAACAACTAAAGCAGGGGTCCCCAAACTACAACCTGCGGGCCGCATGCGGCCCCCTGAGGCCATTTATCCGGCCCCTGCTGCACTTCCAGAAGGGGCACCTCTTTCATCAGTGGTCAGTGAGAGGAGTACTCCTGGAGTACTGTATGTGGCAGCGCTGCAAAGTGCGGCTGCAGCGTTGCTCACATACAGTACTACCAGTGACGCGGGACGCATGCGTCAGGGCTCTGGAAGTGCGTCATATCCCTTGTTACGGCTAGCAGTGACAAATATGGAACCGGACATTGACCATCTCATTAGCCAAAAGCAGGCCCATAGTTCCCATTGAAATACTGGTCAGTTTGTTGATTTAAATTTACTTGTTCTTTATTTTAAATATTGTATTTGTTCCCGTTTTGTTTTTTTACTTTAAAATATGTGCAGTGTGCATAGGGATTTGTTCATAGTTTTTTTATAGTCCGGCCCTCCAACGGTCTGAGGGACAGTGAACTGGCCCCCTGTGTAAAAAGTTTGGGGACCCCTGAACTAAAGTGTCGCAACTACGTGTTAATGTTTCTCATCTCTCCCTGTCTCCCCTCTCTTGCTAAAAAAAAAAACAACAAAAACAACTCGGGTCCTGGAGTTGGTCTGCAGTGGTCAGTTACACCTTGGGCAAGCCATTTATATTTGAGCTTCAGTTTACTTTTTTTTTTTTTTGTATTTTTCTGAAGCTGGAAACGGGGAGGAAGCTGGAAACGGGGAGAGACAGTCAGACAGACTCCCGCATGTGCCAGACCAGGATCCACCTGGCACGCCCACCAGGGGGCGTCGCTTTGCTGCGACCAGAGCCACTCTAGCACCTGGGGCAGAGGCCAAGGAGCCATCCCCAGTGCCCGGGCCATCTTTGCTCCAATGGAGCCTCGCTGCAGGAGGGGAAGAGAGAGACAGAGAGGAAGGAGAGGGGGAAGGGTGGAGAAGAAGATGGGCGCTTCTCCTGTGTGCCCTGGCCGGGAATCGAACCCGGGACTTCTGCACGCCAGGCCGACGCTCTACCACTGAGCCAACCGGCCAGGGCCAGTTTACTTTTTTGAGAGTT
Organism: Saccopteryx leptura; assembly: GCF_036850995.1. Taxonomy (NCBI): domain Eukaryota; kingdom Metazoa; phylum Chordata; class Mammalia; order Chiroptera; family Emballonuridae; genus Saccopteryx; species Saccopteryx leptura. The sequence continues at coordinate 211,436,072 of NC_089506.1, forward strand.
GAGAATAATTAAAAAAAAAAAAAGAAAAGTTGGGAATAATAATGGCACAGGGCAATACATCTTATGGGGGGGTCCTTTAGAATCCTTAATCCTCTATAACCAGAGAGCCTTTATAACGTATTCTTTTTGGCCTGCTTTTCTTCATGCATACACTGTGTCAGGTACACAAGGGCTGAGGCCAGAGTGGAATAACCAATTCACTTTTCATTGAATGCCTTCAGACATGAACTTGAATAGAAAGGCAGACAGCAGCCTGCATTTAAAAATTTTTTTTACTTATTGATTTTAGCTAGAGAGGAAGGAAGAGAAAGAGAGTGAGAGAGACAGGAAGCATAGATCTGTTCTTGTATGTGCCTTGACTGGGGATCAGACGGGCAACCTCCGCACTTCTGAGTGATGCTCTAACCCAGTGGTCCCCAACCTTTTTTGGGCCACAGACCAGTTTAATCTCAGAAAATATTTTCATGGACCGGCCTTTAGGGTGGGACGGATAAATGCACAAAATAAAATTATGCCACCGGCGTAAAAACTGGTATTTTTTAATATAATTGTCGAACTTACGAGATAAGCGTCAAGAGTGAGTCTTAGACGGATGTAACAGGGAATCTGGTCATTTTTAAAAAATAAAACATTGTTCAGACTTAAATATAAATAAAGTGGAAATAATGTAAGTTATTTATTCTTTCTCTGCGGACTGGTACCGGTCCGCGGCCGGGGGGTTGGGGACCACTGTTCTAACCAACAGCTATCTGGCCAGGGCAGGAGCCTGCATTTTTTAAAAGAACTTTTCTACATTTTTTAAGGTGGTATTTATAACAAAATTGACCATTTTATTTTATTTTATTTTTACAAAGAGGGTATATTATTTAAATTATTTATTTAGAGAGGAAGGAAGGTAAGAGAGAGAAACATTGTTTTGTCCCATTTATTTATGGTTGATTCTTGTATGTATGTGCCCTGGTCAGGGATGAACTCACAACATTGGTGTATCCAGAGGATGCTCTAACAAACTGAGCTACTGGCCAGGGCCAAAAATTAACCAGTTTAAAGGGAGTGGTTCAGTTTGTAAAAATTAAAACGAATTTACATTCGGTAAATTTCATGCATACAGTTGTATAACCACTACCACCACAATCACGATATAAATCAGTTCCTTCATTCCCAGTATTCTGCCATGTCCCTTTGTGGTCCATCCAGCTCCTAGTAACAACTGATCTATTCTTGCATTTTCTGAAAAGTTATAAATGGAATCATACAATATTTAATCTGTTGAATATGGCTTCTTAGTATTGTAACTTTATCTCTTTTTAGGTATATCTAGCTAAATTTACCTAAGTTGAATATATGTTTGAGGGGAAGGGCTTAGCTAGGATCTGGGGGTAGATGCCCCTTCCTAAGGCCAGCCCAGAGACCCCTTTTGGTCAAGTGCAAGGCGCCCCCCACGGGCTCCATGCAGTTCCTAAGAGGATCAACAGAGTGTTGCGAGGCCAATACACCTGGTCCGGCAAGAGCGAAGGCTCCACCTTTTTCCGGTGGCCCACGGACTGATTGTTCATTTCCTATTGGCCAGGGACGGGGTTTGGGGTAGGGCGAAGGAAATTGCCCCTCCTCGACCTGCGGTGGTTTGCTCTGAGGCCGGACGCGATCCCACCAACCCGCAGCGGAAGTTAGGGGCACCGCCCTTGGTCCCGCCTTTTCCCGGACTGGCCCCGCTCCGCCCCCCGGCGCGCACGCTCTGTGGCACGCCAGGCCGGCCGGCGCGCGCTCGTCTGGCCCCGCCCCCGCGCTTAGCGGCACGCGCTCGCGCACGCCCCCGCGCGCCAATGCCGCAAATATGAGGCTCCTGCGTATCTTCCGCGCGGAGGCGCTCGCCGACTTTCTTCCACAGCTACCAGCCCAGCCGCAGGACGCCCAGTGTGGCACCCGGGTGGTGGAGCCCCGGCTGTCCGGCCGGAGTCCGGCGCTCCCCACACGTGACTTACGACGGTCTAGAGGTCATAGTCTCGAAGGCGCCAGTAATTTTAATAATATAATTAATTTCAACCCACAGTACCTGATACATTGTCCGTTCAGCACGGGTGAGGAGTGGAGGTGCCTAAACACGGAATACTTTTTTTCTTGCGAGTCTGGGGAGCTCGCTATGCTCCGTGTGTATCTTGCCCTGGTCATGCCTTCGCCATGGGTCCAGCGTCGGGAGCCCAGTCCGGGTCAAGCTCCGTGGGGAGCCAGACCTGGTAGCTAGAAAGTGCATGGTGTCCTGTAGTAGGTGCGGACACTGGCCTTTTGAGGAGGAAGTGGAGATGGGGGGATGTCGGAACACTCAAGGAGTTCGCTGCTCCGGGTGCTCTAGTCAAAAACGAGATGTGGTTATCAGCTACCTGACCAGGCGGTGGTGCCGTGGTCAGAGTGCCGGCCGGGTTGCCGAGGACCCAGGCTTGAAATCCCGAGGTCGCGGGCTTGAGCACAGGCTGATTATCCCACCAGCTTGAGAGTGAGGTAGTTGGTTTGAGCATGGGATCATGGACCTGACCCCATGGTCACTGGCTTGAGCCCAGAGGTCGCTGGCTTAAAGCCCAAGGTTGCTGGTTTGAGCAAGGGGTCATTGGCTTGGCTGGAGCTGCACGCCCCTCCCCCACCCGAGGCACGTAGGAGAAAGCAGTCAATGAACAAGTAAAGGTGCCAAAAGGAAGAATTGATGCTTCTCATCTCTCTCCCTTCCTGTCTGTCTGTCCCTCTCTCTCTCTCGCTAAAAAAATAAGTAAATAAATTTCCCATTGATTTAATAGAGAGAAGCAACAACTCATTGTTTCACTTAGTTCAACTTAGTTGTGCACTCCTTTGTGACTTCTTCTCTGTGCCCTGACCAGGGGATTGAACCCGTGACCTTGGTGCACTAGAAATATGTTCTATCCCCTGAGATATGTGTTACTTATTATTATTGATTTTTGGAGAGAAAGGAAAGGGGAGAGAGAGAGAGACAGAGACAGGAACATTGATCTGTTCCTGTATATGCCCTGACCAGTGATCAAACCAGTAATGTCTGTGCTTCAGAGTGATGCTCTAACCAACCAAGCTATCTGGCCAGGTCCTGTGCTACCTTTTTTTTTTTAAATTAATGATTGATATTAGAGACACAGAAACATTTATTTGTTGTTTTACTTATTTATGCATTTATTGGTTGATTTTTGTATGTGCCCTGACCGGGAATCAAACTCACAACCTTGACATATGTGTACCACACTTTAACCAAATGAGCTAGCTACCTGGCTAGAGCCACCAATACTGTGCTACAGTCTTACCTGCAGTGGCACAGTGGATAAAGCGTCAACCTGGTATGCTGAGGTCTCTGGTTGGAAACCCTGAGCTTGCCTGCCTGGTCAAAGCAAATACAAGAAGCAACTACTATGAGTTGATGCTTCCCATCCACCCCACCTTCTCTCTCTTTCTCTTCTCTCTTTAAAAAAATTAATAAAAAAGCGCTACATTTGAACATTTAGCAAAAATAGCATTAGAACTGCCCAGACCTTGAGACCCTTCTATCTAATGGGAACGGGAACATAGAGGACTTCCAAGTTATACTAAGAAGCTTGGACTTTCAATTTTTGTGAAAGGATGAGGGTCTAGAAGAGACACAATCCACCCAACATTTAACAAAACCCATTTCAAAACCTTTCTTTGAAGTACTCACTGTGTAACATACAGTCAGAAGAGGGAGCATAGCTTGTATTTAGTTCCATGAATTTTCACAAACTGAATACACAACCATGTAGCCAGCACCTCACCAAGCCCTCAAGTAGTTTGTCTTTTAAAACTTTTTAAAATTTTGGCCTGACCAGGCGGTGGCGCGACGGATAAAGCGTAGGACTGGGATGCAGAGGACCCAGGTAGCCAGCTTGAGCGCGAGCTCATTTGGTTTGAGCAAAGCTCACCAGCTTGGACCCAAGGTCGCTGGCTCGAGCAAGGGATTACTCGGTCTGCTATAGCCCCATGGTCAAGGCACATATGAGAAAGCAATCAATGAACAATTAAGGTGCCGCAACGAAAAACTGATGCGTGATTCTTCTCATCTCTCTGCGTTCCTGTCTGTCTATCCCTCTCTCTGACTCTCGCTCTATCTCTGTAAAAAATAAAAAAAGTTTTTGGAAATAATTATAGAAATGTTCTGGGAGGTCCTGTGCACCCTTCACCCAGTTTCCCCCAGTGCTAACGTCTTGTATACCCTAAAGCAGTGGTTCCTAACCTTTTTTGGACCTCGGACCGGTTTAATGTCAGAAAATATTTTCACGGACCAGCCTTTAGGGTGGGACGGATAAATGTATCACGTGACTGAGACAAGCGCCAAGAGTGAGTCTTAGACGGATGTAACAGAGGGAATCTGGTCATTTTAAAAAAATAAAACATCGTTCAGACTTAAATATAAATAAAACAGAAATAATGTAAGTTATTTAGTCTTTCTCTGTGGACCGGTGCCAAATGGCCCATGGACCCATACCAGTCCGCTGCCCGGGGGTTGGGGACCACTGCCCTAAAGTATAACAGAGACTAGATACAGTAATTGCTATTGGTGCAGTACATGAGGCTTATTCAAATTTTTACCAGTTTTACACGCTCTCATTTATGTATGAGTGTACAGGGGGTCCTTGGGTTACAACATAGATCTGTTTCTATGACAGTGACGTATCCCGAATTTTAGTGTAAGTCAAAACGCACCCTAGTCTAAACCACTTACCTATCCTAACACAGTTGTAAAATCATAATCTAGAACAGGGGTCAGGGATCCTTTTTGGCTGAGAGAGCTATGAACGCCACATATTTTAAAATGTAATTCTGTGAGAGCCATACAACGACCCGTGTACGTTATGCATTATCCAATAAAAATTTGGTGTTGTCCCAGAGGACAGCTGTGATTGGCTCCAGCCACCAGCAACCATGAACATGAGTGGTACGAAATGAATGGATTGTAAAACATGAGAATGTTTTATATATATATATATATATATATATATATTTTTTTTTTTTTTTTTTTTTTTTTTTTCATTTTTCCGAAGCTGGAAACGGGGAGGCAGTCAGATAGACTCCCGCATGCGCCCAACCGGGATCCATCCGGCATGCCCACCAGGGGGCGATGTTCTGCCCCTCTGGGGCGTCGCTCTGTTGCATCCAGAGCCATTCCAGCGCCTGGGGCAGAGGCCACAGAGCCATCCCCAGCGCCCGGGCCATCTTTGCTCCAATGGAGCCTTGGCTGCGGGAGGGGAAGAGAGAGACAGAGAGGGAGGAGAGGGGGAGGGGTGGAGAAGCAGATGGGCGCTTCTCCTGTATGCCCTGGCCGGGAATCGAACCCGGGACTCCTGCACACCAGGCCGACGCTCTACCGCTGAGCCAACCGGCCAGGGCCAGTTTTATTTATTTATTTATTTTTTAAATATTTTATTTATTGATTTTTTAGAGAGAGAGGAGTGAGAGAGAGAGACGGAGAGAGAGAGAAGGGGGAGGACCAGGAAGCATCAACTCCCATATGTGCCTTGACCAGGCAAGCTCAAGGTTTCGAATCGGCGACCTCAGTGTTCCAGGTTGATGCTTTATCCCACTGCGCCACCACAGGTCAGGCCCAGGGCCAGTTTTATATTTTTAACATTATTATTTTTTTATTAAAGATTTGCCTGCAAGCCAGATGCAGCCATCAAAAGAGCCACATCTGGCTCGCGAGCCATAGGTTCCTGACCCCTGATCTAGAACATAATACAACTAAGCCACAGAAAAAGGAAAAGGACATAAATACACTGCACTGTACACTGTACTGTATGTAGTACCAGAAAAAATTACTCATGCCTTAATTTTTATAAGTTTTTATGGAAGCGAGTGTTGTCAACTCCAAATGTTTTATGTCGAGACTGTCGTAACCCGAGGACCCCCTGTATATATTTCTGTATTGTACATTGCACCAGCAGTTTATGAGAATTCAAGGTGCTCTGCATCCTCACCAACAATTGATATTGTCAGGTTATTATGTTCTTTTTTTCTTTTAAATTGAATTTATTGGGGTGACACTGGTTAACATAATTATACAGGTTTCAGGTGCCCAATTCTACAACACATCTCTGTACACCGTATTGTGTGTTTACTTCTCCAAGATTATTATATTCTTTTAAAAATAGCCATTCTGGTAGGCATATGGTGGCTTTAAATTTCTATCATCATAGATCAGTTTTGTCTATTTTAGGTGTTTATACAAATCATACAGTATATAGTTGACCCTTTATCAACATGGGCTGGTTAGTGGTGCTGACCCTCCATGCAGTCAAAATCTACATACAGTATTTTTTCTTTTCTTTTTCTCCTCTCTCTTTTTTTTTTAAAGTGAGAGGAGGGAAGATAGAGAGACATACTCCCTCATGTGCCTTGACCAGGATCCATCTGGCAACCCCCGTTTGGGGCTGATGCTTGAATCGACTGAGCTCTCTTTAGCAACTGAGGCCAATCCTCGAACTGATGGAGCCACTGCCTGCAAGAGGGAGGACAGAGAGAAGGGGGAGAGGGAGGGGAAGAGAAGGAGATGGTTGCTTCTCATGTGTGCTCTGACTGGGGAATGAGCCTGGGATGTCCTCACGCTGGGCCGACGCTCTATCCACTGAGCAAACTGGCCAGGGTCAACATTTTAAAATATTTTTTCCTTTTTCTTTGTTTCGAGAGAGAGAGAGAGAGGAAGGAAGAGAGAGAAGAAACTGATTTGTTGTCCTACTTATTTATACCTTCATTGGTTGATTCCTATATGTGCTCTGACTGGGGGTCGAACTTGCATCCCTGGCATATGGGGATGATACTCCAACCAACTGAGCTACCCGGTCAGGGTTATGTACAACTTGTGACTCCCCAAAAACTTAACCACAGTCATCCCTTCATATCCATTGGGGATTGATTTTAGGACTCCCTTCCCCTCACTGTGGATACCAAAAACTGAAGATACTCAAGGCCCTGATATAAAATGGCATAGAACAATCCACATAGTTGGCCGGCCACATCTATGGATTCCCAATCTTAGATCAAGTCCTGTTTTTGATCCATGGTTGGTTGAATCTGAGGATGCGAAGCCCAGGGATATGGTGGGCTGACAGTATATTCACTGAAAAAAATCTTTCTGGCCTGACCTTCTGGTGGCGCAATGGATAAAGCGTTGTCCTAGAATGCTGAGGTCATTGTTCGAAAACCAGGGCTTGCCCCATCAAGGCACCTACCGGGAAGCAACTACTATGAGTTGATGCTTCCCACTCCTTCCCCTACACCTTTTCTCTCTCTCTCTTCTTAAAAATAAACAAACAAACAGCTTGACCAGGTGGTGGCGCAGTGGATAGAGCATCAGACTGGGATGCGAAGGACCCAAGTTTGAGACCCTGAGGTCACCAGCTTGAGCATGAGCTCATCTGGTTTGAGCAAAAGCTCACCAGCTTAAACCCAAGGTCGCTGGCTTGAGCCAGGGGTTACTCGGTCTGCTGTAGCCCACGGTCAAGGCACATATGAGAAAGCAATCAATGGACAACTAAGATGTCACAGCGAAAAACTAATGATTGATGCTTCTTATCTCTCTCTGTTCCTGTCTGTCTGTCCCTATCTATCCCTCTCTCTGACTCTCTCTCTGTCTCTGATAAAAAAAAAAAAGACAACACAAAAACCTTCTGTAAGTGTTGTACCTGCCCAGATCAAACATATGTTATTCACGGGTCAACTGTATATACTCTTTTTTCTGTGTGTGTGTGTGTGTGTGTGCGCGGGCGCGCGCACGCGGCAGCCTGACCAGGTGGCGGCGCAGTGGATAGAGCGTCTGACTGGGATGCGGAGGACCCAGGTTCGAGACCCCAAGGTCGCCAGCTTGAGCGTGGGCTCATCTGGTTTGAACAAAGCTCACCAGCTTAAGCTGGACCCAAGGTCGCTGGCTTGAGCAAGGGGTTACTCCATCTGCTGTAGCTTCCAGTCAAGGCACGTATGAGAAAGCAATCAATGAACAACTAAGGTGTCGCAACGAAAAACTAATGATTGATGCTTCTCATCTCCGTTCCTATCTGTCTGACTCTCTCTCTGTCTGTGTAAAAAACAAAACAAAACAAAACAAACAACAAAAAAAAAAAAAAAAAGAAGGGAGAGAGATGAGAAACATTAATTCTTCGTTGCAGTTCCTTAGTTATTCATTGATTGTTTTCTCATATGTGCCTTGACTGGGGGGTCACTCCCCTTGCTCAAACCAGCGACCTTGGGCTCACTCTGTTGAGCCTTAGCTCAAACCAGATGAGCCCGTGCTCAAGCTGGTGACCTTGGGGTCTCGAACCTGGGTCCTCCACATCCCAGTCCGACGCTCTATCCACTGCGCCACCACCTGGTCATGCAACTGTATATATTCTTTTTGTCTGGGTTCTTTTTGTTCAACATAACGTCTTTGAGATTCATTTATGTTTTTCTGTATATCAGCAGTTTGTTCATTTTTATTAAGTGTATTCCACTGTATGAATATACCACAATTTGTTTAGCCATCCACTTAGTGATGGACATTGGGTTGTTTCCAACATGGCTGCTGTGAAGGTATTTTAGTGGACACTGTCCCCCAAAATCAGTTGTGGTCATTTCCCATCCACCACCAGTGTGTGAGGTGGTAATGTGGCAGTGGAGGGTAAGATACATTCTAAGCATTTAGCCATTGACTGTCTTTGTTGGTGGTTTTTGGGGGAGGGTGCTAGACATTCTTAGTTCCTGGTGGCCTCCCTGCCCTATTTCAAGGGTCTCCATTAGGAATAAAACTCATGGGAAATGTCTGTCTTCTCCCATGTTCTCAAGGGTGGTTACTTTACACCATGTCCTCTTTAAGAAGAGCCTCAGAAGAAATTCCTGTCAAGTCTCAGTGGCAGAAATAATTTCATTTCTCCCGAGCAGTTGGTTTGTTCTTATTTTAAGGACACTGTGAATTGGCAAGTGATCAAGTTACACACATGTGGGGGATTTATGTATGTAGTGCTGTTTGCTTTTGTGTCAGCCTGATGAATGGCTCCATTTTGTGTGCCTGCATTTGTGCGGTTTTCTTCTACTGTTACTTCCAATTCTTGCTTTTTTGCCGTACTCTGAGTACATACTTGGAAACCACCTTTGTGCTTTTGTGACATGGTGGTAGGTTATAATAAATAAATGTCCCTTGTATCACAATGCAGGGGCATCTTTGGCAGCAGAGTAATCACCCTAACTCTGCGACGTTTGAAGGGCCATCTAGTGAAGTGGGGGGTCTTCCTTCCTGTGACCTTGGGCTCTTTAGCAGCTGATTAACTGGCTTCAGACTACTTTATATAAAGCACATGCAGATCCCCCAGCTGCCTCTTGGAGCTGGCTGGCCATGCAGTCCTTGGTCTCATGTTTTTGTTGGCTCTGGCTCTACCCTGTCCCACCTGAGTCTATCCCACTGTCCCTTCTTATTCTTTTTAAAAAATATATTTTATTTATTGATTTTAGAGAGAGAGGGGAGAGAAGAGAGAGAAAGGGGGTTGAGGAGCAGGAAGTATCATGTTGCTTCTTGTATGTGTCTTGACTGGGCAAGGCTGGGGCTTCAAACCATCCACCTCAGCGTACCAGGCCGATGTTCTGTCCTCTGTGCCACTACAGGTCAGGCTCCACTGTCCCTTCTTTACCTAGCTGCTCCCCTGTGCATTCCTAGATGCTGCTGTCTCTGTGCCATTTGTCTTTTTCGCTCTCGGAGTTCTGCATGCCCTCCCTTGCCCTACCAGTCGTGGGCTGGAGTTAGCACCATTCACTGCCTGGTTCCCTCCTTCTCCTCTTCTGCTGAGTTGCAGGTTTCTTCTGTTGATTGACAAGGGCGTGTGCTGACCTAGAGGAGGGGCTAGGACTGGGGGCTGCAGGGCAGGACCAACCCTAAATCTCATATCTGCAGAAAGGATTGTGCTCCAGACCCGCTATCCCCCCCACACCCTTGGTGTTGAAAAGGAGCTACGAGTTACAGCTGCGGTTACTTGACTTAGTGGGCCCAAGTCACAGGTCCCCCCTGGGCAGCTTGTCCTGGTAGACAGCCTCAGAATCAAATTAAAGAGGAAACAGGAAAGTGATTTGAGAAGGGTGCAGGTACTGCACCGTACCGGGATTGGTCTGTTGATACTTGTCTTTCTCATATTGCCTCTTACCCTGTGAGATATACAGAGGGTGCTCTGAAACTCCCGGTTGCAAAGTGAAGTGATGAAAATCTGCTGTTCTCCTGTAGGTAGGTGGAAAAGTCAATGGGTCTGGCCAGGTGCTGGCGGTTAGTGGGAGGCTGCTTATTTGAGATTCAGAGAGAGACAGTCTCTATTCCCCATAGGATCCTCATGCTGCATGTCCTTGGCTGTGGGCGGCAAGTTGAGGTGGCAGGTTGGGGGGATCTGGAACACTCTGGTTTGTCCTAGACTTCTCATCGTATTCAAAACAGTGGGGTTGTTGATCTCTGGTAGTGAGCTCCCTGTCACTGAAGGTATTCAAACAGAGGCTGGATCCATATCTGTCAGAGTTATGGTGGAGGAGAGTACTTCTCTGGGTGGTAATTTGGGTCCTTCTAAGGTAGGTGACCTTTGATAAATCAGTAAGATAAATGGGAAAATACTCTCCCTGAGGGTTACTTGCTGAGTGTAGAGCAGATCCAGACAGAGGCTTGCACTCTCAGGGTCCCACTTGGTTTCCCTGCCCCTTGAACTGTTTGAGGCATGGATTAATCTAGCAAGTCAGTTGTCAAAAAGGTAGACTGAACTATAGAAACTGTGAGGGTGAGGACCCTGAGGCTGAGGACTCTGGCAGCTTCTGTTTGTTTGTTTGTTTGTTTGTTTGTTTATTTTAGCACGAACATAGTCCCCCCACTACCACAAATTATGTAGTTGAGTTTCCCACATTTGGGGAAATTGCAGGAGTCAGCACATCCTGACAATGGATAAAACCACCTTCATGATCATGGTGTCTCCCCTGCCAGGTAACTATGGCAGCGTCTGTTTTTGACTGAACTGGGGAAAGGTGCCCTGGGAAGGTGGCACGGTGGTGGCGGGTGATGTGGGATGAAGCCAGTGTGGAGATTTTGTAGGCTAAGTGAGGTCTGTTTAAGAATTTATGACCTGAAAGTTTATCTTCAGTTGAGTCTACCCTATTTTTAATCTCTCTTATTTTCCAAACAGTCTTTCTTTATTCATTTAAAAATTATGATAAAAATACATATATATAACATAAAATTTATCACTTTATCCTTTTTTTTTTTTTGTATTTTTCTGAAGTGAGAAGTGGGGAGGCAGACAGACTCCCATGTGCCTGACCGGGATCCACCCGGCATGCCCACCAGGGGGTGATGCTCTGTTGCAACCAGGGCCATTCTAGCGCCTGAGGCAGAGGCCATGAAGCCATCCTCAGCGCCCAGGCCAACTTTGCTCCAATGGAGCCTTGGCTGTAGGAGGGGAAGAGAGACTGAACTCTATAGATAAAGAGAGAGGAGAGGGGGAAGGGTGGAGAAGCAGATGGGTGCTTCTGTGTGCCCTGACCATAAATCGAACCTGGGACTTCCACACACTGGGCTGATGCTCTACTGCTGAGACAACTTGCCAGGGCCCACTTTACCCATTTAAAAAAATTTTTTTTTTAATTTTTTTACAGGGACAGAGAGTGAGTCAGAGAGAGGGATAGATAGGGACAGATAGACAGGAACAGAGAGAGATGAGAAGCATCAATCATCAGTTTTTTGTTGCGACACCTTAGTTGTTCATTGATTGCTTTCTCATATGTGCCATGACCGCGGGCCTTCAGCAGACTGAGTAACCCCCTGCTCGAGCCAGTGACCTTGGTTCCATGCTAGTGAGCTTTTTGCTCAAACCAGATGAGCCCACGCTCAAGCTGGGTATCCTGGGGTCTCGAACCTGGGTCCTTCCGCATCCCAGTCTGATGCTCTATCCACTGCGCCACTGCCTGGTCAGGCCACTTTACCCATTTTTTTTTTTTTTTGTATTTTCTCTGAAGCTGGAAATGGGGAGAGATAGTCAGACAGACTCCCGCATGCGCCCGACCGGGATCCACCCGGCACGCCCACCAGGGGTGATGCTCTTCCCACCAGGGGGCGATGCTCTGCCCCTCCGGGGCGTTGCTCTGCCGTGACCAGAGCCACTCCAGTGCCTGGGGCAGAGGCCAAGGAGACATCCCCAGCGCCCAGGCCATCTTTGCTCCAATGGAGCCTTGGCTGCAGGAGGGGAAGAGAGAGACAGAGAGGAAGGGGGGGTGGAGAAACAAATGGGTGCTTCTCCTATGTGCCCTGGCCGGGAATCGAACCCGGGTTCCCCGCACGCCAGGCCGACGCTCTACTGCTGAGCCAACCGGCCAGGGCCCACTTTACCCATTTTTAACGTACAGCTTAGTTGCATTAAGTATATTCACCACTTACACTCGTCTCCAGATCTTTTTTCATCATTCTAAACAGAAACTCTATACTCATTAAACAATAACTCCTGTGCCCTTTTTCCCCCCAGACCCTGGGAACCACCATTCTACTTTCTATCTCTATGAATTTGCCTGTTCTACGTACCTCGTAGAAATTGAATCATACAATATTTGATTATTATAGGCTGAATTGTTTCAGCCTTCAACAAATTCATATGTTGAAGGCCTAACCTCCAGTATCTGAGAATGTGACTGTGTTTGGAGATAGAGTCTTCACAGAAGTAATTAAGGTGACATGAGGCCATATGGATGGGTCCTAATCTGATATGTCCATATAAGAAGACATATAACACAGACTGAGAGGTGAACATGTCAGGACATGGTGAGAAGGTGGCCATCTGCAAGCCAAGGAGAGCAGCCTCAGAAAAGAACCAAACCTACCAATACCTTGATCTGGACTTCCAGCCTTCAGAATTATGAGAGAATAAATTTCTGTTGTTTAAGCCCCCAATCAGTGGTATTTTGTTATGGCAGCTTGAGTTGGCTAAATACTTGTCCTTTTTTTGTGTGTGACAGAGTCAGAGAGAGGGACAGATAGGGACAGACAGCCAGGAAGGGAGAGAGATGAGAAGCATCAATTCTTCGTTGCAGCACCTTAGTTGTTCATTGATTTTCACATATGTACCTTGACCGGGGGGCTCCAGCAGACCAAGTGATTCCTTGCTCGAGCCAGACACCTTGGGCTCCAACTGGTGAGCCTTGCTCAAACCATATGAGCCTGCGCTCAAGCTGGCGACCTCGCCATCTTGAACCTGGGTCTTCCGTGTCTTAGTCTGAGGCTCTATCTACTGCACCACCACCTGATCAGGCAATATCTTGTCCTTTTGTAACTGGCTTTTTTCATTTAGCGTAGCATTTTCAAGGTTCATCTATGTTGTAGCAAGTATTAGAATTTCACTAATTCATTTATTTATGAGAATTTCTATTTTATTTTATTCTTTATTTTAAAAAATATTACTTTTATTCTTTTTTAAAATTATTTATTTCATAGAGGAGAGAGAGAGAGAGAGAGAGAGAAAGAGAGAGAAAGAGAGAGAAGGGGATTGGAGCTGGAAGCATCAATTCCCATATGTGCCTTGACCAGCCAGCCTAGGGTTTTGAACCGGCGACCTCAGAGTTCCAGGTCAACTCTTTATCCACTGCGCCACCACAAGTCAGGCTTGATTTTATTTTTAAATTTATTTATTGATTTTAGCAAGAGAGGGAGAGGGAGAGAGACAGAAAAATCGATCTGTTCCTGTATGTGACCTGACTGGGGATCAAACTGGCAACCTCTGCACTTTGGGACAGTGCTCTAACCAGCTGATCTATCCAGCTAGGGCAGAACTTCTTTTTCTTTAAATGGCTGAATAATATCCACTGTAAGGGTAGAACACAGTTTAGCTGTTTATTCGCTGACATTGCCTGGGCTGTTTTTATTTTTGTGTGTGTGTGTATATTGTGAATAATGCTGTGTTGACCGTGGGTGTATGGAGATCTGTTTGAACCCAAACAAGATTTCTTTCTCTTCTCTTCTCTTCTCTTCTCTTCTCTTCTCTTCCCCTTTATTTCTCCCTCCCTCCCTCCCTCCCTCCTTTCCTTCTTTCCTTCCCTTTTTGCTTCCTCTCCTTTTTTCTTTCTTCCTTTTGATTCTTTTTTAAATTGGGAAACCAGTGTGACAAACCTAGGCTTATTGAAAATGAATCAGTAACTAAGACTCTGCAGGACCATCCCCAGCCAGCACCAAGACTCCTGCCTGCCCAGACCCCACTTCCTCAAACCCTGAAAAGGACAACCATGTGAAGAATCTGGGGTGAACTTGGGCCACTTTTCTACATAGCAGTATCCTCGGTCCCACCTGCATGTGACAGCCCCCCCCCCATCAGTAGGCTGGGCTTAGGCCCAAGGAGGAAAGAATGAGGTAGCAGGGAATCACAGCTGTACCCCAACCTGCTTGAAATCTCAAGTCAGCAATGGAAGACAAAAGGAAAACTGTCTTGTCCACCTATTCTCTTCCCCCAGCCACCCAGACAACAGCCTCACGTGTCTGATCAGTGACACTGTGATTCTGAGGTACCAGTGGGGCTACCAGTGACTTCAGCAGCCCCTAGGAGATTGCTGCAAAAGGCCCAGAGCCCAGGGGAGGGGGCAGGCATTTGTCCCACCACCTGCTCAGTGTTAGCCAGCCGAGCTGCTCCCTTCAGCTGGTGCCTGGGATGCGTGTGACCCCACTCCCTTCGGAACATCCATGGCTGGGACCTGGTCCTGCAAGAGAGAAATCAGTTCCAGGAAGCCCCTTCTCCCCCAGCCTGGCAGGAATGATGGCTACACAGGCTTCTTGGCTTCAGAGAAGCTCTTGAGATGTTGCATCTGCCAGACATGATGGCTATGAGGTTGAGCGTCTACAGAATGGACCACCTGCTGGTTGATGCTCTTGCTGGTCTGCCAGAAGCGCTCCTCGACCACCACTGGTAGTTCTGTTCTTTCTTGATTGGTTCCACTCGCTCCACCAGTTGTCCCTCTTGTAGCTGCAACTCACTCAACTTGTCTTTGGCAACAATTTCTGCATAGTCATTGGTGTGTTCACCCACCTGAATGTCCAGATGAACTCTCAACATGCCACCAGCAAAAAGTGAGAACTGGTGGAATTAGAGTGAAGATGGATCTGATGATTGTCAGGGGTATGGGATGTGGAAGTGACCTGCCTTCAGAGCCGTGCTGCCAGGCCAGAATGACCTTGTCTTCTGGGTCCTTCACCTCCACGAACCTGCCAAGCCTGGGGGTGGCTGGCTGATACTCTTTCTGCTGTTTGTCATACAGCTGTGTCCAGTAGTTTCTTCCTTCCTTCCTTCCTTCCTTCCTTCCTTCCTTCCTTCCTTCCTTCCTTCCTTCCTTCCTTCCTTCCTTCCTTCCTTCCTTCAGACAGAAGGATAGATAGGAACAGACAGATGGGAACAGAGAGAGATGAGAAGCATCAATCATTAGTTTTTCATTGCAACATCTTAGTTGTTCATTGATTGCTACAGCAGACCGAGTAACCCCTTACTGAAGCCAGCAACCTTGGGTACAAGCTGGTGAGCTTTGCTCAAACCAGATGAGCCCACGCTCAAACTGGTGATCTCGGAATCTTGAACCTGGGTCCTCCACATCCCAGTCCGATGCTCTATCCACTGCGCCACTGCCTGGTCAGGCCAGTAGTTTCTTTTTCTTTCTTTTTTTTTTTTGTATTTTTCTGAAGCTGGAAACGGGGAGGCAGTCAGACAGACTCCCGCATGCGCCCAATCGGGATCCACCTGGCACGCCCACCAGGGGGCGATGCTCTGCCCATCTGGGGTGACGCTCTGTTGCGACCAGAGCCACTCTAGCGCCTGAGGCAGAGGCCATGGAGCCATCCCCAGTGCCCGGGCCATCTTTGCTCCAATGGAGCCTTGGCTGCAGGAGGGGAAGAGAGAGACAGGAGAAAGGAGAGGGGGAGGGGTGGAGAAGCAGATGGGCGCTTCTCCTGTGTGCCCTGATCGGGAATCAAACCTGGGACTTCCGCACGCCAGGCCAACGCTCTACCACTGAGCCAACCGGCCAGGGCCAGGCCAGTAGTTTCTTATAACTGTGTTCTCATCTGGAATCTCCTCAATAAAGCACTTCTGAGTCTCCCTGATGTAGAAGTAGATCATGCCTCTGCAGGCCACCAGACCTCAGAGGGTACCAAACAAGGTATCTTTAACTCAAATGCAGTTAACCCTTTAAACCGTGCTGGGTTCCCATCCTGCCTGGGTTGGGATTCTGTAGCTTCCTCTGACCCTTATGCCTGTGCTCTTTTTCTGTCCCCATGCCTCCCGCACAGCCTCCCACCCCTTCCCCTGACAGGCTGGCTCCTCTCTTCCTCTTATGGTGTTCACTTGGACTGATGGGAAAAGTCATGGGTTTGTGAGTCATACAGCTCAGGATTTCAATGTAGGCAATTCCATTCCTTGTTGGTGGTGTTGAACAGGTCACTGTAGCTCTCTGAACCTCATTCTTCTTATGAAATGGTGATGTGTGTCCACCTCTTGTCACGTGTGAAGAAGTCCCCAGCAAAGAGTGGACGTTGCACTTACTTGACTGCCTTTTCTCTCCATGACCAAGTGCTACTTTCTCTCCTCACATTGGCCTCTCTCCCCAGCCACGAAGATGGCTTGGAACACTCAACATTGATGATTAATCAGGATTCTCCCGAGACACAGAACCAATAGGATGTGTGTTTATAGAGACAGGTGTGGGACCTGGAGAGTCTGAAGTCCACAGGGGAAGCTGGAGACTGGAAATTCTGGCAGTAGTTGATAATGTAGTCAGAAGGCAATCTGAGGCAGCATGCCTTCCTCCTCAGACGGGGACCTCTCAGTCTTTTCCAGCTAGTGAGATGAGGCCCATCCACATTACGGAGGGTGATCAGTTTTACTTAAAGTCAACTGTTTTAAATGTTAATCACATCTAAAAATTCCTTCACAGCAAAATCCAGACTGATACTTGATCAAACAGCTGGACATCATAGCCTAGTCAAGCTGACACAGATAATTAATCATCGCAATTGGTAACTTGTCAGTTCTCTTCAAATTGATCTATAGGTTCATTGTGGTCTCAATTAAAATTTTAAAGCCTCAAGGAGGCTTTAAAAAAAAATTGACAGCCTGACCTGTGGTGGCGCAGTGGATAAAGCGTCAACCTGGAATGCTGAGGTCGCTAGTTTGAAACACTGAGCTTGCCTGGTCAAGGCACATATGGGAGTTGATGCTTTCTTCTCCTCCCCCCTTCTCTCTCTCTATCTCTTTCACTCTCCTCTCTAAAATAAAAATAAAAAAAAGTAAAAAAATGACAGGCTGATTCCAAAATTCATATGGAAGTGCAAAGGAAGTAGAATAGTCAAAACAACTTTGAAAAAGATCAAACTTTAAAAAAAATTTAGTTTTATTTATATTTATTTATTTATTTTTAGGTGAGAGGAGGGAAGATCGTAAGGCAGACTCCCACATGCACCCCGACCAGGATTCACCCTGCAACCCCGTCTGGGGCCAATGCTCGTGTACCAAGCTATTTTTAGTGCCTGATGCTGACACACTCAGACCAACCAAGCCATCCTCAATGTCCATGGCTACACTTGAACCAATTGGTCTGCTGGCTGCAGGAGGGGGAGAGGGAGAGAAGAGGGAGAGAGAGTGGGAGAGAAGCAGATAGTTGCTTCTCCTGTGTGCCCTGACTAGGAATCGAACCCAGGAGGTTTATATGCTGGGCCGATGATCTGTCTACTGAGCCACCAGCCAGGGCCTAAGAAGATCAAACTTGAACGATTGTACTACCTAATTTCAAGACTTACTAGGAAGCCATGGTGATAAGATCAAGACAGTGTGGCATCATGAAAGGATGGACACATAGATCAATGGAACAGAATGTGGTCTAGAAATTAAATTTATGCACATTGGTCAATTGATTTTCAAAAAAGGTGCAAAGGCAATTCAGTGGAGAGAGGATAGTCTTTTCAACAAGTGGCGCTGGAACAGGATATCCACATGTAAAAATCTAAATTTGTTCCATATTTTGCAACATTTAGGAAAATAACACAGGGCCTAACCTGTGGTGGCACAGTGGATAAAGCTTTGACCTGGAGTGCTGAGGTTGCTGGTTTGAAACCCTGGGCTTGCATGGTCAAGGTATATATGGGAGTTGATGCTTCCTGCTCCTCCTCCCTTTCTCTCTCTCTCTCTCTCTCTCTCTCTTTCTCTCTCTCTCTCCTTCCCTCCCTCCCTCTCTCTCACTCTGTCTGTCTTTCTTTCCTCTTTAAAATGAATAAATAAAATCTTAAAAAAAATTAACTTTGGCCCAGTTGGTTGGCTCAGCAGTAGAGTGTTGACCCGGCATGTGGAAGTCCCAGGTTTGATTCCCGGTCAGGGCACACAGGAGTGGTGACCATCTGCTTCTCCACCTCTCTCTCTCTCTCTCTCTCTCTCTCTCTCTCTCTATTATTCCTCTCTTGAATCCATGGCTTGAATGGTTTGAGTGAGTTGACCCAGGGCACTGAGGATGGCTCCATGGCCTTGCCTCAGGTGTTAAAATAGCTCAGTTGCTGAGCAATGGAGCAGTGGCCCAAATGGGCAGAGTATCAGCCCCAGGCAGGGGTTGCCGGGTGGATCCTGACTGGGTGCATGCAGGAGTCCATCTCTCTGCCTCTCCACCTCTCACTTAAAAAAAAAAAAAGGAATGAATGAACTGTTGATACATGCTACAATATAAATAAAGTTCAAAAAATCATGCTGATGTCAAAGGGAAGGGGGAAGAGGGAACTGGATCAAAGAAGGTGACTGGATTAGCCAAAAAACATATATACGTAACACATATATACAGACAAGAGGGTAGCAATAGCCAGAGGGAAAGGGGGAAGGGTAAAGGGAGGGAAATAGGAGTGCAAAGAGACTTCTTGGGGTATGGGGGCACTGCTGATGCAGTGTGTAGATGGTGTTATATTGATTGGGGCACTTGAAACCATGTCAACATAATACATTAAAACAAATAATGCTGAGTGAGGTCCTGGCCCGTTGGCTCAGCGGTCGAGCATCGGCCCGGCCTGTGGATGCCCCAGGTTTGATTCCCGGCCAGGGCACACAGGAGAAGCACCCATCTGCTTCTTCACCCTTCCCCCTCTCCTTTCTCTCTATCTCTCTCTTCCCCTCCCACAGCCAGGGCTCCACTGGAGCAAGTTGGCCCAGGCACTGAGGTGACACCTCGCCTCAGGCACTAAAATGGCCCCAGTTGCAGTAGAGCAACACCTCAGATGGGCAGAGCATCGCCCCCTAGTGGGCTTGCTGGGTGGATCCCGGTGGAGCCTTTGCTGGGGGTGGGGGTAGGGGTCTGTCATTCTGCTTCTCCGTTTCTCACTTAAGAAAAATACAAAAAAAAATTATGCTAAGTGAAAGAAACCTGATAAGAAAGAATCATCTAGGCATGATTCACTCACAGGAAAATCTAGGAAATGCAGACTAATCTGGGGTGACCACAGAACAGCGGTTGCCTGGAGAGGGGTAAAGGAGGGACTGTGACTGGACAAAGGACAATGTGACAGTAAGAAATCTGATAGTTTGATTGTATCTGATTAGACATCAATAAAGCCGTTTTAGAGGTAAAGCACTGAGAAGGTACCTAATCGATTCTTGTGCCTTTCCGCAGTTCTGACTGCTACCCTCACAGTGACACCCTCCCCCAGCCAGACAGGCCAGTGTCTGCTTTCCCTCGGCTTTATAGAACTGGCTCTCAGGGGCTGTCACATGCCCTTAGGAAAATTGCATCAAATAGCACATGGAGTAGGCGACAGAAGGTTCTTGAACCCCTGCGCCACTGGAAATGGATCTCTGTCCCTCCACCCTCTGACTTACACCACAGCGTCAGATGTGTCGCTTAGCTCCTCTTTTCCTCCCTCCCATCAACATTCTGTCTCTTCCAGAGGTCTGGGAAGATTAAGGTCCTAGCCGTTGATTTCAAAGGTCAGACATTGAGGGTTTCCCTTAACTAAGCATGAGGGCTTTAACCTCCTGACTTTTGGGGAGGGGTTGAAACATATGTCTATGGTTCTCAAATAGGCTCCTTGTTGCTTGGCGCTACAAACTCTCTCTTTTAGAAAACAGACATGTCAAGGTCACTGACTTGCTGCAGACTTTGGATCAAGTTTGTGCAAATACAGGGAAGACTCAAGTCTCAAATGTAACTCCAGGGACGTCCCACTGTTTAGCCCTGCTACCTCCACTCTGTGACCCACATCATGTGACCTCAGGGCTGCTAGGGGTGAGACTCCAGTTGGGGCCCTGCCTTCTGGAGCCTGGCAGATGGCACAGCGGTGGCAGAGCAAGCCTGCTCTCAGCCTCACAGGGTCGCCACTGCTTCCCCATCACGCCCGCCCAGTTGCCCTAGTGACTGTGTGACCCTTCTCCCCGCCCGCGCTGTCACCAGCCCTATAAATAGAGGCAAGGAGCAGCTGGGCTCTCTTGGCAGTCACCATGAGGGCGCTGGTTCTGCTCTGCTGCTTTGTGGCGTCGCTCCTGCTCCCAGGACAAGCAGGTACGACCCCACCCCTGTGGGCCAGGTCAGACTTTGTCCCGTCTGTGGTGTGGGGGGCTTGGGCAGTAGTTGTTGAATGAGGCCTCCGTGAATCCTGGGGCTGATGGCTGGTCTCATGTCATCTCCATTCGCTTCTCCCCTGGGGCCCAGGAGAAAGAGAGAGCCCTGGGTGTGAAGAGAACGTGAGAGCATTCGGGGGCTCTCGGGGAGGCCAGAGAAAGCAGAGGGAGTGAACTGAGAGGTACAGGAAGGGGCGAGGACTGAGCCAGGGGCCAGAGAGAAGGTCTGGCCACTAGATGCTGGGGAAGAGGACCCTAAAAGTCAAGACTAGAGGTGCTTCCTGGCTGGACAAAAGAACCCGGTCACGGGAGCTGGAGGGGCCCCTGGAGGTCACTGAGTTTCTCTGCATGATTGAGGATGGGGCCACAATGGGCAGAGTTGGGGGGTCATCTGGGGAACAGTGGAATAGAGTGGGGGTCTGTTTGGGATGAGATTGGAGAGGGAGTTGGGGATTAGGTTGGAAACGGAATTGGACAGTGTTCGGAAGAGGAACTGGACTGTTCTGGAGTAGGACTGAGCTTGGCGGGGCTTCGTTCGAAGTGGCTGGGGGCCTGTGTGCCATGGTTTCCCTTTGACGTCTCAGCACTGTGTGGCGGGAGCGGCTCTGGTTACAGCATGGGGTTATTTATAGGTGTGGAGGGGATACCGGAGAGTTTTGCCACCTCTGTTCCCAAGATTCCTGGGGCTGGGTTCCCCTTGGGGATGCTTTGGGGGTGCTCTGGGGACACCCCAGGAATCCAGAACTCTGCTTTGTCTTTTTATGACTCTGCAGTCTTCATCTGCACAGGGGACTGTGGGGACCAGAGCCCTAGCCTTTTGTATCTTTGAGGTTCTGATTTTTGAGATCCCAGTCCCAGCCAGGAGAGCAGGTGGTGGGTGCAGCAGAAGCTATTACCTTGGGAGTTAGAGACCAAGGTGGGGGGCTCCAGCTTCGCCTGTGCTGCTGGGCCCTGCCCTTGTCTGCCCTTGAGTTAATTTGGGCCCCGTGGGGCTGCAGTCGCTGGAGTGTCGAGGATTCCAAGCGGCTGTCAGGTGGCTAAGTATGGAAACAGCCGTGTAATTGGATCCCGAGCCCCAAGCTGCTGCCATTCTCTCCCCTTTGCAGCCCCTCCCCTGCTCCGCCCAACCCCAGCTGCCACCTCTCTGCTTCCACACAGCAGGCCCAGGGACTTTTAGCCTTTTAGGGCATTCTTTACCGTTCCTCCCAGCAAAGGTAACTGGACATCTGGAATGCTCCACAGGCCTCACCAGGGGAATCTTGCCATGGGGAAGGAGGCAGTCAGGGGCTTTTCACAGAGATCTCTCTGCATGCTCCTTCCGCCCTGGACTCTGAGGTGTGCCCTGGCCTGCCTTCCAGGGAGGGGCTGTCCACCAGTGGGCAAGCTTCCCTCCTGCCTCACTGGGCTGTGGGTTCTTACTCATGTGGATTTGATCAATACAATTGTAGGCTGTGTACCCTAAGAGACAGCTTCCTCCTGCACCCACTGGAAGGTTCCAACCATAAGGGTAGCTTCCCCCCACACCCATGATGACAATCTTTCCTACTGGTTGATTTTTCTCCCAGAATTGTGCCGTCCGATAGGTGCCACTCTACTCACAGGCAGAGCTTTGCTCTTGGACTTCCGACCTCACCACTGGGTCCTCATTTCCATGCCCATGTCACTTCCTCTCACTGGGTGACAGGGATTCTCTCTACTCTCCCGTTCCTGCTTCCTGGGGGGAACCCTTCAGAGTTGTCCTTCCTTCTTTTGTGCCCATGGTGTCCCCATGGCCCTCTGGACTGGGGCAGTGGGCTCCACAGCCTCTTCTTCTCATCCCAAGTGAGGAACCAAGCATCCCTCCTGATGCCAGGGCACACGGGTGGAGCCACCAGACACATCCCGAATCCCTGACCCCAGCTATTTGTAATCACCAGAGTCCTCCACTTTGTCTTGGGAACCCTGTGTGGGGACAGGACAGGCCTGCTCAAGGACAGGGGAAAGCAACCTTGAATCAATTTATTCCATCTCCTCATTAACTAGGTAAGGGAGTAAAAGCCAGAGGAGTGAAGAGATGTGTTCGAGTTAGTGACAGACATACCCAGCTGAGGGCTAGTCTCATCCTACCTGGGAGTTCCCATCCTCCTGGAGCTGCCTGCCTGTGGGGCATGTCAGGGGTGATGGGGAGGCTGTCCAAGGACTGCTTCTCACCTCGGTATGCAAGACAGGAAGGATGCTGTTGATCCTTTGACTTCTCTGAAGGGAGGGTTGGGTGGGGATGCTGAGAAAACATTTCTTTGGGTTTAAGCTGTTGGCATTTGTTAGGCTGAATTTAGGACCTCTTTGCTTCCTGTTGCCAGCTGGATGCAGAGCGAGATTGGGGACAGGTGGGTGGGGGCTGTTCTGAGTCTGTGCATCCCTCGCCCTCCAGCCCAGTCCTGGTTGCAGATGTGCAAGTCTGCTCTGACCCTTCCCTACCGAGATCTCAATGCTGAGAGATTGGTGCGTGCTGGGGCTGACCCACCCTGCCATGAGAGACAAGGGTACATGGCGACCAGGAAGCATGTCCTTGCAAGACCCCCTGCTTATCCACTTCAGGACAGTCATTCTGGACAGAGGCCCATTCACACTCCCTGAGCAGGGCCATGCAGCGGCAGCTATGATCTACCATGGGGACGGCTGCTGAGAGGATGTCATGAGCTCAGGGGTTCTGGGCAAAGAGCAGACCCCAAAGACTTCCCAGCCCTCTGTAAGCTGTGTCCCCAGCAGGCTGCCAGTTCCTAGCTCAGTGCAGCTGGATGAGCTTGTAGGGAGCATCTCGTCCATCACTTCCCTCACTGAGTCTGCGAAGCACTCGGCTGAGATTTGCTAATGGATGGATGCCTCCGCCCAGATGTGGACACCTTGCTTGGCGGACTGTGAAATGGCATTTTGGAAATGCTGATTTTGCCCCATGTCTGGCAGGGCCAGAGCTGGAATTCAGGTTCTCTTACTTCTTGTCTTGTGCTTTTGGCACTTAAACCCTCCGCAGGAGGTCCCCATGAAGCTAGTTGCATCCACCTGGCCGTTAGGTGCTCAGTTAGATGTGGTGGGCTGTGATGCAGTCTAGTCCTTATGGACAGAAGAGCAAGATGGCTGTTCCTCCTCTGACTCGGTCTGAGGGGCTGAGGCCAGGGCCTAGGTGGCGTGCTTCCTGGCCTGGAACAGGCGTGGTGGCTGGGGGCGTGGGAAGGGGTAGAGTCTGCTAGTGTGGATGCTGAGCTTCAGTCTTTCTCTTGGGCACCTTCCCTGCTCCATATCCAAATCCAGACCCATTCATTTAAATATTGCTGGTGTATGCGGAGTTTGTTCATTCAAACACCTTGTCACGTATTATTATTCATTCCTTCATCCCAGATTTATTATGTACCTATTTTTTTTAGGTGTGGTACTGGGGGAATTCAGATAGGCATCTCGTCCTTGACAAACTTACAGTTCAGTAGGGGAAACGGTGTTTTCTGCCTTAGGGCTGTACATCAGACACATGGGAGAGTCAAAGGGAGGAGCAGGTGACTTGAGGTGGGGTGCAGGGGAGCAGGGAAGTTATTTTTAACTGAGTGGATCAGGAAATGTTTTACAGACAGGGAAACGTTTCAGCTGGAGCTTGAAGAATGTAGATCCAGACATGAAGAGATGAAAGAGAGTTTCATGGAAGTGATCAGGGTGAGCTACCTCCTGGAGACAGGAAAGAATAGAGCTCTGGGGAGAACCAAGAGAGGGCACGTGGTTCTGCTTGGAGTAGGGGCATGCGTGGGGAAGTCATGGGGAATCTCTCTGGAAGGCTAGGCTCGGGCCGAAGCATGAAGGGCCTAGAGTGTTGGGCTGAGGACAAGGGCTTTGCTCTGTGGGACCTGGGTAACCGCTGAGTGCTTGGAAGTCCATCTGGCAGTTGTTTGTAGGGAGGGGTAGAACTAGGGGAGACTGATTAGAGAACCACGTCAGAAATACAAGTACGAGGGTGTGAGCTTGGGCGAGGGAGCGGGAGTAGAGAGGAGGGCAGACCCAACAGAGCTGGGGCAGGACCACTTCTCAACTTGGGAGCTGGGTGGGAAGGAGCCCTCGTGGGTTTAGTTCAGGTCACAGGATCTTGCCAGAAAAGGAAACCGGGAACATAAGAGAAAAGAACAGATCTAAAAAGTTCACTTTGGGTCATTTTGAATTTTGGGTGCCAGCTGGAGATATTTAGTTAGAAAGGTGGGATTGGAGCTGAGGAGGGGAACAGACCCAGGGACCCACAAATGAGATTCGTTTGGGTCAAGGTGAGGGTGAGGCTGTGAGACCCTGAGGGAGTTGTAGCTTTGGGGGCAGGGGAAAGAAAGAAAATGAATGGGCTTCAGGAAGAGACAGTGACCTGGAAGCCAAGGGGAAGGATGAGTCCTAGAAGGGGTGGCCAACAGGACTTGACAGCGGAAGTGCTGAGGAAGAGGAGGCGGTGTCTTTGACAATCGGATTCCTGACAGATCACGTGGGGCCACGTGTGTTCGTGAGGATGTGGAGCAGGCAGCATGTTCAGAAGGTGGTGAGACTTTCAGCATGGAGTTTGGGAGAGGTAAATAAAGGACAGTAAGAGCGAGTGGGGTGAGTGGGTTTGCAGAGGTAGAGAATTTTCTTTTTAACCCTAGAGAAGACTAAATGTGTTTGTGGGCCAATGGGGAGGGGGTGAGGAAGTGACCGAGATGCCAGATGCTTGAGGGGGTGGCTGAGGTCTGAGGTAGGTCTCAGGGGACACATGCCACAGCACTGCGGAGCCCTCAGAGGGACACCACAAATTCTAGGTGAACTCAGGAGCCCTGGTACCAGCCAGGGAGCGAAACTAGCAGCAATCCTGACCTATACTGGGGCTTCTACAGAGGGCCTGGCGGGCCCCAGAGGGGAGGAACCAGACTGAGCTTCCCAAAGCTCTGTGGGGTGGGAAGGAAGCTAGTTGCTCTGGGTTGTCAGGCACTGAATGCAGGGCCAGGATCAGAGCCTGGTTCTCAGTGCTGGAGAAACGCTGGGCAGAGCCTGACAGACCTGGGCCCAGAGATTGAGTCAGTGAGTCAGCAGTTAGTCACAGCGAACGTGAGTCTTGGCCCCTCAAGCCGGGGGCTGTAGGAAGAGGGTAAAATCTAGGAGGCATTCATTCAGCAAACGTCCGCTGGGTCTACAGTGCGTGAAGTCCTGGGTTTGGACTCCATCAGGATTAGTGACTTCAGTGGAGGTTGGCGCGGAGGCACATGGCCCGAGTCTCCTGGGTGACGACTGCGGTTCTCATTCTTCTTTGCGAAATGGAAACTGCACAGGCTCAGGTTCCCTGCTAGGTCTCTTCCTGGCCGCGAGGCCTCCGTCCCCTCACCCCCATGGCCCATCGGCATGGCATGGCTCCTTGGGGGATGAAGGGACTGGACGAGAGGATTGAGGGGCTGGCTGTGTTCTCTCAGCACCTGCCCTGGGGTTCAGGCCCAGCAGAGATTGCTCACCTGCCTTCCCAAGAGCTTTCCAAGGCTTGAAAGCTAGAAGTCTGTCTTCAGACTCCCGTGTCAGCCCTGTTGGGTCCTTTTCTCCATCTTAGTGGTTTCTTCCCTCCCCCCACACTGGCCCTGCTCTGTCCCCTCTCCTAAGACATGCCATTAGGCCCATCTAATGAGGACCAAGGTTGTACACTTAGACTGTCCGTTTTCCAAATTACTCTTTGTTTTAAGGGAGTCAGAAGATTTTAGCTCCAGGAATGCATATCTAGTGTGAAATTTCCCATGGCTTCAGTGGTCAGGGTCTTACCCAAAGTCCTTAATCACAGCATTGAGGCAATAAATTGTCTCCTCCATCTGAGCACGGAGAGGCTGAACTGTGGAGTGGGGCTTTCTCTACCTGGTCCTGAAAGAGGGAGTGAATGAGTGGATAAATGGACTGGAGCCACGGCGGGCACACTGCAGGCCTGCCGAACTGGGCCTGCGCAGGGCTCTGGAGGCCCCGAGCCTCTCTGGTCATCCCCAGCCCTGGGGTCCTCCACTGCAGGCGAAGGGGGCAGCAATTCGGCAAATCGGCTGGGTCAGATTGAGCTGAGTGTTTGGAGACATTTTCCTGGTCTACATCGCCTATGCTGTCATCTTCTCTGGGGTCAGGTGCTTTCAGCGTCATACTTCCCTAGCCCCAAAGGTGTTTTTTTGTTCAGAATCAAGGTCCCAGGCACCCCTTTGTCCAAGGGACATGCCCGAGCTTGTCATTTCCTCGTCCTCCTGGGGCAGGAGCAGCCTTTTCTGAGCTGCCCAGCTTCAGGGGAGGGGGCTTGGGCAGCAGAATTGGCTCCTGCCTTTTAAATTCCCTAAGCTACTAGAAAGCCAGCCGTTTACACCCTGACCTGGGGCCTACGGCAGCCCTCTCTCCCCCAGCCTCCCGTTCTTCTCTCGCCGGCGTAAAGGGGGTCTGCCACTTGCTTGAGCGTGCCCTGCGGCCTGATTCTGAGGACCACCAGACGATGGTGCGGGTCTCAGCTCCTGCCTGGCGATCTCGGAGCCTTTGCCCCCAGGATCATGGAACTGGGACCACAGGAAAGCATAATCACATGGCTCCATCCAACTCCAGGTCCTGGGCACAGAAGGATTTCAGGCGGGTGCTGGCCCGGCCGGGCAGCTGGGGCACGTTCCCCAGGCTCATTGTGAGGGTGCTAAGGGATGACAAGAGGCTTTCTCCTCTGGCTCTTGGGGAGCCCCCCTCAAGTTCTTGTCCTTCACGACCTTGAGTGCACTTGGTTCTCTAGTCCTCTGTCAACTTAGAGTGCCAGAGGGCACCCAATGAGTGTGGGCTGGAAGGAAGGCTCAGTGCAGAGTCCTACAGAAGTGGGAGATGTGGCTGTCCCTCGGGAGCCCGCCCTGCGTTGGGAACCAGGATGGAGTCATGACTGGGGTGATGGGCAGTATATGATCAGCAGAAGGCAACACGTAGTGGGATGCTGCAGGATCTGAGAGGGAGAAGAGTGGGGATGGTTAATCGCACAAGGTGGGTGCTTGAAAGAGAGGCAGAACAAACCAGAAGATGAGGGTCCCCCTTGTGAGGTCGTGGTCAGCACACTGTGCAGGCTGTGCAGGTAGGAACCAGCTATGTCTCTGGCCCCAGGAGCTGACCTTCTATTTGGGGAGATGACACGAACTGAAAAAAAAAATGTAACTAACACCCCAGCAGCTCTGGTTGGAGTTCAGAGGAGGGCTGGAAGGTCAACCTTGCTGAGGGGCAGAATTCCCACTGGACTGGTTGGAAGGGGACGGTCACTGGACTGTCAGTTCCAAGAGGACAGGGGCTGTGTGTTTATTTAAGTTACTCACTGCTGCATCACCAACACTTAGCACATGCTTGGCTCATTGAAGGCTCTTAACAATGTAGATGAATGAGTAGGTGGTTTGTCCAGGCAGAGCTGGAAGAGCATCTGAAATGGTGAACAAAGCCAGGAGTGGGGAAGCTCAGAGCATTGCGCTGACAGGGACAGGATGAGACCAGCTCTGACTAGAAATAGGAGTTCTTGTTCCAGGGACATCAAACTGCCCTGATGAGTTGGGGGCCCTTTGTAAAGGGCTTGGAATGCAGCCAAGTGGCTCTTCCTAGGAGCTCAGCACGCCTAGCCTGTTCCCCTTGGGGCTAACCCCTCCCCCTTCACCTCCCTCCCAGATATTTTTGGATCCTTCTAGAGCAGTGACTATATTCTGAGCTCCAACAGGTGCAGGCAAAGTCTGGCCTGGATTTCTGGGCTCTCAGGAAGTGGGTTGTGCTGAGAGCTCTCCCAGAACCAGGCCAGGGGAGAGCCCTGGGGTTTGGAAGCCCCCCTCCCTACTGCCACCTGGTCGCTGCCAAAACTGTAGCCCCTGGTCCTCCTCCAAGTGGCCATTCTGTTAGGAACTCAGCCAGCTCTGTTGTCTCCCATAGAATTTTCCCTAGATGGCAATAGGTAAAGACTTGACTAGGCTGTTGCCTTGAAAACTGTCTCTGATCTGCATCTATTTTCCAGCTGCCTTCCCTGGGCACCTGTATCCACTAAAGAGGCTTCAAGCGAGTCACTTTGGTAGTCACTTGGTTTTTCTTCTTGCATTTCCTCTTACGCTTTGCTCCGAGTGTTAGGTTGTAGAAGATAAAACTTATTTCTCTAGCTTATCCCAGGAGGTCAAGACACCAGGAGTGCTCTCTGGGATCTGGGGAGGCATCTGGAAAAGTCAGGGAAGGGTCCCAGCACTCACTGTGGCCGGGAGGAGCCCATCCTCGCCTCAGGTGCCCAGCAAAATGAGCTTGGACACAAGCTGGGACAGGGAGGTGGTGGATCCACCTCTTTCTCCTCTCCTGTCTTTTCCTGCCTCAGTTTCCTTTCTGAATCAGTGGTTAGGCTGGAGACCTCCCTCACCCGAGGCTGCCCACACAGGAACAGAGCAGCCAGCCAGGGGAAGGTTGTGGCAAGCCTAGCGGAACTCAAGAACAGAGCAAGTGCTGGCTTGGTCATGTTCGCCACCAAGCCCCTTACCATCTTTGCACCTGTTTGTTCGCCTGTAAAACGGGATAATAATACTTTGCCCTATTTACAGCATGGGGTTCTTATATGACTAAGATAAGCAAATGGCTATGGGATGCTTAAAATGGTTTTTGATATCAGATACTTTTTAAGGTTAAAAGGACTGTGACAGTAATTATAGGCTATCCCTGCTGTCAGTATTGCTGCGGCTTGACATCTGCCACCAGTTTCCTCAAATATCGTGAAATATGAACAACTGGGGAAATCCATCTGCATAGCAGCCCCTTCTTAGGACTGTTAAATCCTTGGGATTCTCTGTCCTCAAGAAGCTTACAAACCAGGAGGGGAGACAGTCCCCGCTCATGATATGAAGAGGGAACCATATAAGGCAGGTATAATCAGGGGCTAAAAATAAGTAGCCTAAGAGTGCAGAGAAACGGGGAGCAGGAGGGGCAGGCCAGGGCCTCAGGCTGGTGACAGCACCACCTGCTTAGTGTGAGGTGGGTCGGGAAGGGTTTATAGGGCCAGGATTAGGTGTTAGTTCCTATGTTATTTTCTTGGGGCTGCCATAACAAACGACCGTAAGCCAGGGGACTTAAAACAACAGAAATGTATTTTCTCACAGTCTGGGGGCTGGCTGGAAGTCTGAAATCAAGGTGTTAGAAGGGTCATGTTCACTCTGAAGGCTCCAGGGGAGGGATACTTTTTGTCTCTTCCAACTTCTTGTAGTTCCTGGCAGTCCTTGGCTGGTAGATGTATCTCTACAATTTTTGTTCCCATGTGGCCTCTTTTCTGTGTTTCTCTGTGTCCTCTTTTCTTCTTCTGTGTAAAGATTTTATTTATTGGTTTTACAGAGAGAGGAGAGGGGTGCGAGAAGTATCAACTCATAGTTGCTTCACTTTTGTTGTTCACTGGTTGCTTTTCATATATGCCTTGACTGGGCAAGTCCAGGGATTTGAACTGGCGACTTTAGCATTCCAGGTCGCTGATCTATGCACTGCACCATCACACGTCGGGCCTCTCCTTTTCTTATAAGGACACCAGGATGACTTCATTTTAACTAGTTACATCTGCACAGACCCTATTTCCAAATAAGGTCACATTCTGTGGTTCTGGGTGTCCGAGAATTTTGGGGGACACTCTTCAGAAGTTTCTTAGCCTTGGATCCAGACTGTTGAGCAGTTGCTGGCTTCGAATATATCATTCTCTTCTCTCTCCTTGGTGGCAGTCTTCTACTGGGCACAGATAGCACCTGTTTCCTCGGTCAGCTCTGGCCCTGTGGCCCATGCAATCGCCCCAGCAGCTAATTCGGAGCTCTGCTGATACACCCAGGGCAAGTGTGTTGAATGAATGGAGGGACAGCTGGCTGGGGGAGGGAATTCCAGGAGCAGCCGCCTAGCCTAGTGGTGATGCTGGGAGGACAGTGGGGAGGATTTTCCAGCTCCCGGTCCGGTGTGCTCAGGTGCAGATAGAGCTGGAGTTGGCACATCCTGAGGGCAGGGGTGTTTGGTTCCTGGCTGGTTGTGTGATGGAGAGAGCAGTGGGCTGAGAACCTGGAGACTCAGGCCTAGGGTGCCATGTGACCTTAGGCCCCCCGCTCCCATGTGTGCCCACACGCCCAGCCCCTGCAGTCTCCTGCCCCAGGCACAGCACGCAGGTACCTCCCAGTACTCTGCAGAAGCCTTTCGGGGAAAAAGACCTTCAAGGTGAATCCTCTGCCATGTCCACGAGGGGTTTGCATCTTGGCATCGCTGCCTTTCTGTGCTCTCAAGTCCAGCAGCAGGAGCCCCATGCTAGCGGGGTGGCTTGAGTCACCTCATGGGGGAATTGGGGGCCCCCACCCTGGAGCCTGGGTATTGGGACAGCTGTGGAAGCTGGTGGCTGCAGCTCTGTTGCACTCTCTGTAGTTTATCCCAGTTCTAAATGAGAGCAGGGGTGAGGGGACAGGTTTCCAGGGGCTCCTGGCCTTTCCAGAAATGCTCATCAATGAATCTAGCCTGTGCTCCTCAGTCTGCGATACGCTGTCCTCTGTCTGGCATGTCCTGCCTCCTGACACGGCCGCTGTTCCCTACACACACTATCCTTGGGTCTTGCAGCCTCACATGTGCACCGTCCCACCCCCCACCAGGAGCTCACCTTGGTTGAGACTCTGCTCTCTGCTGCCAGGAGAGCTCTCTTCATGCTGCCCACCACCCCCTCCTATTAGACGCTAATGTCTTCAAGGGGAGGGCCTCTTATTTATTAATTTTAGGTGAGAGGAGGGAAAAGACAGGAAACCAATTAAGTAAGTTGAATAATTTATTAGATATTTATGGGTGCGATGAAGACAAAGAGAATGGAGAAGGGAGCTGGGGAAGGCTGGCTGGAGACAGAATCACCAGTGGCCAGAGAAGGCCTGGCAGAGAAGGTTTTGGAGGAAGAAAAGAATAAAGACACTTTTAAAAACAGCTTTACTGAAATATAACTCACATACCATATAATTCACCCTTTTAAATTTAATATTTAAAATATTGAATATTGTACAATTCAATAATTTTTACTGTATTAACAAATATATGCAACCATCAGCAAAGTCTATTTTAGAACATTTTTTTTGTTTGTTTTTTTAAATTACAGAGATAGAGAGAGAGTCAGAGAGAGGGATAGACAGAGACAGACAGACAGGAACGGAGAGATGAGAAGCATCAATCATTAGTTTTTCGTTGCGCATTGCGACACCTTAGTTGTTCATTGATTGCTTTCTCATATGTGCCTTGACCGTGGGCCTTCAGCAGACTAAGTAACCCCTTGCTTGAGCCAGCGACCTTGGGTCCAAGCTGGTGAACTTTTTGCGCAAACCAGATGAGCCCGTGTTCAAGCTGGCGACCTCGGGGTCTCCAACCTGGGTCCTTGGTATTCCAGTCCGAAGCTCTATCCACTGCGCCACCGCCTGGTCAGGCTAGAACATTTTTATCATCTCAAAAAGCAAGCCTGGCCTGAGCAGGCGCGGGCACAGTAGACAGAGTGTAGGCCTGGGACGCAAAGGATCCAGGTTTGAAACCTCAAGGTCGCTGGCTTGAGTGTGGGATCATAGAAATGACCCTGTGGTCTCTGCCTTGAACCCAAAGGTCTTTGGCTTGAGCAAGGGGTCACTGGCTCAACTGGAGCCCCTCAGTCAAGGCACATATGAGAAAGTAATCAATGAACAACTAAGGTACCTCAACAAAGAACTGATGCTTCTCATCTCTCTTCCTTCCTGTTTGTCCCTACCTGTCCCTCTGTTTCTATCTCTCTTGCTAAAAAAATTTAAAAAGGCAACCCTGTACCCACTTAGCAGTCATTCTTCATTCCCCCCCACTCCCACCCCCTAACCTAGGGGTCGGGAACTGTTTTGGCTGAGAGAGCCATGAATGCCACATATTTTAAAATGTAATTCCATGAGAGCCATACAACGACCCATGTACCTTACGCATTATCCAATAAAAATTTGGTGTTGTTCTGGAGGATAGCTGTGGTTGGCTCCAGCCACCTGCAACCATGAACATGAGCGGTAGGAAATGGATTGTAATACATGAGAATGTTTTATATTTTTAACGTTATTATTATTATTTTTATTAAAGATTTGTCTGCGAGCCAGATGCAACCATCAAAAGAGCCACATTTGGCTCGTGAGCCATAGGTTCCTGACCCCTGCCCTAACCCCTAGCAACCACTAATCTACAGTGTGTTCGTAAAGTCATGGTGCACTTTTGACCGGTCACAGGAAAGCAACAAAAGACACTAGAAATGTGAAATCTGCACCAAATAAAAGGAAAACCCTCCCAGTTTCTGTAGGATGATGTGGCAGCATGTGTGCATGCGCAGATGATGACGTAACACCGTGTATACAGCGGAGCAGCCCACGGCCATGCCAGTCGAGATGTGGATGGTACAGAGGAAAGTTCAGTGTGTTCTGTGGCTCACTAAATTAGAATCCGTGACCAAAGTGCAACATGAATACCGGCACGTTTATAATGAAGCACCACCACATAGGAATAACATTACTCGGTGGGATAAGCAGTTGAAGGAAGCCGGCAGTTTGGTGGAGAAACCCCGTTCTGGTAGGCCATCAGTCAGTGACGAGTCTGTAGAGGCTATACGGGATAGCTACCTAAGGAGCCCTAAAAAATCTGTGCATGAGCCCACATCAAACTGCACTGAATAGGTGCAGAAAACTGGGAGAGTTTTCCTTTTATTTGGTGCAGATTTCACATTTCTATCGTCTTTTGTTGCTTTCCTGTGACCGGTCAAAAGTGCACCATGACTTTACAGACACACTGTATATAGATTCGCCTTGCCTGTTCTGGACATTTTGTACAAATGGAATCATCAATATATGGTCTTTTGGGCCCGGCTTCTTTCACTCAGCATAGTGTCTTCAAGGCTTCTCCCCACTGTAGCCTGTATCAGTACTCCCTTCTTTTCTGTGGCTGAATGATGTTCCATTGTACGTGTTGACCACGTTTTGTTTGTTCATTCATCCCTTCATGGACACTCCCGTTGTTTCCATCTTCGGCCAGGCGAGCAGTGCTGCTGTGAGCATCAGTGTACATGTTCTCTAGTGGGAGATTTGTTTTGGGGAGATTTGATCCTAACATTAGAAATACCTTTTACTTTTGTAGTGCTGTACAACTTTCAGAATGCCATCACATGTCCTCTGAACCTCCCACTCTCTAGCATGTAGTAGGCACTCCATCCATAGCAAGGGAATGAAGGCACAACTGATGTGGGCAGGGGGGTATTTTTCTTTTCTGTTTTATTACTGATGAAACGGGTACAGAAAAGCTAAAATATTTATACTTGCTCAAGTTCCCATTGCCGGGTAGGAGAGTAAATTCAGACTTTTCACTCTGTTCTCCTCTTCCTTCCTCGAAGTCACGGGTCCCCAGGGCTGCCCCCTGTGGTGCTCCACTGGCCAGGTAGACCTGGCCACCAGGGTTCTGTCCTGTGGGCAGGGTGTGCGAGGGCCTCCGACCACTTCCCGGTCCTGCCTCTTTGTGCTCTCCTTCTGGAATATCTCCTTGCAGGCCAGCAAGACCAGCTAGACACCAGACCTGTGGTGTCCCGAGAGCTGAGGCGCATCAGCCCCTGTTGGCTGCCCGTGGCTTTAGAGATGGATCAGAGCCTGGGCCTGAGGCCTGGGGCAGGCCTGGTACAGCCTCTTACAGGGGGTTCCATCCTTTGCAACCGGTAGGGCTCTGGGGTTGGTTGCAGTTTGACTTCCATGGTCAAGGTCCAAGGACATTGTTTCTTCAATAGTAGCGAGTGTGAGAATCACCCGAGTGCTTGTTAAAAGGGCAGACTCCCAAAGCTGCACTCACCGTGTGATTGCAATGGTCTGTGGAAGGGACTCAGAAATGGGACGTTTTAAACTAAGCTCCTCTGTGATTTTTTTGCAAATAACCTTGAGCTATGCCTTGAGCCATCCCTTGCAAAGGGCTGACCTAGGGTAGGAGGCTCACTACTGTCAGGTGCTCTCGGGGCACCCAGCGGATATTTCCTATACAGGAATATTTTCCAGGCACATGCTGGCCAGCCGTGATCCCACTGGGGACAAGCCACAAAGTGCTTACCTCAGGGACCTTATTATTCATAGGGACACAGGTTGAAAGAAAGGCTGTCACATAGGGTGACAGGTGCTGTGGAAACACAGAGCAGAAGTACCTCAGATCTGAGGGGTCAGGGGAGGGCTCACAGGGGAAGGGCCTCAAAGCTAAGAGCTGAAGTATGATCCAGAATTAGCCAGGCCCAGCATGTGGGGGAAAGAACAGAGTGGGGTTGGCCCTCAAGAGACAGATTGGAAATCCACAGAAACGAAAAGGAATTCTTTTTTTTTTTTTTTTTTTTTTTTGTATTTTTCTGAAGCTGGAAACAGGGAGAGACAGTCAGACAGACTCCCGCATGCGCCCGACCGGGATCCACCCGGCACGCCCACCAGGGGGCGACGCTCTGCCCACCAGGGGGCGATGCTCTGCCCCTCTGGGGTGTCGCTCTGCCCCTCTGGGGTGTCACTCTGCCGCGACCAGAGCCACTCTAGCGCCTGGGGCAGAGGCCAAGGAGCCATCCCCAGCGCCCGGGCCATCTCTGCTCCAATGGAGCCCTGGCTGCGGGAGGGGAAGAGAGAGACAGAGAGGAAGGAGGGGGGTGGAGAAGCAAATGGGCACCTCTCCTATGTGCCCTGGCCGGGAAACGAACCCGGTTCCCCCGCACGCCAGGCCGACGCTCTACCGCTGAGCCAACCAGCCAGGGCCCGAAAAGGAATTCTTAAAGAATTCTGCAGGTGGTTGTTGTGTGAGTCTTGAAGCTCAGCACTTTTTTAGGTCCTGTGAGGACATAGAAAGACATTGGTTCAACTTCTTGTCCTGGAGGAAATGACAACCTAGAAGGGAAGCTAGGACACAGGCACAACCCCCAAAGATCAAAGCCACACAAGGCAAGAGCTGTGTCATTTGTCTCAGTGTGGATGGTCATAGACACTGAGCCAGCTGAGGTCAGCAAGGGGACTCGTGTGACCTGGAAGGGTGAGAACCAGAAGGCATCACAAAAGGTGAGAGGGGCCTGACCAGGTGGTGGCACAGTGGATGGAGCTTTGGACTGGGATGCCGAGGACCCAGGTTCGAGACCCTGAGGTTGCCAGCTTGAGCACAGGCTCATCTGGTTTGAGCAATAGCTCACCAGCTTGGACCCAGGGTCAGTGGCTCGAGCAAGGGGTCACTCAGTCTGCTGAAGGCCCACAGTCAAGGCGCATATGAGAAAGCAATCAATGAACAATTAAGGTGTCGCAATACGCAACAAAATAACTAATGATTGATGGTTCCCATCTCTCCCTTCCTGTCTGTCTGTCCCTATCTATCCCTCTCTCTGACTCTCTCTCTATCTCTGTAAAAAAAGAAAAGAAAAAGAAAAAAGAAACATAAAAAAAAAAGGTGAGAGGGAACAGGTGAGGCTGGAGAAGCCAGAGGGCATTCCAATGCAAGTGGTGGTGTGTGCCACCAGAAGATCCATTGTACCATGACT
The DNA here is from genome assembly GCF_036850995.1 of Saccopteryx leptura. Lineage (NCBI taxonomy): Eukaryota > Metazoa > Chordata > Mammalia > Chiroptera > Emballonuridae > Saccopteryx > Saccopteryx leptura. Next base: position 211,472,186 of record NC_089506.1, read on the forward strand.
GGTGGTGGCACAGTAGATAGAGCGTTGACCTGGGACACTGAGATCCCTGGTTTGAAACCCTGAGGTTGCCAGCTTGAGCGTAGGCTTGTCAGCTTAAACACGAGGTTGCCAGCTTGAGCGCGGGGTCATCAGTGTGATCCCAAGGTCGCTCGCTTGAGCCCAAAGGTTGCTGGCTTGAAGCCCAAGGTTACTGTCTTGAGCTCAAAGTCGCTGGCTTGAGCAAGGGGTCACTGGCTTGGCTTGAGCCCCCTGGTCAAAGCATGTGTGAGAAGCAACCAATGCACAACTGAAGTGAAGCAACTGTGAGTTGATTCTTCTCATCTCTCTCCTCCCTCTCTCTCCCTTCCTGTCTCTCTCAAGTTAATTAAAAAAAAAAAAAAGACTTATTGTGGGTTGGATTGTATCCCCTAAAACAGTGATTTTCAACCTTTTTTTTTCATGGCACAAACACACACTAATTACTAAGGTCAGTGCCCCTGACTAAATACAACCATTTTCATCTCATGGCACAAATAAATTAGTTACTAAAGAAGAAGAGGTCAGGGCCCCTTTTTCTTTAGTAATTAGTTTATGAGTGCGTGAGAAACAAAGGTTGAAAATCACTGCCCTAAAAGATATGTTAAAGTCACAACCCTCAGGACTTCTGAATGTGACCTTATGGGAAATAGGGTCATTACAGATACAGTGAGTTAATCTGCTGGTGTCCCTATAAGAAAAGGAGAAGAGACATAGGACAGAAGCATAGGAGAAGGCCATGTGTGATGGAGGAAGAGATTGGAGGCATGCACCAACAAGCCAAGGATTGCTGGGAATGGCCAGAAACCGGGAGAGGCGGGAGGGAGCCTCCACCAAGACTTTTGGGGGAACTCAGCTCTGCTGACACCTTGAATTTGGACTTGTGGTGCACAAAACCGTGAGAGAAAATATCTTTATTGCTTTAAGCCACCAGTTCGTGGTTCTTTGTTACGGCCGCCCGAGGAAACTAATACCCGGCCAGGCTCTGGCTTCAGTGCAGAGATGAGGGGCTCTTGTCTGGCTTGGGGGTGGGGACCCTTTGGGCATGTGGCCTGCTGGAGTGCCTCAGATGCAGCCTGGCCGTGGCCTCCTCTGGCCTTGGCACTGACCAGGGAGGGTCACCCTGAGGCCAGCAAGTGCAGAATGTACACTGGCTCTGGCCCCACCCTCTGCCCTGCCCTTGGCTCTCCCCTTCCTCTCCCCAGGGGAGCCCCGTGGGAACCAAGGAGTAGATGCCCTCACTGGCCTTCTGTGTGGCCTCCAAGCTGCCGAAGGAAAAGAAAGCTCCCGGCTGTTGAGAACCTCATCTGTTTTTTTCAGAATTGAAGAGAGGAGGCAGGGAACTCAGGCCCCAGGAGATACTAAATCCACCCAAGGCGGAAGCTACTCTCAGTTTATTTGCCAATTAAGATTCTCCCTGGGGGTGGGGATGCCCAGAGAGGGATCCTTGGGAGGGACAGGGCCTCCACTCTCCCGGGAAAGGCTTGGTCACATGCCTGAGGTTCAAGGGTCTAGGCCACCAGGAAATACACACTGGGAGCAAGTCTGCTCCTAAGGGAGACATGAAATTTCTAGAGTGTTCGACCGTAGAGTGGCCTGGGTAGTTTAGATATCTTTGCCTGTGGCATTTTCCGAGCTCTGGAGTGACAATGTAGGGTAGTGGGTGGATTTGTTGGGAGGCTTTGAGAGTTTCTTCTGTTCATGGGACAGTGGACAGGGAGGCAGCCTTCTTTCCGTTCTCTTGTGACCCAGACTCTGGAAGGCTCTTCTGGTCCAGTCTTCTTTATTTATTCATTTTTTAGAGAGGAGAGAGAGAGGAAGAGAGAGAGAGAGAGAGAGAGAGAGAGAGAGAGAGAGAAGGGAGGAGCAGGAAGCATCAACTCCCATATGTGCCTTGACCAGGCAAGCCCAGGGTTTTGAACCAGCGACCTCAGCATTTCCAGGTCGATGCTTCATCCACTGTGCCACCACAGGTCAGGCTCGGTCCAGTCTTCTTGTGGCCTCTGTGCTCCTCAGTCCAGATAGCTAGGAGCTGATCTCACGCAGTGCTTGGGGACCAACTGATCTTTGTCTCCTGGGGATGGAGACAGTGAACGCCTCCTTGCATTCTTCTGGTGACACCAGAAGTACCGCAGAGTGACGGCCAGTGCAGGGCTGGCTCGGTGCAGGTGATCTCTGGGAACTTGAACCCCACGCCAGTCCTTCCCCAAATCTCTGTACAGACCTGTGTTCAGGGATTCAGCCTGAACAGCAAGGAATCAGTGGGCCCTTGTGTGAGGCAGCACTTTGTAGGAACAACTATGGGAACGGATGGGTGATCCCAGCCTTGCTGGGTCCCAGGGCAAGGGCAAGATGTGGGCAGAAAGGATTAACAGTGTCAGGGAGAGAAGGGAGTCATGGCTGTCTGGAACCCTGTGTAAGAGACCAGGGTGAGGGGTCTGGAGACCTTGTGTTTTCGTCTGGTTTTGCCCTCAACTTGCTAGGTAGCTTCCAGCAGGTTCTTTCCCTTCTCTGGGTCTTGGTCTCCTCATCTGTGAAATGAAAGAGTTGGGCTAGTTAATATATAAGATTATTTTTCCAGTTCTAGAAGTCTTTACCAGAAAAATAACAATAGGGCTGAATAACAAGATGGGGTCTAGGGTCAGAACGTCTGGATCCAGAAGGGGAACCCATCCGTCACGAAGCCTCTTGGAGAGAAGGTGGAACGATGTGGTATCTTGGTGCCTGGACAGTAGTTTTTCTGCAGGGCTCTATGGATGGGTGGAATATTTGTTGTTGCTGCCCCAGTATCTGCCCTTGGTTGACCTTCTTTGAAAAGACTTGGGGATGGTCGGCTTCTCTGGTCTTCTTAGCAGTTGAGAGTGGGATTTGCTAAGGAAACCACACCCCTGAGTGGGTGTGGGGGGGCTTGGTGCTGCTTACTGAGGTGAAGAGGCACTTGTGGTTGAGCAGGCCTGTGTGTTAGGCCTTTCAAAACCGTGACGACACTAGCTGTGATTTCAGCCAAGCAAGGCAAGCAGAGCTGCACCTGAAGGGGAGGTGGGGCCACTCTCACTGTCCTGTGGCGCGGTCAAAGCTCCATTATTGAGGCCCACGTCAGTTCTGAGGGGCGTATTGTTTTGCTCCCTGTGCTCACTTATCGTAAGGATATGAGGCCATGCTGGCACTGTGAGTGGTCTCTCTGGCTGTATTGCCATTTCTGAGTCGTGAAAGGCCTTCAGTGATTGTGCCTCCAGCCAAGACCTCTCATCCATGCTCACAGATGTGCCCTGACGGGCGGGTGTGTGGCTGTCTCCTGAGTGTGCTTTTACATCCCAGTGAAGTGCAGGGCCTCTTCGCTTCAGTGGTCAGATGGAAAGGGGTCTAGGAGGTAGGGGGGACAGGGGAAACCATATGAGGGCTCAGAAATTTGAGTGAGTCAGTGCTGATTGAAACCTGGGGTCAGTGACTGCAGGATTTGACTTGGGGCTCAGCAGATCAAGATATGGGCCTGAGAGCGTTGACAGGTAAGGTCCATTCCTGTCCCAGGCCAGCTGGAACCTCATGCCGAGAACAGGGCTTCCCGCGAGGTGCCCACAGCTCCCTGCCTGACCTGCTTCTGTTGGGAGAAGGGGAGACAGAGCCCTAGGCAGAAGGACCTCTCTTGGCCTACCAACTGACCCCCCCAGAAGCAGAAGATCAAAGGAGTAGAGAGGAGGTGAGCCAGCTGCTTGGCTTCTGTCCAAAGCTGGTTCTGTTTTGGCCCACTCAGTGAATTTGGGATTTGGCCTGGCATCTTTGCTCTTCTAGGAAATAATTATTATACTTGACATCCATAGAATGCTTTTAAACATCGCTTGCCATTTAGAATACTTCAAAGGGATAGGCAAAGCAGGTGCTATTATCTGCATTTTGTATGGGTGAGTGGAGTTGGGTGTAGACAGAGTGAGGAGCAACTCAAGGTCACATTGCTGGTTAGTAAGATAGTAAACAAGCAGGTCCCAGTTCTCCTGGCTTCCAGCTGCATCCAGAGAGGCCTGTTTGGCTCTGTGACGCAGGGCAAAGGAAATCCGAGAGGTGGTCCTCGCCCAGGCTGGGAAGGTGTCAGGTCCATTTCCAAGCTTGAGAATCAAGCCGACTTCCTGCCGCTTTCCTGGGCTGGGGATGAGGTGGGTCTGGTCTCATTGTTCCTTCTACCTGCTAAGCTTGTAACAGCTCTGACCTGAGCCCAAGGTTGACTGGGACACTAGGGACCAGACTCCTTTAGCTCCCAGTTGGGTCTCTCTCAGCCTGGTATCCCAAAGTTAAACCATCTACCTCCCAGAGGTCGTCCTTGCAGATCCTAGGGAGGGTCTGTTTCTTGGGTGGGAGGTGGGTGGGAGGAAGCCAGCCACCTGCCTTAGTTTGTCTCAGAATCTAACCTGCAGCCCTCCCGCCTTCCTTTCTTCTCTTGTCCAACTCAGCTCCTCTAAATGTAGGAAGTATAGCTGACCACTCTTGCAAGGATCTCTGTTCACTGCAGGCCGATCTCAGGGAACCCTGGGTGCTCTACAGGATGTCTCTTTAAGAACTGAGTCAGATAAGGGGTCAGGACTTCAAGTTTATTTCTTCCAAAACTATTTGCCTTTTGAGAGCAATGTTAACTCACAGTCATGGATTCCTCCAGGTATCAGCGACAAGCCTGTGTATACACAACGGTGGTGGGATTGTGGGCACGCTCTCTGTACCTCCCAAACCAAGAATTCCCAGGCATTAGGAGTGGACAGGGAGTGAGCTGTCAATTCTCTGGAATTTGTGGGTTAAAAACAATTGTCTTGCCTGACCTGTGGTGGCGCAGTGGATAAAGTGGCAACCTGGAAATGCTGAGGTTCCCGGTTCAAAACCCTGGGCTTGCCTGGTCAAGGCACATATGGGAGTTGATGCTTTCTGCTCCTCCCCCCTTCTCTCTCTCTCTCTCTCTCTCTCTCTCTCTCTCTCTCTCCCCCCTCTCTCTATAATGAATAAAAAAAATCTTAAAAAAAAAAACAATTGTCTTGAAGTCTTAAGCGATCCCTTTTAAAGGAAGGAGAGTGTAGACTAAGAAGTTGCTCTCCTTCTGAGGCTAATGGAACCCCTCTTGTTTGGGGGGAGGCAGTGTTCTCTTGCTGGGAAAGCTCACAGGACTCGGATGGTGAGCTGGGTTCTAGAACTGTCTGCTGCTGCTTAACCCTGTGGCTTTGGGACAATCACGTATCAGGGTTTTAAGATTCCATTAGTGAAATCAAACTAATTGGTCTGTGAGGTGGTCCTCTTGACCCCCTTCCATGGTTCTCCTTGACTTGTGCTGTTGTCATTGTATCATTTCCCCTGGGTGAATTAATTTTGGGCTCAAGTCCAGCCAGGGACAAGCTGCCTGGTGGTATTATGGTATTAGCCTTGACTTCAGGAGCTTGGCTAGGAGGCCAAAGAAGCTTCAGTGAATAGGAGTGGGTGTCTTGTTGGCTGCACCTTCGTCCTCTTTTTTTTATTTTTTTTATTTTTTATTTTATTTTTTATTTATTTTTTTGTATTTTTCTGAAGCTGGAAACGGGGAGAGACAGTCAGACAGACTCCCGCATGCACCCGACCGGGATCCACCTGGCACGCCCACCAGGGGCGAAGCTCTGCCCACCAGGGGGCGATGCTCTGGCCCTCCAGGGGCGTCGCTCTGCCGTGACCAGAGCCACTCTAGTGCCTGGGGCAGAGGCCGAGGAGCCATCCCCAGCGCCCGGGCCATCTTTGCTCCAATGGAGCCTCGGCTGCAGGAGGGGAAGAGAGAGACAGAGAGGAAGGAGGGGGGGTGTGAAGAAGCAAATGGGCACTTCTCCTATGTGCCCTGGCCGGGAATCGAACCCGGGTCCCCCGCACGCCAGGCCGACGCTCTACCGCTGAGCCAACCGGCCAGGGCCACCTTCGTCCTCTTGTCTGGAGGAGAGGTAAAGGCTAACAGAACGTTGGGAGAGAAAGTCTCAGGACTTCTGGGTGGATGGATGTGGGAAACCCTTGTGTCTTGAAAGCGCTTCCCTTCTAAGGTCCTTTTTGGCATTGGCATCTGCAATACTGTCTGAAGGCTCATCCAAGAAGTGAAAGAACAAGGGACCATGAGTGGCGAGCATTTACTCTGTAAATAAAGTCAAGCAACAGTATGATACCAGGAGAGGCAACTGACCATTTGCCCAGTCTAAGAGTGCCCAGAGATAAGATCTAGAACACGCAGTGGTTGGTCTGCTCGCTCCAGCTGTGTGAACACTGTTTCTGAAGTACTGTCAGCTGCCCCTGTGGCACAGCGGATGAGATGTCTAAGTGTGGGCAGAGGACAGCCTAGTGATGGACGTGAGACTCCCTGGTCTCCAAGACTGTCTCCCTGGGACAGATATGTCCTTGAGTAGAATTGGAAAGTGATTGTCCCCCTGGGATTTTATTACTGGTAACTCATTTGTGTAATTGTGTATAAGTAATGGTCAAAGGTGTTTTGCCTGTGCTTGACTTTGGACTTGATAGTTTCAGTCCAAATGGATGAGAAGTCAAGTGGAGGATTCTTAGAAGTATGTGCTGGTCCTGGCTGGTTTGCTCAGTGGATAGAGCATTGGCCTGGCGTATGAATGTTCTAGGTTCGATTGCCAGTCAGGGCACACAAGAGAAGTAACCATCTGTGTCTCTCCCCCTTCCTCTCCTCATTTTCTCCCTCTTCCCCTCCCGCAGCCAGTGGCTCGACTAGTTTGAACATTGGCCCCGGGCGCTGAGGATAGCTAGTTGGTCTGAGTGTCAGCTGCAGGAGCTAAAAATAGCTTGGTTGATTTGAGCATTGGCCCCAGATGGGGTTGCTAGGTGGATCCCAGATGGGGTGTATACAGGAGTCTGTCTCACTTTCTCCCCTCCTCTCACCTAAAAAAGAAAAAAAAAAAAAGAAGTATATGCTAAGGAGACTTGGACAGGTTGGAATTGAGTTTCTGTTCTGGTCCACCAAGGTGGAATAAATTTGGCGCCTAAAGGTGGACTCAAAGCAGGTTAACAAATTCGATTCTGAATAGACCTCTCTTCTCCCGATCTCAAGACAAATTCTCTGACACTTGGCACTGAGGGTGGCTCAGGGCCATGGTTCTCAAGTGTTGGTGTTCATTAGAATCACCTTGTGAAACACCAGATTCACATTGACCCACCCCAGAGACTGGGCATCTGTGCTTGGAAAGCTCTTAGGTCTCGGTTGCCACCTGCACGTGGGCCAGGGAGCTTTGTTTTGTTTCTTGGCCTGCGTTCTAGCTCATTCCTGGAATGGCTTGTTGAGCAAACAACTTGATTCTTCTGTGTCTGCTTCTTCATTTCAAATGAGGCTAGAAAGCCTGGCTTTCTCTGCCTCAGAAGACAGCTAGGAGGATGAAAGAAGACCATGAAACAACTTGGAAAACATGAAAGTTCTGTGGGAAGGCAAGACATCATCTAGCTTAGTGTTTGGCATGTATTGATTACAGTGAACAGGTGCTGCCCTGGCCAGGTAGCTCAGTTGGTTGGAGCATCATCCCTATATGCCAAGATTGCAAGTTTGATCCCTGGTCAGGGCACATACAGGAAACAATCAATGAATGCATGAATAAGTGTAACAACAAATTGATCTCGCTCTCTCCTTCTCTTTTTAAAATCAATAAATTAATATAGTTTTAAAAATTAAAGTGCAAAGATGCTGTAAGGCGGGTGGCTCCTTGGGATGTTGGAGAAAATAATCAAGAGGAGGCTAGAGGAATTTTTAGGGAATACCAGTTGGTAGGGGAGGCAGGAGCAGTGGTGGTCAACCACTTACTCTCTCCTTAAATACTGAGACAGACGGGCCCCAGGAGAGCTGCTAGGTAGGAAGAACAAAGTGGGTGACTGAATCTCAGCTCCTTCATTGTCCCTCACCCCTAGTCACTTCCATGGACCCCTCTCCCTTCATGGGCCGTGGTTTGCAGACTGCTTGGGAGAAGAAAGAACTCTAGACTGAGAACCACGAACTTGGGCTCTGTCTCAACCATACCCCTGACCTTGGGCAAGTCTCTAAAGCTCCTTGGCCAGAGCTTCCTCCTCTGCAGTTAGACCCTTTGGCAACTCCAAAGTTACCTGAGTTTTCAGTTATCTGTGAAAAGTACTTTGGAAAGAGTTAGAAGCTGGGAAAATAATCAGGTGTTTGGTTGGTAGAGGAGAGAGAAACAGCCTCGGGCTACTGCTGAGGCTCTGGGTGGGGGAGCAGCTGAGGCTGACACCCAGAGAAAGGCTGATGGAAGAGCGGGGTTGGGTGAGAAAGCAGAACTGTTGTATGTGGCACTGGCTTCTCAGATACATGGGCCTTCCCATGGTCTCTGGGGCTGGGCTGATGTAAGCACCCAGGTCTATGTGGGGCTGGGGCGGTGGCCCTGGAAGCAACACATACAGTATGGTACTTCGTGTCCTGGGATAGACCAACACTCATCTTACCAGGTTCTCACCTTGTCTAGGGTGTACTGCGTCTTCTGCTACCTCTTCCTCCAGGGCCCCATGGGGGCCTTCAGTGAGATGCTAGGGAGGTCAGAGAGGGAGGGAAGACACTGTGTTTGATGTTAAAGAATTGAACTGAGTTTAATCAGAGGCTCTCGAAGACTCTGACTCTGACCATGCCTCCCAGTGGAGAGATCAGGCCCAATGGCATAGCTGCTTCCTGGGGATGCAGCTCTCAGGCCCAATGGCACAGCTTGTTTCATTGAGAGGCTTTGTGTCAGAAATTATTTTTAGCCCAGGAAGGAAGGTCACACACAGGGCATGAAGCCATCACCCTCAGTCTTTTTCACTCCAAATTGCTTAGCAGAAGGTCAGGAGCAGCCTGGCACTAAGTCATACAAACCAAGAAAGAGTAAGGATGTAAATATGTATACATACATGCACACACTTGACTTCTATTCCTGCCTAGGAATGGAAATACGTGGTAAACCCCCAAAAGTGTGAGGTCGTCATCTCCCTTGGACTATGCAGCCCCCTCACCTCCATCAGGGTCAGGGAGTGTTTTGGAATATTGGAAATGCCACAGGCAGTCAGACCTAGTCTGTTCTTCCCAGTATTGTCACCATCACTGTTACCCTCACCACCACCATCATCATCACCACCATCACCATTATCACCATCACTACCATGACCTCCATCATCACCATCATCACCGCCATCACCACACCACCACCACCATCACCATCACCATCACCATCACCGTCATCACTATTACCATCATCACCACCACCATCACCACCACTATCATCATCATCATTACCATCACCACCATCATCATCATCATTATCATCATCGGGAGGGAGCAACAGGGACCTGTGGGAAGGGCTGTATTCCCCAGAGGAGAAGCTTTGACCACTGCTATTGGTCTCATGCCAAGCCCTGGGTGACCCATCTAACTGGGGAGCCTCCCAGTACACACATGAGTGGGGAGAGGCTGGGAGCAGAAGCCTCAGGGTCAGGATTATTTGGCTGAACAGTGGTTTGCAGCTTTGGCTGCACATTAGAATTACCCAAGTGCAAGTGTCCAAGTGCTGATGCTTGGAGCATACCCTAATTCAATCAGAACCTTTGAGGGTGGGGAGAGGAATGGGACCAAGAACCTGAGGATTTAGTGCCAAGAATATTGGTTTAGAGGCAGTTTTATCAGGTGGTGTAGACCAGAGCTTCTCAAACTGTAATGTGAAAATGGATGGTTAAAATGCAGATTCTGGTCCAGTGGGTCTGGGCTGGGGCCTGAGGGTCAGCATCTCTGCCAGACTCCCCGGTGGTGCCGACGCTTAGTGTGCTGCCCTCTGAGCAGGCAGGTGTAGAACCCCCTCTAGAGTCAAGCAATCTCCTCTGCAACTCTGGTTAAATGGCCTCAGCCAGTTGCTCACTGTGTAATGTTGGGCAAGGCAGTCAGTGTCTCTGATTCCAGCCCTCTCATCTGTAAAATGAGGATAAGAGTAAGAATTCTTTTTGGAAGCAAGTAAGATTCAGTAAGTTGAGAAAGATCAAGTAAATTAATGTTTTACGTATAAAGTACTTAAGCATTGCCTGGCACACTGAATAGCTGTCAAATGTGTCTCATTTGATAAATATCTTGCTGCTCAGAGGACTTTCAGTCTCCTTGGGTTAAACTGAATTCCTTCCACAGATTTTCCCCCAGAAGATGGTGGTGGTGGGATAGATATGTAAGCAAAGGAATCAGGACATAGAATTGTTCAGGTGGTAACAAAAAAATTTCAGGGTAATCTTCAGCTCTCTCATTAAGGGACCACAAATTCTTATTGTACCCAAGTCTCACCTCTTTATAGCATTTTCCATGGGTCAGACAGAGTCCCAGCCTTGGGAGCACAGGGCGGGGTAAACCTTAGTCCCCGCAATCCAGGAGCTGGGAAGGGTCTAGAGCAGGGATCTCAAACTCAACTCAGCATGTGGGCCGCAGAGCAAGATCACAGCTGTTCGGCGGGCCTCACTAGGTCTACAAAAGGTAACTGTTATGCAACACTTTTCTCACTGCAATTGAAAACAAAAAAAAAATCAGTACAACAAGCACAATCGTACATGCAGTTTACTCAGTGTCACAAAACGACCAGAAACTGTAGTTCGCATCACAACTGCTGTTAACTAAGCTAATATCTAGCTAGGATGCTAGAGAAATGAAAAATACAAGTAGGCCCCTAGGCTTACTTAATTTTATCCAAAATATTTTGAACTTCGTGGATTAGTCTGCGGGCCGCACAAAATTGTTCGGCAGGCCGTGAGTTTGAGACCCCTGGTCTAGAGTGAGCCTGCAGAGAAGGTGCGTGCAGGGAGGGGCAAGACAGCTGGGGGATGGGGTCTCCCGTGCTTCCCTGTCTCCGCCACGGCATGGGAGGCCGGGCGAGGAGTGGCAGTTCTGGGTTCCAGTTACCCACTAGCCCAGTGGTTCTCCAACTTTTTGAAGTTGGGCACATTTGAAATCCTACAAATAATTGTAGGTGCACTATATACAAATTTCTGAGAAATATGTTATAATAATTAAGTAAAATATTAAAGAAAAAAAATAAAGTCCAAGCGTGCTTTTATAGTAATTAAACAAAATAAATACGACAAAATTAAATTTATTCTGACATTAAAAAACATTTTTATGTTACAGTTTTTGAGTTATGAATTTTAGAATTCGTAAAAAAGAGGGGTTAAAAAAATGACAAAAAAGTTATCTTTTTATATATATAGATATATTCTTAGTAAGATTTAGTAAATTCGGCTGGTCCTGGCTTAAATGTGTTAAGTTTTTTCATTCTTGTGTTTCTGAGAAACATGAGCCTGATGTGTTCTAGTGATTTCTTCAATGTTTGGGCATATATTTGAAAGGCAAACTCTCATTTCCTCGTCAATACATTGAAGAATTCCTCTCTTTTTACTCTTAATTGTGTTGAGTGCAGAAAACCCCCACCATACATATCATCTTAACTTTACACCAAACAAAGGCTAGAAGAAACTTGCCTCTAGTCTTTCTGGGGAACATGGGGGGTAGTGTAAACAATCCAGCACCACAGCTTAACAGCCTTTTGCAACCCAGTCAGGCAAGTGAGGTGGGGGTTGGGCAGACTGTCAGCTTACAGCCAATTCCCCACACCTCTGTCCCCCCAAAATCTAAACTCCAAAAACCCTGTTGGTTTTTTGGTCCCCAACAGGCACATATTTCTCTGGAATACCATAGGGCGCACCTGGGAATCTTCTAGGGCGCACACTTTGAGAACCACTGGCCTAGCTAGACACTTGGTGTCTTGGGCAAGTCAAAGACTTTCCTTGGGCCTTCAGCCCTGAAATGTGGCCGACAGTAAGGAGGGAGATTTGGATGCAGTCACATGTGTGAAAGTGCTTGGGGAAGCGTTATAGCAATACATAGGGCTCCTTTAAAGGTGCCCTAGCTGCCCGTTCTTCTGAATTCGACAGGTTGCCGCTGTGGGGACTAATGAGCAAACATTTGTTCCTAGTCCCTGGAGGCTCCCCCAGCTTTCAGGGCACAAGGAGTATGAGTACCCCAAGGCAGAAGGGGTACCCTAAGAAGTGTTTTTTTTTTGTTGAGGCAGAGATGGGAAGACCAGGCTGTGGCCTGAGCGAGGGGGGTGTCTTTATCAGCAGAGAGGAGGGAGGCTTTCTCAGAAAGAATCCTTGTGAGTCAGGGGAGCCTGGAGCCGCCTCAGCTGCCCCAGGGCAGGGCCCTGCGGTCCCTCATTCCCATGAGCAAGCTGTGTTCCCCGTCCCAGTCCTCCTCTTTAAACAGGTCCCAGTCTGGCTGGGAGAGGGCAGAAGGGATAGGCTCAACTCTCTTTTCTGACCCCTTTTTCCAAATGAGCTAAACTTGTCCCTTGACAGAGGTCTGAGCACAGACTGGGTGCCTAGAGTGCTCTCTCCTGCTCTGTTCTCCCCGTGCCTACAGCTTCCCGGCAAAGCCACCAGCCTTTAGAAGGGGATCCCCTCAGTAGAGGTTGGCTAAGGCCACTGGGAAGCCCTGGCCTTTCTAGTTTTGGATATCTTTTCTCTTCAGGCCACGTCCCCTCTAATCTAAGGTAGCAAGGCCAGCAAATGCCTGCCCTTAAGGGGACAGAGTTGGATGTATGACTTAATAAGGCTGGGAGCCACCAGTAATCCCCTGAGGACTGTCATGTAACCTAAGAGGATCTGGCTGTGCACACCTGTTTGCACTCCTTTGCTGATAGCAGTATAAAAAGCATGCTGGTTAATGACTCTAGGAACTGACAGGGCCTCTGCCCTATCTTGGAAAGATCTCCTGGTGAGCCAGGCTGCACGTGCTTGTGTGCCAGCAGGCCTGCCACAAGGCTGAGGAAGGACTGCAAGGCCTCACCCAGTTCCCATGGCTCTGCAGCCATCGGGACCCAGCAGGAGGTTTCGTGAGGGTCAGGGTGGGAGTTGGGGGCGGGTGGCAGCAGCTCAGCTCTGCAGCGACACAGTGGGTCTGTGACTCCCCTAGCCATGTCTCTATGTCTTGGGAGGGGGGCAGAGCAGCACCCACCCTGCCTGCTGCTAGGGCAGTTTCATAGACCAGGGAGGGAGGTGCCACTGACACCAGGCCCTCACCTTGCTCCTGGAAGACAGGAGCTAGGTTGAATTAGACTCTTTTGAGAAGCGAAGCCAGTGCCAACCCTGTGAAACTGACCAATCGTGTTCTAATCATTTAGAACTGCAAGTTTCTGCTTCGGGTGGCACAGAAGATGTTGGCAATTTGTTGGAGAATCATTTCTCTGCTGGAGATGCAAGTCTAGAGGAGAAGGAAAGGGCGCTTTATGCAGAGGCGGCCCCTCGAGAGAAGAACCTGCTCCTTCACCCCCCAGATGGCAGGGAGGCTGAGAGCTCGGAGAAGACTGCCACAGGGGCCTCCACCGCTGCCCCCAGCCCAGGCGCTGACCCTGACGCCAGCCTCTCCAATGCCTCAGCCTCAGCTCCCCCCGGGGACCCTGCGGAACCGCCAGGAGCAAGCTCCCTCCCTGCAGCAGGGGCGGGGGAACCTGGGGAAGAGGGGAGGCCCGAGCTCAGGGAGAGGGAGGGCCCAGCAGAGCCGGCAGAGGCGGAAGAAGGACAGGCTGGGAGTGGCGTGGTCCCTGAGGAAACCCGGGAGGTCCCAGGGGACAGCCCTGCGCAGGGAGCCGCTGCAGGCGCTGCGGAGCCTGAAGGCGCGGGGACCTTTCCTGTGGAGGTAGAGACAGCAGGCCAGGGCATCCCAGGGCCTGGTCAGGGGCCAGAAGGGCCGGCTGCAGTCATGGACATGGACACAAAAGCCAGGGAAGGGCCTGAGGACCAGGGGCAGCCTAGCCCTGCTGTGGAGACAGCGGGCGCCCAGGAGGACCAACCCCAGGAGGGCCAGGCACCAGGGATGTTGGAGCAGGATCTGGAAGCAGCGTCCTCTGAAGAGGCTGGTGGCCTCAGCAGAGGCGAGGAAGGAGGAGTCCAATCCCAAGAAGAATCAGAAGAGGACAGCGGCCAAGGGGCTAGTTCAGAGGAAGCAGAGGGCACTTCCGAGGAAGCAGGGGAACCCCAGGAAGCAGCAGGAACCTTAAGCCGTGGGGACGAGGGAGCCCAGCTGAGCTCAGAGGAACCGAATCCAGGGCCTGAGGGGGACGAGGCCCCGCAGGCCGAGGCAGAGGAGCCCGTGGAGGGGCTTCAGGGTAGGGGACCCCAGAATTGCTCCGGCACTTGGGCAGCTGCATTCTTCCTGGAAGTCTTGTATGTAGTGGGACAGTCAGGGACAGGGTGGGCGGGAGAGCCCCAGCCAGCCTGGGTTTGCGGGGTAGAGGCCTGGTCCAGGGTGCTTGGCCTAAGGCAGTGGTCGGCAAACTCATTAGTCAGCAGAGCCAAATATAAAACAGTACAACAATTGAAATTTCTTTTGAGAGCCAAATTTTAAACTTAAACCATATAGGTAGGTACATTCCTTATCGAGGTAGCGCCTGCATGTGGTATTTTGTGGGATAGCCACATTCAAGGGGCCAAAGAGCCGCATGTGGCTAGTGAGCCGCAGTTTGCCGACCAGGGGTCTAGGTCAGGGGTCCCCAAACTTTTTTCACAGGGGGCCAGTTCACTGTCCCTCAGACCGTTGGAGGGCTGGACTATAAAAAAAACTACGAACAAATCCCTATGCACACTGCACATATCTTATTTTAAAGTAAAAATCCAAAACGGGAACAAATACAATATTTAAAATAAAGAACAAGTAAATTTAAATCAACAAACTGACCAGTATTTCAATGGGAACTATGAGTGAGATGGTCAATGTCTGGTTCCATATTTGTCACTGCTAGCCTTAACAAGTGATATGACGCGCTTCCGGAGCCGTGACGCGTGCGTCCCACGACACCGCAAGTAGTACTGTATGTGAGCGAGGCCAGGCTTTGCAGCGCTGCCACATACAGTACTCCACTGACCACCAATGAAAAAAGTGCCCCTTCTGGAAGTGTGGCAGGGGGGCAGATAAACGGCCTCAGGGGGCCGCATGCGGGCCGAAGTTTGGGAACCCCTGCTCTAGGGGATGTCTCAGGCTGCTCATGAGCCGTGTCTTCCCAGTTTGGAGGGACTCAGTGAGAGGCCACACCAGGGAGGGCCCAGGGGAACCTGGCCAGTTCTGAGTTTGGCCCTCGGGAGCCTGCCCTTTAGGATCACTGATACAGTTGAACACCGACCAGTGCTTAGCCTGGAGGACAAGGGACACGGTGGCAGGGTCTGAGGCCCTTTGCAGGCTGGCGGAGAGATGTACGGGTGGTAGTGCAGCTTGGGACCCCCCTGGGGACCATGTCAGTGGGCTAACATGTGGGGTCTCCCCTTGAAAACGAGGCCATGACAGTTGGGGTGAACTGGGACTGGGGTCAGGATTGCAATAAGAAACCTCAGGCTGGCCGTGTCACTGATGTCCCACAGATGTCCACCTGGAGCAGCAGCAGCTGCTGTCTCAGGACTGGGGGCTAGGGAAGGGGAAGGGCAAGGCCAGGGGCATCGGGCAACACTGGGGATGTATTGAATCCTGGGCACGGCCAGGATGCCCATGGACACATTCATTGAGGCTGCTGGCTCAGGCCAAGAGCTGGGCCTTTAGGAGGGAGGAACTGGGGTCAGTCTTCACCCTCCAATGTGACTTCCCCATGGTCTCCCTGCAGAATTCAGTTTCCATACCTGTCATCAGCTACTTGCACCCTCTGTGGGGGGGGGGGGCTGCAGCCACCCAGCCCGTCCCCTCTCCCTGTCCTCCCTGTCTTCCCTGTCCTGGGTCTGGGGTGGGGCTGCCTGGGTCCTGAGATGCTCCACAACACACATCGATTCTTTCCTGCTTCCATCCCTGGCGGAACTAGTCTCCCTCTGCCTCACAGGCCCAAGGCCACCCCACTTCTAATTACTGAGAATCCTTTGTGCAGCCATTTGGGTAGAAACAGTCTCCCTGGGGACCCACCTGCAGGCAGTCATGGGCATCTCTTTTTAGGTCAGAAGCAACAGCTGAACCCCCTACCCCAGCAGCTCTTGTGCATGCTTCATGGCAGCCTCATAGATCTAATCACATGCTCATGTGGTCAGGTCAGTTTGCTGAGAACCCTTCCCTCACTTCCAGTGCCCCCAGGCCACAACGCAGACTCTTGTCCTCCACAACCCCTCACCCACTGAGGCCCAGCCGCCCTTCCTGCTAAGCCACTCCCGACTCCTGTCCCTGTCTTCACTTAGTTAACTTCTCACACAATGGATTTCAGCTCACAGGTGGCTGCTCTGGGAAGTTTTCTGAATCCCCTGCTAAGACTTCATAGGCACACTTCCCAGGCCCTTATAGCTTCTGGAATCTTCCCTTCCATGGCCAAATCGTTGCTTATAATTGTTACATTTCTTTTGAAATTATTTCTCCCCTTGCCCCACTAGACTAGGAAAATGCCACAGGCCAGGAGCTGTGTCTGTTCTGGGCACCACTGTATCGGCAGCACGATGCTCTGTGCTCAGCACATCCCAAGTGCTCAATCAGTGTTTGCTGGATAATAAAATGGACCATGGAGAGCCACAGAACTTGGGTCGGCATATTCCAAGTCCCTCCTAGAGACGGAATTCCATTCAGTTGAACTTGGCAAACCCTCTGTCAGCACCTTCCTCAGGCTTTCCCTTGTCCACGTCAAGGGGGCTTAGAGCCCAGCGTGCTCCTCGCTTTGCTCTAACCCTGCTCTCTGCTTCCCTCCCCAGAAGAGGCAGAGGATGTGAGTGAAGAAGCCCCACTGAGGGACCGCTCCCACATCGAGAAAACCCTGATGCTGGATGAGGACAAGCCGGCTGACGATTACTCTGGTAACCAGAGGAGGAAGGAGCAGGGCCTGGGACTGGGGCTGGGAGAGCCGTGGGGGCTGGGCTCTGAGGCCAGTGGATACCCCAGGGAGGAAAGCCCTGGAGGTAGGGGGCTTCATGGAGGAGGCATCCACGCGGTGTCCAAGGCCTGGGGGCTCTGGATTGGCAGGGGGGAGGACAGACAATCCAAGTGGAGGGACCAGTGAAAGGACAGAGGACAGACCACAGTGCTGCGCTCGCTCCAGCCGGTGCCAGCCCCACACTGCGCCCAGGGAGGGGAGTTAATAGAGCTCATCGCATTTGTTTTGATATTTGACAGTTTATAAAGCCCTTTCATGCCCAGTATTTCATTTCACCCTCATAATAGTCCAAGGCTTTCAGCAGAGTTGACTATCTGCTTCGTGGAGCTGGTGAGCGCTGGGAGGGAAGCAGAGCTGCTATGGCGCCCAGCGGGAGAGGGCCACCTGGCGGGGCTCTGACCCTCAGGCCCTCCGCCTCCTCTGTGCCTCACACCTGCTTCACACTCTGAGCTCCGCTTCCCCTGCTGACTCACTTCTCCCCGCGCTCATGCTCTTCCCAGGAAGACACTTGGGATGTCTGCATCCTCTCTGGGGCACCAGGAAGTGTGGCTGGGGCCAGGGTGCAGGCCTGAGTCCTGTGGGCCTGCTTAGCGCCATTCCTCCTTGCTCTCTGAGCCCAAGGCAAACACAAGTAGAGGCGGGAGCAGAGAAGAAGGCGCGGGGTTCTTCTCTGCCTTGGAAAGGGCCTTCGGTTAGCTGAGGCAGTGTTTCAGGGCCCACTACTGAAGAGGGAGGGAGGGAGGAGAGGGTTAGATTAAAAAGAACTAGCCCAGGAACTGTAGGGGATGGGGAGGGAATGCCTTCGGTTTAAAGGTTTAGAAGGGCTGGGATGTGGACCAACTCCCTCCTTGAATACAAAGACAGTTGCTGGGCTGCAGATGTTCCTGGCTCCCCACTAGGCAGGGCTGGCACTGCCCTGGGAAGTGACCTGGCTCACAGCAGTCAGCAGTCTAGAGTGTGCCCTACCTGACACCTGCCCCTCCCTCCATCCTTCTCTGTCCCCAGCGGTACTGCAGCGACTTCGAAAGATCTACCATTCTTCCATCAAACCCCTGGAGCAGTCTTACAGATACAATGAGCTTCGGCAGCACGAGATCACAGGTACGGTTCTCTTCCCAAGGCTGGACTTGTACCTCTAACCTGTTCAC
Source organism: Saccopteryx leptura (assembly GCF_036850995.1). Taxonomy (NCBI): domain Eukaryota; kingdom Metazoa; phylum Chordata; class Mammalia; order Chiroptera; family Emballonuridae; genus Saccopteryx; species Saccopteryx leptura. Next base: position 211,490,223 of record NC_089506.1, read on the forward strand.
ACTCCCCCACGCCCACAGCATTCCTGGTTCCTGCCAGAGCTTCGTGTGTTGTGGGCTTGAGGACGCTGGAGCTGAGCTCTCCTAGGTGCTGGGAGACCCCCGTCATGTCAGCCACCCTCACACTGCAAGAGTACCCCCCACTCTGCACGGGGTTTTCTGGAGAACATTTCATTTGTAAGCACTCATGCTTCAGTGGTGCAGTTCTGCTTTCCAAGGACAGTGATACTAGGTTCTGTCCCCCATGCGCTCAAGGGCCCACAAAGCCCCTGTTTACTTACTGATTATGTCTTAAGTCTCATTGGCTCGAATCTTTCTCTCCTCTTCACTTCTCCCTGTTGGCTTCCCTCAGTTCTGGATTCTTTTTTTTTGTATTTTTCTGAAGTGAGAAGTGGGGAGGCAGAGAGAGAGACTCCTGTATTCCCTACCAGGGTCCACCCAACATGCCCACCAGGGGGCGATGCTCACCCATCTGGGGCATTGCTCCGTTGCAACCAGAGCCATTCTAGCACCTGAGGCTAGAGTTGTCCATGTGTCCAGGCCATGGAGTTGTCCTCAGCGTCCGGGCCAACTTTGCTCCAATGAAGCCTTGGCTGCGGGAGGGGGGGGGGAGAGAGAGAGAGAGAGAGAGAGAGAGAGAAAGGAGAGGAGGAAGGGTGGAGAGCAGATGGGTGCTTCTCCTGTGTGCCCTGGCCGGGAATCAAACCTGAGACTTCCACATGTGGGGCCAAAGCTCTACCACTGAGTCAACTGGCCAGGGCAGGTCTGGATTTTTTTAAAAATTGATTTTCAAAGTAATAAAATATGGTATACTTGTTGCCAAAAAATCCCCCTAATTCAAACAGTGTAAAATAGTATACATGGAAAAATAATTCCTTTCTTGATTTCCAACTCCTCTAAATCCACTCCCTGAGGTTCGCTGTTATAATTCCTCATGAATAGATTTCCTCCGCACACATGAGCATATAAAGCATGTCTTTTCCTGTTTGTTTTATAAAGAGGGGATCACATCACAAAACTGTGTGTGTGGCCTGACCAGGCGGTGGTGCAGTGGATAGAGCGTCGGATTGGGATGAGGAAGGACTCAGGTTCGAGACCCCAGGATAGCCAGCTTGGGCATGGACTCATCTGGCTTGAGCAAAAAAAAAGTTCACTGGCATGAACCCAAGGTCACTGGCTCAAGCGGGGGGTTACTCAGTCTGCTGAAGGCCTGCGGTCATGGCACATATGAGAAAGCAATCAATGAACTGCTACGGTGTCGCAACGAAAAACTGATGATTGATGCTTCTCATCTCTCTCCGTTCCTGTCTGTCTGTCCCTATCTGACTCTCTCTCTGTCCCTGTAAAAAAACAACAACAACAAAAAAAAACAACTGTGTGTGTGTAGCTCCTCCTGCCCTTTCTGATCTCTGCGTGGACACACTGCCCTGGAAACCAGCACCCTACTGAGGGAGAATGGGGTGTTTCCTATTTTCCACCTTTAAAAATATTGTGAGCACTACTATAATTGTTACATATTTCAGGCAGATATATTTGTATAATACATTTTTAGAAGCAGAACACAGGAAATTAAACATTTTGATAGTTGTTGCCAAATTACCTTAGGCTGTACCAATTTGTACCCACAATGACAAGATATGAGAGCTCGTGTTCCCCCGCAGCGATGTCTATTTAAAGTGTTATTCTTTTTAAAGTGGTATTTGTCTTTGAAAACTTTTAATGATTGTATCTGCTTGTTTGAATGGTGAGTGGTATTACACATCTTTCTGTGTTAATTGGCTACTTCTGTATTATCTCATGTGATGCCCTTGATGGTTACAAAGTGGTGTTATAGGGCCTCCCTTATTCCTGCTTTCCTGAGGGACTGGAGGCCTAGAGAAAAGCTGGGCTACTCAGGGTCACGCAGCTGGAACTAGGGGCTAATAACTCTCCTTCTCAGAGGGAACGCTTTGTTTCAGTTCTCTCTATTGTTTCTTGCAAGCCTAAGAGCAAATGAGCCTCTTTGACTTCACAGAGAAAGTGCAGGTGTTGGTGTGAGGTTGCGGCCTCCCAGTTGCTTTTCTGCCCTCCACGCTTGCCTTCCCCTGCAGCCCTCAGAGCTAGCGGCCAGGCCCCCGAGGCTGGGGGCTGCCCCAGGAATAGCGCTCTGCAGGGAAGGCGCCCTGACTCCAGACCTCACTTTCCAGGCTCGGCTTCTTTCCCCGCCTCTCCCACCAGTGCTGGGACCTTACTGTGTCCTGGGGCAGTCTCCTGCAGAACCTCTGCTCCTCAGTGTCTCACCTGTGGCCTCCTGCTGTGTCAGTAACGCCCCCTGCTGCAAAGGGCTGAAACAGCAGCCCAGGAAAGCCCTGGTGGTGGTTTGTCTCAGTGGCCGGCTGAAGATCCAGTTCCCCTTGGTCATCTCCTGCCTGGGCTGGGATAAAATAGAGTTTTTGTAGGATCTTAGTACTGTCACTGGGGACACTTGCCACCCCTTCAGCCTGCCTATCCCTTCCTGTCCCCGAGCCAGGGGTTGATGCCCACAGAGATCCCAGTGACTTATGTGGCAGGGCCACAGTGTTTCAGGCAATATGTATGTGCCTGCCACTTACCAGATACCGATTTGGTCTTCTAGGACTTGCTTTCACCTTAGAGAAAGAAAACCAGTGCATCAAGAGGCAAGCTGCAGAGCAAGAATACCGTACTCCTCTTTCTATAAGAAAGAGGGGGAATATGCTGTCCATTAATATTGCTTATATATGCATGGAAATGTCTGCAAGAATATGTAGGAGGTGTGGTGGCCGAGGCAGGTTGGGGACAAGGAAGTGAGACTTCTCACTGTGTACCTTTTTATCCTTTGATTTTTGAAACAAGAAATTAAATAAATACGGCCTGACCTGTGGTGGCGCAGTGGATAAAGCGTCGACCTGGAAATTCTGAGGTTACCGGTTTGAAACCCTGGGCTTGCCTGGTCAAGGCACATATGGAAGTTGATGCTTCCAGCTCCTCCCCCCCTTCTCTCTCTCTGTCTCTCCTCTCTCTCTCTCTTTCTGTCTCTCCCTCTCCTCTCTAAAATGAATATATATATATAAAAGAAAGAAATAAAATAAATAAAACAAACAATAAATCTAGCCTGACCAGGTGGTGGTGCAGTGGATAGAGCGTCGGACTGGGATGCAGAGGACCCAGGTTCGAGACCCCGAGGTCACCAGCTTGAGCGTGGGCTTATCTGGTTTGAGCAAAGCTCACCAGCTTGGACCCAAGGTTGCTGGCTCGAGCAAGGGGTTACTCGGTCTCATATGTGCTGTAGCCTCACGGTCAAGGCACATATGAGAAAGCAATCAATGAACAACTAAGGTGTCGCAACGAAAAACTGATGATTGATGCTTCTCATCTCTCTCCGTTCCTGTCTGTATTCCTATCTATCCCTCCCTCTGACTCTCTCTGTCTCCGTAAACAAACAAACAAACAAAACTCCAATAAATCTAGTGTCTCCTGTTTTGAGGGTTATCTATTGGACAGGCTCAGGGAGACAAAGAAGTCTGGAGAATTTTAGGCACCACTTTATGCAGGGATGACCCGACGTAGTTAAGAGAAGGGTTGAAAGAGGTGGAGCCTGAAAGCCAGCACAGGGGTGGCTGCATCTCGTGTCAAAAGCCTTTCCCCCTCCCCTTTCTGTTCTCTGGTTTTTGTTTTGTCTTGGTTTTGTTAGCTGAGAGAAGGGGAGATAGTGAGGCAGACTCCCTCATGCACCGCAACGGGGATTCCCCTGGCAACCCCATCTGGGGCTCATGCTCAACTTCTGAGCTATTTTTAGCACCTGAGGCTGATGCACCCAAAGGAGCTATCCTCAGTGTCTGTGGGAGGGGAAGAAGAAGAGAAGGGGGGGCGGGAAGGGGGAGAAGCAATGGTGACTTCTCCTGACTGGGAATCGAACCCAGGATGTCCATACATCGGGCTGACACTCTATCCACTGAGCCACTGGCGAGGGCCTTCTGCCTCCCTGGTTTTGAAAGCACTGGAGAATTCTGCTTTTCCTTCTAGGGACCCAACTGGAGTGGCCCATGCAGAGTATTCTCTCCAACATTGGAATGGGGCCCAAGAACCAAAGAATTGCCAAATTAGTGCTTGGTCTTGGGACCTGGCAAATATGTCATGGACTTTGGAGGCTAATATTTGGAACTGGCCCCAAAGCCCAGGGTCAGGTTGAGCCTGAGATGGGATTGTAAGAGGCACAGCTAAGGGGAGGGAGGCTGGGGACCGGCAATGTCAGATTCCAGGCCACCCAAGATTTTATAAGTTTTTCTCGTACCCTTCCTTTTGTTACCAATCCATATAGGAAAGTTTTGACCACTCCCCATGTGGCTGCTGTCTGCTGTCCTTTTATGAACCCTTCTCTCTCAGATCTAAACCAGCAGGCCTCACTCAGAGTGAGCTCTGCATCAGTGTCTGTTGACTTCACTTAGGGCCTCCTTCTGGTGCTAGTGTGCCAAGAATCTGTGTGTGCAAGGCCCAAATGGTATCTTCTGGTGTCTTTTTTTTTTTTTGTATTTTTCTGAAGTTGGAAACGGGGAGGCAGTCAGACAGATTCCCGCATGCGCCCGACCGGGATCCACCCGGCATGCCCACCAGGGGGCGATGCTCTGCCCATCTGGGGCGTTGCTCCATTGCAACCAGAGCCATTCTAGCACCTGAGGCAGAGACCATAGAGCCATCCTCAGTGCCCAGACCAACTTTGCTCCAATGGAGCCTTGGCTGGGGCGGGGAAGAGAGAGACAGAGAGGAAGGAGAGGGGGAGGGGTGGAGAAGCAGATGGGCGCTTCTCCTGTGTGCCCTGACCGGGAATCAAACCCAGGACTCCTGCACACCAGGCCGACGCTCTACCACTGAGCCAACCAGCCAGGGCTTCTGGTGTCTTTTAACTGGGTGATTACCCTTGTATATCAAGAGATGTGCCACTGATTGCTACACGCTATCTGGTCCAACATAGAATTCCACGACCCAATTAGGTGGACTGTCTGGGATGCAGTGTGAAGAACTGTATCATTCAGTGGTGGGATTCAAATAATTTAACAATCGGTTCTCTGCCCTAATGACCATTTTATGTATATAAAAAAAGATATACCAAAAGATAGTTTATTATTTCATTCATTTAATACTTAAATAATAACAATAAAAGAGGTACACCAAACTAGATTATAAAAGTTTTAAAATATTAATGAAAAAATATTAAATAATACCTGACAAAACAATAAAACTGTTATTTAAGATATTTCCAGCTTGACCAGGCAGTGGCACAGCGGATAGAGTGTTAGACTGGGATGCGGAAGGACCCAGGTTTGAGACCCCAAGGTCGCCAGCTTGAGTGCGAGCTCATCTGGCTTGAGCAAAGCTCACCAGCTTAGACCCAAGGTCACTGGCTTGAGCAAGGGGTCACTCGGTCTGCTGAAGGCCCACAGTCAAGGCACATATGAGAAAGCAATCAATGAACAACTAAGGTGTCGCAATGAAAAACTGATGATTGATGCTTCTCATCTCTCTCCATTCCTGTCTATCTATCCCTCTCTCTGACTCTCTTTCTGTCCCTGTAAAAAAAAAAAAAGAAAAAAAAGATATTTCCATATTGCTTCTTGATCGGGGAACATTAGCTCACTCATAATATCTTGGGGGAATTTTGGGCATAACACAAAGTTGAAACAAATGATACCCTGTCACCTCCTGGTTGTTTGGCACTTTTTCTCTTTACGTTATATGTTTGCTTATTGAAGTAGCAGATGTGAGGGAATTAAAATATAGTATTTCATCAAAGGTATGAGTTTTATGAAATGAATAAATAGATGTTACAAGCATAGTTCTGTTAAATTTTTTTCACCTATGGACAGAATGAACATTACTACAGGCGTTTAGAATACGCTGTTGCGCAGGTGAACGTTAAAAAAGAGTAAGTGGTGCTAGAATGGCTCTAGCCAAAACGGAGCAATGCCCCAGATGGGCAAAGCATCGCCCCCTGGTGGACATGCCAGGTGGATCCCAGTCAGGCGCATGCGAGAGTCTGACTGCCTCTCCGTTTCTAACTTCAGAAAAATACAAATACATAAGTAAATAAATAAATAAAATAAATAAATAAGAGTAAGGAATGTATATTTGTGATTTCCACATTGGGCAACTGCCCAGCCACCCACCTTAGAGAGAACCCTATTACAAGTGCCATTTTAACAACCAGTTCACTGAACTCAACAAAAAATTAGGTATTAGTTCTGCCAAAGTGGTGCAAACCGGCTGAATCCCACCATTGGTGTCGTTGCTCTGGTGAGAAACTCTGATCGCTCACTTCTATCTCTGACTGCTGCTGCCCACAGATGGGGAGATCACTTCCAAGCCAATGGTGCTGTTTCTGGGACCGTGGAGCGTTGGCAAATCCACCATGATAAACTACCTCCTCGGGTTGGAAGACACTCGCTACCAGCTTTATACAGGTAAGAGCAAGGTTTTCTTGTGTGATTCTTGGTATTTCAACGTCATATGTAGAATCACTATGAAAAAATCAAAACTGAATACCATATTTTCCCATGTATAAGACGCCCCATGTATAAGACGCCCCTTAAAGTTCGGGCCTGAAATTTGAAAAAAATTATTACATAAAGTTATTGACCTCAAGGGTTGGTTGTTGTTTTTTTTACAGAGACAGAGAGAGGGATAGAGAGGGACAGACAGACAGGAACAGAGAGATGAGAAGCATCAATCATTAGTTTTTCGTTGAGCATTGCGACACTTTAGTTGTTCATTGATTGCTTTCTCATATGTGCCTTGACTGCAGGCCTTCAGCAGACCGAGTAACCCCTTGCTCAAGCCAGCGACCTTGGGTCCAAGCTGGTGAGCTTTTGCTCTAACCAGATGAGCCCTCACTCAAGCTGGCAACCTCAGGGTCTCGAACCTGGATCCTCCACATCCCAGTCCAACGCTCTATCCACTGCGCCACCACCTGGTCAGGCGACCTCAAGTTTTATTCATCATAAAATTCATATAACTCCTCATCACTGTCAAAATTCCCATCTATTAGCTTGTCCTCATCTGTGTCTGTTGATGAATCACTGTCTTCATATATTGCCTCGTCCTCAGTTCCATCTATGGCATTGGAAATACCACAACCACTGTATAAGATGCACCCAGTTTTTAGACCCCAAATTTTTTGACCCCATCTTATACATGGGGGAATACAATATGTGTCTTTAATATAATAGTGAAAATCACATACAAGAAACCAGCAGCAACACTCATGTCAATAGCAGCATTATTCATGGTATGTAAGGAGTGGACAAACCCAAATACCCATTGACGGATGAATGGATAAACCAAATGTGGGCCATTTATATAGTGTAATATTATACAGCCTTAATAAGTATTTAAGTTCTGATATGACTACAACATGGGTGAACCTTGGGTGCATTGTATTTATACAAAGTGAAATAAACCAATTTGTCACATGATTCCACTTATATGAGGTCCCTACAATCATGACATTTATAGAAACAGAAAGTAGAAAGGTGGCTGTTTGCCAGGGGCTGGGGAAGGTAAGAATGGGGAGTTAATGTGTAATGGACACAGTTCAGTTCGGGGTGATGAAAAAGTTCTGGAGAGGGTGGTAGTCATGGGTGAATGAATGTACTTAATGCTACTGCACTATACACCTAAAATGGTTAAAAAGGTAAATTTCATGTTATACATGTGATCACGTTAAAAAAGCTGTCACTAGCTTAGCAAATATAGTATCTGATTCTTGGTGGCCAACCCTCCCTGAAATACTTTTTTACCCACTTATTTTGCAGTAGGTCTCCTTCCCAGAGATGACTGTGCTCCTACTAACCTTGTGCCCACATGTGCAGGTGCGGAGCCCACCACCTCCGAGTTCACGGTCCTCATGCACGGGCCCAAGCTAAAAACCATCGAGGGGATTGTCATGGCCGCTGACAGTGCCCGGTCCTTCTCACCCCTTGAGAAGTTTGGCCAGAATTTCCTGGAAAAGCTGATTGGCATCGAGGTTCCCCACAAACTTCTAGAGCGGGTCACTTTTGTGGATACACCAGGCATCATTGAGAACCGCAAGCAGCAAGAAAGAGGTAATTTAGCAGTCATTTCTGTTCAGGGTGAGCTTTGTCTTAGAAAACTGTTTCCAGCCCTGGCTGGTTTGCTCAGTGGCTAGAGCATTGGCTTGGAGTATGGATGTCCCAGGTTCGATACCCGGTCAGAACACACAAGAGAAGCAATCACCTGGATCTCTCCCCTTCCGTCTCCCCCTTCTCTCCCGCTTCCCTTCCTGCAGACAGTGGCTCAGTTAGTTTGAGCGTTGGCCCTGGGCACTGAGGAGAGCTTGGTTGATTCGAGCATCAGCCCCAGACAGGGGTTGCCGCGTGGATCCTGGTTGGGCACATGCGGGAATCTGTCACATCATCTCCCTTCCTCTCACTTAAAAAAACGAAAAAAACAAAACTGTTTTTGTCAGTGGGAGTTAGGCAGATAGGGGAGAAGAAATGTGGCCAGTGTTGTCTAATACCAGGGGATGTGTTCTTTGCTTCCAGTCCCTTCTTGTTGTCACTGTGGTGTCACTTAAGTGTGGAGTACCTTGTTCTTTTACCTCTCCAAGGACCGATCTGGTTTGGAGGTGGTCATTATTTTCCCAGGAGGAGGCTGATCTTCTCTTAAGTAGTTCTTCTAAGTCCGTGCTGGGGCTGAGCTGTCTCTGGGAGGCGCAGGCTGTCCTGGCTGATTAAGGGCCCACACTAATTGGATCCTAGTCCAGGTGTACTTGACCTCTGGCTAACCCGGGCAGGGTTGAACCTGACCTTGAATTCCTCCTGCTTTATCAGGACTGCTTCAACAGACACCTGTGTCAAAAGCCCTACTTGCCTTCAGGGGGCAGGGGAGTGCCACGTGGGCCCGGCAGGCACTAGGATATAACACAGGCCACTGAGTGTCACCATGACTCAGAGTTATCTGCAAAGATGAGTCACAACAGGGCATTTGTAGGATATATGACCAGATGGTAGATCTCAGTTTATGGCTATCATTCCCATTTTGGTTATAACCAGATCCTGTTTTATGACTAGTGATATCACTAATCATTATAGTAGTAAATTAACCTTTATTGTATTCCTAGTATTTATCAGATAATTTTATGCATTATTGGTTGATTGTTGTAAAAAATTCCCAAGACAGGTATTTTCCTAGTCTTCTCATTATTTTCCTTTTCAATAACTGCATTTTATTTTATATTATTGATTTACTATAATTTTTTAATATACAGAAAGTAGAAAATTGCCTGTGCCTTTGTTTAATTGAATTTACTAGGTTGACACTGCTTAACAAAATTATACAGGTTTCAGGTGCTCACCTAGTCTCCTCATTTTGGAAATAAGAAGTTGAAGGAATGAAAATATATTGAGCACCTACTGTGTGACTGGCAGTTTTAGATAGGTGCTTTGCTATATTTGTAGCAACACAGTAATCTTTATATCAACCTAGGCTTCCTAGTTTCTTGTCACTTTGTAGCTGAAATGCTAAAGCTTAGAAGCATTTAATATTCAACTGGCCAATTTCAAAACCTCAATTCTAGCTCTGATCTTATGTCAAGTTCACATTTCTTCCTCTAAATGATGGCTCCTCTCTTTTTTTGTTTTATTTTTAATTTTTATTAAAATGAAAAAATTTAAATGACACATGACTTACTATATAATATATAATACTATATATAATTAATATATACTATTATGTTGCTTTCAGATGTACAGTATAGTGATTAGACATTTAAATAACTTACAAAGTGATCACCCAATAAGTCTAGTACCGATGGGTCCTCTCTTTCTCATCCTTCTAAGTTCCTGATTTCTTTCCTTCAACATCTTCACCACTGCCCCAGATCTTTTTTGAATGTAGGAAAATCTCCGTTTCCCTGGACCCTTGGATTCCATTTAGATTAAAGCAAGGGTCAGGCTGTTCTTGGTTGACGGTTGACAATGGGCAGGAGATATGCAATTGGTTCTTTAAGTCTTTAGAAGGCCAGAAAATGCTTAAGGCCGTTATGTCCTTCAGCCTATGGAATGATTTGGTTCTGTAAGAGGTGCGAGGGACTTGGGCTAACGCTTGCTCATCCTGACTTCTCGCTCTCTCTCCCCAAGGTTACCCCTTCAACGATGTGTGCCAATGGTTCATTGACAGAGCTGACCTCATCTTTGTCGTCTTTGACCCAACCAAGCTGGACGTGGGTCTGGAGCTAGAGATGTTGTTCCGCCAGCTGAAGGGGCGTGAGTCCCAGATAAGGATCATCCTGAACAAGGCTGACAACCTGGCCACGCAGATGCTCATGCGGGTCTATGGGGCTCTCTTCTGGAGCTTGGCCCCGCTCATTAACGTCACTGAGCCGCCAAGGGTCTATGTCAGCTCCTTCTGGCCACAAGACTACAAGCCCGATACCCACCGGGAACTGTTTCTCAAGGAAGAGATCTCCCTCCTGGAAGACCTGAACCAGGTGATTGAGAACAGGTTGGAGAACAAGATTGCCTTCATCCGCCAGCATGCCATCCGGGTCCGCATCCACGCCCTCTTGGTCGACCGCTATCTGCAGACATACAAGGACAAAATGACCTTCTTCAGTGACGGAGAGCTGGTCTTTAAGGACATTGTGGAAGATCCTGATAAATTCTATATCTTCAAGACCATCCTGGCAAAGACCAACGTCAGCAAATTTGACCTTCCCAACCGCGAGGCCTATAAGGACTTCTTTGGGATCAACCCCATTTCCAGTTTCAAGCTCCTGTCCCAGCAGTGCTCCTACATGGGGGGCTGCTTTCTGGAGAAGATTGAGCGGGCCATCACCCATGAGCTCCCCGGCCTCCTGGGAAGCCTGGGGCTGGGGAAGAATCCAGGTGCTCTCAACTGTGACAAAACAGGGTGTGGTGAAACCCCAAAGAATCGCTATAAGAAACACTAGGTTGTTGTGTGGCCATTCTCGGGTTCCTGTTGGTGAATGAGCTTGTGTCCTGTCTGAGAAGTCCTGGTTTTAGCCCTTTGAGCCACACTGGCAAGAATCATTACACGTTGGAGATTTGGGAGTTCGTTGAGGCCAGTAGTGGGGGAAGGTATGGGTTGAGGGAGGGGAGTGGAAACTGTGAATTCTAGTGTGCTCGTCTCATTGCTTCAATTAGGGGGCCTGATTGAGGCAAGTCAGGCCACACCTGCTCTTCCTGGGGCCTATCTTGGAGGGACAGAGAGCAGCTAAATTCTAGTGTATACTGAATTAATGAGCATTAAATAAGCTAAAAGCAGCTGAAGTACCCCCCCCCCCATAAGCTGGGGAAAGAGAAGACTCGAGTTCTGTGGGGCTGCCCAGGTCCACTGTGGCTGCCTTTCACACACAGTCTTGTTTGTCCCCTGGCCCTCAGCTGTCGCCTAAACTTAGATTGACTTCAACAGGGGACAATCTCTTGGGCCTGAGTTAACCTGGGTTTCTAGCCTACCCCAGGCTCTCTTCCCTGTTTCCTTAAGGGGTGGAGGGGACTGGTTTAGGATACCAGAACACTAAGAGAGAACAAGAGTTCCCAGGCTAAGAGAAGGATCTGCCTCCCCCATGCCATTTCTCCGATGTGGTCTTCTAAGCCAGCTGGGAAGCTGGGTCCCTTTATTGGCCCCAAGAGAAGGGTCCGTGTTCTGTGTATTCAGGTAATTCACTGGCAGTGACTTCAGTGAAAGTACCCGAAGGGCTCAGAGGGTTAATTGGTTTGCAGTGTGTCTTTGTCTATTGCATGTCTTGGAAAACTCGGACCCCAAAGGCATTGGGTTTCAAAGGGGACAATGGAGACCTTGCTCCTTTTTGTTGGGGACTTCTCTGGGCAGCCCACCTCTTCCTGATTTAAGAGGAGGCTGTTTCCACAACTTCTCTGTGGAGACACTTAGCAGAAGAGTCGTTCCTTCCTGGTTTTCATCACCATGGCTTTTCCTTTCCCTTCTTCTCCATTCCCTGATGTGCCGACACTCAAAACTCACAGGAGTCAGACCAGCACCAGCCACTCCGTGTCAGTGGCAGCCAAGGCTTCACCTTCAGCTTCCCACCTGAATTTGATGCTGATACCCACTGGACGCACCGCAGGAAAGCCTGGGCCTTCAAATACCAATAAGTGTGGATATGTGTGTATTATGTTGTTCAAGAGAGATTAGGGAGATAGCAGATGCCAGAAGGCATAGTGAAAGAACTTGTGAGAGTCCTGCCTGGACGGTATGCCACCCTTCAGGGCAGCGAAGGACAGAGGATGGGGGGAAGAAGCCATTTGACAAAAAGTGGGTCAGCGAACAGTCTGTGTAAATCCTGGAGACCTGGCCGGGGCTGTGCTGAGGGGCTCCTGCCCAGTGAGCCAGCCTCTCTTGGGAGCTTTACCAGGAGGCGTGGGTCAGGACCTGCCAGCACCAGGAAGGCATCCTGGTGCAGAGGGAAGGGGAAGGCAGAGGGAGAGGCACTCAGGATTAGGCAGTGGCAGTAAACTGGCGACCAGATTAGATCTATGCAGAGAACTGCAACTTTTGAATTTCTGTTTCTTGGAATTATTAGCACTCTGGTACATGCTGCAACAACAGAGGCTGCTACTTTTGGCTTTGTGGGGGACCTGGAACCGCCCACAAGAAAGCCAGAGGCCCCAGAGCCTCCAGGACATTGTTCCTAAGGACAGAAGCGACTAGAGAAGAAACAGGGTCTGCTAGCAGTGTCCCTGGAGCCTGGTAACAGGTCCCGACAAGCTGCTTTTCTTCTCATCGAGAACCAGTCCTTGCTTCAGCTCTCTGTCATTTATCCTCTTGAGAGTCTGCCCTCCCATCTTGCTCCTTAATGCCCGATAATGCACTCGAGCTCCGCTGGGCATATCTGGTGTTTCCCAATGCAGTAGGGGAAATAAAATGTGCAGAACTGGATGGGCACTGTTGTAGCTACTGATGTCATCATTGCTTTGGGGGAAGACAGTGAAATGGGGCTAATACATTTATACACTCTTGATATTTTCTGGAGGATGACATTATCAGTATGAACCCCCTCCTTTTCTTCTCTCTATCCATTTTCCTTTTCTTACCTCTGTTTCTCTGCTCACTTCTTGACTTACTTTTTCCCTAACTGCCCGCAGGTTCGTCTGTCAGTCAGCTTAGACTTTAAGAGCTGTTTTGTGCCCATTCTGTGGAGGTGGAGTTTAAGCCGGATTCTGACCTTTTTAGGGGTGGGTGGGCTGAGAGCTGGGGGAAATCTAGGATCCAGAGAGCCCGCAAGAGGAGCATCTGTAAGTATTTGTGCCTGAACAGTTGCTGTTTCTCTCCAAAGTGGAACCTTTCCAGTGTTCTTTCCATTCTGATTTCATCAGGGAGAAAGTCTCAATAAAGTTCCAATCTCTCTTTAACACCTTGTACTTTGTTGCATCCAACCAGTTCAAACTCTTTATCTTCCTTTCCGTCTAGTAGTGAGTACTGATTTTTATTAAGACTGTTTTTAAGAGGAGTTTTATGTTCACAGCAAAATTGAGAGGTAGATTTCCTGTCTCCCTCTCCCTCCACAGGCATAGCCTCCTCCACTGCCAACACCCCTACGGTACGTGTTACAATCGATGGACCTACATTGACCCGTCACAGTCGCTCCCAGTCCGGAGTTTTCCTTAGGGTTCATTCTCGGTGTTGCACATTATATGGATTTGGACGAATGGATAATGACATGTATCCACCATGATAGGGTCATACAGACTGTTTTGGACCCTAAATTCAGGACTGTTTTACTGTCCTGAAAACCTCGCTGTGCTGCCCCTCGTCATTCCCATCCCCGTATATTAATTGTTAAGTTTCCTGGGGATAGATTGACAATCTGTAATTGCCTCCACTCGCCCCTCCCTTCTTTTCAAGCTCCCTCCTTCTAGACTCCCAGCGTCAAAGATGACCTGCTGGCTCTGAAGCTAAGGCCTGCCGTTGTATAGTGTTCAACTTGAAGAAACACTCTCTTGAATTTGTCATCCTCCCGGACCTCTGTGGCAGTAGCCCGTTAACAGCAGTTTTGAAATCTCTCACAGAGGCAGCCAAGCTGTCAGACCATTTGGTTCACACCCTCAGACACACAGCCGCCCACTTGGTGCCTGAAGGCTCTGGTGGAGGGAGCCCAAGGGTCCGCCCTGAATGTAAGGATGGTGCTTCCCCCTGGCTTCTGCAGGAAGTGGTGCCCCATAGCATAACCTGGGCCTCTAGCCTGTTCTTGTCTTTAAAGAAACTCAAACCCCGGGCCGGTGGCCTTCCGAGCAGAGATCCTTTGTTTTGAAGTCTTACCCCTTGGGCCTCCTGAGGATACGACCTCCCCACCCTCACCCCCCATCCTTCCCCCACACACTTGAGAGCATGCTTCTGAAAGGGAAAAGAGCTGGGCCGTGGGAGCCCGTGGGAGGTAAGCCCCTATGTTAGAGAAGACGCTGGACTCCGCAGCGTGGCCACCGCTTTGGGTTTTCCTGTCAGAAGAGGCTGATCCGAGGGCCTGAGGAGTAGAGCAGTGTAGTTCATTTCCTCCCTCTCCCTTGCTTTCCTCTTGATCAGGGGTCCGTAGTCCATAGTCTGAGCAACTGAGCACGCTGACCTAAGACCACTGCTGCCCACCCACCTCTGCCCCAGGTCACCGCTCCCACGCATGACTGCAACCAGCATTTCCCCACAACGGGGAGGAATATAGAGCTCTTCCCTGGTGAAGGGAAGGTAGGTGAGATCTGGTTTAAAGATAAATATAACACGCCAGAACCTCTGGTGTAATCAGAACTGGGCTATTTCTTAAGCCTCATACCCTACCACCTATATGTTAAGCTTGCCATTAAGATGATAGGAAAACATACACAAAGTGGAGGAAGCAAAATCAACCATTCTGAGCAGAGGCTGGTTCCCTGGCCGGTTAGCTCAGTTGGTTAGAGTGTTGTCCTGATACGCCAAGATTACTGGTCACGTAAGTGGGTGGAACAACAAATCAATGTTTCTCTCCCCTCACTTTTCTCTCTCAATAAAAACAAGAACCAAAAACCTAGGCCCATGATGTGAGGGGCGGAATGCGGAGTGTCTTTACGGGTATGTGTATGCGCCTTCTGGCTATATGGGGGTTGCATGTGGTTAGCTGTGAAAGGGGTGTGCAAACACCTTCAGGTAGTGTCTGTGTTTGGGGAAACAGATATGTGAGTTTTTGTGGCCAAATGATGCCCAGGTACCTAGCACAATGCCTGGCACTCATCACCTTTGTGGAAACAGAAAGTGGGTTTGAGGGGAGTCAAGATAGGGTCTGTGCATTCAATGCTGTATGGAGAGGGTCCAGCGGAACATGTATGTCTGGGGTGGTGGGCGGGCATAGCTGTGGAGCAGTAATTGTATGAGTGATGTGGGAACAGATTAGGGGAGCATGTGTGTAGGCAGATGCGTGAGTAGAGTGAACTTGAAGTCCAACCTGGGGTGGAGACCTAGGAAGATTTCAGCCATAGGAGGACATTCTGCCAGACCCTGGGCTTTGCAGAAGTTGGATTCTACCCCAGGCGACTGAGGTGAAAGTCAGAGCCTTCAGAAACTCACAAGACCTGGCAATATTTCATGCCAATTCTACTTTCTATGACGTTAGGTTAAGGTTTTTCCCAATCCAGGGAAAACTTAATTCTTCTTTAGAAGAACATAAAGGCAATAAAAATGGAAGTATAAGAAAAAAGTAAATGAGAGTAGGCACAAGTTGCCTGTAGCAAAGGTGTGTTCAACAGATTCTGAGGAATTCTCTCTGCCCACCTCTCATCTGAAGGATAAGATAACATATGGCATACATGAGCATTTTGTGTCCCTCCCTGCACTGTGGAACACATCTCCCTTTCTGCATGTGTCAGTGGGGAAGAGAACCAGTTTCTACAGCACTCCTTTGTGCCAGGAACTGGGCTGTAGACCTATAGACATAACCATACTTTTACCTTAAGATAATGGGATAATTTCAATAGCTAGCTGTGCCCCAGGCCACATGCTGAGGGCTTTATGTGCATTATTTCATTTAATCTTCTTAAGAATCCCACAGGGAGGGAGCCACCCAGCACTGACAAGAGCCCAGACTCTGGAGTCACATTGCTTGAAATTCATCCTGGGCTCCATCACTTACTAGCTGGGCAGCCTTAGACAGATGGCTTAACTTCTCTGTGCTTCAGTTTCCTCATTCATAAAGTGGAGATATTAATAGTCCTCTCATGAGATTGTTGTCAGGATTAAATGACTTAATATATGCAACATACTTGAAATAGTACACAGCCCACAGAAAGCATTCAATAAATATTATGATTCATATTTTACTGATGAGGAGAGACTGATGGTCAGGGTGGTTGAGATGATGGCATGTGTAAGTGGGAGGATCAAAATTCTAGCTGCTGCTGACTCACCTTACAGGTCATACTAGGTTACTCATTTGCCTAGGGTCACATGAGGTGACACTGGTCTCCCTGATCCCACAGCATTTCCCTCCTTTTCACAAACTGGCAAAAATTCAGAACTGCCTGATTTTTAAAATACTGTAGTTGCTTAGTCCTGACTGGCGGTGGTACAGTGGATAGAGCATCAACCTGGGATGCTGAGGACCCAGGTTCAAGATCCTGAGGTCGCTGGCTTGAGCACAGACAGGCTCATCAGACTTGAGCACAGGCTCACCAGCCTGATTGCGGGGTTGCTGGTTTGAGCGTGGGATTATCGACATGATCCTATAGTTGCTGGCTTGAGCCCAAAGGTCACTGGCCTAAAGCTCAAGGTTGCTGCGTGAGCAAGGGGTCACTGGTTCAGTGGGAGAGCCCCCCCCCCCAGTTAATGTACGTCTGAGAAACAATCAATGAACAACTAAATTGCTGCAACTATGAGTTGATGCTTCTTATCTCTTTCCCTTCTTGTCTGTCTCAAGAAAATAAAATAAAATAGTTGCCCAGCACCTTGAAGCTTGTTAGTAACAACATTTAAACCATTTAAAAATAATTTTCTGCCTGACCAGGCAGTGGCGCAGTGGATAGAGCGTCGGACTGGGATGCGGAGGACCCAGGTTCGAGACCCCGAGGTTGCCAGTTTGAGCGTGGGCTCATCTGTTTTGTTTTTTTTTTAGAGAGGAGAGGGAGAGACAGAGAGAGAGAGGAGAGACAGAGAGAGAAGGGGGGGAGGAGCTGGAAGCATCAACTCCCATATGTGCCTTGACCAGGCAAGCCCAGGGTTTCGAACCGGCGACCTCAGCATTTCCAGGTCGACCCTTTATCCACTGCGCCACCACAGGTCAGGCGGCTCATCTGGTTTGAGCAAAGCTCACCAGCTTGGACCCAAGGTTGCTGACTTAAGAAAGGGGTTACTCAGTCTGCTGTACCCCACGGTCAAGGCACATATGAGAAAGCAAGCAATGAACAACTAAGGTGTTGCAACAAAAAACTGATGATTGATGCTTCTCATCTTTCTCTGTTCCTGTCTGTCTGTCCCCATCTGTCCCTCTCTCTGACTCTCTCTCTGTCTCTGTAAAAAAACAAACAAAAAAAAACCCTCAAAAAGAATAAAATCTGTTACTTAAAAATAATAATAATAATAATTTTCTTCAGCCTGACCAGGTGGTGGCGCAGTGGATAGAGCGTCGGAGAGGACCCAGGTTCGAGACCCCAAGGTTGCCAGCTTGAGTGCGGGCTCATCTGGCTTGATCAAAAAGCTTACCAGCTTGGACCCAAGGTCGCTGGCTCGAACAAGGGGTTACTTGGTCTGCTGAAAGCCCACTGTCAAGGCACATATGAGAAAGCAATCAATGAACAACTAAGGTGTCGCAACAAAAAACTGATGATTGATGCTTCTCATCTCTTTCTGTTCCTGTCTGTCTGTCCCTATCTATCCCTCTCTCTGACTCTCTCTCTCTCTGTCCCTGGGGGCAAAAAAAAAAAAAAAAGACACTACCTTGAATAAAATGTTTAAAAAAATAATTTTCTTCAGAAATGTTTCTGAGGACTATTTCATGAACAACAACAAAAATACTTAAAATTAAAAAAAAAACAACCCTTAATGAGAAGTGAGTTTTTTCATGCTTGCCAACCCCTGGGAGTTGGGTTTTTTTTTTCCAAAAAATAAAAGTAGTGGCCCTGGCCGGTTGGCTCAGTGGTAGAGCGTCGGCCTGGCGTGCAGAAGTCCTGGGTTCGATTCCTGGCCTGGGCACACAGGAGAGGCGCCCATCTGCTCCTCCACCCCTCCCCCTCTCCTTCCTCTCTGTCTCTCTCTTCCCCTCCCGCAGCGAGGCTCCATTGGAGCAAAGATGGCCCGGGCGCTGGGGATGGCTCCTTGGCCTCTGCCCCAGGCGCTAGAGTGGCTCTGGTTGCCACAGAGCGACGCCCCCGGAGGGGCAGAGCATCGCCCCCTGGTGGGCAGAGCGTGGCCCCCTGATGGGTGTGCCGGGTGGATCCCAGTGGGGCGCATGCGGGAGTCTGTCTGTCTCCCCGTTTCCAGCTTCAGAAAAATACAAAATAAATAAATAAAATAAAATTAGCTACAGTTTTATTAACTTAAAATCATGTTTGTTTGATAACCAATTTATGGAAACAGGAAGAACATGCATTTACCTTAAGTTCAAAGACGTATCTGTACGATTGTACTCTGGATAGTCAGGAGGCACGAGGATGTACATGAACGTTTGTACTACTCAAAGGATTAACTTCATTTCACATTTGATCTTCACCACAATCATTTTACGAAATAGATAGGTATATATACTATACATTATCCCTAAATCCAACATACAAATCAAACAGGAGAAAACTTTATCTCAAGACAAATTGTCCCAAGTTCATTCTGCTGGTACAAGACAAATTAAACTAAAAGACCAATTTTATACTCATTTCACTATTTCTACTATGTATATTCAATCATATTGATCTGTGCACATCTGGAACCTAGACCAAGTACGTTTTTCTGATACACTACAGAGAGTGATTTTGTATTTTGTGAAGGGTGCAAAAATATGTTTTGGATATATTTCCATTTTCTCCAAACTTCTGGATTTTCTCCCACCACAAGTTCAAAAGATTTGGGATTTTTACATATTTATTCAGGCACACTCTCTGCCTTTAGGGGAGTTAACGATTGAGTTAGGGATACAAGGCATTGGACAGACTGATCAGGGAAGTCCTCAGCGGTAAAGCACCCACATTTTCCCAATCATACCTGGGTATGCATGGTCCCGCAGAGGATTTTCTTTCTCATTTGCAAATGTAATTATCTGAACAGTCTGACCAATGTGTACAGACTGTTAAACTTATTTATTTTAAGATTTTTTAAAAAAATTATTTATTTATTTTTTTACAGAGACAGAGAGTGAGTCAGAGAGAGGGATAGCCAGGGACAGACAGGAACGGAGAGAGATGAGAAGCATCAATCATTAGTTTTTCGTTGCACATTGCGACACCTTAGTTGTTCATTGATTGCTTTCTCTTATGTGCCTTGACCGCGGGCCTTCAGCAGACTGACTAACCCCTTGCTGGAGCCAGCGACCTCGGGTTCAAGCTGGTGGGCTTTTTGCTCTAACCAGATGAGCCGGCGCTCAAGCTGGCGACCTCGGGGTCTCGAACCTGGTTCCTCTGCATCCCAGTCCGACGCTCTATTCACTGCACCACCGCCTGGTCAGGCTATTCATTTTAACATTTAATACATTATGTTTGCTGAGGAGAATTCACTCATATAACATCAGGAATCTTCTCACTCACATAACATCAGGAATCTTCTGTGAAGACGGAGACACCCAGGGTCCCAAGCTTGGGAAGGGAGTAGAATTCTAGCTACACTTTGAAGGACGGGCAGGCTTGGAAGGTCAGAGACCAGTGGGGTGGTTCCCTGGGGAGGATCAAGGGCTCAGACTCAGACAGTGGAAGACATCTGTGTGTGGTGGTTGAGGAATCAAGGTGAGATGAGGTAAGTTGGAGAAAACCAACCCTTAAATGGAAGCCCAAGGAATCTGGGTTCGACACCACTGAAAATTTCTGAAAGGAGGGGGCCATAAAGAAGGAGAGACCCGCAGCCCTGGGGCTGACTGGAGAGACTGCACCAAGGAGCCTATTTTGGCAGCGCTGACAGTGTCCGTGGAAAGTGCCCCTCAGATCCATGATCCACGGCCTGCTGGGAAGGGGATACCGGACTTCCGTTCTTCTGCGCACTCCCAGGAGTTCGGCACCAACTGCTGGAGCCCCTCAAGGAGGTGGAGGGGGGAAGCCCGCTCTATTAGTCCGGCCCTGCTGTTGGGCCCTGGACCCCTACCAGCTCTGGGCAGACTCAAATCTGTCTCTTCTCTAGTCCCCTGTGACATTTCGGTCACTTCATCCCAGGTGACCAGGGACAGCGGACACGAGGACAAGCAGCCCTGTGTGCCCCGGCCAGAGGAGGACATGAGGATGCTCCTGGCCCACGCCCGGGTCTGCAATCGTCCGGCGGGCACCGGCTCCGGCTCGGGCTCCCGGCGGCGGGGCACCCTGCGCAGGGCGGCTGTCCCCTGCCCCCGTCCTCATGCGGCTGGAAGCCCTCAGCCTTCCCCGATGAACTCTCACGCCCTGGAGTTGAAACAGGCTCGGTGCAGGGCAGCTCTAAGCCAGAGTCGTGAGAGTGGAAGAATCGGGCGCGTGGCGAATTCGGACTCGCCCCTCAACCTCGCCTCCTCACGCACAGCTGGCTCGTTCCGAGGGGTGCTGGTCTGCGCGAGCCGGCGGAACCACGAAGCCGCGGCGCCGAGCCCCCGCAGGATCTGGCCCTCCGGAGCCCACGCCGCGCATGCGCCTCGGCTCGCCGCTACGGGCGGGGCCCAGCACCCCCAGGGCCGCGCGCTTCGAAGTCCCGCGCTGGGGCCCACGCATGCGTCAACTTGCGGCGGGGCTTCCGCTAACGCGGGATCGGCGGTGCCAGCGGCAGGGTTAGCAGGGTTGAGGGGTTCCCTTCCCATAGGGCCCACGAACTTCGCCCCCTTCGGCCTTCCCCGGGTGCCCCCTGGGCGGAGGCCGCCGCCAGGGCAGGTTGTGTTGGGGGCTCGCTGCTCCAGCCCCGCTGTGTGCGCTGTTCGCTCCTGGATTCCCGGGGGGTGTCAGGAGTTTTGATTTGGGGCCGGCAAAGGCCTTGAACTTGTACACTGTTGTTGTAGTGGTGAGAGGCCACAGATTTCTGGAGGAACGTGAGGATGCCAAAGGCAAATCCGGGCCAGCGGTTATTATGTTGTGGTTTTCACCTGCGGCCAGCCCTCAGGTAAAACAGGAACTGAGAATTTTAAGAGGTTACCCCACCGCACTGACTCTTTCAGAAACTGGAATGCAAACGGCCTTACCCTCCTGCTCTTTAGGACAGAACCCCAGCCCTACCTTGCTCACCTTCCCCTATTTCTGAGTGCCAGTAGGTAGGAAAGCATTTAGGGCCGCTGAAACTCCAGGTAAAGGGGGCAGAAAAGATGTCTATCTTGTGGCTCCTGGAGCTCCCTGAGTCACGAATTTCAGGAGCTAAAAAGAACTTAGAGGTTCTGTAATATCTCATCAAGTGGTTCTGTTGGCAGCGGCAAGAAGGAAAACAGCATCAGGTGTTAAACCAGTGGGGTCAAACTGGACCTTGGTTTAGCAACTTCAGTACTTGAGCTCCAGCTAGGAAGGAATTCAGAGCCGAGATTCAAAATATAAGAGAAAGTTTATTTAGGAAGTCACCGTGGTAGAAGAAATGGGCTTTAGGAGACAAGTTACAGATGCAAAAGAAAGGGCTCTTAGAGCTTAGGAGAGAGAAGAGTAAAGATAACAGGCCTGATGTGGGAGGGGGTGGGGAAAGGCACCCACTTGCCCCTGGGAGGGAGATGGCTGAGTCTTCTTCCCCCTCCCCTCCCCAGTCCCAAGGGCTTTTAAGCCTGAAGGATCTCAATAGCACACTCTTCAGTGTTGTGGTCTCCACTGATTGGTTGGCGCCACAGGCGTCCTTAATCTGGTCTTGAGGTGAGCCTTAGAGTCGCTTGTCTGATTTTGCTGCTTTTCTGGGCCTGGAGCTGAAACACAGCTGAGGCCTAGATGTTATCCCTAGAGGTTAATGCTTAAGGGCGTGGTTGTGTAAAGGCTCACAGGGGAGTTGCAGGAGGCTACTCTTCGGCTCCTTGTTCCTCCTCTAATGGGGGAGGTCTACCACATGACCAGCCATATGCTAGGGGAGGAAAGGTCACCCTGGGGGTCAAGTCCTTGTTTCTCCAGGTTTTCATGTTGCAAGGCACCTGAGGCTTTGCATCCTGGTGACTATCTGTACCTGGCCCACCGTCCTCTAACTGCCTACCATAGTTCTTTATTTTTTTATTAATTTTTTAAAATTTATTAGAACCTGACCAGGAGGTGGCGCAGTGGATAGAGCATCGGACTGGGATGTGGAGGACCCAGGTTCGAGACCCCGAGGTCGCCAGCTTGAGCGAGGGCTCATCTGGTTTGAGCAAAGCTCACCAGCTTGGACCCAAGGTCGCTGGCTCGAGCAAGGGGTTACTCGGTCTGCTGTAGCCCCATGGTCAAGGCACATAAGAGAAAGCAATCAATGAACAACTAAGGTGTTGCAACGAAAAACTAATGATTGATGCTTCTCATCTCTCTCCGTTCCTCCCTGTCTGTCCCTATCTATCCCTCTCTCTGTCTCTGTAAAAAAAAAAAAAAAAAAAATTATTAGAAGCATCACTCATTGTTTCACTTAGTTCCGTTTAGTTGTGTACTCGTTGATTGTTTCTTGTAAGTGTCCTGACCAAGAGTCGAACCTGTGACCTCTGGTGTACTGGGTTGATGCTTTATCCACTGAACCATGCGGCCAAGGACCTACCACAGTTCTTCGCCACCATTTGAAACATGTCCAGTGACAGCGATCTCAGTCCAGGGCATTTGGTGTCTTCTGACAGGATGCTGGTTTCAGTGGCTCCCGTTGTCCCGCTCACCACCTGTGGGGAGGCATCATTTCCTTTTGCAGCCCTGTGGAGACAGCACTGGCATCAAGTGCTTGTGCACCTGTTTCCCTGCTTGGACCCTCCCACCCCCACCTCCTGTACTAGAACCCAGGGTTGACCAGTTGATTACTGAAAGCCGTGGGAATTTACATTTAATCTCCTGGGTTTTCTTGGCTGTTGCTTTGGAATAGAGATCATTTGGGCATCTGGTACCCTGATGGCCTGAGGAAGAGGAAAGTCCTTGAAAAAAAGTTACATGAATCCCAGAAACGAATGTGCTGATGTGGGGCTCAGAGAAAGCCGCTTTGCTGGCTGGCTTTCCCTCTGCACTACGAAGCTTTTTATTTTCTTTTTAATTTTAAGATTTTATTTTTTTCCCTTTTTTTGACAGAGAGAGAGAGAGGGACAGATAGGGACAGACAGACAGGAACGGAGATGAGAAGCATCAAGTTTTTGTTGTGACACTTTAGCTGTTCATTGATTGCTTTCTCATATGTGCCTTGACCGTGGGCCTTCAGCAGACTGAGTGACTCTTTGCTCAAGCCAGGGACCCTGGGTCCAAGCTGGTGAGCTTTGCTCAAACCAGATGAGCCCACACTCCAGCTGGCGACCTCATAGTCTTGAACCTGGGTCTTCCGCATCCCAGTCTGATGCTCTATCCACCACGCCATCGCCCGGTCAGACAATTTTAAGATTTTATGTATTGATTTTACAGAGAGAAGAGGAGGGGAACAAGAAATATCGACTCATAGTTGCTTCACTTTAGTTGTTCATTGCTGGCTTGTTGTATGTGCCTCAACCGGGCAAGCCCAGGGCTTTGAACCTGCGACCTCACCATCTCAGGTTGACGCTCTATCCACTGTACCACCACAGGCTAGGCCAATCAAGGAAGTTTTATTCCCTTATAAGCATCCCTTTTCTGGGTTCAACTTCACAGCACACCCAGTAGTGGCAGGGCATTATAGCACAAAAGAGCCATGTGGTCCAACTCTTTTTATAAGAGGAAGCTGAGGCCTAGAAAAGAGAAGAGATTGTCCTGGAGTCACAGAGCCAGTTAGTGGCAGAGATGGGACTTGAATTCAAGTCTCCTGATTCCGATGGCACATTTCAATTGGGTAATTTGAGGCAGGGGATAGGGAAATACTATGGGTAGTAAAATATTCTGGCACTAGTAACAGTGGGATCTTCCTTTCTCTGTATCTGGAGGTGTAGAGGCTGTGTACGGGGTCATCTTCCTAGAGTTGGACTTTGGGTCAGAGGACTCAGGAACACAGTTGAGGGTACAAAAGCCTCTTCACTTTCTCCTTTCTGAGCTGACAGGGCTCGCTAGCGACCAAAACCAGTGGGCAGTCAGAGGGTAAGGGAGTCTAGATTGATCCATATAGGTAGCTTCTAGAGTACAGCACACGGTGGAAAATGCAGCGTGTACTTGGGCCTGACCAGGCGGTGGCGCAGTGGATGGAGCGTCGGACTGGCATGCGGAGGACCCAGGTTTGAGACTGTGAGGTTGCCAGCTTGAGCGCGGGCTCATCTGGCTTGAGCAAAAAGCTCACCAGCTTGGACCCAAGGTTGCTGGCTTGAGCCGGGGGTCACTCAGTCTGCTGAAGGCCCGCAGTCAAGGTACATATGAGAAAGCAATCAATGAACAACTAAGGACTCGCAATGAAAAACTAATGATTGATGCTTCTCATCTCTCTTCGTTTCTATTTGTCTGTCCCTTTCTATCCCTCTCTCTGACTCTCTCTCTGTCCCTGTAAAAATAAAAAAAGAGTGTATTTGGGCAAATGAAAGATATCCAGCATAACATGTAGTCTTGCATCTTCTAGTATAGTAATGGTTTACATTTCTTGAATAGGTGTCACATATGTCCATTATCTCACTGCATCTTCCCATGAACTGGCTTTCTCCATTTGACAGATAAAGAAATAGACTAGTTAAACCACCCAAGAATGAAGGTATGAACAATTAAGCGGCCACCTGCCTCTCTCGAATCTTATCTTGTGTATAGTAGTTTCTTTGTGGATGTTTGTGGAATGAATGAATGAATGAGGAATAAACACACGTAGGATTCAATGGTAAATCTCCCCCAAAATCCTTAGCTGTGCCTCTTCTGTACGGACTGAGAGGCTCAGCTGTAGAGTCCGGAGGCTGCAGAGGTGAGTCCCATGACTGCTGGTCTCTCTCTTGCTTGTTTGTAATAAGCCAGATTATTCAGGTTAAAAGAGTGGGTATATAGATGTGATTTTTAAAAACCTTGGACTTCTTGGTTTTCCTAGTGGAGGATAGCTTTTAGAATTAAAAACATTTTTCTCTGAAGCCACCCCCTGATTCCCGATGTCCCCACAATCTGGGCAGGGGCCCAGGGTGCTGCTTCCCTTCCCTGTTCAACTCCTCACTGCTCCACCCACCAACTCAGCTCTGCTAATTGCATCGCTGGTGCAGCTCCTGGAACACAGCGTTCTTCAGGGAGGAACCAATGACTAGTACGGTGGGGAGTTTTACAAGCACTCCTGAAACGGTCTGCTGTGCACCAGAAGCCTCAGCTTAGAGGCACCGGGCTCTTTCCTCCAGGCTCCCTCTTCCTCCACCATCTCCTCTCTTCCTTTTTATTGGCCTCTTCCTTTCTGTAGGGTCCCAGAAAATCTTTCACTTGTTATTTAGCATTCAAGCCCTTCAAGCAGGGAAGAAACCCCTAATGGCTAATGGTCACATGCTATGAGCCCAACACTGTGCCAGATGCTTTATATCCATTATTTCATTTCATAGTCATCTATTGTATTACTAGGGACCTTTCAGATGAAAAAAACCAAGACTTCCAGTTAGGTAATTTGTCTACCATTACACAGCTTTTAAGAGAAGAACTGGCATTTGAACTATGATCTAACTCCAAGGCCCATCTTTTTTTTTGTAATTTATTCATTTTAGTGAGAGGGGGGGGGAGAGAGAGAGAGAGAGAGAGAGAAGAGGGGGAGGAGCAGGAAACATCAACTTCCATATGTGCCTTGACCAGGCAAGCCCAGGGTTTTGAACCGGTGACCTCAGCGTTCCAGGTGGACACTTGATCCACTGCGCCACCACAGGCCAGGCCTCCAAGGCCCATCCTGGCACGTTTCTCACCTAGAATAAACCCTGCACTCCAGTCTTTATGTTCTTCTTGTCCTCTTGCTATTCAGAGCCTTTCCTTGTGTGATTGCCTGTGTCCTTGGGCATGACAGATATACTGCTTCCGCCCACCCTTGTGGATTTCCGTGCGGATCTGCCTAACATTTGATTCCGTCCACAGTCCTCGTATCTTCCTTCAGTCCTTTGCTGATGTTTTCTCCATTGGGAAGGCCATTTTATCTATTTCTGAATGGCCGCATCAAACTGTTCTTCCCCCATGAAGACCCTCAAAATTCACCCACATCCAGTTGCTCAGACTCACTTGTGTGGCCTCCTCTAAGGGACTTACCACGTTATCTCCTATATTTACAGCAATTAGGAAATGCAACTTATTTTCTTTGTTGGGGCAGGGATTATACTGTGATAGTATTTGTAGCTCCTTAGTCCCTACCAGAGGACATATACATTGTAAGCCACCAGTGAATGAGGGCATCAGGGAAGTTCTTTGTGGTGAAAATAGTTTGTAAAGTGAAGATTTATTCCTCAACTTCACATGTTGACTGCTTAAAGCAAGATTCAGCTGTGAGATAAATGTCCTGATTAAGTCTGGGGGGTGATGGAGGACATCTTACGGTTTTCTCCAGGCATTTGGATTTGGGGAAAGGAAGAGACACCAATGAGGGCAGGCAGTGAGCAGGCGGCTTAGGTGGAAGGCCCTACTACACGTCTCTCTGTCCATAGGGGGCCCAAAAAGTGCTGGGCAGTGTCCCTTGACTTTTATCACGGGCTGCAGCTTTTTTGAGGCCGTCTCCGACAATCCCTGAGTCTCTTCATGTTAGTTCTGATAGACGAAGGCCATCTTTCCTACTTTGGCCACCAGTGGCTGGGGAGACTGGCCGCCATGGCAGCCCTCCCTCCCTGGGACCTCAGTCGGCTCAGAGCACACATTTCCCATATCACCCACGGCAGACAGATGCTGGGGCCCTTTGGCGGAGAACGGGTGTGGGCTGAGATGATGACTCACCTGCCCTGTTGCCGCCTACAATTCGCCTCACAGCCCTTCTGAATCAAAACACTCCCTGTGGAGAGGCGCAGAAGGCTGTGCTTACAGATAGCAGCTTGGGTTCCTGCTTCTGCAAAAGTCTATCACTGCCCAATGTTTCAAAGTCTAGGTCAGTGAGGAGCCATCCAAATGCATGACCATGGAAAACGGAAGAAGCAACCCAGAAAGAAATGCCTTGGTCTGGGCATCAGACAACCTAGACTTGAACTGGGCTCTGCCAGGAGCTCCCTGTGTCTGTAAAGGAAAGGGCTTCATTCATGTGTGTATGTGTGTGTGTGTGTGTGTGTGTGTGTGTGTGTGAGTGTGAGTGACAGAGAGAGGGACAGACAGGAAGGGAGAAAGATGAGAAGTATCAATTCTTCATTGTGGCACCTTAGTTGTTCATTGATTGCTTTCTCATATGTGCCTTGACTGGGGGGGGGGGTACAGCAGAGTGAGTGACCCCTTGCTTGAGCCAGCAACCTTGTGCTCAAACTGGTGAGCTGTACTCAAACCGCTGGCAACCTCGGGGTTTCGAACCTGGGTCTTCTGCGTCCCAGTCCGACCTATATCCACTGCGCCACCGCCTGGTCAGGCAAGGGCTTCATTCTTTAAGTAAACCTATTTCTACTGTGCTAACTAAGATCACGGAGGGCCATGAGAAGTCAAAACCTATTCCTGCCCTGTATGGTCTGTCTCTGTAAATCAATGCCATAGTAACAAATACCAGTCATGGTAATAAATGCTGCATAGAGGTGTTTTGGAGTGTGGAAAAGAAACTAACGCATCTTTCCTTGGGGAAATGAGCGAGCAAGGGGAGAGTTAACTAAAGAGTTGATACTTGAGTTGGACCTTGAAGTTGGCATCTCCTGGCTGATGAGAGCAGGTCTGTTGCATCTGTTGATAATATATTGTGCAGTATGCTGTCAGTGGAGTAAGTCAGTGGCGTGCAGAGAGGGGTGAGGGTGAAGGGGGGATTAGGCTCGAAGGTCCCTCTGGGTCTAGCATGAGGGCCCGTTAGAGGCCATGCACGTTTTGAACCATATGTGGAGGGGAGACTTTTAACCAATCTCTGTTGTAGAAAGATCACTCTGGCAGCAATTTGGAGGTTGAATTGGAAGGGTCAAAGATGAAACATTGGGTAGAAGAGGGTTAGACTATCGCAGGGAATGTTGTTTGAGGACTTCAACTATGAGATTAGAGAAGGTTAGGCTAGATAATTCCTCAAACTGAAGTTCTCTGCTGCTAAACCCACCTGGCCCTTTGGTCCTTTTTGTACCTGCCCCTCCCACTCGACTCCTAGTTGATTACCTTTATTGCTTGCTCTTGCTCCATCTGAGGGGGATGCAACCTGTTTGGGTTTTGTTCCTACCCAATTTCCCTGTTTGTCAGTTCTGTCCACCTGGTACTTCATATGAGACCTCAGCTCCTTGGAGGCCAACTGGTAGAAAGCTTCACTGTGCCTCAGGGTCCTCCCACTCCTCGCTCTGACCCTGACTTTCTCTCTCCTCTGGCATTGGACCTTGGGTCTTCAAATTGACAATGGCAACTATGCCATCCTTCCTATTACTCTTTCCAAGAGAAAGGATGAGACACTATGTTTATTAGAAGATGTTGACAAGCAGGAATTAGAAAAACAGGTTAAAGGGAATTTGGGACTTTGGTATAAGAGAGAACCGAAGGTGACATACAGGGCAGTCCCACAGAGTGACCCAACAGGTTTGAACCTTGATTTAAATTTAGATCAGTTCTATAAAATGTAATCCTGAAACCAGAAGTATGTGTCTCCTCCTGATCCTGCCACTGTTATCCCAGGCTAGGGTCACAAGTACTGCCCCTTCTTGCTGTACTTGTTTATCAAACTGTCATCGTGTGATTCTTGGGCCTATAGACTTGAGCAACCCGTCAACAGGTGGGTTGTTGGTATCTACAGTGTGCCCAGCCTCATGCTGGCTGAGACAGAGTATGGATGCCCCTGGCTATGTTCTCAAGGAGTCAGGATCTGGCATTTTAGTTTAGTTGGGAAAGCAAAACACTTGTGAGAACTAACTAGGGAACAGAAGAGATGAATACTTAAGAGGCAGTTAAGATCTGGTGTGGGTCATGCTGCAAGTACCATGGAACCTGAGAAGGAAGGTCTAGGTCTGTTGGTTTCCCTCATGTTGGGAGTAGGATCCAGATTAGATTCTGCTGAAGGTTCCTTTTTTTTTTTTTTTTTTTTTTTTTACAGAGACAGAGAGTCAGAGAGAGGGATAGATAGAGAGACAGACAGACAGGAACGGAGAGATGAGAAACATCAATCATTAGTTTTTCATTGCGCGTTGCAACACCTTAGTTGTTCATTGATTGCTTTCTCATATGTGCCTTGACCGCGGGCCTTCAGCAGACCGAGTAACCCCTTGCTCGAGCCAGCGACCTTGGGTTCAAGCTGGTGGGCTTTTGCTCAAACCAGATGAGCCCGCACTCAAGCTGGCAACCTTGGGGTCTCGAACCTGGGTCCTCTGCATCCCAGTCCAATGCTCTATCCACTGCGCCACCGCCTGGTCAGGCGCTGCTGAAGGTTCTTTATGCTGCTCTTGTTCCAGGCTGTGTCCCTATTTCCCAGATGCTCATACTGTTGCCTCAGTGTGCATTTCCCCATTTCTCAAGATTCAACATTCATTCCTCAAGGTACTGCCCAAATGCCTCTTTCTTCACAAAGAATCTTTTCTTCCACCAGTCAGAACTGTCATAGATCTTCTACACCTCTTTGCTTATAATTCTGTTGTCTGTTTATGAATGTCATGGATCTTGTCATGTACAGGGTGGGGCAAAAGTAGGTTTATAGATGTTTGTATGAAATAATACAATAATTAATAAAGAATAATACAAAAATAAATTCTGTGCTTTGTGTACTCACAACTGTAAACCTACATTTGCCCCAATCTGTATTTGTGTCTACATCAGTTCTTCTACATTGTGAGCTTCTCTTTTTTTTTGTTTATTTTGGACACTTTATTTATTTCTTTATTTATTTTACAGAGACAGAGAGTCAGAGAGAGGGATAGATAGAAACAGACAGACAGGAATGGAGAGAGATGAGAAGCATCAATCATCAGTTTTTCGTTGTGGCACTTTAGTTGTTCATTGATTGCTTTCTCATATGTGCCTTGACTGCGGGCCTTCAGCAGACCGAGTAACTCCTTTCTCGAGCCAGCGATCTTGGATCCATGCTGGTGAGCTTCTGCTCAAACCAGATGAGCCCGCGCTCAAGCTGGGACCTCGGGGTCTCAAACCTGGGTCCTCAGCTTCCCAGTCCAATGCTCTATCCATTGCGCCACCACCTGGTCAGGCAATGTGAGCTTCTTGTTAACAGGGAATATGTCTGATTTATTCCTCTAACTCCCAATGACTAGCCTAGAGTGGTGCCCTGCTTAGAAAATGTCTGTTAAATGGATGAGAAATGGTGTAACAGGTTCTGTTCTCCGTGGGATATCAGTTATAAATCCAGCTCTGTAAAAGTAATCCTAAAACCAGAAGGGGGAGGTTCCTGCTTTCTGGGGACAATTTCTAGCAGGGGAAACCAGAGTTGGATAAAGGTCATTGTATGTTGGACTTGTATGGACACACTAGAGAGGGGTATCAAATTGTCCCTTGCTCTTGACCTTCAGGATCAAAGGTACAAGGTTGCCCTCCCCTATCTTATGGAGAGAGTCTTGGAACCAGAAGAATTGGGAATCAGTTTTGATCCAATCTCTAGTGACAATATGCTTAACCAAATGAGATAAGAAATATGTGAGTTCTTGGAAAAGTATAAAGTGTTACTAGAAAATGAAGCATCTTGTATTTTCCTCTCATCCTTTTTTTTTTTTTTTTTTTTTTACAGAGACAGAGAAACAGTCAGAGAGAAGGATAGACAAGGACAGACAGACAGGAACAGAGAGATGAGAAGCATCAATCATCAGTTTTTTGTTGTGACACCTTAGTTGTTCATTGATTGCTTTCTCATATGTGCCTTGACCGCGGGCCTTCAGCAGACTGAGTAACCCCTTGCTCAAGCTAGCGACCTTGGGTCCAAGCTGGTGAGCTTTTTGCTCAAGCCAGATGAGCCTGCGCTCAAGCTGGCGACCTCGGGGTCTCGAACCTGGGTCCTTCCGCATCCCAGTCCGACGCTCTATCCACTGCGCCACCACCTGGTCAGGCTCACTTCACTTTTATCTATGTCCATGAGTCTCTTTTATATTCCACCTATGTGTAAAATCATATAGTTCTTAGCTCTTTCTGATTTACTTATTTCATTTAGTATAATGTTCTCAAGGTCCATCCATGTTGTTATAAATGGCAATATGTCATCATTTCTTATGGCTGAGTAGTATTCCATTGTATAATGCACCACATCTTCTTTATTCAGTACTCTATTAAGGGACATGTTGGTTATTTCCATGTCTTGGCCACTATGACTAATGCTGAGATGAACACAGGGGGTGTGTGTGTCTTCTTCTTCTTTTTTTTTTGGTATGTGTGACAGAGACAGAGAGAGAGACAGAGAGAGGAACAGATGAGGACAGATAGACAGGAAGGGAGAGAGATGAGAAGCATCTGTTCTTTATTGTGGCACCTTAGTTGTTTATTGACTGCTTTCTCTTATATGCCTTGACCTGGGAGGCTACAGCAGAGCAAGTGACCCCTTGCTCAAGCCAGCAACCTTGGGCTCAAGCCAGCAACCTTGGTCTTCAAGCCAATGACCTTGGGCTCCAAGCCAGCGACCTTTGGGCTTAAGCCAGTGACCATGGAGTCATGTCAATGATCACATGTTCAAGCCAGTGACCTCATGCTCAAGCTGGTGAACCCTTGCTCAAGCTGGTGACCTTGGGTTTTCAAACTTGGGTCCTCTGCATTCCAGTCTGGCGCTCTATCCACTGCACCACCGCCTCGTCAGGCTGTCCTCTTATTCTTAATCTCTACTTTTTCATTCTTTTTATAAAGGAACTCTCAAATTACCAGCTACTAAGGCCAGCTTGGAAGAGCTTAGCCAGTCTTTGAGTTTTTGTTTAGGCTCAAAGACTAGATTCAAAGTGGCAGAGAGGGAAGAACATGGCTTTTTGGCTTCCAAACCAGGTGACTCTGGGAAAATAACCTCAATTTTCAGAGCTTCAGTTTACTCGTCTGTAAAATGAAGATAATAAACTTCACTCTATCCATCTCCTAGGGCTCTTGGGAGAATTGAACGAGACAATGAATATGGCAGTGCCTTGTAAACTGTAGAAGTCTATTCAAACACTATGGATTTAATTTTAAATCTGTGCTCGAGGGCCCTGATGAAATTTGCCAAGACGGTTGCACATCTAGACAGTGACATCATATGCATGTTAGTGGAGTCTAGGGTGGGGCAGAGACAGCAAGCCCAGAGTCACAGGGGCAGGGTAGAATTCAGCAGGGAGCCTCACCCACTGCCCGCCTGCAGAAAGCCTGATTCTGTTGTCACTCATTTTTCTGATTTGAAGAAATTCAGTCTCCTGGTTGTCAAGACTCTGCCATGACGTCCTCAGGGGCGGGGCTTCTCTTAGTTCTCTGTCTCCAGGGTCTCTTAGCCGGGACATGGGAGGCATTTAGAATGAGTTTGTTGTTAAACAAAATACAGGTAGTGCATTTTGTGAGAGCTCTCATCATCATTGTTCTCACTTCCTTTGTGTTTGCAAATTCCAGGTGTAGATAAACATTAAAAAGAAAAACCAAACCCAGACTATGATTCAGAAAAATGGTAGCCCGACTCATGCTTGAAAACGTGACTGGCCAGTGTTACTGAAAGGTCAAGCTTCAGAAATGGGGTCTCCCCACGGGTGTGCTTTGTCTATCCCAGAAGGCCGTGGAGCCAGAGTCAAATGGGGAAGGCTGTGTGTGCCTGTGGCCAGGTGGATTTTGGATTCCTCCACTGGCCCTGCTGGTCATCGGAGCTGAAAGAAAATGGCTTACCCTACAAATACTTGTGAGTATTTATTGTGTGCTTGGCCCTGTCCTGGGTGCTTTGGGGGATATAAAAGAGGTCAAATTACGGCTTCTGTGTTGGAAGTACTTAGACCAGAGTTGAGAAGACAAGCGGACTGTGGAGGAGCAGACGACCCCACTGGCAGGTGGTGTGCGTGAGGGCCGAGCGAGTGGTAGATAATTACTGACATGAGGAGACAGAGGCAGATGATCCCCAAAAGCTCCAGAGGGTGGGCGCGGCCTTCTAGAGGAGGTGGAAATATGCGAAGAAGACAAAGTCAGTCTTTGAGGCTCATCTCTATCTTAAAAAAATGACTTCTTTCCTTTTCTGGCTCCAATTAGGAGACTGCATTAGTTTTCTGTTGCTACCTAACAAATGACCAAAACTTTTTTTTTTTTTTTTGAGACAGAGAGAGAGAGAGTCAGAGAGAGGGATAGACAGGGACAGACAGACAGGATTGGAGAGATGAGAAGCATCAATCATTAGTTTTTCGTTGCGCGTTGCAACACCTTAGTTGTTCATTGTTTGCTTTCGCATATGTGCCTTGACCATGGGTCTTCAGCAGACCGAGTAACCCCTTGCTTGAGCCAGTGACCTTGGGCTCAAGCTGATGAGCTTTTGCTCAAACCAAATGAGCCCATGCTCAAGCTGGCGACCTCAGGGTCTCGAACCTGGGTCTTCTGCATCCCTGTCCAACCAGCGCTCTATCCACTGCGCCACCGCCTGGTCAGGCCAAATGGCCACAACTTGAGCAGCTTAACACAGTCCCTCATTCATTACCACACTGTTCTGTAAGTCGTATGTCCAGGCAGGGTGTGCTGGCTGTCAGCTGGGGGTTGCTCTCAGCTCCTCGAGGCCACTCCCTCACTTTTCCGTGTAATTTTTCCTGTCCATCTTCAATCTAGAACATGCCCCAAATGTCCCTTGTGTTTTGAATCTCTGACTCTCTTTTCTGTTATTAGCTAAAGAAAACCTGCTTTTAAAGGACTCTTATGGTTAGGGCAGGCCGAGCCGGACAATCTCCTTTTGATTAGCTTCAAGTCAACTGATTAGTAACTTTAATTGCTCCCACAAGTTCCCCTTTGCCATGTGCTAATATAATCACAGTCCTGGGGAGTCACGTGGGAGATCTTGGGGGGCTGTTAAGATTCTGCCTACCATGGGTGTGTCAGTAGAAAGGGAGTGATGAGAAGCTGACCTCAGGCACTGGCAGGAGGGCTGGCAGGGAGGAAGGAAGCTGAGGTGTGGCAAGAACTCGTTATATGGTAAGCATTGTACCAGGCACTTTCACAAGTGTCATCTCCATCTTCACATCAGAGCTGTAAAGTAGGTATTGTTATCATTATCCTCGTTTTATTAGTGGGAACACTGAGTCTCAAAGGAAAAAAAAAAAAAGGCACAGCTACTGAATGGCAGCTCTAATTCGAAAGCCTCCTCTCCCCACTCCACCATCGTGGTAAAGAGGAGCAGAGTGATGCTACGGATGCTGGGGAGACACAGGGTACACAGCTCTTGGCAGCTGACTTGCTGGGAGGGAAGGAAAGCGAGGAGGCTAGAAGCACGGAGTCTAGAGGAGGGGATGGCGGTAGTGTCATTAATAGACATGAACCCAAGGGCTAATTCAGCGGTGCCTGGGAAGGGCACTAAGATTCTGTGTGGACTTCAAATATTCCTACCTCTGTGCTCTGTTAATCCATACCTTTGGCCTTCAGAGACTCTGGTTCTGCCAGCAAGGAGATACCAGGGTCCCCCAGTGTTGATGCCTATGGCTGTTTCAAGGCCGAGGCATAGCTATGAACCCTGCAGGTCCTAGGTTCAAGCGGAGGGAGGTGGGGAGGTTGGGATCATCACTAGCCATTGGCAGCGTCAGAGCTGAACACAGAAACCCCTCCTCTTTTTGGACCCTGGCACTGAGAGCACAGAGATGCTGGGTCCTACTGTGATGTTGGCATGCCAATCAGGGAAGTTATGGCGCCTGCCCCTGGGGCTCCTCTGGATGACCATTTCTGATAAATTAGATCGCTGGCAACTCGTATTTCACTGTCCCTGTCTCTGTCCCCATTGTCTCTGATGATTACGAAGGTGCTTTGATGGACCGTACGGGATCCCTGTAAGAGGGAGACCCCTTTCTGGGAAAGAGGCTTGGTGGACTAGGTGATGCGCATGGGAGTGTGCCTCACAGTTACTTCTTTGCCTCCGTCTCTCCTCACCGTGGGACTTCACCGCTCACAGGAGGATGGCACTGCTTGTGGACTTGTCCCCGCTGGGTGTTCGAAGACTTACAATCTCAACAATACTCACGCCCTCATAGAGATTATTGTAATTAAGAGCTTCAAAGGAGGGACGACTAAATTGGAGGGTTTCTCTAAGGGCCCTTCCGACTGTGGTTCTCTGTGCTTTGGGAGTTTAGCAGAGGGAGGAGGGACAGCTGGGAAAGCTAGCACTGACAGGCTGATGACAGGGAGAGGGCCGCCTTCCTGGGCCATGAAAGGATGATGGGGTTGAGTTGGTTGAAAGGGGAAGGAAAGGCCTTCCAGGCTGTGAGGAGAGCTGAGCAGAGGCCTGCCAGTTTGAACGAGCATGGTGCACGTCTGGGAGATAAACCCAGTGGTCTGAGCTGAGGGAAGTAGCGCCACCTCAACTTGAAGAAATGACTCTCTGCCAGCTTCCTTCCCTCTGTCATTAAGACTTGGGGCTTTTATCCCTGGCCGGTTGGCTCAGTGGTAGAGCGTCGGCCTGGTATGCGGGAGTCCTGGATTCGATTCCCAGCTGGGGTACACAGCAGAAGCGCCCATCTGCTTCTCCATCCCTCCCCCTCTCCTTCCTCTCTGTCTCTCTCTTCCCCTCCTGCAGCCAAGGCTCCATTGGAGCAAAGTTGGCCCGGGCACTGAGGATGGTTCTGTGGCCTCTGGCTCAGGCGCTAGAATGGCTCTGATTGCGGCAGAGCGATGTCCCAAGATGGGCAGAGCATCACCCCCTGGTGGGCATGCCGGGTGGATCCCGGTCGGGCACATGCGAGAGTCTGTCTGACTGCCTCTCCCTTTCCAACTTCAGGAAAAAAAAAAAAAAAGACTTGGGACTTTTTAGCCTCCTCCCCTGCCTGAGGTGTGAAGATGGTTTGGCAGGGAGCTGTTCTTTCTGGCCCGTGTCTATAGAATAGTGTTTTCTCTCTAGGTTCACTCCTGCCTCCCAGTCAGTATCCTTCTCTTGGTTGAACCCTGTTTTCTTTTAAAAGTCCTATTTGAACCAAGAAACTTGACTTGCTTTACTTTCATTTTTTGCAGGCAAATGTAGTATTAAACTTAAATGCATTTAAATGTCACTATAGAACTTATTTAACACTATTTTACCTCTCTCTGGCAACCATGACTCTATTTCGTGTTGGACTAGCGTACATGTTCCAGAGGCACATAAGAAGATGGGGCTGGTTTTGGTCCTAATGATGTAGCGAGCTTTCCTCTTCAGGCAGGTGGATATCACTGGACAAGACATCCCTTTCTCTTCTTTAAATCTGACTAGAGTAGGAATAAGTGACGCTGGTGGTCATACAAGTCATGAGGAAACAAGTTTACTGCAGTATTAATTGGGGTTTTGTTATTACAGGCACAGAAATCAGCTGGAGTTAGTGTAAGACAAAGTAGAATTTATGTAAAAGACTCAGAGAGATGTCCTGAGATCAAAGGACAGGAATGCCAGTGGGGCTCAGGAAGGAACCTGAACTAGGCCTTGTCCGGGTGTGCTTGCTTCAACGTGTGCTCAGGCTGATCGGCTGTCCCGCCTCCAGTCCACACAGGAGGAGAAAAGGACTCTCTCCATCTGCCCAAGTCAGAATTCCTTCCATTCAAGAGACCAGCCAGAATCAACTGAGGATCTGTTAGTTCAGATTCCAAATATATTCTGGAGGACTGCCCTTAGTCCAATCGACAGAGACCACTGTGGGGTCACAGAACACACACCCTGGCTGTCGGAGCCCTGGCCTGCAGGAGGGGCCTACTTCATCTGCAGCGCTTACTCTGAGTGTCCCGCTGCCAAACCAGATAGATGGTCAACAACGTCTCGTTGTTATTGGAATGACTGCCATGTTTCACAAGGAACAAGAGCCATTGTTTAGAGACAGTGGTGACAATAGAGATTGAGTGATGGGAAGAACTACTTAAACTACTTAAAAGACCCGAATCTGGCTTGTTTCTGATTCTCAGCTCTTCACAGTTTGTTCAGTTTTGCAGTAGAGGCCTTGAAGGATATAGAACTTGTCTAAGAAGTCACCATATATGTCTTCCCAAACCATTTTCTCTATTTTAGAAAATGCTGAACTGAATCATTTGAAGGCTTTTGTTATAAAGGATGCTGGCTTTTAAAAAACTGATTCTTGGCAGGCAATTGGTGAGCTAGCGGTAGAGAATTGCTAAGAAAAACAGTTTTTGATGGATTTGTTGAAACAGGCTTCTAAGTGATGGACTAATACATTTTCATGTGTCTTGGGGACTACTGTTCTTTAAAGAAGTAGTACTTAATACTGGTCTTGGGTACAGAAAACTGGGTTGGGTATGTCTGGAAAAATTATTTAGTATCTCTGATCCTCATTTCTGCTTCTGTGAAATAGGATCATAGTGTCAGGAAGATGACATGAATTAATGCATGTTACGTGCTTGGCATCCTTCTTTGCATGTAAGCATTCAGTAAATGCTATCTCACAAAGATAATTGATTAAGCTTGTTTGCTAATAGCTAAGGGTTAATGAGAAAAGAACAAATAATGCTTTTTTTTTTTTTCTTTTTCATTTTTCTGAAGCTGGAAACAGGGAGAGACAGTCAGACAGACTCCCGCATGCGCCCGAGCGGAATCCACCCGGCACGCCCACCATGGGGCGACGCTCTGCCCACCAGGGGGCGATGCTCTGCCCATCCTGGGCGTCGCTATGTTGCGACCAGAGCCACTCTAGCGCCTGAGGCAGAGGCCACAGAGCCATCCCCAGCGCCCGGGCCATCTTTGCTCCAATGGAGCCTTGGCTGCGGGAGGGGAAGAGAGAGACAGAGAGGAAAGCGCAGCGGAGGGGTGGAGAAGCAAATGGGCGCTTCTCCTGTGTGCCCTGGCCGGGAATCGAACCCGGGTCCTCCGCACGCTAGGCCGACGCTCTACCGCTGAGCCAACCGGCCAGGGCTTGCTTTTTTTTTTTTTACAGTGACACAGAGAGAGAGATAGGGACAGACAGACAGGAATGAAAAGAGATGAGAAGCATCAATCATAGTTTTTTGTTGCGACACCTTAGTTGTTCATTGATTGCTTTCTCATATGTGCCTTGACTGTGGGGCTACAGCAGACCGAGTAACCCCTTGCTGGAGCCAGCGACCTTGGGTCCAGGCTGGTGAGCTTTGCTCAAACCAGATGAGCCCGTGCTTAAGCTGGCGACCTTGGGGTCTCGAACCTGGGTCCTCCACATCCAAGTCTGACGCTCTATCCACTGCACCACTGCCCAGTTAGGCTGTGCTTTTTTTTTTTTTTAAGCATACTTTGTGAATGACATTTTAAAAATATTTGTTAAGTAGCCTATGTTTAGCTTGCAATAGTTATATATATATTTAAATATATTTTTAAAATTTATTCATTTTAGAGAGGAAAGGGAGAGAGAGAGAGAGAGAGAGAGAGAGAGAGAGAGAGGAGAGACAGAGAGAGTGAAGGGGGGAAGAGCTGGAAGCATCAACTCCCATATGTGCCTTGACCAGGCAAGCCAGGGTTTCGAACCGGCGACCTCAGCATTTCCAGGTCGACGCTTTATCCCACTGCGCCACCACAGGTCAGGCGATATTTTATTTTTAAAAGGAAGAAAAGTAGGCTTGTGTGTCATAAGAAAGGTACCCCTGGCTCAGGCTTTTGGCATGAGTCATGAGATCTTTTATTTAAGGTTTTATTTATTTATTTTACAGAGAAGGGCGGGAGCAAGAAGGATCAACTCATAGTTGCTTACTTTAGTTGTTCATTGCTTGCGTGTTGCTTTCTGGATGTGCCTTGACTGGGCAAATCCAAGATTTTGAACCGGTGACCTCAGTGTTCCAGCTGGACCTCCACAGGTCAGGCATAAGATCTTTTTTTTTTTTTTGTATCCTTCTGAAGCTGGAAACGGGGAGAGACAGACAGACTCCTGCATGCGCCCGACCGGGATCCACCCAGCACGCCCACCAGGGGCGACGCTCTGCCCACCAGGGGGCGATGCTCTGCCCCTCTGGGGCATCGCTCTGCCGAGACCAGAGCGCCTGGGGCAGAGGCCTAGGAGCCATCCCCAGCGCCTGGGCCATCTTTGCTCCAATGGAGCCTTGGCTGCGGGAGGGGAAGAGAGAGACAGAGAGGAAGGAGGGGGGGGTGAGAAGCAAATGGGCGCTTCTCCTATGTGCCCTGGCCGGGAATCAAACCCGGGTCCCCCGCACGCCCAGGCTGACGCTCTACCGCTGAGCCAACCGGCCAGGGCCAGATCTTTTTTTTAAAACTGTAAAACGCATAACACATAAAAGCTATCATCTTAAACATTTTTAAGTGTATGGTTCAGTGGTAGTAAGTGTAAATACATTCATACTGTTGGGCAGCCAGCACTATGACCCTTTCCGGGACTCTTCCCAGCCAGCCAAACTGGAATTCTGTGCCCAGACTCCCTGTGCCCTCTCCCCCAGCCCTGGCATCCACCTTTCTCCTTTCTGTCTCTGTGAATCTGACTACTCTAGATAGCTCATATCTAAGTGGAATTAGAAATATATTTGTCTTTTTGTGACTGGCTTATTTCACTTAGCAGAATATCTTCAAGGTTCATTCATGTTGTAGCATGTGTAAGGGTTTCTTTCCTCTTAAAGGCTGTATAATATTATGTTGTATAGATGGACATTTGTTTTCATTGTGGAATGTAAAGCTCTTTTTAGTTAAAGTGTAGTTGACATACAATATTATATTAGTTTTAGGTGTACAACATAGTGATTTGACATTTATATACCTTCTAAAGTGAACGCCACAAGAAATCTAGTAACCATCTGTCACTGTACAAAGTTACTGTTATATTATTGATTTTATTCCCTATGCTGTACTTTGCATCTCTGTGTCTTATTTATTTTATATCTGGAAATTGTACCTCTTACTTCCCTTCACCTTTTGCCCATGCTCCCACTGCACAACAATCTGGCAACTATCAGTTTGTTTCTATATATCTGAGTCTGTTTGCTTGTTCATTCAGTTTTTTAGATTCCACATATAAGTGAAATGATACAGTGTTTTATTTCTCCAGCTTATTTAATTTACCATAATACACTCTAAGTCTTGGATAGACCACGTTTTGTTTACCCATTCATCAGTCAATGGACACTTGGGTTGCTTCCATCTTTTGACTACTGAGAATAGTTAGTTGTTCTATGAACACAGGTGTGCATATATCTTTCTGAGACCCTGCTTTCAATTCTTTTGGGTTTATATCTAGAAGTAGGGCTGATAATTCTATTTTTAAGCTTTTGAGGAATTGTCATTCTGTTTTCTACAATGGCTGTATCATTTTCATTCCCACTAGCAATGAGCAAGGGTTCCAATTTTTCCACATCCTTGCCAACTCTTTTATTTTTTAAGGGAGAGGAGGGGAGATAGTAAGACAGACTCCTGCATGCACCCCAACTGGGATCCACCCAGCAACCCCATCTGGGGCTGACCTTCAGACCTTCAGTCCCTGGGCCGATGCTCAAATTGATTGAGCTACTGGCTGCGAGAGGGGCAGAGAGAGAAAAGGGGGAGAGGGAAGGGAAGAGAAGCAGGTGGTCATTTCTCATGTGTGCCCTGACCAGGGTTTAAACTCAAACCCGAGACATCTGTACTCTGGGCCGACTCTCTATCCACTGAGTCAACTGGCCAGGGCCTAACTCTTGTTATTTATTTATTTTATAGTAGCCAAACTAATGAGTGTGAGGTGAAATCTCATTGTGGTTTTAATTTTTATTTTCCTAATGATCAGGAGTGTTGAGCATGTTGAGCTTGTTGGCCGTTTGTACATGGCTCATAGATTTGATTAAGATATCAATGCCTATTTACAGTGGCTAAGACATGGAAACAACCAAAGTGTCCTGTTATAGAGGATTGGATAAGGAAGATGTGGTACATATATACAATGGAATACTACTCAGCCATAAGAAATGATGACACAGTGCCGTTTACGACAATCTGGATGGACCTTGAGAACATTATACTCAGTAAAGTAAGTAAATCAGAAAAAACTAAGATCGACCTGGAATACCGAGGTCGCCGGTTCAAAACCCTGGGCTTGCCTGGTCAAGGCACATATGGGAGTTGAAGCTTCCAGCTCCTCCCCCTGTTCTCTCTCTCTCTCTCTAATAAAAAAAAAATGAATAAATAAAATCTAAAATAAAAAAAAGAAAAAAGAAAAAACTAAGAACTATATGATTTCATACATAGATGAGATATAAAAATCAGACTTCTGGACATAGAAAAAAGTGAACTGGTTATCAGGGGGTGGAAGGTGAAGGAAAGAGGAGTAAAGAGGGACAAATATGTGGTGACAGAAAATGATTTGACTTTGGATGATGGGCACACAACGCAATCAACAGT
Source organism: Saccopteryx leptura (assembly GCF_036850995.1). Classification (NCBI taxonomy): domain Eukaryota; kingdom Metazoa; phylum Chordata; class Mammalia; order Chiroptera; family Emballonuridae; genus Saccopteryx; species Saccopteryx leptura. The sequence goes on from NC_089506.1 coordinate 211,531,869, forward strand.
TCAAAGGCTATAGAAATGATTGCCTGAGACCTATGTGCTCTTATTGATCAATGTCACCCCATTAAATTTAATTTTCTAGATAAAAAAATAGATATTGTCTGGCTAGTGGGCTCAGTAGATAGAGCCTTGGTCCGGCATATGGATGTCCAGGGTTTGACTCCTGGTCAGGGCACACAAGAGAAGTGACCATCTGCTTCTCTCCCCCTCCCTCTTCTCCCTCTTCCCCTCCTGCAGCCAGTGGCTCGATTGTTTTGACTGTCACCCCATGTGCTGAGGACAGCTCACTTGATTCAAGCATTGGCTTGGATCCCAGTCAGGGCCCTTGTGGGAATCTGTCTCACTGTCTCCCCTCCTAAAAAGAAAAGGTATCAGTGCCATCTGATGTATGCCATGTTCTAGTTGTAAGAGAAGTATCTAAAGGGGCAAGCTGCAATCTTTTAAATCTATGCACACAGAAGGTAGATTAGTGGTTCCTGGGGCGAGGAGGAGGGGCAGAACGGAGAGTGACTGCTAATGGGTATGTGGTTTCTTTTGGGGTGATGAAATATTCTCAAATTAGATTATGGTGATGGCTTCACAACTCTGTGAGCATACTAGAAACCTAAATTGTGCAATTTAAATGGGTGATAAGCTTGTGCTTGTGAAGTATATCTCAATAAAGCTGCTTTTAAAATGCTGTCTTTTGAAAGTAGAACTAAAGCAATAATACTATAGTGGTAAAGGAAATGTTACTACTTATTGGCCAACTCAATTGAATAGGAGTGAATGTTACAGATTTTTGGTGAATTTACATTTCTACCTAGCATTTCAGTCACCCTCTCTCCACCTTCACTTTCCCAAATCAGTTCTTATTCCTTCATTCTGATTCTGTCTTATGTAGTATACCTTAGGTTTTTCTAACCCAGGACACCTCTTCATTTAATCTGAGAGGGCAAGCAAACCCCCTCTGGCAGAGAAACTAAGTTAGACAGGGATTAGTGAGACAGCCTGGAGGGTCTCTGGGCCTCAGCTCCCCTGGGTTTGCAGAGGCTGACTGGAGTCAGAGTATCATGATCGGTGGGTCTCCCCAGGAATGGGGTAAGCAATCACCTAAGCTTTGTTACAAAGGGCTTTAAAAGGCGCCCTCCCGCCTGACCAGGCAGTGGTGCAGTGGATAGAGCGTCGGACTGGGATGTGGAAGACCCAGGTTCGAGACCCCGAGGTCGCCAGCTTGAGCGCGGGCTCATCTGGCTTGAGCAAAAAGCTCACCAGCTTGGACCCAAGGGCGCTGGCTCAAGTAAGGGGTCACTTGGTCTACTGAAGGCCCACGGTCAAGGCACATATGAGAAAGCAATCAATAAACAACTAAGGTGTCACAACGAGAAACTGATGACTGATGCTTCTCATCTCTCTCCGTTCCTGTCTGTCCCTATCTATCCCTCTCTCTGACTCTCTCTTTGTCCCTGTAAAAAAAAAAAAAAAAAAAAAAAAATCCCACACCTAAGGTATCCCCCCTCATTTGATGGCCTGAAGTCACATCATTAGTTCCATAGTCCTGGATGTGCCACCATGGCATGAGGCCAGCCCGGACAGCCAGGAACCCCATCAGGACTCAGGACTTGCTCAGTCTGAGCCTTTGGGCTTAAGTCAGAGACTTATATGTGTGTGAAGAACTTTCCTGAAGCTTCACTCTGCCTGTATTTAATTGAGCAGGTCTCTCTGTGGTGAGTCTGAAGGGGTGCCCCCTTGCAAGCGTACGGGCCTGGTGAGAAACATAAATGGCTAAGTAAGCTAGAGGAAAGAAGATAAATAGTTTAAAGTTGGATGTGCTAGAAATATATTTGGATAGAACTTGGTAGAGGGTTGTTAAGCCCCTTTCTTCCAACAGTGATACTTCCATAGGCCTTAGATGTTGTCAAAAAAGACTATCGCCTGACCTGTGGTGGTGCGTGGAAAAGCGTCGACCTGGAACACTGAGGTTGCTGATTTGAAACCCTGGGCTTGCCTGGTCAAGGCACATATGGGAGTTGATGCTTCCTGATCCTCCCTTTTCTCTCTATCTCTCCTCTCTAAAATAAATAAATAAAATCTTTAAAAAAAAAAAAAAGAGCCTGACCAGACGGTGGCACAGTGGATAGAGTGTTGGACCCAGGTTCTAGATCCCAAGGTCGCCAGCTTGAGCGCGGCTCATCTGGTTTGAGCAAAGCTAACCAGCTTGGACGCAAGGTTGCTGGCTCCAGCAAGGGGTTACTCCAGGGGTCCCCAAACTACGGCCAGCGGGCCGCATGCGGCCCCCTGAGGCCATTTATCCGACCCCCGCCGCACTTTGGAAGGGGCACCTCTTTCATTGGTGGTCAGTGAGAGGAGCATAGTTCCCATTGAAATACTGGTCAGTTTGTTGATTTAAATTTACTTGTTCTTTATTTTAAATATTGTATTTCTTCCCGTTTTGTTTTTTTACTTTAAAATAAGATATGTGCAGTGTGCATAGGGATTTGTTCATAGTTTTTTTTTATAGTCTGTCCCTCCAACGGTCTGAGGGACAGTGAACTGGCCCCCTGTGAAAAAAGTTTGGGGACCCCTGGGTTACTCGGTCTGCTGTAGCCTCACTGTCAAGGCACGTATGAGAAAGCAATCAATGAGCAACTAAGGTGTTGCAACAAAAAACTGATGATTGATGCTTCTCATCTCTCTCTGTTCCTGTCTGTCTGTCCCTATCTATCCCTCTTTCTGTCTCTGTAAAAAAAAGAATATCACCCCTTCACACACCATCCTTTTCAAGATGAGGAAATGGATCCAGAGACAGGAAGTGACTGGCCCAGTTCTGCATGGCCCATTGGTCGTAGAGCCAGAGCTCCCAGCTCTCCTGTCTGTGCGTGTTCCACTCAAGCCCCTTGCATCTGATTTAGCCCAGCCCACAACCCCCATTGTAAAGTAGAAGCCAGGACAATGGACACTGATGCAGCCCTCCTTAGAGGGCGTCCTGAGCTGGAAATGTCCACCTTTCCCCACGTGTTGCTCCTGCGGCTTTCTTTGGAGCAGGCTTCTCTCTGGTTTGCCTTCTGCCTCCTCTGCTGCAGCCTGTCAGTCCCCACGCCAGTGCCATCTGGAATTGTAACGATGCTAAGGATCTCCGAGACTGTGCCCACCCCTCCTCCACGTTCTGCCTTGTGGGCCCACACCAATGCAGATTTACCAAGTACAGAGCGTTCTTCTTTTATTTATTTCTGATTGTTTCAGGAGAGAAGCGTTGCTTCTCACACTTCAGAGTCTTAGCACTTAAGTAGTGGCAAGGAATAAAAAAAGAATTGTAAAATCTTCTATTTACTACCATCCTCATGCTTTCCTCCTCTGATTTGCGTCATGGAAATCATCTGTGGCTTAGATAGATGAGATACACATGGATAGACGAGATACCCCTGCCACATTGGGTGGATGCCCAGTGCCTACCTTAGAGAGAACCCTGACTGTAAGTGTCATTTTAACAACCGGTTTGCAGAAATCAACAAAAAGTTAGGTATCGGTTCTACAGAACCGGTGTGAACCGGCTGAATCCTACCACTGGAAGCCTTGCACCCTGAGGTCTGTGCTTATTTCTACCTTTGTGCCTTGCCCCCAGTCCATTCTCAGGCTGAAGTGCTGGATTGCCAGAACTCAGACACCTGCCCACTATGATGGCTCCCATAATGCACTTGGATTCTTTGTTCGCAAGTCAGTCTACACCCATGATGTGAGGGAGCATTTGGAGCATGAGGCTGCACCTGACTAATGGTTGCACCCACTGTGCCATTACACTGGCACATGGCACGTGAAAGGTACAGAGTGGCCTCTCTGCTCTTTGAGCTGTCATGGCATTTATGATGTGTGGCCTGTACTAGTATAGCACTGGGCACCTCTCACCTCCTATTATTAGTTATATTTTTCTGCAGGTGCCCTGTTGCCTATACCCCAACCTCAAATACAATGGTGACAGAGATCTCTAGCCCTGCACATGGAATCTTACAGCCACTAGGTGGTCAACTGTGTTGAGCCAAATGGAAATGCCTCTGTTTGACTGCTTTTTAATTCTTTTTAAAATATTTTATTTTATTGATTTTAGAGAGAGAAGAGATGGAGAGAGTAGAGGGGGAGGAGCAGGAAGCATCAACTCATAGTTGCTTCCCGTGTGTGCCTTGACTGGGCAAGCCTGGGTTTTGAACTGGTGACCTCAGCATTCCAGGTCTGTGCCTTACCCACTGTGCCACCACAGGCCAGGCTGTTTGACTGTTTTTAATCTGCAGGATCATGTTTTTTGACAAGGAGGCAGCGTATTCATGGCTCAGGATGTCCTGGCGCAGTTGATGGCTGAGTCTTCAGGCTTCCTTTCCAGTGTGGGAGGTTCTTCCCTTCTTTCTCTTTTAACACCTTCAGGCATTAAAAAAAAATAAACTTAAAAAATATCAAACCCTATGTTGGTTTATTGATTTTCTTTAAAAAAAAAAATTTTTTTTTGAAGGAGAGGAAAAACAATTTTATTTTATTTTAAGAGAGAGGATAGAGAAAGAGAAAGGGAGGAAGGAACAGGAAGCATCAACTTGTAGTAGTTGCTTCTTGCATGTGTCTTGACCAGGCAAGCCCAGGGTTTCGAACTGACGTCAGCATTCCAGGTTGATGCTTTATCCACTGCGCCACCACAGGCCAGGCCTGCTTATTGATTTTCATCAAAAGATAGAACTGCTAGGTTAACCAGCTATTTATTGTCTCCCTCTAGCAGCAGGAAAATCTCCCTATAAGGACAACTCAGTATTACAAAGTTCCTTGGTGGGCAGTGGACTCAGAGGACCTCACAGGGGGCATGCTCAGATGCAGGGTCCTGTGTGGGGATGTGCAGCCCAAAGTCGACAGCCCCAGCCCAGCCGAGTGCCGTCTCCAGCAAGCCCCCTGCAGGAGGGAGAATTGAACCTGGGGCATTCATACACCAGACTGACACTCTTTCCACAGACTCACTGGCCAGGGCCTGTTTATTTTCAATAAACTGCACATATTTAATTAATTAATTTATTATTATTATTATTATTAGTGAGAGAAAGAGGGACAGAGGAGAGACAGACAGAGGGACAGACATGCAGACAGATAGGAAGGGAGAGAGATGAGAAGCATTAACTTGTAGTTGCGGCACTTTAGTTGTTCATTGATTGCTTTCTCATATGTGCCTTGATTGGGGGCTTCAGCTGAGCCAGTGACCCCTTGCTCAAGCCAGTGACCTTGGGCTCAAGCCAGTGACCTTGGGCTTCAAGCCAGTGACTTTTGGGCTCAAGCCAGATACCTTTGGGCTCAAGCCAGTGACTTTTGGGCTCAAGCCAGTGACCTTGGGCTCAAGCCAGCAATCATAGGATCATGTCTATGATCCCACACTCAAGCCAACGACCCCATGCACAAGCTGGTGAGCCTGTACTCAAGCCAGCGACCTCAGGGTTTTAAACTTGGGTCCTCAGTGTCACAGGCCAATGTTCTATCCACTGCGCCACTGCCTGATCAAGCAATGTGTGGGGTGTTTAACTGCAATATATCTATACCATCTATATCTATACTTATATTTATATCTGTATCTATATATCACATATAGATCTATATCATCTATGTCTCTAGTACATACACAAAAATAAGTCAGGGTGGGAAGATTCTGAAGGTCTGAACACAAGCCTTGATTATGAATAGGTTTTGCTTCTCTGTTTTCAACCAGGGCGTTTTGGCTCTGGGGAGTGATGAGAACATCTGGGTGTGTCTGGCACCCTCGCTCTCCCCAGCCCAGTCTCTTTGTCAGAGTATGTCTGAGAGTGTGAGATGCAGGGTGGAGGATCTTGGTGGAGCCTGAGGGTATTGGCAAGGGTGGTTCTTGAGGTTGTGGGAGCCGAAGGCTGGCTCTTTTGTTGGTTTCTGTGTTGGGGTCCAGATCAGAAGTCCAGTCTCAATGGTGAACCGATTTGCTGCCACGGAGGCCACACTGTCTTGACTCAGACCCATTCCTCCTACTTCCTAGAGAAGTCGTTTGGGAGGCAGTAAGGTCATTTTCATCAGCAAAAGATGATGTATTCACACACCCACGTGGGCAGCAGGTATGGATGACTTAGTTCTGATACAGTCCCCCAAAATGATTTGTCCAAGAACAGACAGTGGAGGGAAGGGGTGGAAAGGGAGGGAGCCCTATCAAACTCTTTTAGCCAGTGACAACTCAGCTTGAGTCAGTTCATCAGATCTTAAACGGTCATCTCTCAGGATCATGGAAGGTTAACTAGAGGAAGCCAAAAATATTGGGACCTTGAGAAGAGGGAGAGGAAGTCAACATAGGGGGAGTAAGAGGGAGCTGTGAATTCTATACACATTCACTGGCAGTCCGGTAATAATCCTAGCTAACATTTATTGCGGACCTAAATATATGCCCGAAGCTGCACAAAGTATTTTATATCTATCCATCTTTTGGGGCATTTTTTTTTTGGATGTGAAAAAATTACATTTTAATTTTTATTCATTTCTAATAGATATTTAGCATTTCCTTCAGTTATAGATCTAGGTAGCAGACCACAATATTATTATCAGGGCTGTGCCTTTGTCACCTTGGAAATGACAGATATTAAAGAGGACTGACACTGCAAATCGATGAAAGGATCTAACTAGTATCTGGAACCTGAGGGTGTCACAAGCTGTGTGGATACAAATGGCATTTTTTCCCCCTCTTTACTTTATGAGCCGTGTCAAGATAACCACCGAGAGAAGATGCCTGGAATGCTGCCAGAGGAGGCGTTGTGAGCAAACTGTTCAGGTTATCATTGGTGGAAATTTTCACCAGGTGTCTTCAGGCTAAGAGGTTAATTTATTGGACTCGTATGGAAATCCCAAAAGGGCTCTGATTAATTAATCAGTCTCATTTAGTTTTTTGGTTTGCTGGTTTTGTTCTTTCTCTTCTTCATTCACTCTTGTTATTGAGATATAATTCACATCTCATTAAATTCACTGTTGTAAAGTATACAATTTAGTGATGTTTGGTATATTCACAAAGTTGTACAATCATCACTACTGCGTAATTCCAGAACATTTTCATCACCCCAAAGGAAACCTCCACTTGCTAGCATTAATTACCCCTATCCCAGGTCCTGGCTTTGTAACCACTAATCTAATTTCTGATTTTCAAAGTTTTGTAATTTTCATGGTACAAATACTGCACTTCTTTTGTTATATTTACTTTTAAGGGAAATATTAGCCAAAGGATCTTTCAGTAAGAAACATTTTGACTAGTAACCTTCTTCGTTTTAATAGTAACACTGTGATTTTCATTACCTATAATAAGTTATGAGGATTCTCAAATTACTCATAGTTCCCATGATTAACATTTTTATCCAGTTCTCAGACTTTAATTACACTTCAGCAATCTTGTCCAATGTGGTAAAAGCCATATGCTGGGGCCATATTCCATAGCTGTGCTCTCTAGGGATCAGAGTTAAGGTAAACTAGACTATGTATCAGTTTGGAATGTATACAGATACCAGTAATGGAAAGCCTTACTTTAGAGGCCTTTGCCAATGAAGAATGTTTTTTTCCTGTGTAGCAGAAAGAAAGTTGACAGTCTGGGGCTGGTCATAATTTTTTATTTTTTATTTTTTACAGAGACAGAGAAAGAGTCAGAGAGAGGGATAGATAGGGACAGACAGACAGGAACGGTGAGAGATGAGAAGCATCAATCATTAGTTTTTCGTTGCGACATCTTACTTGTTCATTGATTACTTTCTCATATGTGCCTTAACTGTGGGGCTACAGCAGACCGAGTAACCCCTTGCTCGAGCCAGTGACCTTGGGTCCAAGCTGGTGAGCTTTGCTCAAACCAGATGAGCCCGCGCTCAAGCTGGCGACCTCGGGGTCTCAAACCTGGGTCCTCCACATCTCAGTCTGATGCTCTATCCACTGTGACACCACCTGGTCAGGAGGCTGGTCATCATTTTTTTTTTAAACCAAGTTACAGCTAATTAACTGCTGCGTGCATTTTTAAAAATTATTTTTATTTATTTATTCATTTTAGAAGGGAGAAAGAGAGAGAGAGAGAGAGAGAGAGAGAGAGAGAAGGGGGGAGGAGCAGGTAGCTTCAACTCCCATATGTGCCTTGACTGGGCAAGGCCAGGGTTTTGAACCGGCAACCTCAGCATTCCAGGTTGACGCTTTATCCACTGCGCCACCACAGGTCAGGCCTGGTCATCATTTTTTTTTTTTTTTTTTGTCATCATTTTTGATGACACTCTGTGGCAGGCTCTTTCCATTTTTCTGTTCTGTTGTTAGCATAGACCTTCATTCTCAAGCCTCTTGTTTCATGATTGCATGTACCTCTGGGCCTCACATTTATGTTCCGGGCAGGAAGAAGGAAGAAGGGTGAGTGGATGAAGGATGTTCTGTTAGCAGTGTCCTATCTTGTTATTTATGAGAAGGAGGAGCCCTCTCCAGGGCTTGGGAAAGCCAACCAACAGTCTGCTTTATATGAACTATTTTACTTAATTTCTATTTTTTTTTCTTTTTGTATTTTTCTGAGGTTGGAAACGGGGAGGCAGCTCCCGCATGCGCTGGACGGGATCCACCCGACATGTCCACCAGGGGGCGATGCTCTGCCCATCTGGGGCATCGCTCTGCCGCAATCAGAGCCATTCTAGCGCCTGAGGCAGAGGCCACAGAGCCATCCTCAGCGCCCGGGCCAACTTTGCTCCAATGGAGCCTTGGCTGCAGGAGGGGAAGAGAGAGACAGAGAGGAAGGAGAGGGGGAGGGGTGGAGAAGCAGATGGGCGCTTCTCCTGTGTGCCCTGGCCAGGAATCGAACCTGGGAATCCCGCACGCCAGGCTGACACTCTACCACTGAGCCAACCGGCCAGGGCCTAATTTCTATTTTTTTTAAGGGGAGAGCGCGAATGCAGTCCCCTACTACCACAAATTATGCAGTTGAGTTTCCCACATTTGGGGAAATTGCAGGGGTCAGCACCCTCAGAGTGCAATGAGTAAGCCTCACCCTGGGAAAACCACCTTCGTGATCATGGTATCTCCCCTGCCAGGTACGTATTTAATTTCTATTTTAATTGTCTGAAGTAATCTTTTCTCTGTTTCACAGATGTGGAAACTTAGCCTTAAAAAACTTATGTAACTTATCCAAGGTCACACTGTCAGTGGCAGAGCTGACTATCAATAATAACATATTACATTTTCCTAGTCTATGTTTCATCCTTGTATATGAAGTACTTTCTAATCATTTTCTTTATTTGGGCCTCACCAAACTCTTTGAGATAGGAACGGTGGATATTAGAATATGCTTATTTCACAGAAGAGGAATTTGAGACCCAGAGAGATAACTAATGACTTACCAGTCGGCAATTCTCAGAGCTGGAGTTTATCTCCAGTCTGGTGTCCTGTATTCTGGAAGCACCAGCTGGCTGCAATTGAAAAGGTCCAAGCTGATTTCACATGCTTCCATGTACCTGGCCCCAGCTGTATGGGGCTTTTCTGGCCTTTCCCTTGCAGGGAGAGGGTATATCTGGGACTGTGATGTGATGAGCCCATACTTTGTCTTGGAATAAACCACACATTGCCTTTCTCTACCAACGGGTTTCGGTGTGTGTGTGTGTGTGTGTGTGTGTGTGTGTGTGTGTGTGTTTCCAGCTTTGCTTTCAGACATGTATATGTTGCCTAAAGGGGAGTTTTCTAGACTGAAAAGTCAGGCTTTACTTCAAGTATTATATTCCTCTCCTTGAACACAGGTCACTCACAGGAGTGGCTATTTCCTGACAACCCAGTCTCATTACATGGTGAAAGGGAAGGAAAGAAAACCAAGTCCAAGTAAGTTTTCTGTTGGCCTTGACAGAGTTAAATATGGTTAAACCTCCCCTCCCCCCCAGTTCATCCATTACCTTAAAGCCTGTGCATATCATGATGAATGTGGCCCTGAGCTCCAGCATCAGTGCCTGGCTCATGGGTTTTTGAGGAAGGAACCTGTAAGTGATTTATAGCAGAGTAGACATGAAGCTCGAGCTACAGCAAGTAGATGAGCACCATGGATTACATGCAGCACTTGGATATAAATACGCCCAGTTAAAAATAAAAGTGTGATCTTTTGATGTTGTGTTAATAACAGGTTGATAATCACACTGTAAGCAGATTGGTATTGTGATGAAGTCTTAACTTGGTCTACAACATCAAGACCCATGGTCGGCCTCAATTAAATAGTCATTGAATAACTCTGGGAGTCAAGTAAACGGAATGAATTGATCACTGGACTTTTGACATCACAAGCGGATAAACAATTTAAAAGTGCTGTGAGCCCTGGCTAGATAGCTTTGTTGTTTAGAGCATTGTCCCAAAGCACAGAGGTTGTAGGTTTGATCCCTGGTCAGGGCACAAACAGGAACAGATCAATGCACCCCCCTTCTCTCTCCCTTCTTTTCTTGCTAAAAATCAATCAATAAAAATTAAAGTAAATAAAATAAAGTGCCGTGTATTCTGTGGTTATTCCATGACTGAAAAGGATCTTTTAAAATAAATCGTTGTCAAAGTAGTATTGCAGATTAGGGGAATAAAACTTGAATTTAAACCTGTTTTCATCAAGGAAACCTTTATGTGGTAATCGTTTCTTTCCCACTTTCCCCAGTGGTCTGAAATGTGAACAGCATTTGCTGCTGACATAGAAGGCAGGCCGCCTGCCGCGAACCACTCAGCTTTTGATCAAGGCAAATCAACAGGGCTGTCCTGGAAGTTAATTACACAGACATGCGCTGTGGTATGGCCGGAAGACCACCGCTGGATGTGGATCGAAAGAAAGAGTTTTAAGTGTTCCTAGCTACTCGCTTTCATGGGTGCAGTGGAAGCAACCAGAATGAAGTCCCCTTTCTAGGAATGTCTTCTCCACCCTCCCTCCTTCCAGTTGGCAGCTAAAAATAACCTTGGAGTAATTTTGACTCCCCTTTCTTTTATATTCCTTATCAGATCCATGAGTAAATCCTATCAGCTCTACTTTAAACATATATGTATAATCTCACTTTGAACTACCTCCTCTGGTAGTCCAAAGCTACTGTTAGACCAAGCTACCATCATTTCACATCTGAGCTATTGAAATTGCTTCCTAAAGGACCCGGGTTCGATTCCCGGCCAGGGCACACAGGAGAAGCGCCCATTTGCTTCTCCACCCCTCCGCCGTGCCTTCCTCTCTGTCTCTCTCTTCCCCTCCCGCAGCCAAGGCTCCATTGGAGCAAAGATGGCCCGGGCGCTGGGGATGGCTCTGTGGCCTCTGCCCCAGGCGCTAGAGTGGCTCTGGTCGCAACATGGCGACACCCAGGATGGGCAGAGCATCGCCCCCTGGTGGGCAGAGCGGCGCCCCATGGTGGGCGTGCCGGGTGGATCCCGGTCGGGCGCATGCGGGAGTCTGATTGTCTCTCCCTGTTTCCAGCTTCAGCAATATGGAAAAAAAAAAAAAAAAAGAAATTGCTTCCTAGATGGGTGTCTTGCTTTTATCCTTGCCTTATTATAAGCTATGCTCAACAAAGTGAGCAGAGGGGTTATTTATTATTATTATTATTTATTTATTTGAGAGAGAGAGAGAGAGAGGAAGGGAGAGAGAGAGGGAAGAGAGAGATGAGAAGCATCAACTTGTAGTTGTTCATTGACTGCTTCTTATATGTGCCTTGACCAGAGAGCTCAAGCAGAGTCAGTGACCCCTTGCTCAGGTCAGCGACCTTAGGCTCAATCCAGTGACCTTGAACTTCAAGCCAGTGACCTTTGGGCTCAAGCCAGCAACCTTTGGGCCCAAGCCAGTGACCTTGGGATCATGTTGATGATCCCACACTGAAGCCAGCAACCCTGTGCTCAAGCTGGCAATCTTGGGAATTTGATCCAGGGACCTCAGCATTCTGGTCCGATGCTCTATCCACTGCGCCACCACCAATCAAGCAGCAGAGAGATTCTTTTTGAAAATTTAAGACCAATCATGTAACTCTTCTCAAATTAAAAAAAAAAAAATTTATTTAGAAAATGAAATTTACAGGGGTGACATTGATCAATAAGAATACAAAGGTTTCAGGTAAATATTTCTATAACATTTGAACTGTTGATTATGTTGTATACCCATCACCCAAAGTCAAGTCATTTTCTGTCACCTTATATTTGTCCCTCTTTATTCCGTTCTGCCACCCCTCCCCCACACCCCTTTTCCCCTGGTAACCAGTTCACTATTATCTATGTCCATAAGTCTTAGTTTATATCCCACCAATGTATGAAATCAAAATTCTTAGATTCCCGTCATGCTTAGCATAAATCCTCGAGTCCTTATGGGGCTCATTACCCCATGGTCTCTCTGAATTCATCTGCCATTCTCTCCCTGGCTCACTCACTTCAGTACACTGGCTTCCTTTCTGTTCCGGGAACAGAGCAGGCAGGCTCCCATCTCCATGGTGGTCCTACTCCCTCATTCTTTGCTCTGCCTAGAACACTGCTCTCCAGATAGCCACATGGCTCCTTCCCTCACATCCTTCAAATCTTTGCCCACATGGTTCCTTCTCAGTGAGAACTATCCTGATCACCCTCTTTAAAACTGTAGCAATTCTCTCATCCCATGACCAATACTCCTTCTGTATAATTTCAGGGTTGCCATTCCCACAGACTAGGAAGTAAATGTGTTCCCTGAGCTTGTCCAACTCACGGACCTGCTACTGGCCTTATTTTTCTCCATAGCATTTCCCACCTTTTAGAAGATTATGCAATATTCTTATTTAGTTTGTTAATTTTTTATTCTCCCCCACCTGTCACTTGAATGGTAGAAATTTTGTCTTTTTTCCCATTACTATGTAACCAGTGTCTAGAACAGTGCCCAGCACATCGTAGATGCTGAACACAGATTTGTGAATAACTGATAAAGTTGTTTCTTCCTTTTCAATCTCATACCTTTTATTTTTCTAATTTTATTATCACACTGACTGGAACATCCTGAATAATGTTGAAAAGAGGCAGCAGAAGCTGTTATCTTTGTACTTTCTGATTTTTAAGGGACAGCTTTTAACATTTTAGCATTATGTATTATGTTTTCTATATGTTTTCTTTGTATGTACTATTTATTATATTATGGAAGTTTCTTTCTATTCCTAATATGTTGAAAGTTTACCAATAAATGCACAAATAAACTCTTAACATCCTTTAAAAAATTATTGATAGTTGCTGAATTTGATTGAATGTTTTTTCTGCATCTGTCTGCTGAGATTATCATGTGTCTCCTTTAATATATTAATGTGGTTAATCACATTAATAACTTTTCTACCTGATCAGGCAGTAGTGTAGTGGATAGAACGTTAGACTGGGATGCGGAGGACCCAGGTTTGAGACCCCGAGGTTGCCAGCTTGAACGCGGGCTCATCTGGTTTGAGCAAGGCTCACCAGCTTGAGCCCAAGGTCGCTGGCTTGAGCAAAGGGTCACTCAGTCTGCTGTAGCCCCCCGGTCAAGGCACATATGAGAAATCAATCAATGAATAACTAAGGAACCGCAACGAAGAATTGATGTTTCTCATCTCTCTCTCTTCCTGTCTGTCTGTCCCTATCTGTCTCTCTCTCTGACTCTCTCTGTCTCTGCCACAAAAAAAAACCCCACAAAATACAAAACAAAAAACTTTTCTAATATCAAACCAACCTTACATTTCTGAAGTACCCAAACTGGCCATTGCGGGGAATATAAGCAAAGCAGGGTAAGCTTGTCAAACTGGGAAGACAAACATAGACATTCGGTGAGGCTAGCAATTGGAATATGCAAAGCAGAGTCCCAGAG